>NC_140568.1:27113053-27713053 GCF_057381845.1 Rhamphochromis longiceps | reverse complement strand
ATCATCACTCACAGATCAGTGCTGTCGCTCTCTATACACAGTTCGCGCGATTGCAAAGTGAAAGCAAAAAAACAAGCGCAAATTCAAACGCGACTTCAATATGTCACATATTGACAGTGGCTCACCGATGCCAATGACATAATTACCCAGCTACATTTCTGAAAGAATGCAAAAGCATTGACATATATTTTTCCTACAATAGCCCGACGGGCAGGGAAGAGATAGATTTTGGTAGCCCGACTGAAAAAAATCGCTAGCTTCGGGACGTCGGGCTAGCGATATTGCAAGCCCTGTATCTGATTGAGGAATCACTCATCTTTGGAAAAGAGAGTTTATTACAGAGAAATGTCTCTTTCCAAAATAAAAGCTATACTATCCGCTTCTTCTGGGCTATATTCTCAGCAGCATAAGGAGAATCTTGTCTTTGCACTAGGATGATGTCGGCGTAAATGTGCAGTCATATTCGTTGTGTTCCCACTAGTGCATTCAGGTTAATCTCGTTGAAATGACCTTAACGCCACAACACGGCAAATCTCTGTTAACAAGCTACCGCCGATCGCTCCGTGCATGGGGCTAGACGGCCAACACGTTAACGAGCTAACTGCGCTAACACACTAGTTCACACCAAGGTAATTGAGCATTGCATGGCACATCCAACATACTGTTTTACTTTAGTCCATGACTCGCTTACCTTCAGGGTCATACGTCACATGAAAACCAAAATAATTCCAAACGCCAGATCTGAATGAGGTTCAATTTGCCTGTTGCAAGGAGAGCTTAACTTCTGTCTTGCTAGCTTGCCCTGCGCTCTTCCTTCTGACTATGCTGTCTGTGTTGAGCGCTCAGTGGATCTGCGCTGGACAGTGCAGCCTAGGCGGAGTAGTCGAACACAGATTCACTGAGCGCTCAACACAGACAGCATCGTCAGAAGGAAAATTGATAAAATAAATTACAAATGTTGTATTGTTCGATACATATGCGTACCGAACCGAAAGCACTGTATCGAACGGTTCAATATTGATACGAATATCGTTGCACCTCTAATATACATATATATGAAATAAAAAATACTGAGGTCAGAAAATAGCACCGCAGAAGGAAAAATGGGCTGGGAGGTCAGTTCCTTGCTCATTAACAAATTCTCATGAACATTGACAACAACCACTGATCAATGATCATGAGTACCATTCACAGAGAGCTGGTGAATGGCTGCAATTACAGCATTGTAAGATGGTGAAAGATGTGCCCTTAGGCCCCCTGCTAGATTCAGAGATGGTCTTTCCCTTTTCACGTAAATGGCCTCCTTGACTCCCCGCTCAAACCAGCATTCCTCCCTGTCCAGGATGTGTATATCCTCATCCTTGAAAGAGTGTCCACTGGCCTGTAGGTGTAAATAGACTGCGGAGTCCTGGCCCTACTAATGAATATTATCTTGTTTCAGGATACATAATACCTACCATTATTCAATGACACATCTGCTTACCTGTATCTTTTGCTTGTTTCTCTGCTTCTTTTCTCTTTTTTTCTAAACTGAGGACCTGATGGCTTTGAACTGTTCTTGTCCATCTTCCATTAGTAATTTTGCACTCCAGTATCAACAACTCCACGACATAGACTAATAGACCTACACCTTGTATATTTTTTTTCTGGGATTTCACACAACCCATGAAAAATAATGAATAAATACATAACGGGCTTGGAACTCCGCCATGGCCAGTCCCAAGCCTGGATGAGAAAGGAGAAGGGTTGGGCATCGGGCTAGCAACCCGCCCCTGTAAAAAACCCTACCGCTACAGAAACGACAAACGAAAGCAGAAGTTTTGGAAAACCTGGCGGGAATTCTACTTCAAACGGGATGATGGTGCTGGAAGAAACTGAAAACGGCATCCAGCGCCCGATGGAAACATTAAACCATCACAAGAATTGGGACGTGGAACGTTCGCACGTTATATCAGAGTGGATGGCTGGCTCAACTTTTGAAGGAGTTTTGAAGGAGTTTGGAATCAGTGAAATGAGGTGGACAGAGAGCGGCCAAATTACCAGCGATGGCAAGACAATCTTGTTCTCGTGTCATGAAGATCGACATGAACATGCAGTGTGGCTCGTTTTGAGCAAAGAAGCCGCGAGAGCACTCACGGTTGGAAACCTGTTAACAACCACATCATCACAGCTCGTTTCGGATTTGTACACGCCAAGACGACTATTGTGCAAGTCTATGCGCCGACGGACAATACGGAAGATGCTTTCAAGGACTATTTCTAAGATCAGCTGCAAGACGTGTCAAGTGTTCTCTGTCTGTGAGGTGCCCACACTTGAAAAAGACCAGACTTTGAATTTCACTCAATTTATTTTGACCAGTTTCAAGTTCATTCAGTCAATCAGGTAGTTAGCTAGTTAGATAGCTGATAGGTAGATAGGTGAAAAACCTTTAAACACAAAAAAAATAAAGAACATTTCGTTAATCATTCAGATAAATTAAATGCATTATACAGTAAAGCCATTTAACATAGACAAAAGTATTTAGTTTTAGCTAAACTATCATTTAACCCAGTTTAAGTTAGTTTTACATTCATTGGTTTTTTAATCACAGAGCTGGGTAATGTCAAACAAACGAAGATGAAATAAACTGTGGTTCTTAAACACACAAAATGTGTCTACCTTGCTTTTTAAACTTTTTATAAACAATTACATTTTTAAAGTATACATTTTAAAGTTTTGCAAATATTTTAATAGAGACTTTAACCAAGGATTTGGGGTAGCTATTTTTAGTATTAATTAACATAAATATGTGGGAAACACTATCTACATATTCATATTCAAACTTAAACATTCGTTTTAATATCAATATAATTTTTTAAGCTTAAATGCAGTAACTATTTCCCAAAGCATAAATACATTTCCACAATTGAGCTTCCATAGTTCCCAAGCATATAAGCAGCAAATATGAGTCCAAGAGCTTACCGATAGCCCGTCTAGCTCAAAGTCTTCCTCACAGTGGAAAGTGGATTGTGCTTTGTTTGCTGTCCTCTCAGTATGTCGCACCCGGGTCAAATGACTGCTGCATGCATTTTACGGTCTACTAGGCACGCCAGCCCTTGATTGCTTTAATTCAGCTCACCTGGCGGAGCGGTGCGCACCAGGCCGCGCTTAGTTGTAGATGGCACAAGTTCTAATCAGCGGCCACGTGCAAGCAGCAGCACAGAGCAGGTAGTGGGCAAGAGGAGGAAGAGAAGAGTAACAGCCACACCTACCGTATTTTCACGACCATAAGGCGCACTTAAAAGTCTTAGATTTTCTTCAAAAAGTGCGGCGCGCCCTATAGCGCGGTGCGCCCTATGTGTTGTAAGGAGGACGTAGTAGAGAACACCATGAGAACGTTAAAGGGTGAAGTGTGGGCGTTGATCGTATATACCGGGACAATCGCACATACCTGTATAAAAGAACAGGTATGTGCATTATGCAGGACATCGTTGTTTTAACAACCCTGAAAATGGCAAAGAGACACGCTTACGAAGCACAGTTTAAACTGAAGGCCATCAGCTACGCGGAGGAACATGGAAATCGAGCAGCGGCGAGAGAATTTAAGATTAACGAATCGATGGTTCGCAAATGGAGGAAGCTGGAAAACAAGCTCCGGCAGGTCAAGAAAACGCAGCTGAGTTTCCGCGGACATAAGGCGAGGTGGCTCGAGTTGGAGGAAAGACTCGAGCGGCGGATCATCGAGCAAAGAGCGAGCGGGAGAAGCGTTTCGACGGTCACCATTTGGCTAAAAGCAGTTTCACTAGCTGAAGAGATGAACATTGAACATTTCCAAGGAGGTCCGTCTTGGTGCTTTCGTTTTATGAAACGGTGCCATTTTTCCATCCGGACCAGGACTACGGTAGCGCAGCAACTTCCAGCGGATTATAAGGAAAAGCTGGCCATCTTCCGCTCCTACTGCAGCAAACACATCGGCGACAAAAACATCCAGCCCAGCCACATCACAAACATGGACGAGGTCCCGCTCACTTTTGACATCCCGGTGAGTCACACTGTGGAGAAGAAGGGGACCAGCACGGTAGCGATACGCACAACGGGGTATGAAAAGTCTTCTTTTACTGTTGTGCTTGGCTGCCATGCTAATGGACAGAAACTGCCGCCTATGGTGATTTTTAAGCGAAAGACTTTGCCTAAAGAGAAGTTTCCAGCAGAAATCATCATTAAGGCAAATGAAAAGGGCTGGATGGATGAGGAAATGATGAAAGACTGGCTGAGGGAGGTGTATGTAAGGAGACCAGGTGGTTTTTTCCACGCATCACCATCGCTGTTGATCTGTGACTCTATGCGTGCCCATCTCACAGCCGATGTGAAAAAACTTGTGAAGCAAATGAACTGTGAGCTTGCTGTCATTCCGGGAGGCCTGACAAAGGAACTCCAACCGCTGGACATCGGTGTGAACCGCCCGTTCAAAGTAAGGCTGCGAGCGGCCTGGGAGCGATGGATGACCGGTGGAGACCACAGTTTCACTAAGAGTGGAAGGCAGCGCCGGGCGAGTTACGCCACAATTTGCCAATGGATTGTAGATGCTTGGGCTAACATGTCTGCTGGCACTGTTGTTCGAGCTTTCGCAAAAGCTGGCATCGTTTCCGAGGAGCCGCACGGCACGGAAAGTGACTCTGACGGTGAAGACAGTGAACCTGGCATGTTTGATGGAGATTTAGCGCAGCTGTTCAATTCAGACACAGAGGATGAGGACTTCGATGGGTTTGATTGATGATAAAAATGTGAGTACCAAACTTTGTTTTGCTCCTGCTTTATTTTTAAATACGCACACTTGTATGCTTGTGTGTTGTTGATGATGACGATTATTGGTAATAAAAATGTGAGTACCAAACTCAGTTTTGCTCCTGCTTTATTTTTAAATATGCACACTTGTATGCTTGTGTGTTGTTGATGATGACGATTACCGGCAATAGAAATGTGAGTAAGGTACCGAATTCAGGTTTGCTCCCGCTTTATTTTTAAATACGCATACAGTACTTGTATGCGCCCTATGGTCCAGTGCGCCTTATGTGTGTGTTAAATACAGTAAGGGCACACATAACTGAGACTGCGCCTTTTAGCACAGTGCGCCTTATGGTCGTGAAAATACGGTACTAGGTCAGCGCGACACCTCCCCCTCGATCTTTGCTCAGCACTGCCTGGAAAGATCGCACTCAGGTGGGCTGGTCCCTGGCTTGATCTTCCACCGGTAAAAGGACCACAAGATGCCGGATGTCCCGATGTAAAATGGTGCCCAGCTCAGGACTTCTGGTAGCAGATTTTGGACTCTTGACTGCAATGCTGGAACTTGGAGAGACCCTCACATGCACATCTCAAACGATCCCTCTGGAATCAGGATTCACGCTGATGACTTTTGTGAGTCTGAACTGCCCCCTAAGGGCATTTTGGTCGCAGAGCCAAACTATGTCTCCAACAGCAATGTTTCTCTCTGCAGTATGCCACTTACTGCGGATGAACAGGTTTGGTCCAGCGAGTTGGCTCCAGGACCTCCAGAAGTTTTTGACCATGGTTTGTACTTCTTTCAGCCTTTTGAAAGGATAATTTGTGAAGTCGATAGTTTTGAAGTCCCAACTTTGTGTGGCTCGACCAAGCAACAGATTATTCGGCGTGATGTCGTCAATGCGATCTTCTCGGCTCTGAATTCTGGCATCAACGGGTCTCTCATTTGCAAGGTTGGTAGCTAGCTGGAGTGCTGTCAGAAACTCACTGAAGGTAAGAGCCTCTGCATTGCCAAGAGTATGAAGGGCTCTCTTGGTAACTCTGACAGCAGCTTTGGCGGCCCCATTTTGGTGAGGTGAGTCAGCGGGAAGAATCTTCTGGTCTCATTTTTGGCAGAGTATTCTTCAAGCGACTCCTTGTTTTGTTGTCTCAGGTAAGCATACATTTCTTCTATTACAGGTTTGGCGCCGACAAAGTTTGTGCCAGGATCTGACAAGATTTTTCGGGGATGGCCTCGGACAGAAGTGAACCTCTGGTAGGCAAGCAGGAAGCTCTCTGTTGATAGTGTGCTCGCTAGTTCGACATGAATGGCTCGGCTTGCCATACAGCAAAACACAACTCCCCAAACTTTCATGGTCACTCTTGACATCTTGACATCATCCCTCACGTGATAGGGTCCAAACAGGTCGACAGATGTGAATTCGAATGGTGCAGCAGGATTTGACCTCTCTTCAGGTAAGTCTCCCATTACTTGCTTACAGGTTCTTGCCTTTGCCTTCTTGCAGATGATGCACTGGTCAGCGACCTTTTGGGCAATAATTCTTCCTCTGACAACCCAAGCCTTCATTCTCATCCGCAGTAAGGTTCCTGCCACTCCGCCATGTCCCTCGCTGTGTGCTTCTCTGGCAAGGAGGGTGGATAACCAGGCTTGGTATGGTAGAAGGGGAACGGCTTTGCGGTCTTTTTTGAAGGTCTGGATTCTGCCACCACAAACTAGAAGTCCACTTGTTTGGTCTCTGTAAACGACTAGTCTGTCTGTTGTGGTGCTTGGTAAGTTGACGCCTTCTTGTGTTGCTAGACAAAGGTCTCGAAAAGCATCTCGTCTCTTGCTGACTGTGAGGACACCCGAAGATGGTACTACCTCCCACTTTTCTTGGTCTCTGGTCTTGGATCTCATGAACTTTTTGGCAACCCTCCAGACCCACGCCATGGTCCCAATCAGCCTTCTCAGGTTGCTGAATCGCCTTTTGTCGATTAGCTGTTGGGTTGCTACTCCTGCCAGAGGTCTTCTCGACTCTACGTGTGCTGAGTCCTGAGCTGCCTTGATGTGGATTCTGGTAAGGACCGCAACAAAAGTCTTTTTCTGTAGCTTTGTGACCTTTTCTCAAGCTTGGGCAGCGACTTCTCCGGCAGATTTCTTCAGCCACTCATCTTCAGGAAGTTGGAGAAACTATGGACCCGACTGCCACTCGGGGCATTTGGACTGGCCCCTCTGGTGAGAATGTCTGCAATGTTTGCTGACCCGGGAATCCACCACCAATCTTGGACATCAGTGCTACTCTGGACTTCACCAACGCGGTTTGCGAAGAAGGTCTGGAAACCGTAGCTCTCACGCTGGATTGCACCCAAGACGGTCTGGCTGTCGACGAGGTGGTACCATTTTTTGACCTGGATTCTGCAGTGTCTCTGGAAGTAGGTCTTCAGACGGGCAGCAACGACGGCGCCGCACATCTCTGCTTTAACAGGATCGCCTCTGTGGTTGAGAGGCGTCAGTTTGGCTTTGGACTCTACTAGTCACGATGTAGTACTCACGATACTCACGATGACACTATGGCTGCAGCTCCAGCGAAGGTACATCACTGCGCCATATGCATGTTCACTGCCATCAGAGAACGTGATGGCACTGGGCTCTGCACAGTGATCTGGTGGAGTCAGGGCTCTAGTGAAATGCAGTTTCTTCAGGTCAGCATACTCTTCCAGAAGCTTTATGGCATCTTCTCGGAGACCTTCAGACAAGGCTGCGTCCCATGTGTCTTCGAGGCAGTACTTTACTTTTGCTTCTTGGAAAGCTCTCCTTACCAGGATGGCACCCTTTTGTTTGACGGGAGTCACAAGACCGAGTGGGTCATATAGGCCGGAGACTTGGCTTAGCAGTTCTCGCCTGGTGAGTGGATCAGTTGTTTGCTCTCTGACTTCTTCTCTGAGCACGTCTTGACCAAGGCGCATTTTCCTCCTTTTCTTTGAGAAGTTCACTGCAACCATGACATGAAGCTTGTCATCATTGATGGTGTAGCCAAGGCCAAGGGCTTTGTTGTCATCTTCCGTCAGCTGGTTCGGCAGGATTATAGTCTTTGGCTCTGATCGAGGCAACTCTTTCTTTGACTCCTCCCTCCCACTTTGACTGGAGTAGACCCAAGGCTTCATATAGAATCCTCCAGCTCTCAGGATGTGCTCGATGTTGGCTGTTAGGCGTCTCAGATGGTCGAGGTCATTGTGTGATGTCAAGGTCAAGGTCAAGGTCAGATTTATTTATATAGCACATTTCCAACAGCCGATGCTGCACAAAGTGCTTAACAATAACAATAAAATTAAAAACTACAGTGTAATACAATAATAACAATAGAAACAATAAAATAGAAGAATTGAAACAATACTAACTAATTCAGATAAATCCAAAATGCTTGGGTCATAATGTGTTAAAAGCCAGAGCGTAAAAGTGTGTCTTTAGTAAAGATTTAAATTGCTCAAGAGTTTGAGCAGATCTAATATTAAAGGGGAGACTATTCCAAAGTCTGGGACCTGCCACAGAGAAGGATCTATCACCACGAGATTTGAGGTTAGTCCGTGGAATGGACAACAATAGTTTTGAACTAGATCTCGTGGGTTTTCCTGGAGCATAGGCAGAGAGGAGCTCTGACAAGTAGGGGGGGGCTCGGGCGTTGAGTGACTTAAAAACAAAAAGTAAGAGTTTAAATTGGATCCTGTAGGGGACAGGGAGCCAGTGTAAAGAGGCTAAAATTGGGGTTATATGCTCTCTCCGTTTGGTACCGGTTAGCAGGTGAGCAGCAGCATTTTGAACCATCTGAAGGCGATGGATGGTGGCATGATCTAGGCCATAATACAATGAATTGCAGTAGTCCAATCTGCAAGTAAGAAAAAGGTGGATGATACGCTCGAAGACGTCAGCCGGAAGGTATGGCTTTATCCTGGCTAGCTGTCTTAGCTGAAAAAAACAGGACTGAACTACTGCACTCACCTGCTTATTCAATTTAAAAGAACCATCAATGTAAACTCCGAGGTTTTTTACATGTGTTTTACAATACGAGGAGAGGGTACCCAACGTGCTGTCGATATGATTGAAATTGCCAAAAATGACAACCTCAGTTTTGTTTTCGTTTAGCTGTAAAAAATTTAATGATAACCACTGTTTAACGTCGTCAAGGCAGCGTAATAAGAGCTGCGGTTGATCTGATCTCAGGATGTCATTGACATAAGCATCTTTTTCCAGCACACGTTTCTCTTCTTTGAAGTGACTGAATGAAGGTAGGTTTGCGGTTTCTCTCATGGCGACTTGGGCTACGCAACCAGCAGGTTTGTCTCCAATGTTGACTCTTGTTATGGCATAGTCTTCTATGCCTGCATCTTCTGTGTCACGCCACAAGAATCTGTGCAAGTGGACCTCTCGATCTTCCAGCCAGACGGAGTTGTACATCTTGCAGATGTCACCAAGGGCGGCGTAGACACCAGCTCGGAACCTCAGCAGGACAGCTCTTATTGGGTTCATGACATCAGGACCTTTGATGAGGATGTCATTCAGGCTGAGGCCTCTGTACTTCTGGCTGCTGTTCCACACCAACCTCACTGGGGTAGAGACCGAGTGTGGATTTGGCGCGATGAGGTGGCTTATATACCATGCTGGCCCAGTCCAACGCTGCAGGACTTCTTTGGACAGCTTCACTGCATCTCTGCGGTTTACCATCTCATGAACTTGTGCAGCATAGGCCATCTTCCATTCAGGTTCTTTAGATAGCTTCATCTCGGTTCTGATGAATGTTGCTTCTACCGCTTTCCTGTTATTTGGCAAGGTTGCTGGATCTTCTACCCATGGGTAGTTGGCATGCCAATGTGGTTCACTGCTGTGGTCATCTCCAGTTGAACAAGTCAGGCCATTCCTCACGATCTCCATCTCCCTCTCCCTCTCTTCTGCGAACGTCATTTCTTTACCCCCTGGCTGGCAGTTCCCACAACGACACCCTCCACATCTCGGCTGGCAAGCGGCTCCGATGCTTTCCCACCTCCACCACTTCAGAAAGTCTCTGCTGCTGGTAGCTGTGGTGGATAGAGTCTCGGGGTGACCAGGATGCTGACAGGAAGCTAGGTCTTTAGTGAACTCTTGGTACTTGAATGCAGCAGCTCTCATTGATCTTGCGAAGTGAGTCTTGGAGGTGTGGGCCATCAAAGTGACTTCCTCAAAGAGGTCTGGATGCGTGCCCCCAATTGTCTTGCCAAGTGGACCGTCCCAGAGCACCAGGTCACCGATGGAGCGGATCTTTTGGGGCACCAGCTGGCCTTCTCTATGGCTGATTAGAAGCTGGATATCTCTGGGTCTGATGAGGTCTTGGAGAGACTTCAGCAATCTTGTCAAGACCATAGCAGACTAACTGGTGAGGCTTTAAGGTTCCTCTCGAGGAGTTGACACGGATCTTGAGAAGGTAGCGCTTGGTTACCACAGACACCTTCATACCTCCGACACCCTGGATGACAAGCATGACGTCTTCACTGCGAAGTTTGAGCTTACTTGCAGATTTATGGGTTATGTAGTTTGTGTCAGATGCTAGATCAATTAGTGTCCCAATTCTCTGCCCATCATTGGTGATGACATCAAGGAGCATCAGGATCACAGGGTACTCTTTTAGACCAGTCTCCTCCAGTAGACCTCTCTTTGCTGCCATGGAGTTGAAGGCTCGTGATGAGACGTTGCAGAAAGCTTCCCGACACTGCTGCGCTAGCTCTTGCGATAGTTTAGAGATGAACTCTTTATTAAATATTTTAAAAAGGAATGGACTTCATATTTAGACTTTAATGACACTCCCGGAATATCTGCTTCTGTTCTATGGGAAGCAGGGAAAGCTGTGATGAGAGGTAAAATTATTTCTTTCTCATCACACAAAAAGAAAGAAGAAAACAAAAATATTCAGGAATTAGAAAAAACCATCAAATCACTAGAAGAAGCCTACGCGTGCGACCAAGATCAGGAAACATTGAACAAAATACGCAAAACAAAACTAGAATTAAATGAAATTATTAATAAAAAAAACACAATTCCTTGTACAAAGACTTCGCTTGCAGAATTTTGAACACAGTAACAAATCAGGTCAATTTCTAGCTAACCAGTTAAAAATAAATAAAGAAAAAACAACTATATGTGCTGCTAAAGATTTATCGGGGAACACAATATATGACCCTGGAAGAATAAACAACATTTTTAGGGATTTCTACGAAACTTTATATTCACCACAAATAAACCCATCTAAAAATGAAATTGATTTGTTTCTTGACAACGTAACTCTTCCAAAATTAGACAGTCAAGCAATGGCACTGGATTCGCCACTGACGCTAGGTGAACTCCAGGAAGCCCTGATAAGTATGCGCAATAATAAGGCTCCAGGTCCAGATGGCTTCCCTGCAGAATTCTACAAAGAATTCTGGACAATTTTGGCACCAGTATTCCACGGAATGTAGCAGGAAATCGAGGAAAATGGCAAACTACCACCAAATATGAATTCTGCCAACATTAGTCTCCTGCTAAAACCAGGCAAAGACCCTTTATGTAGCTTGCCATCACCAGTGTGTGAATGTGTGTGTGAATGGGTGAATGACTGAATGTAGTGTGAAGCGCTTTGGGGTCTTTAAGGACTGAGTAAAGCGCTATACAAATGCAGGCCATTTACCATTTTTTACCATTTATTTCCTTCAAGCTATCGTCCAATTTCTCTTTTAAATGTAGACCTTAAAATAATCTGCAAAGCTCTCTCACAGAGATTAGAGAAAATAACCCCCCTCTTAATTCATCCTGACCAAACTGGTTTGATAAAAGGTCGGCACTCCTCAACAAACACTCGTAGATTACTTAATTTAATAGACTACTCATACAATAAAAACATCGAAACCATAATATTATCTCTAGATGCAGAAAAAGCATTTGACAGAGTTAACTGGAAATTTTTATTCGCAACTCTACACAAATTTGGTTTTGGAAACTCTTTCATAAACTGGATAAGAATATTATACAATTCCCCAACAGCTTGTATCAGAACAAATGACCAGACATCCTCCAGCTTCTGTCTCCTGAGGGGCACCAGACAGGGATGCCCACTCTCCCCTTCACTTTTTGCAATTTTTATCGAACCTCTAGCAGCAGCATTTAGACAGGCTACAACAATTAAGGGCATAAAATGTAAGAACATAGAACATAAAATCAGTCTCTATGCGGATGATGTGTTGCTTTTTCTGCAAAACACACAAACCAACCTCTCTGAGGTAATTACTCTAATAAACTGGTTTTCAAGAGTTTCAGATTATTCAATTAACTGGCCAAAATCTACAGTTCTTCCCATTAACTGCTCCTTCCATAATTCTTCCTCTGCCCCACTACAATCTGGAAATATTAAATATTTAGGTATTAGTGTTTCTCCTAAGCTTTCAGACTTAACTAAATTAAACCACATCCCACTTCTAAAGAAAGTAGAAGGCGATCTGACTAGATGGAAATCTTTACCCATATCGCTCATGGGAAGGGTCGCCACTATAAAAATGATGATCTTGCCAAAAATAAATTACTTATTTTTGATGATCCCTAACAAACCATCACAAGATTGGTTCAGATCTCTGGATTCATATATTTCCAAATTCCTTTGGAAAGATAAACCCCCGCGTATCAGCCTAAAAACGCTACAAAGAACCAAGGATAGAGGAGGATTAGATCTGCCTAATTTTCACCAATACTTCTTAGCCAACAGGCTTCAGTTAATCTCAGAATGGTTAAAACATACCTTCTTAGATGAGCCCAGGCTAGATGTTGAACAGGCACTATGCAAGGATCTAGAGATTTCAGACCTACCATTTATTAGCTCAAACATCAAAAGGCATGAATGCTTTAAAAGTATCAACATCAGCTTTTCTCTGACAGCATGTGGGAGTTTCTAAAAATAACGGAGTCTTCATTAATCCCATGCAAACGTACACCTATCTGGAATAACCCTGACATATTACAAAACAATAATATGATTAATTTCCCAGAATGGAGTTGTAAAGGAATTAAATACTTAGAACATATATTAGAGGGAACAGAATTTATTCCATTTGGCAGACTAGTTGCACAATATGGGATCAACAAGAAAAGATTTTTAGAATATCAACAAATTAAATCCATAGTAAAAAAGAAATTTAACCTCAGTCAAGTTGAATTACAAACACCACCAAGTGCGGCACATTTCCTTACTCTTAAATCCCCCAAATTATTATCTAAAATATACAGAACACTTTCTAAATTAGATGAATCAATATCCCTTCTTATTGCAAAGTGGGAAGCAGATTTATCAGTCAGCTTAGACCAAAACTTCTGGTCTCAGGTATGCTTAAAAACCTTTAAATTGATTAAAAATCCCAGTCTGCAATTAATACAATACAAAATACTACTATCCCCACTAAGTGCATGTCTTTGGAAGGTGGGAGGAAGCCGGAGTACCCGGAGGGAACCCACGCAAACACGGGGAGAACATGCAAACTCCACACAGAAAGACCCCGGCCTGATGGTGGAATTGAACTCAGGACCTTCTTGCTGTGCGGCAACAGTGCTAACCACCATGCCACCGTGCCGCCCACTTAGTGGGGATAGGTTAATTGGATAATCAAAATTGCCACTAGGTGTGAATGTGCGAGTGAATGTGAGTGTGAATGGTTGTCTGTCCCTGTGTGTTGGCCCTGCGACAGACTGGCGACCTGTCCAGGGTGTACCCCGCCTCTCGCCCTATGACAGCTGGGATAGGCTCCAGCGCCCCCCACGACCCTGAAAAGGATAAGCGGAAGCGAATGGATGGATGGATGGATGGATGGACAAAATACTACATAGAGTGCACTATACAGGTCATCGGATGTTCAAGATGGGCTTTATATCTTCCAACAACTGCTCACACTGTCAAGGCAATACACCAGACAATTACATTCACGCTCTTTGGTTCTGTCCACCAGTGCAGAAGTTTTGGCACGAGATATGTGAAGACTCGGGTGTGGGAGGAGTTCGGAGAGGCCATGGAAAAAGACTTTCGGACTGCCTCGAAGAGATTCTGGCAAACCGTCAGACATCTCAGGAGGGGAAAGCGGTGCTCTACCTGCACTGTGTATAGTGCTGGCGGAGCGCTGCTGACGTCGACTGAGAAAATTGTCAGGCGGTGGAAGGAATACTTCGAGGACCTCCTTAATCCCACTGACACGTCTTCCGAGGAGGAAGCAGAGTCTGGGGCTGAGGGGAATGACCCGCCAATTTCCGGGGGCGAGGTCACTGAGGCAGTTAAACAACTCCTTGGTGGCAGAGCCCCTGGTGTTGATGAGGTCCGCCCCGAGTTCCTGAAGGCTCTGGACGTTGTAGGGCTGTCCTGGTTGACACGCCTCTGCAATGTTGCGTGGAGATCAGGGGCAGTACCTGTGGACTGGCAGACCGGGGTGGTGGTCCCCATCTTTAAGAAGGGGGACCGGAGGGTGTGTTCCAACTACAGGGGGATCACACTCCTCAGCCTCCCTGGGAAAGTCTATGCCAGGGTGCTGGAAAGGAGAGTTCGTCCGTTAGTCGAACCTCGGATACAGGAGGAACAATGCGGTTTTCGTCCTGGTCGCGGAACACTGGACCAGCTCTTTATCCTCTCCAGGATACTTGAGGGTGCATGGGAGTTTGCCCAACCAGTCTACATGTGTTTTGTGGACTTGGAGAAGGCATTCGACCGTGTCCCTCGGGGTGTCCTGTGGGAGGTGTTGCGGGAATATGGGGTGTCTGGCCCATTGCTACGGGCCATTCGATCCCTATACAACCGTTGCAAGAGCTTGGTTCGCATTGCCGGCAATAAGTCGGACTCGTTCCCGGTGGGTGATGGGCTCCGCCAGGGCTGCCCTTTGTCTCCGGTTCTGTTCATAATTTTTATGGACAGAATTTCTAGGCGCAGCCAAGTGGCGGAGGGCTTTCGCTTTGGTGGCCTCAGAATCTCATCTCTGATTTTTGCAGATGATGTGGTTCTGTTGGCTTCATCGGGTGAGGGCCTCCAGCTCGCACTGGAACGGTTCGCAGCCGAGTGTGAAGCAGCGGGAATGAGGATCAGCACCTCCAAATCTGAGGCCATGGTTCCCAGCCGGAAAAGGGTGGAGTGCCCACTCCGGGTCGGGGATGAGTTCCTGCCCCAAGTGGAGGAGTTCAAGTATCTCGGGGTCTTGTTCGCGAGTGATGGGAGAAGGGAGCCGGAGATCGACAGACGGATTGGGGCTGCAGCTGCAGTAATGCGGACGCTGCACCGGTCCGTCGTGGTGAAGAGGGAGCTGAGTGTAAAAGCGAAGCTCTCAATTTACCGGTCAATCTACGTCCCTACCCTCACCTATGGCCACGAGCTGTGGGTAGTGACCGAAAGAACGAGATCGCGGATACAAGCGGCAGAAATGAGCTTCCTCCGAAGGGTGGCTGGCCTCTCCCTTAGAGATAGGGTGAGAAGTTCGGCCATCCGGGAGGGGCTCAGAGTAGAGCAGCTGCTGCTCCACATCGAAAGGAGCCAGCTGAGGTGGTTCGGGCATCTGACAAGGATGCCCCCTGGGCGCCTCCTGGGTGAGGTGTTCCAGGCATGTCCCACCGGGAGGAGGCCCCGGGGCAGACCCAGGACACGCTGGAGAGATTATATCTCTCGGCTGGCCTGGGAACACCTTGGTATTCCCCCGGATAAGCTGGAGGAGGTGGCTGGGGAGAGGGAGGACTGGGCCTCTTTGCTTAGGCTGCTGCCCCCGCGACCCGGCCCCGGATAAAGCGGATGAAGATGGATGGATGGATGGATATGTGAAGACTTATCAAAGTGTCTGAAATGTAAAATTCCAACCTCCCCTTTAGTATGCTTGTTGGGAAAACTGGATGAGGTCACTACAGAAACTAATACAGTCCACATGGTTTTTACTGCTCTATGCATCGCCAAGAAAACGGTCCTCATGAACTGGAAAAATAAAAATAATCTTAAGTCTCGATATAGCCTCTGTCACCACATTAGATCAATCCCTCTGGGCTCCTTTGATCGGCTCCATCACCTAGCGGGGGTAGGGGGTCGTGGTTTGGTCCCGCCTTAGCTACTGTGGTTGATATGGAGTTGGGACGGGCTTAGGGCGCCTGGAGGGACCCCTAGAGACGTTATCCCTGGAGGGCTTAACCCGGGGGTTGTGTTCATAAACTGGTTAGTGGCTCTGGTCGCTCTTAGAGGTTGTTCTCCTCGTGGCTGCGTGCAGCGGGGCTGGAGGATGGTCTGTACTGGTGGACGTAGGTTACTGGCCTGGTGGCCTGGCTGCCCCTGAGTGGATCCGGGGCAGGTGTGGGGGTTTGGGGTTCGGGGGTGCTTCACCTCCGTGCTGGGGCTCTGGCTGGGCCTTGGGGGCTTCGGTCCTTGTCGGTGTGTCACCGAGGTTGTGAGCGGGTGGGTGCACGGGGGCTCAGCCCTGGCGCAGGGGGCCTCTTGTGCATCGGGCTAACTGGGGGGCTCTTCAACTGGCGGGGAGGTTTTTCCATCCTTGCAGGAGTCCACTCTGCAGGTGGGAGAGAATAAACTTAACCTGGGTGTCTGTTGTCTTGTGTAGTCTGGGAGACGATTGAATGTTGGGGTGGGTACAGTTTCCTCTGCGGTGGGGTAGGGTGGGCTGCCCCGGGTCCTGTGGGGCTTGGCAGTGCTACCGTAGGCCCCGGTCTGGATGGACCTGGGCTCCCTTGCCTTGGTGGGTGCCAGAGGACGGGGGTGCCTACTGGGGTCAGCAGGGGAGCTGGCCCTAGGGAGGGGCATCCTCCCCTCCCTCCTTTTCCTCCCCATCCCCGGCTACCTCCCTCTTCCCGCTCCACCACACTCACCCACACAGGTAGGGCCTTGGGGTGCGGGTGTGTCACGAGGGTGCAGGGGAGACATCCCCCCCCCTGTCCCCTTCTGGCCACCTGTGCCTCAATTTTATCTCACAACTTAGACATCCGTATTACTTACACTCTCATAACACACACATATATATAGGGCCTTGAGGGTGGGCACGTTAACGGCATCCAGTGGACGGTCTGTGTACTCAAACCTACCTCTGGCGCTGGTGCCCACCTCTCAATTTTAAATCCATGTAGACATCGAGGGTTCCCGGGAGGGGCCGTGCTAACACCTGCTGCTCTCTGGCAGCAGCACCATGCTCTCCCTTGTTTTAAATGCACTTTAGAACAACACGCAGCAACACTACACATGAGCGGGAGGAGGGAGGTATGGGGTCTTCACACACCCCCGTTCTCTGCTAGCCATCGGGGCGGGGGGGCTGGGAGGAGATGTTAGCTGTCCGATTGGCCTCCCTGCTGCTGCGGAGCCTGGGACGGTCTGCTTGCCTCCACCCCGGGGGGAAGGGTAACATCTCTTGGGTCTGGGCTCTGTTTCCCCCTCTGGGGGCGAGGGTACCTGGACCCGGGGTATAGAGTATGTTTGGGGAGTGTGATTGTGTGTACATGTCCATTTATGTCAATCCTTACGTTGGGTGAGTGCTGAGTATGCTGCCCTCACGACACGTGACCATGTGAAGCTAGACAGCTAGCGAACAAAATAGAGGAGATATTCCACATAAGGCTTGCTTTTCTTGCTTTTAATGAAGATCCTTTAAAGCCTTATCTCTCTCAAGGCTTCTCCTTGCTATTTCTTATTTGTAACTGAAATATACAGAAAATGAAAATAAATTGCTAGCTAATACACATCTTAATGACAAACTTACTGATTAGCCTAGCTTAACACGTGCATTACATTAGCATCGCAGTTCACTCCATGTAAACACATATAAAAGCTATCTCTGAACATATTAATACTCACAAAGACGAACGTTTCCCAAGGTACAAGCGTGTAGGGCACTCTTAGCGTGTACATGAACTCGTTCACTCTTTTAATACTGCCGAAGCACTTTTCACGGCATTAACGGAGAAAATACGTCAAAGATAGGTTAATGATCAGAGCACTCCCTCGCTCCCATTTCCGCACATACAATTGTAGCTCTCTTCACGACAACACAGACACAGGTCGGTTCTTTGAAACGGGCGTTTAATACTTGGGCCTTCTCTCCTCAGCTTCACCATCACCAGTACGCCGATACGCCATTACGCCGTGAGAACTGGTCACGAGCGAACAGTACAAACCAATTAGCAACTTTACAGTACACATATTAAGTCCAAACACAAATAAAAAACATTTCTCAAATGACAAATACCTCGTTGGCTGCTTGTCCTGAAAAGAGGTCCTTAAGTCCTTGTATTGCCCTTTCTTTTAGTAAACTTTTAGCTTAAAATCGCTTCATGAGAGACATCTGCTCCCTCGCAGTCCATGAAAAGTCTCGTGTACTCTCGTTAAGGGTATTCTCACGAGACACTAGCTCTTACACCTTACACATGTACATTTCAAATAAAGACATTTCAACACAAACTATATATATTCATGAAATTATGTAACTTATTATAAATCAGTCATCTACATCATGAAATCCACACAGAACATTTTAACAGCATTTACAACAATACAAAGATCGCTTGTGATAACGATGTCTCACTCTGAGCAAATTACGAACCCATACATTTTAACTGTTTTAGCATGAATCACTTATAATATTTCTTAACTTTGAACTTATCTATCACTTTGCTTATGTAACTTAATCAGACTATGCACTAACTACTGACTTTTGACCAAAAGGCATAACACTGAGTGTTTGTATATGTGTGCATGAGGGTGGGAATGCATGTTTGTGTCTGTGTGTGCCTGTTTGTCTGTGTCTATATGTCAGGTCGGGCATTAGACTCCACCTCTCTGGGAACTCCCAGGCCCTCCAATGCCTATCTCCCCTCACCACACTCCCTGCCGGTGACTGATGCCCTCAGGGGTCGGTGCATTGGTGGTTCTTGGTGTCTGGGGCTGGGCACTCAGGTATGTACCGGCTCACTCCCGGTGGCTACCTGGCAGGGCCTGGCGCCTGTTGCTCGGTCAGGCCTTCCCTGGGGTGCGGGGGGCCCTCGGGCCTCTGGGCCTGCGGCTCGGTTCACTCTGGCACAGCTGGCTGCCGGCAGAGCCGGCGGGCACGCCGGTGCAGCCCCCTCTAGCTTCTGCTCGGTGGCTACTGGGTGACGCCTCGTCTGGGGATCCTCAGCCCTTCCCATGAGGGTGGCACGGATGCCCCTCCGGTGGTCCTCCTTGGGCTCTCACACTCTGGGGCCTCTGGATGCCTGGGGCCTGGATCTCCTCCATGCCTGCTTCATGCCCTGGGGGACGGGGCTATGGCTCTCTACACCCTCTAGCAGACCATTACATGGGGAAACCTTTTGAATACAAGCGCGCTGATCCACACAGGTGTGCACACGGATGTTCACTGCTCGTAGACTTAAATTACACCTCTCTTGGCTGCTACTTCAAAGCACATTGTGAGCTGTCTGTCCTGCGTGCTGCACAACAACATTGAATATTTAGTATTTACTGCTGTTTACACTTAGCTAGATTAATGCGATGGTGTTGTGTTTAGTATGTTGCTTTGGTTTTTTTTTGCTTGTTTTCTATTCTTCTTCTCTCAACAGGTGATCCAGGAGATTTTTTTTTCTCCCCCCCTTTCTCACTGTCCCTCTCCCCTTCTGTTTTTCTTTTCCTTCCTCTTTCTCTCTCCCTTTCCTATCCCTCACTCATGTCTGTCCCGTCTGTAACATCTGAAAATAAAATATAATAAATAATAAAAACAAAGGTTGATCAAATGGATCAATACGGCAATGCCACAATGATCCATTTGGCCAAGTAAATCCATTGGGTATCCTTGTTGGTCTTCAGACAACAATTCTGATGGCTAAAGAACCAAATGGGACAGGCAAAAAAAAAAAAAAAAAGACATGAACTCTTCTTGAACCTCTGTGTACCTCCTCCCCACAGCTCTCACCAGACCAGACTTGGGCCTTTGTGATAAGGGTCGTAGCAAGGGACAAAGAAGGTAATGATGCTGGTCTTTGCACTCTGGATTTCCACACAGGTAAGTTGTCTTTCTGCAGGGTTCGTCGTGGATCTCGAGGCACCTCTTGCAGGCTCCAAGTTGCTGCTCTGCATCTTTTTTCTCCTGTAACTTTGTGTTGGTTCTAAACCGTCTGCAGATGTAGAGCTTTCTCTTGTGCTTCGGGTCCCCACAGATGATGCAGCCTGCTGGATCAGTACTGGATTTAACTGACTTGGTACGGGCGTACTTTATTGGGAACTTTGTTCTCTCCTTGGCAGGGTCGATATCTTTCAGATGGTCTAACTGCTCGTAGATGGACTCTTGAGATTGGAGGTATGCGAGCAGCTTGTCAAACCGGTTCTGATGAGTCACAGCATTCTTTGGATCAGCAGCGTGGGTAAACCAGTCTTTCTTTAGGGACTCAGGCAGCTTGCTTTCAATAGACTTTATTACTAATAGGTTCTTTATGGCATTAGCTTTATCCAGCTCATTCAAATCATAGAGGGCCTTTTCAACTGCGTGGATAAGCTCTATAATTCTTCTAGGCTGGTTGCTACGGACAGGAGGGATAGCTTGAAGCTCCTCAATGATTTCAATGGCGATGGAGGCTTGATTTCCATAGCGGTTCTCAAGGACACTGAAGATCTCATCAGCCGAGGTGTATGTGGACAGGCGCAGATCTTTGGCCACTTTATCATCGAGGCTATCGAGAAGTTGGAATTTCTTTACTTCCATGGACCTGGTTGGTTCACCTTGCTTTTGCAGAGCCTCCCATTCCTTCTGCCATCTGTAGAACTCACGTTGGCTGCCAGTGAACTTTGGTAAAGCTGTGGCTTTCAGTTTTATGGCTGCGACCGAGGCTGCGTTGTGGACTGTGACAACTGCTTGGTCGGCATCTCTTTTAATCCTCTCTGCTTTGCTCAGGGCTGCCTTCCCTAACACCAGCTTTGGAAGGCAGGTTTCGAGCTCCATTAGTCAACGATCACAATCTCGCCTCTCAGCAGATGGAGCCCAGCGGTTCCATGTCTGGTGTACCTGCTTAGCTTTCTTCACCAGTTCTTCTAGATGGTGGAGCATAAATTCATATGCCTCCAGGGGTGTATCAGGCTGAGTGGATATGACGTTCTCACACACCATTTCTGCTGCTTTTAGAGCAAGGGTCAGTTCTTTTTCACCATATGATCTCCACAGTGTCTCTCTGATCAGGTGCTTCGCCTCCTTCAACTTCTGCTTACATTCTTTCTCCGTTTTCTCGACGTCTGCTCTCTGTTGGCCCATCAGCTCCGGTGTGCCCTCTGCTTCACACTGCGTGATGTAGGTGGCCTCAAGCTCCTCATTCACGCCAATCACTTTGGAGCCCTCTGCTGTGAGTCTCTTGAAGGAATCCTGCAGCTCCTCTACAGACATATCCATGTGGGTCCTTATTATATGGTTGGTGAGTCTGGAAAACAGTCTTTTTGCAGTGGTTCGCTCTATTTTCAGCTCTTCTAGTGACTTGGACTCAGCCATGCTGCTTTCTTGGTTATTGGTTGGACAGGCAAACGGCAAGTTGCGATTTCCTCCAGGCCCCCAGGTGGAGTCTTCTCCGTCTTTGTGGTGAGCTTTTGTGGATAGGTAGATAGGTGAAAAACCTTTAAACACAAAAAAATAAAGAACATTTCATTAATCATTCAGATAAATTAAATGCATTATACAGTAAAGCCATTTAACATAGACAAAAGTATTTAGTTTTAGCTAAACTATCATTTAACCCAGTTTAAGTTAGTTTTACATTCATTGGTTTTTTAATCACAGAGCTGGGTAATGTCAAACAAACGAAGATGAAATAAACTGTGGTTCTTAAATACACAAAATGTGTCTGCCTTGCCTTTTATACTTTTTATAAACAATTACATTTTTAAAGTATACATTTTAAAGTTTTGCAAATATTTTAATAGAGACTTTAACCAAGGATTTGGGGTAGCTATTTTTAGTATTAATTAACATAAATATGTGGGAAACACTATCTACATATTCATATTCAAACTTAAACATTCGTTTAAATATCAATATAATTTTTTAAGCTTAAATGCAGTAACTATTTCCCAAAGCATAAATACATTTCCACAATTGAGCTTCCATAGTTCCCAAGCATATAAGCAGAAAATATGAGTCCAAGAGCTTACCGATAGCCCGTCTAGCTCAAAGTCTTCCTCACAGTGGAAAGTGGATTGTCCTTTGTTTGCTGTCCTCTCAGTATGTCGCACCCGGGTCAAATGACTGCTGCATGCATTTTAAGGTCTACTAGGCATGCCAGTCCTTGATTGCTTTAATTCAGCTCACCTGGTGGAGCGGCGCGCACCAGGCCGCGCTTAGTTGTAGATGGCACAAGGTCTAATCAGCGGCCACGCGCAAGCAGCAGCACAGAGCAGGTAGTGGGCAAGAGGAGGAAGAGAAGAGTAACAGCCACACCTACTAGGTCAGTGCGACAAGACGTCTTTAATGACATCCCGAATAGCGAACTTAAGATCTTCATCTGAGATTTCAATGCCCAGATGGGCAGCGACCGATTGGAGACAGTGGTTGGACCGCATGCATCTTCAATGGGTCTCAGCGATAACGGCGAACGATTAGTATCCTTCTGCGAGCACAATGGGCTGAGCATTGGAAATACATATTTCCAGCACCGAGAGATCCACAAGAAGACATGGCGATCACCGGATGGGCGTATATTCAATGAAATTGATCTTATCTGCATCAGCCAAAAATGGAGGTCGAATTGAAAAGCGGATGTTGGATCTGACCACCACCTACTCGGAGCAGAAGTCAAACTCAAATTTTGGAACCAAAGACAGCCAAATCACAATTCACAATAGAGAAGCTCAAGGACCTGACCGTCGTCAACGCCTTCACTTTAGAGCTGCAAAATCATTTCACCCTCCTTGGAGAAATGAAAAATGTTGAAGACCTCTGTACTGGCCTAAGCGATGCCACTGTGGAGTCCGCCCAAAAGTGCCCTCGACCAATGTCTACGAGAGGAGCAAGCTGGGTTCCGAAGCGGACGATTGTGCACAGAAAAGATTTTCGGCTTAAGAAACATTATCGAACAGTGCGTTGAGCACCAGCAACAACTCACCATCAATTTCGTCGATTTGCCTTCCATAGCACCCACCACAATTCAGAGTGGCGCCGTCAAACTTCACAACATCGTCGCATGCCAAAGACTCCGACTGGCCGGTCATATGGATGACACACTGATCCTAAGAACAGCGATGCGCTGGCAACTCTTGGGTGTTAAAAGACCATGAGGATGTCCACACAACACCTGGCGAAGGTCATTCCATCAAGACCTAAAGACATCGAACATATCGTTGGAAGAAGCTGAAGCCCGGGCACAAGATCGAACCTGGTGGTGTTTGTTTGCTGCCCGATATGCCCCATAAGGCATGGGAGGATCTAAGTCTAAGTAATGGGTTTGGATTGACATTATGAATGAAATGTGCAGTATCTGGAAGCAACCTGCCCCCTCCCCTTTCAACAGGTTGTGTGTGAGACTTCAGCAGGTTGGCGAGAGGAGGATGTTAGTAAAGCTGACATCCATTACGAACAACCCACATCACCCACTGCACGAGTATGTGAGTGGGCTGAGCAGCTCCTTTAATCAGAGACTGAAACACCCTCACTGCAGGAAGGAGCGCTTTCGCAGATCATTCATCCCAACAGCAGTTAGACTCTATAACTCCTCAATCATGATGTCATAAGTCACTGGACACTGTGAACATCCACGGTCACCACTTCATGCATAATGGACCTTCCATGTGTATGGAAATGTGCAGGTATATATGGTGCAATGATACACAAAATTCACGGTTCAGTTCGATACTTTTGCGTTACTTTTGTCTTGTTTTTGTGCATTTCTTCTGTGTCTGGGCACTCCTCTGGATATTCTTACACCAGAGAAGAGCTCCTTAACTGCAGGACTACAACGCCTGTGGATTTATTTCCAATATTTGTCGCATCTGCGGCAGATTTACTGCTGACTCTGATCAGGAAAGTGAGACGTCGAAAGAGAGGTAAGCGAGCCGGCGTACTCGTGCGTTTGAGGAAACGCGGACTGAGAACGGCCCTTCCTGGGATCTTCCTTTCTAATGTACGCTCACTCTGGAATAAGATAGACGAACTGGCCCTGATGAGAAGCATGAACAAAGACTTTGCCTCCTCCTGTGTCTTATGTTTTACGGAGTCGTGGCTCAGTGAGGACATCCCGGACTGCGCGCTCAAGCTGGAGGGCTTTCATCTGCTGCGCGCGGACCGGCAGGCCGCTCTCTCCGGTAAAACCAAAGGTGGAGGTGTCTGCTTCTACATCAATAGTGGCTGGTGCACAGATGTAACAGTGATTGCTCAGCACTGCTCTCCCTCTCTGGAATATCTTTTTATTCACTGCAAACCGTTTTATTCTCCGCGGGAGTTTGCTTCATTCATCCTGGCCGCTGTTTACATCCCGCCAGACGCAGATGCGCAGGCAGCTCAGTGCGCACTCGCGGAGCAGATTCTCCACACGGAGCGGACATTCCCGGACTCTCTCATCATTGCTCTTGGGGACTTTAACAAAGCCAATCTGAGCCATGAGCTTCCAAAATATAAGCAGCATATTAAATGCCCGACCAGAGAGGAGAGGACATTGGACCACTGTTACAGTACGATCAGCGGGGCCTATCGCGCGGTGCCCCGCGCTTCACTCGGACTTTCTGACCACGTCATGATCCACCTAATCCCCGCGTACAGACAGAGGCTGAAGCTCTCCAAACCTGTCGTGAGGACTAAAAAACTGTGGAGCAACGAGGCTGTGGAGGAGCTTCGCACGTGTTTGGAGTCTACAGACTGGGACACAATGAAGGCTGCTTCTAACAGCTTGGACGAGTTTACGGACACTGTCACCTCCTATATCCACTTCTGTGAGGACAGCATTGTGCCATCACGCACCAGGGTGAGTTATAACAATGACAAACCCTGGTTTACTCCTAAACTCAAAAAGCTGTGGCTGGAAAAGAGTAAGGCGTTCAGAAGCGGAGACAGGGACTGCTACAGAAAGGCCAAGTACAGGTTCACTAAAGAAGTGGACATTGCCAAACATCAGCACTCTGAGAAGATGCAGCAGCAGATCTCAGAGAATGACTCGGCCTCTGTGTGGAAAGGTTTTAGGAATATTACAAACTACAAGCCTAAAACCCCCCACTCCACTGATGACTTGCTCTTAGCCAACACCCTTAACAACTTCTACTGCCGTTTTGACGAGCCATCAGGCAGCCTTCACACCTCCAACGACCCCAACAATAGAGGCACTTTGGACACTCATTCCCCCACCTCTCCCCCCTCCATAGAGCCATCACCACCTTCAAACTGTTCACCTGCAACACCCGCCCCCTCACCCCACACAAAAGAGGATTTCACACCACCTCCTCCGACCACAACTCTTCATATTCATGAAGCAGATGTGAGGAAGCAGTTTAGGAGTCTGAATGCTCGGAAAGCTCCCGGCCCAGACGGTGTGTCTCCTGCCACCCTCAGACACTGTGCAAACGAGCTGGCCCCAGTGTTTTCTGGCATCTTCAACTCCTCACTGCAGGCATGTCACGTGCCTGCCTGCTTCAAGTCCTCTACCATAATCCCTGTCCCCAAGAAACCTAGGATCACTGGACTAAATGACTACAGACCCGTGGCTCTGACATCTGTGGTCATGAAGTCATTTGAGCGCCTAGTTCTCTCCCATCTCAAGACCCTCACGGCCCCCCTCCTGGACCCCCTGCAGTTTGCATATAGAGCCAACAGGTCTGTAGACGACGCCATCAACATGGCCCTACACTTCATCCTGCAGCATCTGGACTCCCCAGGAACCTACGCCAGGATCCTGTTTGTGGACTTCAGCTCTGCCTTCAACACCATCCTTCCAGACCATCTCCAAGGCAAGCTTTCCCAGATGAATGTGCCTGATCCCATCTGCCGGTGGATCACTGACTTCCTGACGGACAGGAAGCAGCACGTGAGGCTGGGAAAGAATGTCTCGGACTCCCGGACCATCAGCACCGGCTCCCCTCAGGGCTGTGTTCTTTCTCCTCTGCTTTTCTCCCTGTACACCAACTGCTGCACCTCCACCCACCAGTCTGTCAAGCTAATCAAGTTCGCAGATGACACCACCGTCATTGGGCTCATCTCGGACGGGGACGAGTCTGCCTACAGGAGGGAGGTTGAACGTCTGGTGTCTTGGTGCAGCCACAACAACCTGGTGCTGAATGCCCAGAAGACAGTGGAGATTATTGTGGACTTCAGGAAGCACACAGCCCCACTCCCCCCCATCATCCTGACTGACACCCCCATCACCTCTGTGGACTCATTCCGCTTCCTGGGTACCACCATCACCCAGGACCTGAAGTGGGAGCCCACCATCACCTCCGTCATCAAGAAAGCCCAGCAGAGGATGTACTTCCTGAGGCAGCTGAAGAAATTCAACCTGCCAACACGGACGATGATGCAATTCTACACTGCAATCATCGAGTCCATCCTCACCTCCTCCATTACCGTGTGGTACGCTGGAGCCACTATCAGGGACAAACAGAGACTGCAGCGTGTTGTGCGCTCTGCTGAGAAGGTGATTGGCTGCAGACTCCCATCTCTGCAGGACCTGTACACCTCCAGGACACTGCGGCGTGCAGCCCGGATCTCAGCTGACCCTTCTCACCCTGGACACAGTCTGTTTGACCTGCTCCCCTCAGGCAGGAGGCTCCGGTCCATTCGCACCAGAACCTCTCGCCACAAGAACAGTTTCTTCCCCTCTGCTGTTGGACACATGAACAATAACCACATGATTGTCCCCGCCACTAACACATGACCCTACGCTGTGTCACTGCATCATTTCATGTTTGGCACTGATCACCACCTGCACTCATGTATATATCTTTCTACGTAGCACTCATAATTCTTATTCTCATGTATATATCTCATGTATATCTCATGCACATATCTTTCTTTCTACATAGCACTTTAATTCTTATTGTCTGCACTGAAGCACCGCAGCAATTTCCTAATGTTGTAAACCTCAACATCTGGCAATAAACCCATTCTGATTCTGATTCTGATTCTGATACTTTGGTGTCACGGTTCGATATTTTTTCGATACAAAAAAAAAATGTTCATGCCTTTTTAATTTGTCATTTATTAAATTTTCACGGCACATTCCGGACCACATCTTTGTGTGTTTATCATTTGTTTGAAGCCAGCTCACCTCCTGCAACCACTTTTCCGAGAATACGCGCTTCTTTTGTGGTTCGGACTTCTGACATTTCTTTGGAGGTGGAGGAACATCACAGTAATTTCTTAAAGGAGCTTCTTCGACATCTTTAAGAGTTCTAAACAAATCTCTGTCCTCCTCCTGAAAATCTTATGTACGCAAACACACGTTGCAACTTCTTATCTTGTGCGCATTTTTTATTTTGACAGCGAATGCGCACCTGCGGACCACTTATTTGCAGCCCTGGTTATTTAGCTCATCATATTGCAGCCACAGAAATTCTTTTGTCCATGAAACCATAAAGCTGCACTTTCTTTTTGCCTTATAGTCTGATTTGTCATAACTTTTCCGTTTTGTGGTAAGCTTTTCTTTGGCTGTCACTTCTTCACCCTGACCTGTCTTATTTGGCTCAGCAGAACTAAAATATATATCCTGCTGCTTTTGCACACGCACTCACATAACGCTCAGCGATTCTCTGCGCGATCAACCTCTCACATGTTTAAGCTTGCTGCGGGAGATTTCAGTTGTCATGTTTGCATAGTAAGCTAACGATTGATAAGATGATGTCAGAGGAATTGGTGCGCAAATTATCATCACTCACCAATCAGTGCTGTCGCTCTCTATACACAGTTCACGCAATTGCAAAGTGAAAGCAAAAAACAAGCGCAAATTCAAACGCGATGTCACATATTGACAGTGGCTCACCGATGCCAATAACATAATTACCCAGCTACATTTCCGAAAGAATGCAAAAGCATTGACATATATTTTTCCTTCCTACGATAGGCCGACGGGCAGGGCAGAGATATATTTTGGTAGCCCGACTGGAAAAATCGCTAGCCCCGGGACGTCGGGCTAGCAATTTTGCAAGCCCTGTATCTGATTGAGGAATCACTCATCTTTGGAAAAGAGAGTTTATTACAGAGAAATGGCTCTTTCCAAAATAAAAGCTATACTATATGCTTCTTCTGGGCTATATTCTCAGCAGCATATTAAACATATAAGGAGAATCATGTGCTAACGGCTGTCTAAATGACTCGGGTAAAGTTTGTAGCATGTGTGCTTATTGTTTTTGTCTGCTTCCACTTGTCTTTGCACTAGGATGATGTCGGCGTAAATGTGCAGTCATATTCGTTGTGTTCCCACTAATGCTGTCAGCGTAAATCTCGTTGAAATGACGTTAACGCCACAACACGGCAAATCTCTGTTAACGAGCTAGCGCGGATCGCCCCGTGCATGGGGCTGGACGGCCAACATGTTAATGAGCTAACTGCGCTAACACACTAGCTCCCACCCATGTAATTGAGCATTGCGTGGCACATCCAACATACTGTTTTACTTTAGTCCATGACGCGCTTACCTTCAGGGTCATACGTCACATGAAAACCAAAATTGTTCCAAACGCCAGATCTGAATGAGGGTGGGGGAGGTTCAATTTGCCATGTTGCAAGGAGAGCTTAACTTCTGTCTCGCTAGCTTGCCCTGCGCTCAGTGAATCTGCGTTCGACTACTCCTCCTAGGCTGCACTGTCGAACGCAGATCCACTGAGAGCTCAACACAGACAGCATCGTCAGAAGGAAAGTTGATAAAATAAATCAAAAATTTTGTATTGTTCGATACATATGCGTACCGAACCGAAAGCACTGTATCGAACGTTTCAATATCGATACGAGTATCGTTGCACCCCTAATGTATACATATGTATATTTAGTGTGTACATGTGTGTGTGTACATGTCTATAAAAAGGAATAGTAGTGGTACAATAGCTATATCAAGCTATATATTTTATGTCTTCCATATTTCCAACCATATTCATAATCACATACTGTGTATGCTACCATTGTATATAGTGTATTATCTTACTTTTTTCATTGATTGTACTTATTTGTATTTTTGCATTTCCTTCTGATATCTGTACCTGAGCTGAGGTGACGCAAAAATTTCCCCTTTGTGGGATCAATAAAGTCTTATCTTATCTTATCTTATCTTATCTTATCTTATCCTTCAGAATAGAGCAGTACATTGTTGAGTTCATACCATCAATGAAATGCAGCTCCCCAACACCAGCAGCACTCATGCAGCCCCACATAAGGACACTACCACCACCATGTTTCACTGTAGACACCATACATTTCCCCTTGAAATCCTCACCTTTATGACACCATACCGTTTTGAAACCATTTGTTCCAAAAACAGTGATCTTTGTCTCATCACTCCAGAGTATAGAGTCCCAGTAGTCTTCATCTTTTTCAGCATGGGCCCTAGCAAATTCTAGGTGTGCTTTTTTGTGTATGGACTTTAGGAGAGGCTTCCTTCATGGACGATACCCATGCATGCCATTCCTCTGCAATGTGCGCCGGATGGTGTCACGGGAAACGGTCACTCCAGTTTGGCTTTCTACTGCTTTAGCTAACTGCAGTGAACTTCCATGGTGATTTTCTTCAACCCTTTTCATTAGGAGACGCTCCTGTTGAGATGTTAACTTCTGTGGACGGCCTGGACGTCTCTGTAATATGGTTGCACTTCCATCTTTCCTAAATTTTTGGATCACTTTGACTGATATGTAATGTTTTGCTGATCTTCTTGTAGCACTCACCTTTTTTGTGTAAAGAAATTATTTCCTTTCTCAGATTTTGTGATATTTCTCTTCCATGTGGAGCTATTGCTGGCAGCATGAAATGGGAAGAGCTTTTCTTTGTTAAGTAATGCCCTTTTATCGTCACCTGTCTGCTGGACACCTCTTAAATAAATCATTAGACTCACCTGTGGTTGAATGCCTGTTAATTCAAATTTTGCAGTCTTGTGTGGATTTTCTCCTACGACTATAATTGGGGTGTACTCATTTTTACAACATGGGCTTGAATGAGTTTTTAGGAAAATCATTTTTTGTGTGTGTGCAAATTAACAAATCTTTTTTTTGCAATCAGTGGCCCACATTTATGGCAGTATTTTGTATTATAGCATCTCATAGAAAATGTTGATTCTGAAAGAAAACTAAAGGTTTTCTGACAAATGTAAAGGGGTGTACTCATTTATGCTGCTGAGCACTGTATATTCCAGCTTGCTACCACACTTGAGTCTAAATAAGAACAAACTTTCACACATTAAGCAAACATAATTCTTATTCAGCAGCACGGTGGCACGGTGGTTAGCACTGTTGCCGCACAGCAAGAAGGTCCTGAGTTCAATTCCAACATCAGGCTGGGGTCTTTCTGTGTGGAGTTTGCATGTTCTCCCCGTGTTTGCGTGGGTTCTCTCCGGGTACTCCGGCTTCCTCCCACCGTCCAAAGACATGCAGCTTGTGGGGATAGGTTAATTGGATAATCCAAATTGTCACTAGGTGTGAATGTGAGTGCGAATGATTGTCTGTCCCTGTGTGTTGGCCCTGCGACAGACTGGCGACCTGTCCAGGGTGTACCCCGCCTCTCGCCCTATGACAGCTGGGATAGGCTCCAGCGCCCCCCGCGACCCTGAAAAGGACAAGCGGAAGCGAATGGATGGATGAATTCTTATTTATTCGTCACACACACACACGCCCATGTAACAATACCAAAGCGGTTACATGCCTGTGGAAGGACCAGTCAGTTCTCTATGTTGGAATGAATTCATGTTATTTTTAGCTTGAGGAAACAGAGTGCAGAAAACCCCAGTGACTCAATTTAAGTACCTAAAACTGAATGTTTTGTAAGCTTACAATAGACTAGGCAGATTGATAATGTGAGTGCCATGTATGTTTTTTTGTGGTCACAAACATCTATTTTATCCCAGTAAAAATCCAGACACAGCCAATGTAATTATTAAATGATATAATCAAACCAAGTGCACTACTTCCAACCCCTTTGTTCTCCAATGTGTGCCTTTTCATTTGTGTGCCTTTCTCTTGATAGTACTATATATATCTCTTCCAGCTTTCATGAGTGGAGAGAAATGGTAATTTCACAAGTTAACCTAACTGGCACATTTTTGGACTGAGGGAAGCTGCACCTGAAGAGAACCCAAGCAAGTCATGGGTGGGTGGGTTGGGGGCCGACACAAACTCCACACAGAAAGGCACCAGACTAAATTTGATAACTAGATAACCCTAATCCCAGGACCTTCTACTGTGAAGCAATGGTGTTACCACACTTCCACCATGCAGTGTTGGGGTCAGATGCGTAGAGCAAGCTGTTCCAGAGTTTACTTGTAGCTACAGCAAAGTTCTTTTTGTTTTAATCTGCTTCTGTATACAACCACAAGCATCTGGTCAGCTGACCTCAATGATTTTTTGAAAGCAAAAAGTTAAACGGAAAGGTAACAACTTCAAGCCAGTACAAATAAACCAGGAGGGGTAAAATGTGGTCCTGCTTGCATGTGTGGTTCAAGATACCAGCTTCAACATTTTGCAGCTATCCGAGACAGCCTAATGGTCAAATAAAAGCTGTCAAAAATAAAAAGCCTGGATGAAATTAAGGCATGGATCACTTTCTCAAAACAGCACCTGAGGATGACTAAAAGGGAAACATATCTGCTAGCAAAGAGACTTCTGACAGCAGTCGAAAGTTCAACATGGATGGATTTGTTTTGTTTTTCATGTTTGCGTGAAAGCAGTTTGCAAAGAAGCACAGGTCAAAGCAGCTTTTTCCATTAATGTGTTACATTAATAATTGTACAATACTGCCTTGCCGTTTTTGCTAATATTATTTGTCGAATATGTATGTCAAATATATAAAAAGGGATTTTTTGTGACATAAAAGTGACACAAAAAGTGACAATGATCTTTGGGAAACAAGTCATTTCTCTGCTTTCGACATAATTCTTTCGTAAATCATATTTTCTACATCCTGTTTATGAATCAAGAGAAACTTTCTTTAAACAAATTGTGAAAAGTTTTAATCGCCCGTGTTCATGCTTTGCTGTCGCCAGTGAATATTTGGACAGGTAAATTGTTGAGCAAATAAAATCAAGCAAGGCTACTGCGCACCGCACCCCAACAGCAAGGATGCAGCTATGGGTTTAAAATGAGAGCTCGGCTTGACCTTTAAAGTGCCAGCAGGGAGACTTAGTTTAAAACGATTATTAAATTCTTTACTTTATCAGGCTGTTTATCTTAATCTGTCTTAATAACCACTGGAACCAAGGCAGAACATTCGTTTTGCTTTATTTAACCATAAGTATGAAATTACTTAAGTATGAAAGTACTTAAATAAAAATGTAACCCACGTAGTTATTAAATTGTAGTTAAACAGACATATTGCTGTTTAAGACTAGGAGTTATTATTAGCCTATTAGATTTTAATCCCGTTTCACTCTCACGTCGTTGTCCAGGTAAACTGGAAAGTTTTAATTGCGAATGAAGTTGATGAATGGCGACATCTTCCTTCCCCGAGACTGAACAATAGGAGATGGCCTTACCTTGATTAGTTACAGGCATTGTTCCGAGCTGACTCAATGACACGATCTACCTGTCTGAGATGTAACCTCACCTGCAGGCAGTGGAGGAATTTCAGTACGCTAAGATTAGCACAGATTCTCAAAGATGGGCGGCTTTTTTCTTTTTCTTTTCTTTTCTTTTCTTTTCTTTTCTTTTCTTTTCTTTTCTTTTCTTTAAGATCCTGGTCGCCCAACGGGTCGCCACATAGACAGGCGCATATTCATTTTCGAAAATTATATACTTTCCTCTATTTACAATCGCCAATTTAACTTGATAATACATGAGTTTTGCAGAAATTGTGCATCTTACTTTAGCTTATTTGGTTGCGTGGCCACGAGAAAAGTTAGTAGGCCGATGTGTAGCAACATCAATGTACATGATGGTTTTTATTCACCGTGCACGTGTTGGACAATTACAGAATGAACATAAAAACACACAAAGGCAAATTTTGCAACATGACACAATTTTCTTTTTGTTGGACATTGACTAGTAGGATAAACAATACGAATGTAAATGGAAATAAGAATATCCAATATCCTTTTAAATTCGCAAAGTAACTTAACGTATATACGGTCACTGCTTGTGTTGACTGGGAAATGTTTTAGTTTATTGCAATTCTTAGTATGCAGGAAGTTGTTTTCTTAGTTCATTGTTTGTGCGCATTGTCATTAAATCTGGAGAATGTTTGTCTGGCATCGCTTATTGCTTATCTGACACCATCGTTTGACGAGCATTGTGCAAAAAATTATCGTTGACTGAAATAAAATAAAAAGCAGACAAAACGGTTTCAAGTTTATACTTTACCTAAAGCAACATTTGGATGCTACGTGTTACACAACAGAAATCGTGCATTTTGTGCAGCGGTATGCAAATGTGATCAGCTTTTTTGGTTTGGTAAAAACAACCTGACCCAAGTGTAAGGACCGATGTGAGAGAATAAATGGTGTACACTACAATCTGTGTATCCATGATAATACAACACTTATGGTGAAATGTTGTGTTCTCTCAAAAATTATTTAATGGAGACACAAACAAATGTATGAATTAAAAAAGTAAAGACACTTATTTGTGAGGTTTTTCTCCCTCGTTTTAATCAAAACGCTTTAAATTTTTGGTATTATTTTGAAAATGTTGTTCTTATTCTTTAATACCATGACTAAACAAAGGAGGAAGACCCGCCTGTAAAGGTGACGGTCAGGAAGTAAGAACGAGAAAATTCCGAGCAAAATTCCTGCCTGCAGATGTTGCATGGGATGACGCACTTGTCCACTGGCCCTATAAAACACCTGAGCAGCGCAGACTTCTGACAGCTGCTGGTGGATGCCACAGGACATCAGAATACAGAAGGTACATGTCTTGTACACACACACACATGTAACAATAGAAAAAAGGTTACATGCCTGAAGAAGAACCAGTTATATATATATATATATATATATATATATATATATATATATATATATATATATATATATATATATATATATATATATATATATATATATATATAATTTACATTTTATTCTACTTTTTTCCTCAGAGATGAATCGGTTTCTCTGCCTTCTGGCTGTGGGCCTGTACCTGTGCTTGCAATGCCAGGTCAATGAAGGTGAGTACTAACTCTGTCTTCTGACAGCAGCATATAACGTTTGATGCATTCCTCACTCAAGTGAAATGATCACATGGTTCTACCATTTGCCTTAGATATTTTCGAATTAATTTATGAGATGACAAAGAAATGTAAAAGTTTTATGCTTCTTCTTCTCTTCTGCATTTATATCTGTGTGTAACAAACATTTTCATGCAATAAGCAAAGTATCTTGCAGTCAGTGAAGCAAGGAGTGAATAAAAGCAAACATTTTCTCTTTTATCAGCACATTTGAGTCAGAGCTTCATTGAAAACACTGTGATGGCAGCAAAGGCAAAGGTGGATGCAGCCTATCGTTATTCAAGGCAACAGTGAGTCTCCAGACCTCTTAAACTACAGCTAAATCTTCAGACCCTGAACCAATGGGCACAGCAAAAATCAAAGTATTTTTCAAGGTATCCTACTTGAAACTTTAACAAATATGAATTCCTCACACATCACAGGAGCTTGGATCGCGTGAGAAGAAACGCACATTACGCTGATGTTGTGCGGCTAATGAAGCAGCCCAGAGGAGCATCCCGCATTGCTGTGCGCTCTGCTGATTACCTGGCTAATTCCTTGCAAATGATCACCGAAAGTCTTGAAAAGCGTCACAAGCGCTCCATCAATGCCACAGGTGTGTATTTAAAAATGTTCATTTAAATTTCAATTGGTAAATTTTCCATTTTACTTAAATGTTGAAGTTAATTAATTTTCATCGTCTGTCTTATTCAGATTTGATCTCTAAGGAAAATCTACAGGCCCTCATTGAACTGACAGGCTGCTCTCCACGTCACCGCATCCCTTCTTGTAGGACAACTCAAAACTTGCACACATATCGCACTGCAAGCGGTGTGTGCAACAACATGTGAGACAATCATTTATCATTTCCAGAATAATTATTTCCCATTTTGTCCTGACAGTGATGCCTATAATTTGGGACTTGGGTGAGGTCTTTTGTTGGATGTTGTTTATCTTTATACAATATAGTGTATCTGCTTCTCTCATGTAGGAAAAACACCCGCTGGGGAGCCTCCAACACACCTTTTCTCCGCTTTCTCCCTGCTGAGTATGAGGATGGCACTTCTACACCTAAAGGCTGGACCCGTGATCAAGAAGTGAACAATCACATTCTTCCCCTGGTAAGACACTTTAGAATTTCATCTTTACTGGGCACACTGCAAAATGCTCTAAAGAAATATGTTCATGAAGCCTCTCTACACAGAATTCATTTTCTACACCCTCATACACAGGTGAGAGAAGTGTCCAACCGCATTTTGCCAACACCTACCGCTGACGTGCAGAGCGATCCACTCTACACTTTCCTGGTGACAATCTTTGCCCAGTTCACTGATCATGACCTGACCTTCACTCCTACTTCTCCTTCCATTGCTTCATTCAGTGACGGCATTGACTGTGGAAAGACTTGCACGCGCAGAGAGCCCTGCTTCCCCATTGATGTCAGTGCCACTGCATTACTCAGGGAAATACATATTTGCATTCAAATGCATGCAGAGTGAATGCTGAGTGTGTCTTGTCTTCCAAATAGATTCCTGAAAATGACCCCCGGTTCGGCAGTAATTCAGAGGATGAGTGCATTCCTTTCACCCGCTCAGCACCAGCTTGTGGCTCTGGAAACACTGGCTTCAACTTCGGTGCAAGCACAGTCCGCGAACAGATGAACACTCTCACGTCCTTCCTCGATGGAGGTGAAGTCTACGGCTCAGACGACGCCAAAGCTCACTCCCTCCGGGACCTCACCTCAGATAAGGGTCTTTTGAGGGTCAATGACATTTTTAATGATACCGGCCGTGAGTTATTACCCTTCAGCTCTATGAGTATCAACATGTGTGCCACTCGAGCTCGCATTACGAATAACTCAAATGCGGAGGAGGTGCCTTGCTTTTTCGCTGGTGAGTACCATCAAATACACTGACTTTCAAATATCTCAAGTGCACACAGCCAACAAGACTTGTTTTTTCCGCTCTAATATCATGTAATTTTAAGGTGACGATCGCGCCACTGAGAACAACGCACTGGCCGCTCTGCACACTGTCATGTTACGTGAACACAACCGACTCGCACGTGCTCTGGCCTGTCTCAATCCACAGTGGGATGGAGAGAGACTCTATCAGGAGGCTCGCAAGATTGTGGGCGCCTATCTCCAGGTTAGTGAGGAGCTAGACTTCCTGAAGTATTTTAATTACACTCATTATTCAATTACACTGCTGAGTTTCTCTTTGGTCTTTTAGGTGATGACATTCAGAGACTTCTTACATCACATTGTTGGTCCAGACGTCATTGCAGAGCTGCTGTCCACCTACCCTGGCTACGATGAAGACGTGAATCCCGGGATCGCCAATGTATTTGGCGTAGCTGCCTTCCGTTTTGCTCACCTGATGATTCAGCCAATCATTTCCCGTCTTGATGAGCAGTACGAGCAGCACCCTGAATACCCCAGCGATCTGCTGCACAGAGACTTCTTCACACCATGGAGAATGATCTTTCAAGGTAGAGACGAAATCTTTAACTTTTTAGTTCTATCGTCGAGGATTTTCAAAACTGAAATGATTTTGTGTGTTTCTCAGGTGGTGTGGACCCTGTCATGAGAGGGCTAGTGGGTCGCCCAGCCAAACTGAACACTCAGCAGCACATGATGTCTGAGGAACTGACGGACAGGCTGTTTAAGTTCTCCTCTAGGGTGGCACTGGATCTGGGTTCACTGAACATGCAGAGAGGAAGAGACCACGGAGTCCCTGGTATTTGTTTAATCTTTATAAATATAAGTATATTCAATCTGACAAGAGAGAACTGCAGTCCTTAAATATAAACCATAAACCTACTTTTTTGATTCATTTGATTGAGTATGTTTGATAGAAATTACTTGCTACAATAATCTTTATTTTCTTTCTTTATGTTATTTTAAGGTATTTTTTTTACTTAGTTATTTAGCTAATTATATATTATTCATATTATTTGTACTTCTATTGTTAATGAAACTTTGCAATTTCATTTTTTTCTTTAAAAAATTCCTATCATTGCATGTCAGTAATCAGTGAAGGACTTTAAGCTACTCTACCTTGCATGGAAAGTACTATACAAACAGTCAAAGGAGCTTGCAAAGAAAAGCGTCTGGACTTCTTTAAGTTACAAACACATTTTGATAGATTTTTTTGACTGATTAATATAATTAAGTTTGCTTAATCATTCGAGGCCTCTGATGAACATGCATAGAAGATGAACTGTCCTAAACTGTGCTTAATCCTTTTCAGGCTACAACAAGTGGCGCAAGTTCTGTGGACTGTCGCAGCCACAAACTCTTGAGGACCTGGCTGCAGTGCTGAACAATACAGATCTGGCACAGAGGCTGCTGAATCTCTATGGCACCCCTGACAACATTGATGTGTGGCTTGGAGGAGTGTCAGAGCCATTTGTCCATGGAGGACGAGTGGGACCTCTGTTTGCCTGCTTGATCGCAACTCAGTTCCAAAAGATCCGTCAGGGAGACCGGTAAGCAGAAGGAAAACAAAGCGAACACTGTTGAGGCTCAGGGGGCTGTGTTAGCCTTACTGTTGGATTTGGTCTTTAAACTTTAAACGTTGTCCCATTTCAGACTTTGGTGGGAGAATGATGGAGTCTTCACTGAGGCTCAGAAACGGTCACTGAGGCAAACATCAATGGCTCGTATAATCTGCGACAATACCGGTATCACTGAAGTCCCTGAAAACCCCTTCCTGTTCCGGCCTCGAGGGAATGGCTACACCCAGTGCGAGAACATCCCTAAGTTCGACCTCAATCCATGGAAGGAGGGTGGTGAGTCCTTGATGTGAAATTAGACTCCAGACAGTCAGTGACATTGGATTATTTAGGAAATAATTATTTTTGCTTATCTTGCATGTCACTAATCAGTGAAGCACTTTAAGCTACTCTTAAAGGATTTTGGACATACTGATTTTTACCTTTTTTTTTTTAAGATTCAGATGAATCTTCAAGTTCAGAAGAAGATCCAGGTAAACCTCTCACTTATTGTTCTATATTATATTGTCCATGCATGTTCAAATTTATATTAAAGTATTACATGTAGCTTATATTCAAGTTTACAGGTTATTTCGTTATAATAGCACTTATGTTATTTTTCAGAAACAGAACCACCTTTTACCCCTAGCCCCCCTGAAAACCAACGGAACATTGCTTTCTCAATGCGACTTGGCAGCAACTCCCCCAACGCTGGCAATCCAATCATTTTCCGTGAAGTGATCTACAATGGACAGAACGGCTACAACACTCAGAATGGGATCTTTACATGTGAGACCCCGGGTGTTTATGAGTTTGAGTTCAGCCTTACGATTTTCCAGAGGTCTGCCAATGTGGATCTGGTGCGCAACGGGAACCGGATTCTTCACTCATTCACCACAAAGCATACCGGTTACCTGATGGCCAGTGGAAGCATTTATGTTCAGCTTGAGCGTGGTGACAGGGTCTGGCTGGTTGCTCGTAACAGTGCCAATGGCATCACTAGTAACAGCTACTTCAACGGGCATCTGCTATTTGAAGTGTAGGATGTTTACTAATAGACAGCATCCTCACAACAATGCCCAGTTTTTTTTGCATGTCTTTTGTTTAACTTGCACCTTTTAAAAGGCTGCCTTTAGGTTATGATAATTCTAACTAACTATTATAATCATTTTGTAGGTTACTAAGATTAAAGTGACCCCAATCTAAATCCCTTAACCTCCTTGACCTGGCGTCCACATATGGGGACATCACATTTCGGGTTGTCTAGACCACAACACTAAATTTTGCTCTTTCAAATGAGCCATATTGCTCAAACAGGCACCATTGTTGTTTCTCATTTTGATTTTGTACTGAGGAAAAATGCTGCTGTGTTCAGACACCAAATAAAGAGTTCAATTATGACACTACAAATCTCAAATAGCAAAGAGAAATTTAAAATGAAAGAGTTGGGGTATTAGGAGGTTAAAGATAAAACAACTGAAACATGCTGTGGTTAATATGTTGCACTCTTTAAATGTTTTAAAGATTTTCATTTAATGAAGAAATATGTACAATCCATTGATACCTGTGCTTGCAAAAAGGGATGAAGAAGTTTGTTGTGAAGATTCATTTTAATCGTGAATGATTTGTTCAATCTTGTCTTTTAAATTCCTGAAGATTTATTGTTTTTCATCCTTTTCCTAAATCACATAAGAGATATTTCAAAGATCATGCATTTATTCATAAACATTTATGACTTTCAGTTCCTAATAAATGAAAATTAAAATGAGCAACTAGATGTTTTCTTTTGATCCGTCCAACTCTGAAAGTCAGAGCTGAATGCTCCATGCAGACCAGGAGATGGCGTTGTCGTAGAGGCTTTTAAATTACAGGAAACTAGGCAGACGCGCAACCACGTGGATCAAATTCACTGACTTTACTAGAATGTTGTGATTATGCTGATTCTTGAGTTATTTTAACTCAATCTGTATGAAAATAGATGATTCTTTAAAAACATAACACTTAATTTCGTTTAATGTTTCCTTTAAACAGTTTGAAAGTTTGTGATAGTTTCATTAGAACAAAGAAACAAAGCAGATTGATCTTTCAAAGATGACTAAAGCAAAAGAAAATATAATATATTCTGGCGGTATTTATCCCCGTGTTTCTGAAGAGATGAACCCAATTCAGTAGTTGGTAAATCCTTTTCAAAGCCAAGTTTCTCTTATTGTAAAAATAAATTATCTAAACTATTACAGATCATAAACGCACGCTCCCATGAAGTGGTCCGCATTCAAAAAGGGGTTTTCTATTATAAGTTCATGTCAGAATTTGCAGCCTGACAACAAGTACAAAATTTCTCAAATAAAGAACTCAAATCAAATTTTAAATAGGAGGTACGTTATCGACTTAATTTACATAAAGCACTTCACCACTTTGAGACTGAGAGTTTAAAAGCATTCTTTAATCATTTGTTTTACATTTACTTATCGCAAAGGTTTGGAATAGTTCTTTTGTTTTGTTTTGTTTTGTTTTTTTGTTTGTTTTTGTTTTTTACTTTCAAAGGATGCACATTTTACACTTTAATGAGCGAAAGTAAAATAGCGTTAATGCAACACCCGTGCATTTTACACTATTAAAAATTTTCATCTCAATTTTCATCTCAACTGCAGATGTGTCCAAACATCTGCAGTTGAGATGAAAATTTTGCAGTAATGTGTTGGGCAGATGTTAACTGCACTGATATCATGAAGCCAATTTGCAGTGAAAACCCATTTTGATCAAACAGCCTATAACAGTCATGTGGGGGATTTATTCAGATCTTCGCGCACAAACAGACGGTCTTCTCTCTGTGTTATTGAAACTAGCTATGGACCAATCCCTGTTTTCCATTTGGCTTGCAATATTTTATTCTATATAGGGGAGACCGGGGATAGTTGTAACATTTTTGACATTTCTGTCTGTAAATTGGAGCTCGTTTAAGGTAGTGGATTCAAAATGTAATGCAAAGTATTTACATGTCTCTGCTATTAAATAGTGCAGCTATTTTCTCTGCAGCACAATTACCCATTGCATGGTATGGTCTCAAACACGAAGAGTGAAATGTTACAATTAACCCCATAGTCTGGGTTAGTTGTAACATATCCTGGGGTAAAATGTAACACAATGAAATAAGGGTACTAACAAAACATTAACGTGTAATCTTTGTTTATTCAACACATGAATGCACTTAGAGCCATTTATGTAATTATGTGTGTGTGTGACAGAATGCAGAAATCTAGCTTTTGAACATATTCCAACCCCCCAAAAAGACAAATTATGGAATTTTCTGCAACTGAATATTTCATTAATTTTGGTTGGTCTTCCTTGAGTTTGGCCTCATTGGCTCAGTGGGCATTATAACCTACAGCTCTTGCACCAATTTTGAACATAACAATGAAGCTGAAAAAATGTAGTTGTTCACCAGCATCGCAATTCCATTACTTTTTATCATGGCTTACCTTGGTGTGGTTTGCAAAGTGCTTCAGAAAGATGAGGAAATCTGTTTCTTGTACCCATCCTGATTTATTTCCACTACCAGTACTTCCTACTGGTCCATCTCTGACACAGTGGTCTGCATAATGTATGTGTGGGAACACAAACAGTGGAGGAATTGTGTTGCCAATGGCATTAACCGCATATACAAATGCGACCAGTGAACCTCTCTCTGCTGATGTCGTTGCCCCAACTTGTTTAATATAAGTTAAAGTAATAGTGTGGTAAGTTGCAACATCTGCATTATTGTTACAACTAACCCAGACTGTTGCTGTTACAACTGACCCAGACTCCTATAGCCATGAACTAGCTAACATTACAGCCAACGGCTAAAACATTAGCACTAAAGACCTACACAGAATATATCCCCATAGACATACAAATAACATAATTTAAGTTTGATGAGTTTAACTGCAAAGCAGATAATGCTATTACAAATTGAAATAAAGTAGAAAAACTTACTTTTTGGCATACAAATCACTTTTTTTCATGTTAAATTGTCTGTGTTTGACAAAATGTGCTGATTTTTCACATGTGATAGCAGAACTGAATTGGGCATGCACAGGATGAGTCACATCATTTGAAACTTAGCCCTGATTGGAGAAATTGGAAGTGTTACAACTGACCCACGTTACAACTATCCCCGGTCTCCCCTACAAACATTAAACAGAACTTAATCCGAATGTTTGGGGAAACTTTAGCTGGGTGATGTGCTTAAGGAAAGAAAAGTGGCCTCAATTGCAGATGCCGACACTTCTCCCGGGGATCTGCGTCCTTTCCTAAATAAATAAACAAACATATAGCGATCGATTAGGGACGTAGAGGGTCGCATTAGCTCTGTTGTTTTCTGCACAGTGGAGAGGAGGGACAGAAACCAGCTGCAGCGTCTGCGACTCCCCCTTACGCACAAGCCACGCCCCTCCTGCCCTCCCAGGACACGGTGCCATCCGTGCAGAGTGGATTTGGTTGTCCCATGGGAGCAGGGGAATTCTGGGGAGGACGAACGGCACACGATACCCCATTGTTTGGTTTAGCAGTCACCAACCCCCCCTCTCCACACCTCTCCCCAGCTCCTCCCTAAAACGCACGGCCTGACCGTCTCAGTGGGTTAAATTGATTAGAAAGACGTTTGCGGTCTGACTAATCCCCCATTCTCGCTCCGGCTCCCTGCTTCACCGAATTACAAAAGCCACACATTTAGAAAGTCTTGCGGGTTGCGATAATCGCGGCCGAGCCTCTCACACCTGCGGGGCTGAAGAGTCGGGGCAGGCCGGACAAGTCAATACTAGACGAACTCCCAAACACACAGGTTACAGCAGGAAGATTTCGGTTAATGATCTGCATGGTCTTTTTCTTCTGTTCAATTCTCAAGGTGCACAAAAGCCTAAAACCATGAACATTAAATTATAATCGACAATACTCCTGTACAGTAATTTAAGTTATTTTCCATTTATTTGGAGGAACTTTTTTTTTCTCAATTATAGTTAAAATCGGTTTTCTTAAAAGAGTCAATGATACAATACTTTTTTAAAAGTATTTTTGAGGATTCTTTATTGACTCCATGCACATGTAGAGGATTTTCACAGAAGAGCTTTGTGTCATCCTCTTATCATTTTTTTGCCTGCATTTAAAAATTTCGAGATCCTCCCCTGCTTAACATTACACGTGGCCCATCACGATGACAAATTCTGTAGCACTTACACCAGAGGAACTATTAAAAACTTGTCATTTAAATAGTAAACAAATAGATCGTTACACGCACACACACAAGCATACAACAAAACGTCAATTCCATACAATCTACATCTTAACATTTAAAGAGCACATCCTTGTCGTTTCCTTGAGATCTACAGGAATTTTTATCTTTCGCCTCTGTGTCATCATGTATAGATTTTGTCATGGTTTTAGGGTTAAGTAGAGCTGTCAGTCATTTTAGGAAAAGTGTGTGAGGGAGACGGCGACAGGGCGGAGACTCGGCAGCAGGATTCCCCAAGACTGCTTTCATAATTGGGGGAACATCTGACTTTGTCCCGCGCTGGCAGATGGTGAGCTGAGGCGCGATCCAAGGGGGGAGATTTACATTCATTGTCCAGGCGCACAAACTCCACATAGAGACAATAGTCTCGGTAAGGGGCAGAGAGCCCGCGTTGGGGGGGGGGGGGTAACTTTCCCTTTCATAGCCAGACGAATGGAAGCGGAAATTAATTTTATTCCCCCCCAAATGTAACCCAAAAGCATTGGACATACAACCCAAATTTGACTTTAATGAAAGTAATAACAGATCAGAAAGCACGAATGGTAAAATGAACCCATCAGCACTGTGCTTGGTTTCTTTAATATGAGCCAGTAACGAAATCATCAGATGGAGCAGCAAAGGAAACTTTGTCAGACTCTCAAAACTCGTAAGTTCATGTATTCCATTTTTTCTGCGCACTACAGAGGATGGTAATCATGTTTGTTAACAGCATTATTTGTAGCGGGTCTCATGACTAGGTTGGATTTGTAGAGACAGTCTGTCGTATTGATTAAGAGAACTCATTTCGGGCACTGTCAGGCAGCGCTTCAAACGCCAATCAGAGTACAGCGTCGTCGGCTGCTGGCGGAGATTGATGGACCAACCAGACGGCCATTGTTGCTGCTGACACTGATGCGATGCGTCCTCAGCGGAATCACCGCGTTCAAAGGAGCAGACGGTCGAGCTGCTGAATGCGTGCCTGTCGAGAGCGCACTTGTGTTAAATGTTGACTTGAATGAATAGACCAAACAGAACTGGCTGTACGGGCTTTTAAGGGCAGTATAGCTGCGCAGCATGTACAAGACAATCTGAAACCAAACGCCAGTAATTGTTTTTTAAATACACAAAAGCGCCCAGAAATTCTTAAAGTGAGCAAAGTTTTTTTCTTTTCCCCCCTAACGTAACCTTTCACGTACCTTTTAATAAAAGATTTCGATGACTACACTCCTACTTCTGCCACACACACAAAGAAAAAAAAAAAGTGAAATATAGTATACACACTAAATTCTTAAATTAACACCGGTTCTTCATTATAAATGTTTTATTGTGGTTTTATGTGATTTTTATCTAGGGAAACTTCTCTGTGTTTAAAAAAGTTTGCTGCTGGAGTCACAGGTTGGATGCTGAATCTGGCAGCAGACCAAACAAGGGATGCACTTTGCACCAATGAGAGCACCCATTTCAACAATCCCATATGGCATCGAGGCCCCGCCTCCACGCCCCATCCCAGCTGAGGGTCTCATTCATGCTTCAACACAGTCGTTCGCTACAAGCTTCCTGGCCCTCGGATCAACTGGTTTGATTCGATTTGGCCCTGTGACAAAGGAAGACTTTCTGCACACTCATACTTTAAAGAATATTTCGAGACTAGCTCCCGGATATCTGCGGAGCTGAACGCACAGAGCCCGTTCGGACTGACGGTGGAGATGTGCGCTTGGAGAATGCTTCACATCAGTGGAAGGATATATTTACTATCATCATTTGAACCATAAAAGAAAGTCCTTTCGGATTTTTAATGAGACGCCCCTGAAACATCACACAGCGTCGGTTACTTCTTTCCCCCTACAAAGCTCTGTAAATGCTCAGTTCGTTTGTGGCGCTTTGGAGGAGCGCAGCGCGTTGAAGTGGACCTTTTCTTGTGTGCCAAAGTGCTTTAGCTGCCTAGCTCAGTGTTTTTTTCAACTGCTTCAAGAAAGTGTTACCAGCCGATCGGAGCAGGGTGTAAATGTTTGGAATCCAGGAACATCTGATTCGTGAAGTGAGCGGATTAAAAGAAAGAGGTCTTGGAGAGGAGATGGATCCAGTCCGGTCGTGGGTGCGCAATGTTGGGGTTGTGGATGCGAACGTCGCAGCGCAAAGGTACAGAACAAACTCAGCTGATCTGCTGACTTTAGGTTCTCACCATCCTCTCATCTGATACGCCCATGCTTGTTTGACTGCTCATGATGGAGACATTATTATTATTATTATTATTATTATTATTATTATTATTATTATTATTATTATTATAAGGTCGAACATTAGAAGAGGCAACCTTTGAGAAAAGAGCTGAAAACTACTTGTTGCAAAATATGACACCAGTCCCCTATAAAACTCACTGCCCCCAAACTCGTAAAAACTTCCTTAAAAGTGACGAAAAAAATAACAACAAACATTTTTCATATTGCTTGAGATGATAATGAAACTTGCCCCAAATGCAAAACAGCTAACAATTATTTATTTGTACATAAAGGCAAGAGGCATTTAATAACGTCATTAGTTTTCGTTCACAGGAGCGGAGATCACTGTTAAAGCTGTTTGTGACTAAAACGAAATACATATTTTTCCCAGAGCAGCTTTAGCTTCAGCTTAAAGGCAACTTCATCGTCACCTGCCACAAACTTTACAGCTCTGATTTTTTTAAAAACAGAAATGACAGATTTTCCAGTGTTCCTTTCTTCTACTTACCGTAGATGTTCAGTCAGCTTCTGCACACATGTATTAATTAATATATATATATAAATATATTTACAACACACAAACCGTATTGTACTTCAATGTTGAAGAAACAGTCATGAAGAAAGCAGAATCATTTTCAAGATGAAAAGTTGGCAACATGCTAAACAGCGCAGCGCGCATATTTTAATAGAGCAAATAGAAAACAGTTATCAGGATTATTTATTCATTTTTTAAAGTATTTTAGTGATTTTTTTAAGCGGATGGCTGTTTGTTTTTTAATCGACACTTATTTTGTTCAACTAGAAACAAAAACTGAAGTTGTCAAGACAAAATCTAAAGTGCACTCGAGTGTGATTTGAAGTCTTTTTCAGACAAAAGTAAAATTACAGAAAAATTTAACAAACAGTCAAACCTGCTCTGAACCAGCCCGCAGATTCATAACAGTCTCTTTTTTTTATTAAGATGAATTCAAACAAGCGTTTCACGTGTCCAAATCTTTAATCCGCGTTAATTAAACACTCAGTGTCCTAATGTATATTTTAACTATGATGCTCCGCCATCGACACAATTTTCACTTAAACAAGACGTCGACACTTTTCAATTTTCAAGTTAAAAGAAAAAAAAAAAGTTTGAGTAAGTTTGGCTTATAATGACGTTTTTTCTGTATTTTTTTCTAGTCCATATTTGGTTCTCCTTGAAGGGTCAAATGTATGCAAAATTATCCATCAGTTTAGTTATTTTATTTGTTTGGCTTATGCTAATAATCTACAATTAATGTATGGATCAAAGAAAGACTTTGAAGAAAAAAATGCACGATGATAAATATGCTTTTAATATTTTAATGTTTTAATTAATTCAAGCTATAGTAAATTTAATGATAGTTATTGTTGCATTTAATCTATTTTAATTTAACTTTCAAGATTTATTGCAAATAGAGAAAAGTGTTTTAGTTTAGTTTGTTAGCATGCTTGCTGTGTTTCTTTGTCCATATTATTATTATTATTATTATTATTATTATTATTATTATTATTATTATTATTATTATTATTATTATTGTTGTTGTTGTTGTTAATAATAATAATAATAATAATAATAATAATAATAATAATAATAATAATAATAATAATAATAGAAAGCTTGTTAATTGTCATTTAATAAAAGGAAAACAAGTATTTCTATTTGATGCTATAAATGTGTTTAATTAAATAAAGTATGATAATATTCAGTGTGATAAGCGTGAGCTGACTGTCTCTTCCGGTTGTGTCCTAAGTGGAGTGGCCCTGTCGAGAGCTCATTTCGAGAAGCAGCCGCCCTCAAATCTCCGCAAGTCCAACTTCTTCCACTTTGTCCTGGCGCTCTACGACAGACACGGCCAACCTGTGGAAGTGGAGAGGACTGCGTTTGTGGACTTTGTGGAGCACGAAAAGGTGTGTGACTGTTCCCGAAAGCTTAGAGATGTCAATTCTACATCGAGTTTTAATATTTAACGTGTTTAATCAAAATCGCACGACATTAGAGATTATCCACATGTATTTGTAATATACAGTATTTCAGCCGTAACCAGGTGCTTAGCTTAATTTCCCCCATCCTTGGTAAAGCCAAGCATATCGAACAGCTGACGGCTACATGTTTACACAAGCTTTACCCCCAATGAGCTGATGATGTGGGATTGAAAAAGAATATCTAATGACTAATTAGCAGCTTGCCTCATTAGGAGGACATCACTACTTTTTTAAAATGCAAATTATGCTCGCTCCTGTTAAGTTATACAGTGAACTAATCATCAAAGTCTCCTTTTCCTTCATGCCTCTCTCCCATACTCTAAATACTGCTGTATGGGGTGGGGGGATTCCTCAAGTTGGACAACACCAAAATAAAGAAGGGTGCAGCATGGAGAGAAAGACAGAAAGAGTTTGAGATATGCCTGGAGTAAAGCCTTATGCCCAGTGTTAATGGATGTTTTTGCCTTGTGGTGAGGGGGCACAAATCTCCTGAACTTCTGGCAACCACTGCACTCTGTGGAAAAGACAAGGGGAGTCTATCCTAACAACTAAAGTTCTAGCATACTTTTGGGTTTTTGGAGCTTCGAAGTGAGGCAGGCAGCAATCCTGATGCCGGGGCCGAAGCTGTTGGCATGCTCCCCTTTGTGCCACACAGACCATAGACTAATATGACGGCAGTGGAGAAGTTCATTTTCTGCATGGTTACCCTGGCATCTGTTTTTGCTTTGTAATTGCGCAGAGGTAGAGTGATGCTATGGTGAAGTAAACGTCCCTCTGTGTATATTTACAAAAGTTATGAAGCTGGGCATCCATCTATCTCCAGGTGTGTTCTCATATTAAGTTTGGGGCTTTTTCATCTTATCTTCATGCATCTTAATTTCCACCCCGTTTCCTCTCCTCTCCTTGCAACTGTCTCCATTTCCCAGTTTCTCCACTCCCCCAACCTTCTTGTTCTCTCGCCTCCTTTCTCGCGCTCATCTCTGCGATGCCAGCCTCCTGGGTTATTGGACCAGAGAGCATTCCTCTGAGACCACTTAGAAAGACCAGTGGAGGTAGAGAAAGAGAAAGGAAGAGGGAGAACACAGAAGAGAGGGGGGGGAAGAAGGAAGAAGTGAGAGGCTAGCGGAGAGTGTAGGGCAGGGGGGTGTAAGGAGGGATAGCAGAAAGGAAGTTTTTCTGTCAAGGTCGACTGCTGCTCAGTCTCACACGCAGTACTTTCCACTCGCTGGAACACACTTTGCCCTCACACACACAAGTGCATATAGCCATGCCTGCTACCTCACTGCAGCGAGGACCACTGCATTTGATCCGAGGGGTTTTTTAGGCATTTGTATCAGAGATGACAGTTCAACCTCTACAAAGAATATCCGACTCAAGGTTAAGTGCTCAGCTTATGAGCACAACACAGGGTCCCAAATGAGCTTTGAGCCTACAACTCTCTGATCTCGATGCTGCTCCATGGGAAGGGCGAGCTGCAGGATTAGGCAAGACTCACTGTGCTTAACCCTGTTTACTGATGCCCAGCTGTGCTTATCTGTACCCCAGCGAGCCTAACTGTATTCTCTGCGTTTGTCTGTACGCCTGCCTCTCTTTTTGCAAGGAGCAGACGGGAGAAAAGACCAACAACGGTACTCACTACAAGCTGCAGCTTCTCTACAGCAATGGTGAGTAGGTTCAAAGATGAGCAAAAATTGGACAAACCTGACACAGCTCTGCTCTTGACTTACCCATTAATTTCCCCTCTAGCTCTTATCACTAGATTTATACAATTTACTGTTCAGCTTTTCAAGCTGTTACTTATGGACCCATGTATAGGGAAATGAGGTGCACGCTGCCTCCCCATCCCAACACCTCCTCAGCTCCTCGATTCCTCTTTCCACTTCCCCCATGGTGCTTCCACAGCAGATCAGGGGGGATACACAGAAATTTGGTTCCCATGAGCCACTGCTGCCCCAAGTCTGTCGCAGTGGCACCCATGGGAGAGAAGATAAAAGACGCGTTCCAGAGCAACCCGCTGATACACACGCATACATACAAGTACACTAAAAGCACTTCCTCTCATCCCCTTCCCCCAAGCGTTATCAAAGGCATCTCAATCGAGACTTTGATGAAAGGAGCACATTTTAAAGGCAATACTTTCCAAACTCTCCATGAAAAAATTCACAGGCAGCGTGGTCTCCTCTGAGGGAGTAGTTCAGTGCGTGTTGTCTCCTTCTCCTGAGGCAAAGTTTTAAAGAGACACACCTGATTACATGCAAGTAAGAAGAAATGTTTTAAAAAAGAAACAACCCGTTTGTTTCTTCATTTAAACTCTTTAATAAGCCGATCAGCTCCCGTTTGAACGCAGCAGAATGTCTCCTGCCAGTCATAGCTTCACACAGGAACAACCATAAAAGGAACAGCTTGACAAGCCGTGAGATTCTGGTTATAAATTGTGGCCTTAGAGTCGAATATGAGTAATAATCATCAAACATCAAATAACTCAATCCCCTCAGAAACCATCAGAGAGGAAATTTGAACTGCATGCCAATCTTGTTCCTCCATGTTGGCTGGACAGAGTTCAATGCTTTTTTTTCTTAGAGCCTATCCAGATACTGTGGAAAAAAAATTCTATCATAAATCTTTCCATCTTATTTTGAGAATCCACAGAGATTTATCGCTGAGTGGTTAGGAGAGGTAAGAGAGTTTAAGTGCTTAATGTGACAGATCGGTTATGTTTTGCAATTAATTTAAAATGAGCATCTCTTCTTTGGAGGTTTCCAGCACAATAGAAATGTCCCTTTCAAGCTTCAGTAGCCTCTACCCGCAGCTTACATCCAACTAAAGAATGACAATTATTTCAGTGTAACAGAATTGTTCTCGTGCTTGAAACACTTTATAAAAAGTGACATCTTCTTTTTTTTCCTGCAGGGGTTCGCACTGAGCAGGATCTTTATGCACGACTTATCGACTCCGTCACTAAACAGGTTGTTAAACTTTCCTAAAGTTTTCCCTTGAATGGGATTCCTCTTAGAGTTTTAAGAAACAGCAGTTAATTTACTTTTACATGAAACTCAGTCTGACCCTTTGCCCCTTGCTTCTTCCTCTCAGCCCATATCGTATGAGGGACAAAACAAGAATCCAGAAATGTGTCGAGTTCTGCTCACACACGAGGTTATGTGCAGGTGAGTGTCACACACACACACACACACACACACACACACACACACACACACACACACACACACACACACACACACACACACACACACTAACCTGCACCTACAAATGTCAAGTACTTGTATCCATTACACTCTTTCACTTTGTTTTGTCTCAGTCAGCTTTAAATGGGTTTTGTGGTGATGCTTGGGGCTGTACTTTTTAAAAAATTACCCTGTTATTGAACTGTAAGTCTAGGTTGTCCATCATCATCCTTGTTACAGTTGTAACCCACCGCTGCTGTCTGCTGTGAGGCAGCATGTCCCTGGTTAAGCTCCCGTTCCGTCTTGGAGCGCTCCACTCTCTCGGGCCTGTGGTTTTTGCAGTCAGAAATCAACTGACAGCAGCAAACACTTTAGGGGATCAATCTGCTTTTGGCTCATGGAAATAAAAATTATGTTTAGACATGCATGAACTTCATCGGCACTGGATGACAAGTGCGGTGGTGCAGCCAGTGCCAAAGAGCAACTTCGGAAGCAGAGCGAGTTTAAGAAGGCTGGTCGTGGCTTAGGTAGCTGTTTTTTTTGTGGATGTAGAAGAACTTTAAGAGTGTCTGGAAGTGGGCCTTGACCTATAGGATGTGAGGGCCACAGGAAGAAGGCTAGGGGGACTGGAATATCAGGAGGAGGGCTGAAGCAGAGTGAGCTTTGCCATTGTGTAGCCAGCAGATGCCCGAATGTGACTCACAGCTGGCTAATAACAGAGCCGAAGAGGCAGAGGGCAAGCGTCACAGCTGGGGAGTGAGGCCGTCTGACAGGGGGGCGGAGGGGGGGCAGGGCAGGGCCAAGCTGGGACACGAGAGGGGTAAGGCGAGGTGTAGGGGTGGCAGATGGTTAGGGGTGGGGGCACTTTTGTTATGCAGTGAAGGGGAGTTGGGGGCTTTGGGAGGGGTTGTTGAGGGGGACTGGTCGGCCAGCAGGCTCCTCGGACAAGACCGCTGACGAATGGTAGGATGTTATGGGACGGTGTGCGTGCGCAGTAAAGCTGCGTGGGGGTTGAGTTTGATTTCAAAATCAATGTGACAGATTGCCTAGCTGGCTTTTCACTTTTTCAATGGTCCCTCACTGTTTGTAGGGTGTGTTGTTGTACCTTTTCTTCCTCTTTTATTCTTTTGTCCATTCTTCCCCACCCCTCCCATGCTGCTTTTGTGTGTTCCTGGATCACGGCCCACTGTGGGGCAGAGCAGCCGGGGTCTATGGATGTGGATGGGTCAGAGAAAAATGGTGGCTCCTCCTGTTTAATTTGTTGTTGTTGATGGTTTTTTTTTTTTTTTTTCCCACTACGCTAACTTTTTCCACTTTCCTGTTTCTTTAACCGCCCACTCAGTCGCTGCTGTGAGAAGAAAAGTTGTGGCAATCGAAATGAGACGCCGTCCGATCCAGTCATCATTGACAGGTAATAAAATCCAAGCATGTCCCACACAGTGTCCATCACCTCAAACCATCACCTATCTATACTATCTAAACTCTCACAACAGTCCCCTCTGCACCAACTGTAGAAGAAGCTTACACATGCTCTCTGTTCATTTAAGACATAATACCTAACTGTGCGTGTATGCATCACATGTCAATCTTGTTCTTCTTCTCCATGGGAAGTATGTTCATTGTTTCTCCGGGGCAATTTACACCACATCACTGCAAACAGGCGGTAACATCCAGTGAAAAGCGCCCGTGTCTGTCTCCCATGTGTCTTTCTGTCTGCGGCTTTCTGTTTATCGGCTGATCTATCTTCCAGCTTGCTGGGATCTGTTTCACTTTGGTCACTCATTTGCACCTGAGACCTGACAAAAGCACAGATTTACTTTTATCAGAAGCATGTGGATCATTCACACCACCAGACGGGCTCACATATGTACTTAATGTTCACCCCGAGGGCCAGTTATCAGGCTTAAAGGGAGATGACCACCCCTGTAATCAGCGTGTGTGAGAGTCTTCACGTCTAAAGGGCTTTTGGAGGTCCCACACTGTCTGCCTGGCATTAACCAGCGTGATTGATACTCATAAGCAGACCGTATGTGAAATACCTACTGTGTGATGTCATGGGGCAACCTTCATCACCTCTCTCTCCCTCACTCCCTCCGTTGCCCTCTCCTTCCTTCTCTCCTTCCCTGCAATTGTCTGTCTAGAAAGCACTCACTTCACATATATCAAGGACCCTTTTCTTTCCCCTCCTCAGTTCAAGCCGGCTGGCTGTTGACAGTGTGTCTCAGAGGATCTCAGATGAAGATAGTTTTCATATAACGGAAAAATCGGGTTGTTGTTGTTGTATGAATTTTCCCAGAATACCTTGGAGCAGCTGCTTTTCCCATTTACTCTAGAACATTATTCTCACAATCGCTCCCTCCGCACCCTTTTTATACTTCCTCCTAACATGGCTAAACTGCTTTGAAATTTGCTTTTTAAGTAGATTGGTGATTTTCTGGTGAGGAAAAACAACACAAAAACAGTCTATATTTCTTTGTGGCTTTCTGTGTGTGTGTGTGTGCAGGCTGATGTGCAGCTCTGAGGATTGATTTAAATTAAATCATTGACCTACTGTACTCTCTAATCACACTGGCCATATCCTGTCCTGATGGGGGCTTCTCCCTCTCGACTAGCCTACAAAATCCCCTCCTCAGGGACCCACCTATTAGAAGCCAGTTAATTTCTGCTAAGCTGGTGGAATACTGCTTTGCCCAATCAGAGGTGTCCTTACTTTTCTCCATATGCTCAATGTATGTATGCTCAACTAGGAGGAAGTTTATAACACATATGCATCGTTTGCATGCACGCAAACGAATGTATATTTTCATGCTTGTGGGGATGTTTATTTATGTATGTATATGGATCTATGTACGATTGTCTGTGTGTCTCTTTGACCCCTACACTGACCTTTTCCCCTAGTCCTTGCTTGGGTCTTAAATTATTCATGTGTGTGTGTGTGTGTGTCTGAAGCCTATGCGCATTTGTGTATGTGTGTGCACTTCTGTGTGTGTGTGTGGAGGAGACAGTCAGTTTCTGTGGCTCCAGTAATCAGCCTCCTGCTCCCAGCCCTAACACCTGTTCTCCAATTAACATGCAGCGTGCTGGGGCCCACTCCCTTCCACCACCACCACTGCTTTCTACCCTTTTCCTTCCTTCTTTTCTCCTTCTCCTCGCACCCTCAGTGCATTGCTCCCTTTCCACCTGCCCCAGTTTGTATCTGTGCTTCTGCACACCCCTCTCGCCCTTTTGCTCTCACATGCTTACTATTTTAACTCCCTATTGCTTAATTCCCGTGCTCCTCTTTCTTTTCTCCGTCACATTACCATCTCCTTCACCAACACCCCCCTCCACCCTCCCTTTAGCCTGTCTAATTTTGCCATAATTAGGCAGTGTCATTAGGACACCTACCCAAGCACAAGGGAGTTTGCAATTCCCCAAACGGCCCAAACCCCCTCTTTTCTAATCTCCTTTCCATATTGTTTCAGTTTTCTCTCCCCCTTCTCCTGCTGCTGCTGCTACTGCTGCAGCTCCCTCCACCTTCCCTTCTTTCTAATCCTGATCTGAGTGAAAGGGGAGAGAGAGGAGATCACAGCTGATCCACTGGGAGGGGTGAAAGGACAGAGGGTGGAGGGATGAAGAGGGCAAGGGCAGGAGTTGACAAAGAGATGACTCGAGTTGCTTTTGGGGGCGAATTATCTAACGCCCCAGTGCCTGCTGTGTCTGCTAGTTTTGCAGCTGCATAGGTGAACTGTTATACTCGCAGTCCTAATGTGACATCTCTGTTTGCAGGATGTCACTTATCCTTGACTGATGGCCTGACTTGTTTTCTGATTGGTTAGATGAGTGGATTGTTCAATAGGAAGGTGGATCAATGCCTCTGGGCTCATTACTATAAATGTAATTCTTCAAGCTCATGCAATCAATGTATTTATTACATTACATTTCTTTTCTTTCATTTCGCTTGTTTTAATAAACATGCGAGAATGAATCTTTTTTCAGAAACTGGTGGTTGATTATTTTGACAGGTCATTTTTAAGGTCATTTATTAAGCAAAACAGAAAATTATTGAGTGCTTTCAGGTCAAAATTCAAATACTGGTATTTCTTTTATTTTTATTTCTTTATTTTTGGATGATTGCTTTCACTGTTTGAAATTTAGCTCATTCTCAATCTCAACCCAGGCAGATCTGTTAATGGTGGTATTATTGCAAAACTGATCTCTGACCTCAGAGAAACTATATTGGTTCTGGGCCTCAGTCTTTATGAGCGAGCTGTGGGGTTTACAATGGAGACAAGCAGATGTCAGTATTAGTATTAGGCTGTGTGGGTTGAATGGGATTTGTTGGGGGGGGGGGGGGGGGCAGCTCTGGGTGTGTGCTTTTATATTTGGCTAAGAAGCTGAGATCAATAGTTGGTCATATAGAGTGTGTAGAGGGATCCATTGTAAGGCAGGAGTCTTGTGAGGGGCACTGGGGTGATCAATGGTAAGCACTATCTCACTAATTGATCGTGTTTCCAAGAGGGCCCTTTTTTAACAAGCCGGTGCTCAGAGAAAAGACGAATAATCAATAGGAATTTTCCAATGTTGTCAATATGCCTGTTCCCTCCCCCACACTGAAAATGAGATCACAAGGACTGTTACATACTTGTGCACACTTTCATCAGCAGCAGCTTAAACCCAGATTTTTTGTTTTTCAGAAGGATGCATTTAGAGTTTATTTTATTCTTTTATTTATTAAAACTATAGTATATGAGTCTCGAGAAATGACTTTATTTGAGCTTAGCTCCGAGAACGATCCATTATTCTTAATCTTAGGTTGTGGGTTGTATTGATCTGTTTGTAGTCTTGGTTCTAGTTGTGTGCATGTACCACAGGTTTGTTTTCATTGAGTGCGTGCAGGGTTTCCTTTCTGATCAATATACAGAAAATTGGTTTAGTTTCATCTCAGTTACAAATTTCCTCAGGTCAATGTGCATTATTGCAGTTATTAGTGAGCAGTTCTTAATGCTGGTATAAATCTTATGTCACATTTGGATATCTCGCTTCTGCGGTGCTTGTGAGCTGTTAAACTCTGTCATTTTTATTGTTTTTTATGGCTCGACGCTGTCTGGAAAGTTTGACAATAAACTATTCAAATATCTGTTGCTGTATGTAAATACCTGCTCCCTGCCATTGTGGTGTATTAGACAGACAGTGTGACCATCTGTTTTGATGTTAGTCTTTCCATCTGCGTGTGCCTGCCTGTCATATTTTCTTTAAAAACCCATGATGATGCAGACTACTTCCCTCTGTGCTTCCTGCAGGGCTTTGCTGCCTACCTGATTTCACAGCAGGTCACATAAAGTTACTCCTTGTCCTACTAATGATGGGGAATATTGGCCTCCTCATTCTTCAACCGAAAAGAAAATAGAAACTACAAGTCTTTGGGAAAAGAACATTAAACTATCAGCCAAAGAATAAATGCAGCAACATTTTTTGGACTGTGTCAGAGGTCGAATTCCTTCCCTTTCCCAGATGCATACTCAAATTCTACCGCCAACTCGCCCCGTTAGGTCGTCATATACACGCTTGAGAGTTTTATGTGTGAGACAACAATGTCATTTTAGGAAACCGTTTCTCATGCATCCAGTATTAGATTTGCCTTTTACTGTACTTAATTAAAACTCATAATTCACTCTGTGTACACTTGTATGCTGTCTTTACCTTTTTACTCTCATATTATTTTAGGATGAGTTTTTTGAGGTTTGGTCCAAAGCTGGAAATGGTGCACGTAGTGTCTGAACCCACACGCTTTGGAAAGCACAACTCAGTTTCACATTTTTATTGTGAAGTCACAGATCTTTTTGCCAAGAAATTATTGAAGTCCAGTCAAATATCTCAAAGTGTGTTCATACGCGCCATCCTGAACCCGAGCAATCAGCGCTAAGATCATAATATCATAGCTACATGGCTTCAAAGTTGGATCTCTCAGTTACTTTTATTTGATCCTTTGACTGGAAAAGAGTTGAAGATGATGGTGGTGAAGTTGTTGCAAACTGAGACAAATACACCTTCACATACTCTGAGTGCAGCTGTAGCTGGCTGAGGTGTTTAAGCTGTCAGTTTCTATGACAGTAAGTGGCAGTCCAGCTACAGGTGAGCCTCAAAATCTAACATTTTCAATGTGTGCAGACTTGGCTTTAAAGCTGCTGTTGAATACACTAAAGAAACTGAACATGTCATAGAGAAGCATGTGTGCGCTCTTAGTTACGGATACAGCAGCCATTATTATCTTTGCATAAATTACCTGTCTGTCACACATGCATGTTCAGAGACAAAGTCTGCCCCCCTCAGTCCGCTGTCACAGGACTCTCCCTGGTGAGCTGGTACTGTCCAGTCCCTCCAGACCCTCTGTCAGCAAGCCCCTCATGCAGGGGTCCAGGCAGCGTGGCGACAGAGCCCTGAGGCTCTAGTGCACAACGCCTCACACAGCAGAGCGGCACGCAGGCTGGACCACTGAGCAGCTGGCACAGGACTGTGGGGATGGCTCCTCCCTTGGGGCAATGCAAGCAGGAGAATGACACAAAGACAGACAGGGAGAGACGATGCAATGTCTAGAATATCAAATTCTCTGACAGGCACCGCATCAAACAGTAAGAGCCACACTCAGAGTTAAGACCGCTGAAAATGAGTTCAGGGACCTTTGGTAAGTCTCAAGCTCTCTACATTTTGGTGTCATGTGACCTGGAAATACCCGGGACTCCAGCATGCACAGGAAGTGTATAATGAGTGGAAGGTTATGGGCCGAGTTTGTGTTTGGTCACCTTTGCTCTGATACGGCCAGCATTTGGCTGTTGTGGCTTGAACTCTGCCACAAGAAGTAGGCCTGGTTTGTTTTCTTTGAGAGCCTACACAGGGGGCAGTAGGAAACAGACAGCAACGGAGAGATGTTGTGACAGGAAATGGGATCGGACTACCAATGGATGAACTGTGGGGGGGATATTTATGAATGTGAGTTTCGAGGAGGGGTGGGATGCTGGGGAAAACCCTCCCATTTGTCTAGCCACTAATAAGGTTCACCTTTGGTTGAGCAGTGAAGGGATTAAGCAGGGACACTCAAAGGATCACAAGTGGGCAAATTACAGTGATTTAGCAGCACTTCAGATCATGAGCAAGCGAACAAGCATTCCTGCACTGGACTTTCATAAGAATCTAGAATCTTTTGTGTGTGTTTGTGTGTGTGTTGGGGGGGTTGCTGGAGTCAAAGGCCAGTTAGCAGTGGTATTTAGTAACAGGGGCTGTTTTCTTTGGCTGGACACTGCTGCTGGGGGTGACTGGGTTTGGTTGTGGTTAAAGGCTTAAATTTCACTAATGACTTAACAATGCCCCCTGGTGCTAAGCCGGCCCCACAGGCCACCTTATTTTTTTGTTTGTCTATTTATCTGGGATCTGGAAAGACTCTTATTTTTCTTAGGAGTTAGATTTCTCTGAAATCCCTGACGCTCACTTTTTGAAAGCATTTCCAAACACTAATATTTACACTTCTGCAGGATTTAAAAAAAAAAATAAAAAATTTGATTAAGTATCACAGGCAAAAGTTATACTTCCTGCGGTCCATGAAGGAAACAGACAGGCAAAGACGCTGTGTATAGACACAGTTCTTATACAATAGCTTTTCATTCGTAAGAACTTCAGTACATTTATCAAAGCTGCTTGAAAAAAATCAAGCATGGAGTAGCATGGAGCATATGAGTGCAGGATTGCTGCAGAGAACCTTCCCACTGAAGGCAAGTCCATGGTGTGTTTCCATCTTAATAAGAAAATCTTTGGTGTGACCGTTATTAGCCATTCTCAAGCAAATTTAATGTGTAGAGCACAATGTAGATACTGCACATTATCTTTAATAATAATCTTTAATAATTTGTTAACTGTCACAATTTGCTGTCTTTGTGCTATTTCAGATGTTACATCATATCCGATAGTCATGGCTATACCCAGGTTATGTTCCCCTTGAGATTTAGTTTGATTTAGTTAAGTTTTTTCTTATGTTTTTTTTTTTGCTGACCTCATGATTGATTTTAGTTACAAATAAGAAAATAACCCACACTTTCTATTGACCGTGTGCAATACACAATTTTTTTTTAACTGTCTTGCAACAAACAGCGAGCAAAGAACCAAAATGGGCTTAAAAGTATAGAGAGTGAGCTAAAAGCCTGAAGTTTTTGAAGCGTTTTCACGAGATCTCATGAGAACTCGGTGGCTTGTCTGATGTGGGGATGATTGCTGGATCGAACATAACATTAACAAATAAAAGTCTGACAGGAAATGTGAATTAAAAATGGAAAAAGCAGTTTAACAATTGTCGCTGCAATCTTTTGGATACATGCAGCAGGGTGTGGGATGGTCCTGATGAATCTGTCAGGGCTGAGGGCAAGGGGTGATGTGACTGCTGACAGGCTCCCAGCAGGCATGCTGAGAGCCCCAACAGTCTGCATGCCCTCCCTAAAGCCTCCACCCTCCTGGCCCCCCAACCACTCTGCTCCCCTTCTCCTCTCGCAGTCCACGGCTCCCACACATTTGTTGTGTATTAGCCATGGACAGTAAATTACAGCACCTTGAAACCTCTGAGTGATTCCATTCCCATCTCTTCGCACGTTCCTCCTCTCTCCCTTCAGCACCATTATCCAGCTCACTTTCTCTGCGTCTGTCTATCTTCCTCATTTTCTCTCCTTTTGATCTGTTTTCCTTCTCCTGTCTGTCATAGTCGTCCTGGCTTTTCGACTCCCTCAACCCTGTCAGATTTCTCTCCCCTGTCTGTCTTTCTCTCACTTCTGCTATACTTCTCAACCTCCTTTCTCCATTGTGTCACGCTACACAGCGTTCCCTCCCAAACACATCCCCTCCGCTCCCCCTTTACTTTCTTACAAGCAGGTCCCTGTTGTCTAGGCTTCACAGGTTTCTCAGCAGTTTCTCTCTCTCTTGTGCTGCTTCCCATCCCGCTCTCTCGCCCTCTTCTTCCCTCTCCCTCTTTACACCCCCCCCCCCCCCCCCCCCCACCCTTCTCTCTCTTTCTGGAAACAGATGTTGTTTGTCAGATCTTATCATTACTGGCTAATTAAGAAGACATCTCTTCTCCTTCTGTTGTTGCTTCTCTTTCCTCTCCTCTCCCTCTCAGTGGCATCCATCCCAGCTTCATTGTTCTTTTGGGCCAAGCTTTATACACGTTATTGGTAAATCTTATTAGCTGCTGATTGATTGAAAGGGTATTGAAAAGGTAAGATTAGATTTTGGTGCGTCGTGGATAACCTTCTGGCATATTTGAAATCTATTCAGTTGAAGAAGGTGCTACGTGTCTCCATCTGACAGTTGTGAGAGTATATTTTGAATCCTCGTCCCTCAGGACACGCCAAGCATGCTGGGAGAGGTCAGGCCACTGATGGGACTTCTATTCCCTGTCCTGGTTGTGAATTCATGCTCTCTAGACTCTGAATATCTATCCATATCTATCTATTTGGCAGGCTGACCGCAGTCCCATGTGGATGGTCTCTATGCTATGCTTTTGGCTAAGCTCGAGAGACTAACACATTAATTCATTTTAAATTGTTGAAATGCACATTTAGCAGCTGGTGAGAGGTTATGCAGTAAAACACTTTTTACACCCAAGAGAAACCTCTCAAGTGCCTCTTGAGTACCCTTCCCATCATTCCACTTTCCTCCTCGCAGCCCTCTTAAGCTCCCAGCTCCAGAATGCCACAGTCACTTTTTCAGTGGCAAGCCTAAAGGTTTTACAGCGCTACCCAGCTCTATAAATCAGCACCAGTGGTTAAAATGTTTGGCTTTGTCACAGTTCTCAAGTTTAGAGGCGGGGTAGGTCTGGGCTGGGGTTGCAGGGGTGAAGCCAGCCCGGGAGGCAACGGAGAGGAGGCCAAAAGGGACACAGCCAATCCACCAGTCAAATTTATAAAGAGCTGAGTTCATCCATGTGCTCGCTGTCTGCTTTAAGGTGTATCTGATGAAAGTTAGCATGTTCCTTTTTGAAGCCCAACTTCTTAGTCCTGCATTTTGTCTTCACACAAACAGCCAAAAGAAGAAGCCTGAATAAAATCTGTGTTTTATAGCAGCAAAATAATTCTAGTGATGTGTAATTACCTGAGGTAGGGATAAGAACGGATAAATAAAACACACAGCATTAAGTTGATGTGTGGTATATTCACACTGTTTTATTTTACATGAGTAAGTTGGCCAATGGAGGATAATCTTCCCAGCTCACACAGGATAAATACTGCTGTCAAATGAGATCAGGGTCCTACAGTGACAATCCATTTAGTAGATAAAGCCTTCATCTGTATTTAACTTGTGGAAACAGATGAGGGTCAAGCTTTATTTTTTTTTAATGATGATGATGACGACTGCATATATGTTTAAAAAGCATCCCGAAAAAAAGAAAATGAAAGAGATGCTCAAGCTGTAGGGAATTTGTGTGGCATTTGCTGGTGAAAGGGCAGTGAAGGTGATGCCACAGATATCCCTGTATGTTTTTAGGAGGAGGAGGGGAGCGGACTGGGGACGACTGGTGTGAAAGGTCCTGTGGTGGTATGCGACAGAGGGGGTATCAGTTCGTGGAGGGTTTTCTGTGCCCCATTAGCAATGTCAGAGGTCAGGTGCCCCGGGTGTTAACCCTGGTGACCAGTCTAGCTCCCAGTCTGCCAGGGGACCCTGGTCCAGGGGTATTTATTACTCTTCCCCACTGACACATACACATCTACTATGCTCATGAAGGAAAACAAAGCTCCCCCAGCCATTTCTCAGCCAAAATATATGTCCTAATTGGATGCATGTCCATACAGTGATGCATGATGACCCATCTGTAGATTTTTGTCTTACAGTGAAAAATTGTTACATCCTCCCTAATTTATCCAAATCTTCATTCCTAGCCATGAGCTGCAGCGTGTTTTGGCCCATTTCACGCGTGTTTTATTAAAAATCAGCTAGCATGCTTACATTTTTTAGGCATTTGTTTTTTAGGCATCACTTTTTCTAATGTGGATAATTCTGCATGCTTGATTGTGCACACATGGCTGCTTTCAAGTCAGTATTTGTCTTTGTGTGTGCATGTGTACGTGTGTGTTGTTTTATGGCCTGTGTGTGTGTGAGACATACACATGCATGCGTGCATGTATCTTAGCCTGCTGTACGAGTTAGTGTTCTCAGTGTGTGAGTGTGGCAGAGGAAGGCCCTCAGCATGTCAGTATGTTTTAATGCTTCACATCTGGTTTCCTAATTTTCCTCCCCTCCTCCCCACCCGCCTTTCAGCTCCCCTCCACCACGATGTCAGGACACTGTTTTGTTTTTTCAGGGTGGCGGTGGGGAGGTGATGGAGGGGATGTCTGATGAGTGATGGCCCTGCATACAGGACGTCGACATTCTTCCTCTCTTCCTCCGCGTCCGCCTCTTCATCTTTTTTGCATTTTGCAGCCTTTTTTAGTTTGAATATTAGGGATTACAGACTGGGTCAAAAATTACATTTATTAAGATGATGAAGAAGAGCGTCTCTTTTTCCGTCTCCACTTTTCGCCTCTCACCAAGCAGCAGGGATCCCACTTTTGCTGAGCAAAAATGATGACAGTCACCCCCTCCCCATAGTTTGCTTTAAGTTTTCTCCTCTCGTATATTTGGATTAAAGCATAAATTTGTCACTTTTGCTGCACTGACCCAAAATTAGAAAACTAAAGCCAACCCCAGGAAAGTGAGAGTCGGAGTGTTTTCTGTGCTCCTGGCTAATTTGAACTCTTCATTAAAGCCACGCTTGAATCAGATTGCTTGAAGAGCCACTGCAACCAGTAAAAGTTCATTTACAGCGAGCATAGTGGGTGATGTGTTTTACGACTATGTGAAAAGGCAGTTTATGTCAACAGTGATTAGTGCTGATGAATGCCTATGAAAATTTTTGTTAAGTCCTTTGGTGCTTAGGTGCTCACTGGATGATTAAGGCCATGTGTAAAGCAGGGCAATGCTTACATGTGTAACAGATGCTAAAATCGACTGAGGAATGTTAAACCAAGCATAGTAAAGAATGAAAACGTGTTAAAAAAAAACTGTTACTCTTTTATTGTTTTTAGTGTCACGACTTGGAGTTTGGTCACTGATCTAGTTTTAGCAAAGCAAGTTGTCACTCCTGGGATGCCCACCTCATGCTGCGAGGTCTGTGTTTAGTCTTGGGAACTGACGCAGATGTAGACAAAGGGACTGGAGGCCTTGACAGAGATTTAGAAGTGAAGACAGAAAAGAAAAAAACACACTCCCTGTGGCGCTCTAGTGTAAAATGATCCCAAAGTTTAAGACTTGGTTCTATGTTTTGTTTGTGTTTCCTGTTTTAAGCGTGTCTGTGGAGGGAAGACGCTGCAGAAGATAAAACTTGATTCTCATAGCTGACTGCAGCATGCTGTAGGGTGAAATTTGCCACTAATGTGGAACAGCAATCTTAATCTAAGAAGTTTTATTTTTAAAATACATTTTTACAAGATTACCAATAATGCTTTATCTTATAGTCTGCAGTTCTTCTTCAATTGTCAGTCGTTAAAACAAATATTTATTGAGGCAGACAGTTTAAAAATTGTTTCATACCTCCCATTAGTTTTATTTGCACTGTGTTACCCACTTGACAGTGTTTTAATAAAAACAGGATCTCTCTTTTCCACCTGCTTTATGGAGCAGTATAATCTGTGGATGTGTAACAAGGCAGCTATTAAATATAAACACGATAACTCTGGTGGAGTTCTTTGAAAATAGCCTTTCTCTGCAATTTCCCTGTGACATGAGGATCACCTCCAATTCTTAGCGTGTTCTCTTCGTCTCTTCTGTGTGCACGGGGAGGTGTGTGGGTGTATTACATTACCAAAACAAAAACAAACAACAGCAATATTAAACTTTTGCAACCACAATAGAGGAGGGGATAAAAACAGAGGGTCCTCGACTTCTTATTAATTATGCAAGATTAGTCTAATTATAATTCAGCAAATGAATGTGTGGCAGAAGGTGCGAGGCGACGGGGCTGGGAGATTTGCATGTTAAGTGGGCAGGGGGAAGCGGCTAATGCATGCTAATATATGCGTCAATGTCTCGCTTTAATTTCAGCATTTGCAGCTGTGTGCGTCCGAACTGGGGGGGGGGGGGTGAAAAGTTGACTCAATGGGTTTTTGGGAGGGGAGCAGAGGGGTGTGTGTCAGTGTATTAGAGTGTGCATGTATGCATGCATGCAGATGTGTGGTTGTGAGCGTGCATGTGTGAGGCATCCGGTGTCATACAAACAAGGAATGATGAGAAGAAGTCAACAAACAAGGTCAAGAACCCTCAGAAAGTGCACAAAGCCTGAGATCGGTGTAGACAGCCTTTGAATTAGGTTGTGATTTTGGTATCTGATGCATCACTACAGCAGAAATTTATCATGTCAGTCAGTCAAGTGAGTGATTACGACTGGATTGTGTGAGGAAACCAGTGTTATCAAACCACAGGCATACAATGGACCTGCTTACTGAACCAGAAATGTGATTCCTGTGATGTAATGGTTAATGCATAAGGCTTCTATATTCCTTTAAATGAGCCACAGTGTAAGAAGCATTGGCCCGGACATAATCAATATGTGTTCTGTATCACCTTCAGTAGACACAGTAAAATGAAACGGGACACTTTTGATTATTGTCCACTTGTAGAGTCCAGAACCAGACTTTAAAACTCTGCCTGTGCAGGATTTTAACATACATGTACTGCTGCATGTATGTTAAAATCCTGCAGATGTGCCCTTTTACATGTTTCCACCCCAAACTGAGCGTAGCTTTGAGTTTGGAGGCCTAAGATCTAAGTGATAAATTGCAATCGCCCTCTGCCAACAACAATATTGATTGTCCTCTGACGAAATAGCTCAAATCAAGAAATATTGGACACACTGTTGGAACGGAGTTAGAAGCCAGGTCCTGTTCGCAAGGGAGGAAGTTGGAGCGAGTGATGGAAGAATAGCGAGTAAAAACTGACAGAATGAGGGAGAGATTAGTATTCGATGGGAGGATTCAGGGCCATGGGGCCAATATGAAGTTCCTCTCCAAACAACCGCTCTACATTAAGATGACTTATACTTGCAGAAAACACAGTGTGGGTGGGATTGGAGCTACCCATGAAGCCCCCCCCAAACTAAAAAACCCCCCAAAAGAAATACGTTGCATCCTTGTGCAACATTTTTCTCTGCTTTGCTATTCTTTGTTTTATTGGAGTGCTAATGGGTGTGTTTCTCACAGACACGGCAGAGATGTGGCAGATGTGTTTACTGTGAAGTGAAGAAGCGTAATTACATCACAATCCTGCATCAGCGCAAAGCTCATTCCTATTTTATTGTATTTTAACACATGTCCTCTCTTTAAGTCCTCCACCTCCTGAGCCCTGTCTGCACCTGTCCTCTTTATATACTTTCCTGCCTCTCACCTCGCCAAGTCTCTCTCCTGGCTCCGCGCTGGGTTTCAGTGATGGAATGTGTTCTTGTTGTTTCCTTTTCTTTCCCACCGCTGTCTTTGCCTCAGCATGGGGACTTTGGGATTGCGGCAGAGCTGCGTTGCCATGGCAGCGGGCTATGTTGCCGAACTGCGTACACCTGGGATTTGGAGTCTCTCTCCACAGTCTCCCTCTCTCCTATTTATTCCACCTTTCTCTCAGGTTTCCTTTGGTGCAGCAGAGGCTATCAGCACCTCTTTCTCTCTCTCTCTCTCTCTCACCTACTCTGTGTCTGCACAGTCTATCACACCCAGAAGTAGACTCACATACGTAATGAGACACATATACTTGAAAACAAAATTCATGTCCATACTAGTGCCTGTGCCTCTATCGCTACCTTCCATCTTCCCACCTCCTCGTTTCACTTTCTCTATAGTTGTCTGTACTTCATTTCCCTCTCCATTCCCATGTGGGGGTTCAAATACGGCATTGTGGGATACCACGGTCCCTTGAGTCTCCTGGCATACATCACTGTCTCCAGTGTACTTTGAAACACCGTGGCTGTTTCACTGGACTGTGCTTCAAAATCTCATTACTTGATTTAAAGTGTAATAACATTGACTTTATTATTAAACTAAACAGCTGGGATTGAAGACAGAACAGTAATCAGATGTGTACAGAGCAGAGACGCACACATCCGCACAACCTTACACACACAAGACCTGTCTCGGAAAAATAATTAGCGTCTTCTTAGACTGCCAGTTTGTTACAGGGTAGCAAATAATCACAAACGTGATCAAGATTCTTTTGTGTGATGCTTTTTTTGTTGCTAATATACAAACATATGTCCTTGTATTTACCTTTGCAGGTTTTTCTTGAAGTTTTTCCTGAAATGTAACCAGAATTGTCTGAAGACAGCAGGAAACCCAAGGGATATGAGGAGATTTCAGGTACAAGTACACGGAGGGAAACCAGCAAGTGTGTGAGTGTGTGCTTGCATGGAAGTGGGGAACGTGGCACTAAAAAACAAAAGGTTTTGGATTAATGAGAATGTCACCTCGTGTCTTCTAATTTAGATAGAGGATTTTGTTTTTGAATTTTCTTGTCACACTTTTACCTTAAACTCCTCCTTTGGAGAGGTTATGCAGAGAAAAACACGAAGGTGGGAGTTAAAGGTGAAAGTTAAAAATCAATAAGAAGACAGCAAGACAGAAAGACAAGTGAAAGGAGTTGGATATGTGGAGGGGGGCTTGGTCATGGGGGTGCTGGAGTGCAGGAAATAGGTTGAGGTGTTTCAGGAAGTTGTCAAGAATTGAGTGATTGGCTCCAGATGGAGGAGGTCATGCTCCGTGACCCAGGAAGTGGTCACTTGGGACGCTCCCGCCTCACTTCCTCTGCCGTCTTTCAGCAGCAGCGGCCTCTGTCTGGCATTCTCCTCCTCCCAGCAAACCCCCTGTCCCTTCCCTGTCTTCGTCCTGCTGTCTTGCACCATTTTTGCTTTATCCCCTGCGAGGTGACACACGCTGAGAAGTTATGAGCACGCAGGCACTTGGAGACTGTCATCTCCGGGTTAAAAGGTGATCGGAGCTGGACAGGAGTCTGACGCTAGATCGATAATTTACAGTTATTTTCCTATAGCTGCCCCTCTTTTTCCACCACCTATGGATCATATGCCTTTTCTCCTTTTTTCCCTCCTCGTGTTCCCTCACCTGTAAAATTACTGCCATGTGTTTATTTCAAAGGGAGTAAAAAGATTGATCTTTTCTGACATATCTAAAAAAAAATAAACAAAAAAATAAAAATAAAAACATTATGGTTTATTCAAATTCTTTTCTCATTGATCTTCTCCCTTTAACTGTCAAAAAATGTTCATAAACATGCGGAAACTCAGTTTTGCGCTCAGGATTAGCATCAACACTCATAATTTTTCCAAAGAGAAAAGTGTCTTCTCATTAATTATTTGTATGTCATCCTCATGATGTGGGAAGGGACACACACATGCTGAGACCAGAAAATCAAATTAGGGTCACAATATATCATCCACTACCTTAACTGCTGGCTAAAATGGGAGATTTGGTCCATATGTTTGCTGTCATTGAAGGATCACGAGGAGACAACGATGAGCCTGCTGCATGCTCTATGAATCAAAAAGTTAGTGCAGGAGAGGCCATATGGAGACCTGATGGGGGAGTGGAGGCTTGCGGGAACAGTGTCATCCCCAGAATGCAGACATATTATGGAGATCCTGGGGATGTCACATTACCTATTAAGAAATATGACTATCACCTGTACACTAAAACAAATCGTTGCTCAGGGATTTTACTGTCGTAACCTGAGATTGTGACTCGCAGCATGCTGTCTAAGTGGGTCATAGACGCTCATGTATCTTCCTCATGGCTCTTTTCCTCTCTTTCAGGTGGTCCTGTGCAGCACTGTGAGTGTAGACGGTCACGTCCTAGCCGTGTCTGACAACATGTTTGTCCACAACAACTCAAAACATGGCAGAAGAGCTCGAAGACTGGAGCCAGGCGAGTCTGTCGAGAATACGATGGAATATGGTAAGACAATTACGCCATCGCGTCACACTTCATTTACCGTACCTTTTTTTTCTGTGTTACATGTCTGCTGCATCACTCACAAGAAGCATAAGACACACTCATCCACAGAACATAAGGGAACAGCAGGTACTCGAGTTGCATAACGTCCGATCATAATCACCGTGGTATATCAAACATAACTGCTGAGGTCATTAACTGAACTAATTAAAGCATTTATTCCATACTTGTCAATGTGTCCTAAAATATTCAACTCAAGATAATGCTGTCATCTCTAATAAACAATGTGCTATGTGGGTGACCAAGGCTTAGGTGATGAAGTGAAATTACTCCTCCCAGAGCTGGTGGTTTGATATCTTACTGCTCCATATGCGAGACTATCAAAACCCAGTCTGTTTCACAGGGCAGGCAAGCACCTTGTGTTGCAGCTACGGTGCTGTTAGTCTCTAAACAGTGAAGGAAAAACACACTTCAAAATGCTTTGTAGAACCACAAAGTGAAAATGCGTATATAAGTGGAGACCATCTTATTGTAAGCCTGAGAACAAAGTTTACAGTTGTAGACCTGGAAACGGATCTCCATCTTCAACATCACATCTCAACTAAGAACAACTTATTTATCTGAACAGTGGTCAAAGGTAACCAAGAACATTTACTCCGGTTCTGTGCATAAATACATTTCATAACGTATTTATTTTTTAATAGAGATTTGTTTTTATCTCTTTCATTTAACGTCCATTGCTTGAGCTGCTGTGTCTGCTGACCTACACTGTATATCTTTCCAATGTGCTCTTCGAGTTCATTGTGGATAAAAATCACATCGTAAACAAAATTAAGTTGAAATATTCAGGCACTAATGCTTTTAGCTTTTGTAACTTTATCTTAGAACTTGTTTTGCACAATCCTGAACTACAGAGCATCTTTAAAACAGTCTTCATCAGATCTCCACTTCCGTTGCACATCTTCTTTTCTCAACTGCTGAACATCCTGTATTGAAACCGCTGAAGTGAATCTTGCTTTGCTCTTCTGTTTAGCTACCCCATGTATCAAAGCCATCAGTCCGAGTGAGGGCTGGACCACCGGTGGTGCAATGGTCATAGTCATTGGGGAGAACTTTTTTGACGGGCTACAAGTGGTGTTTGGAAGCATGCTCGTATGGAGCGAGGTAAGAGCATCTTCATAACATCACACTAATGGTGGTAGATATTTAAAAATGAAAACTTATGCTTTATCACATTATTTCAGTTACTCAGGTGCAGCCTACACAAAATTAGATTGTGTACTGAAAATTAGACTGTGCACTGTAGAAGTAGCCTGAACATTTACAGGACACGGTGGTGAGGATATTTCTTTAAATGCCAGTGGCAGCTGTCATAGCATGACAAATGTCACCAGGGTGTCACAGAGTTAACCTCTTAAGCCCCAAGCCTAACTGATCTCCTGCCTTTTGCCCCCGTATCAGGGGGCGTTGGGGCTTAAGAGGTTAAGCTAATGATAGTAGTCCACTTTTTGATGGCTTGAAATTTGCCACTTGTGTGTCTTTTCCTGGCCAAATGCCAGTTTCACTTTGAAAACTGAACTAAAAAATAGTCCAGCTACACTTGACTTGAGCTCCAGACCATGAGTAAAAGTCATGTGCATGGCTCGTGACCAGGACTTCTGGCCTTGTATGTAGTTTCAAACAAGCTTATGCAGGTTGTTTCCAACCTTGAACTGATTTTTTTTACACACCATGGTCTGGGTCTACAGCTCTGGAGCCTTTAGTTGGGTTTTTTGGCTGTTACCATGCTCTTGATTTTTGAAATCCAGATATCACAAGCAAGTGAGTAGTCATTCCCTAAAGCATACTCTGAAACTAGCAATAGTGACCACAGATGCACAAGGAACCTTATTATTGACCTCATCAATGAAGGAAGAATTAAAGTTGCTTCCTAGGCCTCTGTTCAGCTGGATCGTTCTCCTGAACATCCCCCGCTGGTCATTACAAAGAAGAACGATTCAAATTCTTCTTCACTGACATAATATGTCTCTGTCAATCTTTATATATAGTCTTTTTTTCTTACAAGGAGCAGAAATAAATAACCAATGTTTAGCTGGAGTCCTCATGTTGAATTTCTTATCATTTTGTGACACAGTTTCTGTGTTTGTTCCCCAGCTGATCACACCACACGCTATCCGTGTCCAGACACCTCCGAGACACATTCCCGGGGTTGTGGAAGTCACACTGTCTTATAAATCTAAGCAATTCTGCAAAGGAGCACCCGGGCGCTTTATCTACACAGGTATGTAGACACATCATTGTGCTCTATTTGTCCATGTTATCCACAAGAATTTTAAACTGAGACTGATTTTGACTTACTTTGTCCTTCCTTTTTTAGCTCTTAATGAACCAACCATAGATTATGGCTTTCAGCGTCTTCAGAAGGTTATTCCTCGGCACCCTGGTGACCCAGAGAAACTAGCTAAGGTGAGTGAAAGCTACATATATGACCTTACTATATTACGATTATCTTTCAAACCACAGTGCACATGTCATAAAGAGGTTATTGTATTCAATTTGGTTTTTGTTCTTTTGTTTTTTGCAGGAGATCCTCCTGAAAAGAGCAGCAGATCTTGTGGAAGCTTTGTATGGAAATCCACACAGTAATCAGGTTTGGTGGAAATTTTCTTTACATATTGTATTGAAGCCCAGAATAATGTACACATGTGACTGTGATTTTGTATTTTTTACATATTAACAATTAGCATTGATTTATAGACTGAATTTCTAATGTAAATGACTGATGGTTTCCAACATTTCATTATAACGACTGCATCTTCCAAAGAGGTGTGGCACTCAGAAAGCTAAAAGATTAAAAAACATTGCAAAAAAGTACAATTTTAGATTGTGGATGTCAAGTGGCTGTTCAGCTGCTGATTCTCAGTTTGCACATGAAATGAAAACTCATGAAGGCACCAGTATGAGTCAGAAAACTGTCAGCTGCACGGTTGGTACACCGTATGAAACTTGTAGCTAATGGGCTAATTGGGTGTAGCGGAGACATTCACAGTTTTAGACATTAATTAGATATTAGATATTGTGTTTACTGCCAAGCTAAAGATATATTAATTAACAGCAATAACATGTTGGCCAAACTGCATTATATGTCTGTGAGCCTGACCCATTGCTCTCTATTTTATTTGCCCTCCTGTAGGACATGCTACTGAAACGAGCGGCTGACATTGCCGAGGCGCTCTACAGTGTTCCCCGTCCTCACAGTCAGCTGCAGGCACTGCCCAGTTCACCAGCCCACGGCAGCGTCATGGGCCTGGGCTCCTATCCCTCTCAGTTGGGTGTGAGCATCGGAGAGCCAGGACAGAGCAGCCAGGGTGAGCAAACTGAGCCTTAAGTCATCCCTCACGTTTGATTTTGAAGCTAATAAAGCTCAAATGTAACCCAACTTTTCCACGGCCCCTCCAGGTTACATTCGCAACTCGAGCAGTTTGTCTCCAAGGGGTTACCCGTCAGCCTCAACTCCCCAGCAGTCAACCTATGGCACTAGTGGAGGGATGACTGGAGGCTATGGGACAGTTCCCATGACTAGTCTAGGTGTTCCTGGATCTCCTGGTTTTAACAGTGCCTCCCCCACTGGCTCTCCCTACAGTAAGATCTTAAAAACTTTCTAAATATCTTCAAGTGTTCATTAATGAACTTAACAAAGCAGATGTGTTATGACTTTCAGGCTTAAAGTTGACTGTTGCTCTCTGTTCCACAGTAATGCCCTCTAGCCCCACTATACCAGGAAGCTCCAGCTCCTCATCTTCTCTCTTGCCTTTCTCCTCCTTCCCGTCTGCTGCTAAACAGAAGAGTGCTTTTGCTCCCGTCCTCAGGCCCCAAGGCTCTCCCTCCCCTGCCTGCCCCGCCTCAGGGGGGAACAGCTTCAGAGGTAGTCATCCAACTCACTATCTGACCCCCCTGTCTGAACTTATGAATGCAGTCTAACCCCTTGTACTAACTCGAAAGCTTTGACTGAACAAGACAGAAAACAGTTGCTGGATGTAGAATAATGCAAGAGCTGACTGAGTCGAATCATAGATTTTGTATATTTTTTTCTCTCCAGCAATGACGGGCCTGGTTGTTCCCCCGATGTAGCAAAGCACCCCCAATCTACCCCAGACCACTGCTTCACTTAGCCCCTCTTTTGGCACTACGAGGGCAGGGAGAATGGAAAATTGATCACTAGCGACCATGTACTGTATATCTTCCCTCCCCAACCCCGTATGCTCGCCTTTTCTTAGTCCCTTTTTCATCCGTCTGGATGAACAGCACGGGGTATGAAAATGTCCAAAGACCAGCTATCCACTGCAGACACGGAGGAGAATAATCCACCCACAACCACAGAGACCATCCTTAGCAAGCAGCACTAGACTGGACCACATTCGGCTGTGTACGTGTGTGTGTGTAATGAAGCCTCGGAAAAGAAACAGATGAAGACTGCTTTGAATTTCACCTCAAGCTTCAAAAGCATCTGTGTTGACTTCTGACCAACCATCACATGCAGTATTCACCTTTTTTCCTCAACACCTGCGCAAAACCATTGCCAGAGTTTTACAGGACGCACAACGAGAGCACTGAACACTGATGGACGACAGACAACTCAGATAAAAAGTTGCAGCTCTAAAAAGCAGGGTGCTATTCTGTCTGCGTATGGACACGTTAAACGGCATGTGTGTAAACCGTCTGTGAGTTAGTGAGAGGTTTTTTTGTAGTAGACTTTTTGAAGACAATTTACATTCCAGAAAAACAAACCCTTTATTTTTTGTTCTGATCGTTACGGTTTTTCAAGGGAGAGCTCTTTGTCTCAAGGGTTATTACTAAAGGAATTCATATATTGATTTATTTAAAAACAAGCAATTTAACTTATTATTGTTAGTTTAGGTAATAATATAAACGTGTTTTTATACAGTGATACTTTTTCCAGCTGTTACTGACATGAATTTATCTCAGCGGTTACTAATGAATTTGATGAATGATCAGCATAGAAGATGAATTCGTTTTTTGTTTTTTTTAAGTAAACATCCCCAGTTTGCAGGATCTTGCATAATGATATATATGTTGCAGAAGGTGATTCTCCTTGTGTAAAGGAAATGTTAGTTAGCCTTATCCCTTTTTAATTTCACTTTAAATGCATGCTCTCTTACACCGATGCCCTGGTACTTTTTCACTTCACATTACAAATTTAAATATATACGACTGTGACTTTTACATTTTACACATCCATGTTAAATGTCTCAGCCCTGTACAGGTCTCTAGTCACTATGCAGTACGGTAAATAAAAGCACAAATGCTCAAAAAGAAAGAAAAGAAGCGGGCGTATTAGATGTTCACTGACCCTCATCATTCTGTTTTTACTTGTACTTCCTTACTTACATTTTTTTCAGTATGACACAAACTGCATTCTCAGGACTCGAAAAACAAAGAACACAAAGAACAGATGACTCTTGCAAAATTGTTTTTAGAGTTTGGTTAATTTTATTTATTTAAAAATTATTAGCAATTTAATATTATGTTTTTGAAGCCATCTTTCTTTGAAATGATACAAAAAATAGTTGCAAATGTGATTTGTATATCTCAAGGTGTAATTATATTTTGTGCTCCAAATAAAATGGATACTGAAAAAAAAAAAAGGTGTGATGTTGATACAAGCTGCTTTGTTTCTTGCCCTGCGTTAAATTGTAAACTGTCTTGGCATTTATTTTCACACACACTGGATTATCAGACAGTTTACTGGACATTAAGATTTTACCACAGTGCTCCACAACTCAAGGTTGTGCTGAATCTATTTTTGACTGCGCCCGTCACCTGTGTGCCCGTGCAGCTTGTTACACTGTTTTGTATACATAGCTGATGAGCCGCAGCATCTTAATTGTGATGCGAGCGTTAAAGACTGAGTAGAGCATGTCAAGATAAACAACACCCCCCTCTCTCCATCTCTCTTCTCTCCAATAAGCCTGCTTTTCTCTGAGGACCAAGCCTCTGGGGGCCCAAGTGAGAACCACATGAGTCTCCCTCCAACGAGGCCTCCTCCTCTCTGTCTCTTTCTCTCTCTTAAAACATACATACAAGCGTTTGCCTCACTGTCTTGTTTTTCAGCCTCTGCGTGGTACCGCTGTATTTCTACTTTCCTTCTCCCCTTTCTTTTGCTCCCTCAAATGGCCCTTCTCTGTTAATGTAATTAGCACTGGTAAAGAAGGGCAGTTAATTACCCACTCTATTTTGATCGGGTAATTAATGTTATGCCAGGAAACAGCAACTGTTTCATTAACATAGCCCTCAAAGCAGTGAGGGGGTAGGGTAGCACCCGGCGCATGCATGTCTGCATGTGCCGTGTGTGTTTGTACTGAGCACATATGGTCGAACTGCGTTTCAAAAACTCTGTTCGGTGACAGTGAGCGACACGCCGACTTCAAACATCTGACACTGACCTCAGCAGCGAGTCGATGTTTCTGCAAGTCACCATGCAGTCTTTGTCACCATCAAGTAGCACTTGCAGCTGCCTCTTCCTCATCATCGCTCCCTGTTGCTGTCTCTCCTTTGATATGCTGTTAATTTGACAAGTTAAAGTCAGCTTTGTTGCCAGCACCTCAGCATTCATCTTGCTGAGTGCTCCTTCTGTCCAGTGGTGCAGGAGCCATATGCTGCTCTTCCACGAGACTGTTATGTTGTTGCTGCTGCTGATGCGAGTGCGGCAGCACCATTTACTGTTTCCTGATCACAATTTGGATAAAGACAGGATGAGATGCCACCTGCCACCAAGTCATTCCACATTACACTCAGAGCACAGCTGCAAATGAGCATAACTGCTAGAGGGCAACTGCGTCATCTTTTATTATAGATACTGCTGTTTTAGTTAAAGTACTGTCACCCTCACAAAAGAGTGAGCACAAAATGCACCCTTGCCTTCTTCCCTCTCAAGGGATGTGTTTGTGTTTATATACCCAATTAGCCCTCTGGCCACAGCGTGGCCATGCATTAGGGCTGACATTAGCCCCAGGTCTATGTGTGCATGTGTGTAAAATATACACCCCTTTCTCATATAAGGCATAATTTCATGGGTGTGCGTGCCTTATTAGGCAGGCTGAGGCAGCGCTTGACAGGGGTGGCCCACTGTTTTGTCAAATAGATGGGTAGATTGGCTTCCACACACCCAGTCAGTGTCCTTTGCCTTTGGCCCATCAGTAAAACCAGCATTGTTGCCCATTAGACCACTGGACCCCGATTCCTTTTTCCAAAATGAATCCCCCACCCCTTCTGCCATTCCCTTGGGTGTCAGTAGAGTGGGGTGGCAGATGGGACCGACACAGAGCTGCCCCATGAGACCAACCCCCCCCCCCCAACAAAATACACACACGTGTGCATTCACATATAGGTACACACATAAATGCATGCACACACACACACACACACACGCTCAGACGTACACACATGCACAAATTCATAAGAACAACACGCACACTGTGCACAGACACACACAAAGCACAGCAGTGCTACACTGCTCCCCTGCCCCCAGACACAAACCTCATCTGCCAGCCTGCTGCTTTTGTCCAGACCACAGGAGTTTATGCTGTGAACACAGAGTGACGTCTCTGTCCCTGCCTCTCAATCTGTGCTCTGTCTACCTGTGTGTGTGTTTGTGAGGGAGAGAGAAAGAGAAAGAGCTTTTTGGGATGAGAGCTGTAGCTAAAATGACATTTCCAAGACAATTTTCAATTCAAAAGTGATTACATGTCCCTCCTGTCATGCTGACACTGAGCTCCTGGTCCTGATTTAAGAAAATATTCAGTTTTGAATACATTTTAAAGGTCATCGGTCATTTTCATCTCATTGCTTTTGAGTCCATGTAGAACTTCTGTATGTGCTGCTTTTAATCAAACCCTGACTAATGGAAACATTTACATCAAACACACCAACAACGCTGTTGTTGGTGTGTTTGATGTTCTGTTATTGAATTTTGATACCAGTGTCCCAACCTGGTTGTCCCACAGACTGTATCTTCAGGTAATTAAAGCAGAGAAGTTTTACTGCAGACTGTTGAGCAAATATAAACTAACTAAAGCAGCTATTGCTACAATAAAACGTGGTTTCTTTCTTTTTTTCTTACTGTACATTGTTCCGTGTTGTTGGGGATGGTCCGCGTTTGATGGTCGGACTCTGTTTTATGTAACGATCCCTCGTCTCCTCTGGGTGCGTTATTGACAATTAGCCAGATTAGAAGAGTGGGGATGTAATTTGGACCAAACGTATGTATTGGCTGCTTTTGCGCGCCTGTGTGAGGTGAGAAGGCCCCACGCTGGTGATTAATTACCGCCAGGCCCGTGTGACAGAGCTGGGAGCTCTCCCGGTGCTGTCTACAGCCGACATGCAGGGAAATCCAGCCTGGCTAATTGACCCGGCTTCTGTAAGGCCATCCATCAACCGTGGCCCGAGTGGCCCCGTAAGAAACACATTATTCAGAGGTAAGTTAGTTAACCAACTAGCGCTCCACCGTTCATTAATGGTATTAGGTCCTCTCCTGTCTGTCTCAGAAAACCAGCGCGTCGTGCGCTACAACACTGGAGGCATGCGCAATCAAAGCTAAGCTAGTGTAAAATGTTATTTTGTGTGGTCGTTGTTGTTTTAATAGATTGTCCCCCGAAAACTTATACAAGTACAGAAGCTGAGGTTTGTAGACCCAAAGGAAACAGCAGAACACGCCAGTTTTTAGCATTTGTTCCAGTGTTTTATCATCTAAGTTGCTAATTTGATGAAAAAACCCAAAGCAGTTTCACCGCACTTTTATGATTATTTAGTTTACTTATATTCTAGTACTTCTAACTTCTTAGAAAAAAAATGAATGCAATCAAACAGTACTATATGAATGAATATTATTATTATTGTTGTATAATAATATAAAAAACACACACAGGTGTAATAGCGTCCAGAGGAGTGTCTGGGTTGTGTGGTTATACCTTATACACAAAAATGGAGAACCACGAGGTCTCCGTTCTTCAGACCTGGCCTGGGCCCACATGTGCTTTCACTTGACCTCTTCCTGCCTCCCACCCCATGCAGCAGACCCCCAGATATCTCACATGAAGAGAAGATATATGGAGACATATTTTAAAGTCAGCGAGCAGTGCGGGCGTTTGGATGTAAGCGGGAGAGATGATTTCTCATCCCCAGAAGGTGACTTTTCATACTGGAATCTTTCCCCAAATATCCGGTCTCCTCCCTCCCTGTGAGGTTTGCTGCTAAAGCAGAGAGTAAATGCAGCTGGGTCACATCTAGATGTCACGGTGAAGTTATAGTTGAGTATGTATACGTCTACGAAAGGGTGAAGGCATCAGAGTCTGTGAGCTTTGGGATTTATTGGAGCAGCGTGTAGACTTTGAATAAAAAATATGTACATATATTTGGTGATTTGAAGACTGGAGAGTGCTCATCAGCACCATTCATGATCATCTTCATTTATGCAAACTGTGGCTCATAAACTGTGAGTGTGAGGTAGCCCCATAGCACCACCTACCTGTGAGAGAACAGGGCTGGAGTTCCTCTTCCTTTGCCTCCTTTGCTCTTCTTTTAAACAGTCTTTGTGCTAGTTAGTCTACAGCTACAGCTGCTTTGAGCTACAGTTCAAAGCAGCAAATGTATTTAGTTAAAGTTTTACTCTTTTTTTTCTTTTTTTTAGCAGTTTCATTTGTGCTCAAATTTCTACCTGTGTAAATTCTATCAGTGTTGTAGCAGTGGCTTCTCATCAGTAGCAACACTATCACAACCGCCCCAAATAACCATTTTCTGTATTTTGGTGTCCTCTGTTTACCAGCATGCATAAATATGCAGAAGGATATCTAATCAAATAAATCCATTCATTAGGTGAGCTGCTGGTATTTCTGCTTTTGCATTAATTACATAGTCATTACCATATCAATTAGAGAAATCAGAGATCATGTAATTAAGGTTTAACCAAAAGCACCTGCTGCCTCTGAGCTGTGGTGTGTGTGTGTGTGTGTGTGTGTGTGTTTCCTTCACTCCTAATCTAATCTCTGGCCTTTGACAGGACTCCCCCTCATCAATCCTGAGCTGTCGGAATCCAGCTTCTGTTTTTTTTTATTTATTTTGTTTTGTTTTTGTTTATAGGGGTGTGCGGTGGCTGTGGCGGCGGTGTTTGGAGGGGGCGTCATGCAAAATGTTGTCATGGCGATAAAATTGATTGGCATGGACGCCTGATTAGAAAAGAATAATGGGAGACAGGTGGGAGGAGGCGGGCTGTACATCGAAAAGAACAGATTGGGACAAAGTGAGGACTAGCTGGGTGTCACGAGCACTGTCTATTTTGGCTCTAGTTACATCTTGTAAAAGATATCCAGTAATTACTCTCTAACGTTCCACAGAGGCTCTTCCTGTATTCTGAGGTGTCGGGGGTTTTAAATAGTACCAGCAGATGTTGTTTTGTTTGGCTTTAATGTGACTCAAACTAGAAGGATATGTCCACTATTTGTTACAGCAACAGATTCATTTCAACAAGTTCAAGAGGCAAGCGAGCTCCGACTACAGAGAGAGCATGCAAGCAGGGACTGTTTTTATAGTGTTAGTTCACCACCTGTGAGCAATAAGATGGATGGAGCTGTGAAGAGGATGGAGTGGGTCCACAGAAGGCATGTGTAGAAGGCATGTGTAAGGAAAACAAAAATACACATAGGTAAAGCGATAGGGTACACGATGAGATGAGAAATGACAGGAGTGGAAAAATAAGAGGAAGGGAATTGGACTCCGGGGGACCGGTCTCTACTGCTGGGGCAACACCAGCCTCTGGCCCTCCTCCTTCTTTGCATTTCCTGTTCTATTTCCTTCCTTCTCTTAATACTCCCTCTTTACCCTCCAGCGTCTCCAGTCCGGTCAGTCAAACTCTGTTAACTGAACCAGTGAGAGGGAAAAGCCAGTTCAATAAATATGTTCAAGTTGATGATCAAATGAGCCGATGAAATATTCATTGTAGCTAGATTTCTTCTTCTCCTTCTAGAAATATCTGTGGTTAGATTCTTTTTTTTATTGCTGATGTTGTTTTGATGACACATTTGTAATAAAAATCTATGGGCACAAACATAAAGTTACAGTTATGTTCATAGGTTTTTGGAGAGCAACTGATTTAAAATCTGGTGTGGCGATGTACAGGCAAAAATACAAAAATATGTCATATTGTAAAATCTTATGGACCTGTCAGTGGCAGGCATAGGCAGTTATAAAACATTTCTGTGGTTTAGTTTTATTTTGTACAATATCACTAGTAAACGATACAGGACGTTATCACAGATATGATAAAGATTAGTGTAGATAAAATGTAAATAATTGATCTTAAGCTGGTTTAAAGTAGGGGTGGGCGATATAGTTATAAAAATATCTCACAATAGTTCAGAGATGTTTCTGAACACTATTTTTTTTAGTTACTTCATCTTGCAAGGAGCAAAATTTAATAGTGCAAACAAAATGAATGGTGTTTTCCATCCTTCATGCTTTGTCTCTCCAAAGCGTGAAATGGACACACATGCAGAAACAGTGGACCGGCGTGTGCATTACACGCTTTGCCGTGACATCAGGTTGCAAATATTCTCTCTTAACCTTTAAGTAAAAATAGAACTTATTAACTCTCAAAATAACAATAACTAATCTTGTAACTCCTCAGAAGTCTGCACAATATTTTTCATAATAACACTGAAAATTATTCTCTACATGTATCTTAAACCAGGCTTTTTAACCAGCTGCTTAAAGCCCTCATTTACCACCATGTAACCACATCAGTAATTTCCATCCACCATTTGCTCCTCATGTCGTATGGAGTGCAGCTAGCAAGTGTTCCAGCAATGTTTGGTTGCGTCATTTATTTACTTTTGGTATACAATCACCAGCTGCTAGTATCTCCTCCTTTTTAGCCCAGTTGTACTCAATGCAGCAAACTGCAATGAGTAAGTTTGCAGTTTTTTCTAGCTTTAATGGAAACAATTTTCCTGTGTATTTTGCAAATTGTTGTGTTTTGTTTGAGTTTGTTGATGTAGTGCCCTTGTTACTAAATTGTCAGAGGCTGAAATGCAGCTCTTGCTGTCAAACATGTCTGGGTTTGTTTCGTTGTTGTGCAGGCAAGGAAATATAATTGCGTGCTGTAGCTATATCATTGATATTATCTTACTGGCACTTTCATGTCACGTAAAAAATTATGGTGGTGGTATTGTGAATGATATGATAGTGTGGGCAAGCTGATTGCCACCCCATGCTAGCAGAAACTAAAACAGTGGCTGATCTTGTGGCCAAGATTTGAAGGCAAGAAATCAAAATTTCATCCTCTGAACTAAAGAGGAGAGGGACCACCTGGATTGTTATTACTGCTCAGTTCAAAAGCCTGCATGTCTGATCACATGGGGGTGCATTAATACCTATGCAATTGACAGGTAGCACATCTCAAAATCCTGAAAGGTACATCGTTTTTACAACAACATATACTCCCATTCAGATGTGTTTTTGAGGGAAGAACTTGTATATTTCAGCAAAGCAATGCGAAATTGCATACTGCATCAATTACAACAGCAGGGATTTAGACAAGAGTGCTGAACTGATCTGCCTGCCAACAGGTTCAATCTGATCGATCATGAAATGAAAAATACAGCAAAGCTGACAAAAGACTGTTGAGAAGTTAGAATCCATATCAGACAAGAATGGGACAACATTCCTCTCACAACAGTCCAGCAGCTGGTCTCTGCAATTCCCAGATGTTTACAGACTTGTTAAAGGCAGAGTGGTAAACATGACCCTGTGCAAACTTTTTTGGAATTGGTGTTGCGTTACATAAATTGTAGATCCTAATACTAGCAGAAGTCTTTTGTTCGATTACACAGCTGATAGCCTGCCCCTGATCATAACATTGGTGTTTCAGTCAGAAGTTCAGACAGCATCACTCAACAATCTTAACCATAGCTTTGTTATATATACTGCTCATCTGCCACTAGATGGCAGAAGTAAGCCATTCAGCAGTTGTAACTGTGATTTAAAGTATCACACAAGCCTGCCAACTGTCTTTTATGTTCCCAGTGTTTATTCAGTAGACAAGACCTATGTGAAAAATGCTCCAATCAGTCTTTTGAAAAATACACAGTGGTACAATTCTTTAGTCTTTCTGTAGAGCTGTTCTTCTGATGTTTTAAAGACAGAGAGCCTAATTCCTAAGAAAGTTTGTTTGTTCAGTGTTCTTCTGAAGTCTTTTCCTCAAATTCTGTGTCAGGCAGTGCCAGGGAAGTCACATTAATCACTGCACTAGCTTGTTAAATGATGTGAAAGTGGATGTCTCTGTACATAAACATAATGACGATAGAGGAAGACTCTGAAAATGCTACAAAACAGTGAAAACAGGGGCAGAAATCCCAAAGCTACCAGCTCCTGTGGTTGGTGCATAGTGCACTACAGAGGCCCGTGGATTGGTTTTTGCGTGTAAGGAAGAAACAGAGCATGGTTGTGCTAAAAAACGTCTTTTTGCTGGAAACTAGAAGGAAAGAAGTTCCTGCAGAAGTTCCTGCAGCCTTTAACGTCTGCTCAGAAGCTCAAGTGTCTGCCAAACAAACACCAAACAAAATAGAGACAAAAAAGACTATTTTAAGTGTCTTTTAAAACAAGTATTAAAAAAAAATCTTCTGAATTTATCCACATGGACCATGTGTATTGATATAGTGCGCTTTCCTGTGCACGAGCGCCCCCTGTTGCTGATTGTTGCATTTCAGGGCGCTGAATACAGAACAGTCAGAGAGTAACTTTGACAAAAAGTTTATTGGAAAAGTTTGTTATTAGACTTGAATCCCTTATTAAATATACCATGGAAGACAAAACAGTGTCACTCTTCTTCTGTTGTACCACTTTTCCCACAGCTGCTGTTGTTTGTTCAGTCAGACCTTCACTAAAATAACCCACAAAAACTAAGAAAGTCTCTGTAAGCTATTTTTCGCAATACAATTCTAAATTTCCCCCCTGCATAATAAAATGCTAGCGAACATAATGTAATTGTTTTAATCACCAGACGAGGCCAAACAGCTGGGAACAGCACAGTATTGTGTTGCCTGCACGCTGCTGAGCTCACAGCACACAACAGTGGTGGTTCTCAGTCAGCACAAGCTGTGTATTCCCATTCGGTGAGACTGTGATATTCACTTCCCAGTGTGAAACTCTACGACTGCTCTGAACTGCTGTTCTCACCACCGAGCTGGTGACACTGCTATGTCAGTGTCACTCGTGGCGTATTTACACTGATCCCTGGTCTGCATACTTCCCTCAAATGCTGAGCCAAGTCCGATGAGCCCTTTAGATGAGGTGGCAGGATGCCCGAGCAACAGCACAGTGTGGACATGAAGCCTACCCTCGCTTTGTTGCCTGCCATATGGCTCTCCAAATCAGTGCTGTTTCTGCTGGTACAGATCCAGTAGAGAGGAGAGAAAAGGAGAGACACATTGTGTGTGTTTGTGTGTGTGAGAGAGAGATTTTTCAAAGCAAAGTTTCAGATTTCTGAATTAACTGGATTAAACTTCTCTTCATGCTCCACCAGCCATAACAACTGCTGGGGACAAGCAAAACACTCTAAACATTAATGTCATTAGCAGTTGCTTGGGATCCATTTAGGATTAAGGTATTTGGATTATGTGGACGAAATAAATCTAAAAAATTAGATTCCTTGACCTCAATAAAAAGGTCATTGAGGTCAAGGAAAGGCCTATAAGAAAACTGATAAAGAATTAGAAAAGGACAACTTTACATTAGTGTCCTTAACAATGTGACACCAGGTGTTTGGGGTGCTGAAACTACAACGTGCAGAAGATGGACTACAAATCACACATCTTACTTCGCCACACTATACTGGCCTTACCTTATATGTATTTGCAGGACTTCCCTTTCAAGAGAAGGACATTCAAATGAATCACACAAATGCAATTTATCAGCACAATTTATTAAGTTTCATACTGAAAAAAAAAAAGGCTGTTGCAGTTGTGATAGTTGCTTTTAGGGGTGTTTATTTGCAATCAGATGAGGAGATGTTGTCAGAATGAGTGCAACTGACTTGGATTCCTCATGTTGAGTGTTCCCAGACTCACTTGTTTCTGTTCCTCAGCAATTTGGAGATTATGTATCGGAATTTCAGGAGCAGGACCACGCCTCCAAACACGCTCCTTCCGGTTGTCATCTATATAGGTTCCTCCAGTTCTGCAAGCTGGTCATTCTCGTTTACGTGCCCCACCCTCCATCCCTCCCTCCTTGTTCTCAATTCTTTAACTTCTTCATTTGTATTTAGTACATGGGGATCTGCCAGGCTCGGGAGCCATTGCCAATCCCTTCCCCTTCCCCAAACCACAGCTCAATTCATGTCAAAGCGTTCACTTTTACCTTCTGAAACGCTGTCAAACCTAAAATGAGGATGTGGGCCCAGCTATTGAAACTGGGATTTTGATGAAACAGAGCAGATATGAACTTAGCTAGATGTCTTTTTTTCAGCAGTGTGCACAAAGCAAGCGACTTCTCTCTATTGAATCTAAGACTCTAGTGTTACCCATCAGACCAGGCGACATTTTTTCAGTCTTCTGTGGTCCAGTTTTAGTGAGCTTTAGTGAACTGTAGCCTCAGTTTCCTGGTCTTAGCTGACAGGAGTTACACCTGGTGTGGTCTTCTGCTGCTGTAGTCCATCTGCTTCAATGTTTAATGTGTTGTGATCTCAGAGATGTTCTGATACTGTTACTGTTTCCTTTCTATCAGCTCAAAGCAATTTCTCCTCTGACCTCTAGCATCAACAAGCCATTTTTACTCAAAGATCTGCCACTCACAGGATATTTGTTTTTACTGAGAATGAGCCAAGATTGTTGTATTGGAGAATCTCTTAAACCACCTTTCTTCCCCATTTGACCTTCAGCAGCTCGTCTTGACTGTGTCTACATGCCGACATGTATTGAGCTACTGTCTTGTGATTGGCTGATTAGATATTTGCTCTTACAAGCAGTTGATAAGGTGTACCTAACAGCATGAGTGTATATCAGTTCAATGAACAAATTTTCTGATTCATTTCAGTCTTTCTTTGACACCTTAGGCTGTGCTGGTGTCGCACATCACTTGATTTATTGTATGTTGTAACCCTGCTCACCTCACTTGAAAATGTAGACTTGCTTATAAAGACACGCAGAACTTCAGTGTTTAAACAGCAATACCTGAATTTTGTTTTACTCATACAGTTAGAGGGACAAGGTGTTCTTCGTTATGTGCTGCATTTCAGGAGAATATGATGGAAATGACAACAAAGCAACTTCAATAAAGAAAGGAAAACATTTAATAACCGAGTGAGGCAGATGAAAGGTTTTCTTCATGTTTTCAGTTATTTGAAACTCACAAAAACATCGAGATGTGCCCGTTGATGAATGCCTCTCCACTGAAACCCAAATGATTACTAGTCAAAAGAGCAACTGAAATAAAAGTTAATAAGTTGCTATTTAAAGGTTATTGAGATAAAAAGGAGAATACTTAAGAGGAAGAAGACTCCCATAAGAATGCACTTTGGCTTCCTTTCATTTTCATTACTCACATTCACACAAACAGACGAAAAAAGAAAAATGTTTTATATTGTAGAGAATATTTACCAGTCAAAAGCAACGTGTGCTCATGCATTTGAAATCAGTTGAAAGTGTTACTTCAGTGAAATTGTCAGCGTGATGTTAACCAATATTCTAGTTTGGATCTATCTGCATGCATGGAAGTGTATATGTTGGAATGAGTGTGTGACTGTTGCTTATGTGTCTGTATGCTGGAAGGCGTGTACTTATCTTTAAAGCTAGAACAAAAACAAGGAGGAGAGAGAAAATATCACTCCAGTTCTCAGCTCCAAGTAAAATGCTGAGCTGAATTTAAAGTATTAGTGACGGTTTATGCATCGTTACATGACCTGAGTTCTAAAAATATATTTGGGATGTTTAATGGATACAGACCCAGTAGGACGTTAAGGTCATGTAGTAGTGCACAGATCTGAAACTAAACAGGGTAATAAGGCATTTAGCTGCTATGCTGCCCACAGCTGGAACCACCTCTACAACAACTCAACTACTTTTTTAAAAAAGAAGCTAAAAACAGCTTGATTCACAAGTGGTTTAAACTAAACAGATAGCTGTACCGGGAAATATAATAATATTTTTATTTTTGTTCTTTTTATTGTTGTTGCTGTTACTACTACTCGTATTATTTCTGCCTTTATTACCTCATTTATTTTTGGTTTTAATTTTATCTTGTAAAGCAAGTGTTTGAAAGGTGCTATATAAATAAACTGGCTTTGCTTTAATGTGTTCCTTTTATTCAAACTGTAAAGCATTTTTTATCATTGTTATTACATTTAGATAGAATTCAACCTGCTCATTTGGTCTTGTGATTATATCTGAAAGATGTCTTCTCCCATCAGTGCAGTGCTGACCCGTGCAGTCCCATGTTGTGGCTCTGACTTGTCTGTGTACTGCAGTGCAGTGTTGAGCTTCCTCACACTATTGTAAAAGTCTCCTACGGGGGGCACTATGAGCCGTGGTGTAGTTTTATGGATTACTCCCATTTCTGCCATACTTGATATCTCTGCCTCAGCAGTGGTTCCACTGTTGTTTCTTTAAAATTTCAGTCAAATTCATTCTTTTCAATATTATTATATTAAAGTATGTTGTTTTAAAATCCCCCTCATGATAAAAAAAATGCACAGCAGGTTTGTAACAGGGTCTTACATCTTTGTCTACTGCAGTGCTACTTACTCATCAATAGAGGGTGCTGTTTAACTTCTATATATGTTGCCTTTTCAATTCACTACCAGCCGTAAGCTGTTTCACATGGCTAAAAGGACAGCATTATGATCCTTTGATCTGCTTGAAATCACAAAATGGTCCTCAGTATTCACCCATATTGTTTTAGCACAAGCACAGCAGCTGTTTGGTTCATCTCCTCATCTTATTTTGGCTGAAAGTGACTAACGCTGCTGCTAAAATAACTCCACAGTCGATGGTGCAGAGGATGGCACAGGCTCGCAGAATACTGTTTCTCACTGTAGGCTGTGGACCGCTGCCAGCAAACACACTGGAGACTCTCCGTATTAGAACTGTTGAGGTGGATTCAACACGAGCAGCATATTGAAAACCAGCAGCACAGTTAGCTGTATCTGTACATGAGCTGCTGTTGCTATCAATGACCCTGAATATGACTGATGCAAAGCAATAAACAACATTATTAGCTTCCCTGTCATTGCTGCCATGTTTGATCTGATGAAGCCTTTGTTTGAAAAACGGCTCTGTGACTTGTCCCAGTTGAGAGAGACTAAATTAGAGCAGGAAATTAGAATTTTGTCCCAAGAGTTTCACCTGTAGCATGACTGTAGAAATTAGTGTAGCGCTGTCTCTGAAGCATGAGTGGGAAGAAAGCTCAGTCTGAGGACTGTCTTCTCACTTTTTAATTGTACCTTTTGACCTGCCATATAGTTTCACCTGCTTCCAGCAAATAATTAGGGGTCAAGTTTTAAGTTCAGAAATGTCACATGTCCAAAATACTTGACTGACTTCCTGCGTTGCATAGCAAGGTTATATACAGTATGCTTCCATGTGTTGAATAGGCTTTCTCTTCTGTCTCTTTTCACTGTAGTGAGTTTGTGTGTATGTGCCTCTGCCGGGTCCCGTACACTGTTTTTAGAGGAGCAGTGGAGCGGGTAATGTGCTGGCGGGTGCTGGCCGTCACACTGAAGGGAGCTTGGGCAGTAGCTGTGTGTTTCTTTCTATCCCTAGGTCCACACAACCTGTCCCTTTGTGTCTTAGGCAGGACCACCCCCGGGGGCAGTCCTTATTCACTGGGTGCACTCAGAAGCACAAAAAATGCCTTTTCAAAAAAAAGCCTTATTCTTGTGTTTTTACACTCTTCAGGCATATTAATACAGAGCATATTAACGAAAAAATATGACTTACATTCGTGCACGTTTGGAAGTGGTCCATCATGTTTGTAGAGCATGGCATTACAGCTGGTATACTAAAGTTTGATTGTTTTTGTGAAACAGTTGCTTGGTGTCAAATTCCCATGTTCCTCAGTTATTTTAACCACCTTTTCCTGCCTTCTATATACACTCAGGAAAAATGGTTCGAGCATGTCAAAATTCCATGGCTATGTGGCAAAGATCATAAAATATGACTTGCCGTAGAAGGAAGGTTCTATGAATCCCATTCCCCGATCCTCTGAGTCTCCCGAACAGAATCTCCTAACCGTTAGGAGATTCTGTTCTAAAGGTTCCTTCTAAAGGTTCCTTTAGATGTGTCCTCGAACCAACACAGCTGATTTAAATTGCTAAATTAGCTCCTCAACATGTCCTGAAGTTCTCCAGAGGCCTGGTAACGAACTAATCATGTGATTCAGGTGTGTTGACCCAAGGTGAGATCTAAAACCTGCAGGGACACCGGCCCTCGTGGACTGAGATTGCCCACCCCTGTCCTAACGCCACCAAGCAACAAATACTCAGAAATCTGCTGGGCCGTCCTAGTCACAGGAAGAAACACAGAAATCTTCAGTGACCAAACTGAAACAGACTTATGGAGAGGTGAGGTGAAGACTACCGCAGTTAGATAACGCTCAGATAAAGGCTGAAGGTCAGACCCCAGCTTAAATGGCAGACAGCTGATTGCCAGACAATCTGCAGGTTCGTCCAGGAGGACCATGACAGTGACAGGCTCCGAGCGAACAGCAGAACTCCTTCCACATGTGAGAAGTAAACTATGGACCCCGATCAGAAACTATCACCAGGATCCCATGAAGCCGAAACATGTGGTCTGTGATGAGTTGGGCTGTCTCCAAACAGAAGCTTGGGAAGGGTAATGAAGTGTGCTGCTTTAGAGAATCGTTCTACAGTGTTTAAAATGACTGTGTTACCTGCAGCTGGTGGAAGGCCAATGATGAAGATCAGGGAGCCATGAGGCCAGAGACATCCAGGTGTGGGTAGTGGTTGAAAGAGTCTAACAGGAGAGCTAACAACTTTTCAGCCAAAGGAATGAGCAGCTAGTTAGCAGGACCGCTGCCAGGGTTCATCCTGCTGGGTGTTCTGGAACAGGGACTCACTCTGCCAGGTAAGTTAACCAACTATACAGGAATGCCCTAAGTGGGTGTTAGACCGAATTTTCCACTCATCGCCTTCTTGGATCCGTACCAGATGATAGACATTCTGAAGATCCAACTTGTTGAACACAGTAGCTCCCTGTAATAACACAAAGGGAGAGTTGAGAAATGGCAAAGGGCATTTATTTTTTAGCAGTGATGTCATCAAGTCCTCAAAAATCAATGTACATAGAGTTTTGTCCTTTACTTCAAAGGAAGGCCCTGCCCCAAGAAGAGAGGATGATGGACGGATAATGCCAGTGAGCTAGTGATGGATAGCTTCAGGTTTGGAAGCTTCAGGTTTGAAAAGACTAACCTACTTGTTAGAAGTGGTGTTCCTGGGAAAAAAATCTATGGCGTAGTTGTACAACTGATGAGGTGAAGAGATGGTCTTTGCGGAATACCTTTGCAAGATATGGTAAGCAAAGGCACCACAGAAAGGTCAGGCGGCTCGGGTAGTTTTCTGGCGGGGCCGTAGAAGGAAAAGCAGACTTGAAACAAAACTGGTGACAAGACAGACACTATCCCATGATGGCATTATTTTCGCAGTCAATTTGGGGGTTATGTTTGCTGAGCCATGGGTGTCCAAGGATGAGTGGATTATTAGGTGCTTCAGAAATGTATAGCTGAATGTGTTCGTTATGGTTACCAGACAAGATGATTTACAGGGAGTATGCGATGACTGATATCTGGGCGACAGGTGCCATCAAGGGAGGAAACATGAAGAGGTTCAGGTAATGCTTAAGGGGGAGGCTGAGTTCTGCAGCCAGAGCCCCATCCTGGAAGCTTTGCTCAAGCATGGAGTTAATAAGAGCCTGCAGGGGGCGTGAAAGAGACTGGAAGGAGAGCTTAGCAAAGACAAGCAAATCAAGTAGGGATGAATTATTTTCAGTTTTGCCCACCAGTATCCATACTGTCACTGCCGGGGGCTCTTTTTTGGCCGACAAAGATGCATGTTAATTAAATGGGTCACTAGGGGCACTCACCTGCATCTCAGGCATTCTAGCAAGGAGAGATCGGTACAACAGAGCTGCATCGGTTATTCTCCATGGTCAATCCAAGTTTGGGGTCCCAGGCTCTTCCGGGGCAGGTCCTTTGGAGCCAGAAGCACTGCATCATAGGGATGCACAGGCGCGTCCAGAAGAGGATCCCACCCCTGTAAAGTAGGTCAACGCACCTACACACAGAGCAGAAATCACAAATACAGAGAGAGAGACAAGGAAAACAAAGGGTAAAGAGAGAAATGGCGGAGATGCATAGGAGGACTCGAGGACCATGACAAATACTGCATAACTAATCAGGAATTATAGTAAATTTTTCTACACAGTTCCCTATTTTTTTTAAAAATCTAACTGGACACTATATAACAGTGTTTATTTAAAGTTGTAGATTTAACCCTTAAGAATCCTGCCTGTCTTCAGTTATTTGTTTTTTTTGGTGTTTCTGTATTGAGTTTTTGATGCACGAAGTGAAACAAGTAGGGTCATACCAGCTAATAGACCCCGAGCATTGTTAATAATTCACTTCTTTACCTTTAAAACTCACAGCGTGCTGTCGCAGTATGCTTCAGGCCGTTGTCCATCTGCACTGTGAGGTGCCATGCAATTACTTTACTGCATATGGCTGAATCCGAGGAATGTACATTTCACAATCCATCTGACTGCTTTTGTCTTGTGTCACATAATCAATAAACACCAGTGACCCAGCGCCATTGGAAACAATACATACCCATACATCACACTGCCTCCTAAAGGTGATGTAGTATTAGTAGTTCAAATAATAAAGAGATCCAAGCCTTTTCTTTATTTTTCTCTACCTAACATTCCAGTACAGGTTCAACCGTTTGGATAGATGTTGTGAAGAGGTTCCTTCAATCTTCCGCCAAAATGTACAGAACTGTTGATGCAGCCCCTCATAATGCCCCACCTATCTGACAGTTTTCTTTGTGTTTGTGTGGCCAAGAAATCTCCTGTTTGAGCTCTTTTGCTGCATATTTGTGGGTTCAACAGCTTCCAAATGGAAATGCCACACTTTGAAACAACTACAGACCTTTCTAAATTTATGAAGAAATATTTAAGAAACTGCTCCCATTTGGCCATGAAACAGCTTTCGAAAGAATTGTGCAATTATCCAAAAATAGGAAAATGTGGATAAATGGTTACGATTAATTAGTGATTATTGTAATATTTTTCATAGAATCCTTAAAGTCTGCACCTTATACCCATATTCATCATATTTGTCAACTCGAAAGTGTGTTTGTATACAGCTGAAACCAAAAAAATCATTTGTGTTGAAAAATGCAATTCCCAGCCAAAAAAAAAAAGTCTCACACTCTCATATTTCACTGGGTCGCCTTTAGCTTTGATGACAGCAAGCATTCACTTTGGCATTGTTTCAGTGAGCTTATTCTATGTCACTGCATTTATTTCCATCCAGAGTTGCATTAATTTGTCACCAAGATCTTGTGTTGATGATGTAGAGTTGGACCACTGCGTGAACTCTTCCAAAGACTCTCAGTGGGTTTAAGGTCTGGAGACTGTTGATAAACGATGTCTTACACTCCCTGCACCGCTCTTTCACAATTTGAGTCAAGTGAATTCTGACATCATCATCTTTGAACATGCCCATGCAATCAGGGAACAAAACGTGATCATTCTGATTAGTCAGGTAGTCAGGTGACCCCATTTTTTGGCACATAACGTTGCTGTACCTTTGACTAGCTGAAGCAACCTCAGATCATAAACCTGCCGTGATTGGTTGATTATCTTATAACCATAAGTACCTATATTACTTTCTAAAGCAGGCCGTGTGTATTTAGATTGATCTGTTTGCTGTCGGTTTCTACTGATTTAAGCATAAAGCAGTTACATGTGTCCTGTGAAACTGCACTCTGTCAGAACCTTTTGTCTAATATGAAACACTGTTTGTTAATCAGGAAGATTTTCCATATTTCATGGGTATGGGATGCCCTCTTGTACACAGGTTTTGACTAGGCACTGCATTGAATGGTAATACAACTATAACTGGTCACAGTAGGTGTGTTGAAGTCCAATGTAAAACTGCCCATCCATTCACTCGACAAGTGGTTAACAATACCAGTCTGGCTGCCCAAGCAAAAAAAAAACCCCTCCTTATTATCAGGGCAGTCAGTCCTGCTGGTGACTCATTCAGACACATTCCCCAGGGGTTCAGTATTGTGATGGATCTCTTGTCACAAAGCTGTCAGCCTGTCTGTGTTTGTGTTTGTTTCATAGCTAGGGCACACGAGCAAGTGATTTGTTTAGTAGCATTGCAGACAGAGGAGAATATCACCACTCCTATTCATTAGCATGCTGCAGTGTGGAGAGAGAGCAAGCTGCTATCAGATCAGGGAAAGCCATGGCTGGAGAGCAGAGAAAAACATAGTTATGGATAAATCTTAGCAAGTGCAGAGATGTGGACTGGGGGCAGCCAAAATGCCTCACAAATTGGTGTTATTTTCAAAGATAATCAGTGTATACAAGTCACTCCTTAAATAAGAAGCTGATAAGAAATGTAAAAATAGGAAATATGATTAAAGAAGTGTGCAATGATATCTTGGCTGTTTTATGTGTTTTGTAATGACTTGTTTTGAAATAACTAATGACGGATAATAAAATAAGCCAAAAATTAAGAGCTGGCTGCAAAAAAACAAAAAAAACACCATTCACCAGCTGTCCCTCTCCTGTGTGTGTGTGTGTGTGTGTGGGGGGGGGGGCACTGAAGCACATGTGGTGGCATGTGTGTGCTGTGTTTGTGTGTCTACAATATCAGTGTGAACTGTATGTGTGATGTATAGCAAGCTGGGCAAAGAGAGATGTTAAATGATCGTTTCTGCCTGCGTCAGCAGTTTTGTGGGGTGGAGGAAAGATGAGGGGGAGAGAGAGAGAGAGGGAGAGGAGAAACCAAGAGAGGAAGAGGGAGAGAGCAATATCAGTAAACAGGTGCCAGCTCCATGCTCGCTCTCACAGTGTACATGAGAAGCTGTTTTTACTACAGTAAATATAGTGCCCTTTGTCTTTTATTGTATGCAAAACTGTGAGAGGAGATTCAAGGAGAGGGAATCAGGAACTCACAATAGCCAGTCAAGCAATAATGGGGAATTTAGACATTTAATGCTCCCAGCATCATTCTTATATACAAAAGCATACTGCACCAACATCCTTGCTTGGGTACCAATTCTGTCTGCTGCAGCGCCTGAACAGTGGAGAGGGAGGAGGGAGCAGAGAGAGAGAGAGAGAGAGAGAGAGAGAGAGGGAGAGAGAGAAAGGGAGAGAGAGGTAAACAAGTAAGAGGCAGCTTTTCCCTCATGCATGTTTTAGTTTTTTTGTTTTTTCTTTTCTCTGGTTTCGTGGACTGTGTGTATGTTTATGAGTGATGGTGTGATTGGCTGTGGGGACGACGGGTTCGCTGTGCAACCTGGTGATCCTACACAGATGGATACGCAGCAGGACCAGGAGATACTGAGAAATTAAATGCTGGAAAAGGAAACGAAATCAATGCAATGTGAGGAGGAAGAGCTGACTTTGATTTAAAGCAGCTCAAGCTATTTCTTAACTGACTGTCAGTTCATCCCTTTTTAATCTTTGTTGACGCGCACATGTTAGTGTGTGTGTGTGTGTCAGGGTGGGTGGGTCGAAGCAGTTTCACAATGCATTAAAGCAGTGAACAGAAGAGAGATGTAGGGAAGGAAAACAACTGAAAAAGAAGGAAAAGCTGTTTGTTTGCTGTTATCCTTTTCTTCTCCACAGAAACGAATGGAGACCAGAAAGGAGGAGAGCAGAGGAATTGAACGGAAGAAGTGAGAGAGCAGGAGAGTGCAAGCATCAAAGCAGGAGGGAGAGAGAGAGAGGGAGGGAGAGCGAAAGAGAGCTGCGCTGCAGTAGCATCCCACAGCAGACGGATGAGGACTGCCGGTGTGTTTGTGTGTGTGTGACTGCACTGCTGAAGAGGAGGAGGAGGCAGAGGGTGAGCACGCTCGCACACTTTGCAGGGCCATAGAGGAGCACACAGCGGCAGTGCTAGTGTTGGCCCACGCCAGGTAAAGTGCCAGTGCCGTCGACCCGCAAACCACTGCTGTAAGATCTGGACACGCCAACGCCACCGAGACCCCGACTACCAACGCCATGGCACAAGCGGCCAAACATCTTCGTAAGAACAAGGATTTAGAAGCTCTAGCAGAGCAGGAGCGCAAAGAGAAGGAGGAGGAGAGGGCCAAAAAGAGGAGTCGGTCACGGGATAAAAAGCGCAAGGTACTGGGATATTCACAGGTGGGGTAGTCAGGGGTGGGGTGGGGCGATGGGGTTGGCGTGAGGAGGGGAGGTGTAGCCTGGAGAAGGGGGCAGGAAGGTTGAGACGCCCCCCTCACTTCTTCTTGTTCTTCTGTCATGCTATGGTCAGGGGTGCTGGGGCACACATGGAAACCTGGTGATGAGCGTGTTTCTACTGTGTGTACACAGTCTCCCTGCACACATGTATGTCCTGTGCATACAGACACGGGGAAACGTTATAACACACTGCATGCTTTCCTACTCCTCTGGACTGCTTTATACCTGCTTTATTGACTGTCCTGTCTGAGCCGTCTGATAAGGCAGAGTAGTACTCTATCTCTCACTGTGTGACAGTCCCTCTTCACATTTCTGTCTTGTGCTCCGTCTCTTCTTTTTTCTTTCGTTTTTTTTACACTGCAGTAAGGTATTAGTGAGCAAAAATCTGACTAAAGTGCTGATCTTCCATGAGGACCATAACCTGCCTGTTTTTCCAAAAGCATGTTCTTGTTTTCTGTCCATTATTTTCTCTGTGTGGCACTGTAATTACTGCAGAGCAGTACCTGCAGGCTTCTGACTGAGAAGTACCAGGCAGAGCTGGCAAGGTTCGTTGTAAACAATAAATCTTTGCTCCGCCAGTCACCGACTGCAGAGAAATATCATCCAGTCTACTTTATGCCTCTGGTTGCTTGTCGCCTTTTGCTCAAACTCATTAATGCAAATGAGTCATCCGCAGATTGTGTATTGATGGCAAATTGGTCCTCGGTAACCGAGTCCAGCCGCCCTGTGAGCCAGCTCTGTGCCAGGCTGGCTGTAAACCAATCTGATGCTGATGCAGTAGAGACAGGAACACAGTACAGCTTCCACTCTCCCACAGAAGGAAGACAGGACTGTAAGGCTGATATACGGATCCGATTTTTCTTTCTTTTTTTTGTGTGTTCTATACAGGTAGGGTGACAAGGTTATTAGGTGTATTTGAGAAAAAGACACAGAGGAAAACAGAGAGAGCTTTAGGTGAATGGAAGGTGGTATGACTCAGATACACCTGGGTGGTTTTCTGTCAGCAGGGGCTCGCTATTTAACTGTTTTTGTTGGAGAGTCAGACTCGTTGCACAGACACACACGGCACCGCGTAGCCTGCAGTGACTGATGCAAAGGAATGACTCTGGAGTTAAAGTTTCATCACATTCTTCACCTGTTTAACTCATCAAGACCCGATACAGCACAGGGCTACATGTGTATATTTACACAGCCTTTGTACTTAATAGCTACACACGGACATTACAACCAGAGGGTGAATGCCAGTGCACAGATGCCTTTGTGCATGTTTAGTATGTGTATGTGTGTGAGTGAGTGCAGCGTATGCATGTCTGGAAGGATGAGGTTTAAGAAGAGAGAGCCTGCAGCTCTAACCGTTGGACGAAACATGGACGAGATGTCTGACGGTGCTAATGCAGAATAACTTTGACTGAAAGAGTGTAGTTTCAGAGGATCCCATATCACTTACGTAACCATGCAGCTTAAGTCTTTCAAATAAGCTTCCTCACTCCTTTCCACCTCCCCTCTCAATCTCTCTTCCTTTTTTAAACACCGGCTTATAGCATTCCTGGTTTCTGGAACAGATGTTAACACTGGGGAAATTCTCTTCTCCCTTCATCTTCCTTTGTTTCCTTTCTGATGCGTGTAGCTACCTCTTCAGTTTCTGCACTCTGTAATACAGTGAGTGTTATTCCTTATCCCACTTTGTAGCTAACAAAGAAACCAGCCAACACCTGTTCTTTTTTTTTGGTGGCTCAGGAGTGCTTCTATCCTTGCTTTGTACAGAAGGTCAACTCTTTGTGGCAGGACTGCATTTTTTATTTCTGAACATTTAACACTCATGAATGATCATCATATTTTTCCGGCTGCCTTTAAGCAAGAGTTTGGGGGCAATTTAATCAAACATTTGTTTGTATGAAAACTCACTCTTAGCTTCTTTGATTAAGGAGTGATTCAGTTTATGGTGTAAAGGATCATTTATTGTTCTTTGGGTGTTTTTACTTTAATAGACGGAGTACAAAGCTCTGAAAGGGAGGCAATGTTCACTGCTCTTTGGGTACATTTTGAGTCTACTGAGTATAATTGCATCAGTTTTTAGCAACATTTATTTATTTGTCTTTAAAAACATAACTGTTATATTTATCTTCCGTGTTGGTTCAATTTTTAGATGTTTTGGGTGGTTTGACGTACGTTGACCTTAATGATTGTTCCCACTGTGTCCCAGTGAGGACACAATGATCTGTCCTCGTCATTAAAGGGTGAAAGTGCATTTTTAACTGGCTTCTCAGTGTAGTGGCATTATGCAGAACTGGTCAGTTGCTGAGCAGTTTATAATGTTGTCCTCAAATTACTTTTATTGATGAGTTTGCTCCTCTTGAAAAATGAGCATTGTCAGGATGTGAACAAAGCCCCATTGTCCCAGTCAGCACCTCTTTTCACCTCATTCAATGTGTGCGTTTGTATCTACATTTATACCTGCTTTAATGTGAAGTGGCTGAACTGGTGACAGTGGCCCTGAAGTATGAAATAGTGGTTTGTTGCATTGCTTGGACACCAGACAGTGCATTTAGTGTGGGCTGTTTACATTTCTAGAGTTTAAGGACTGCTCCAAGTTCACTGAAAAAAAAACATTGGAAATTTAGTGTATATCTAAATGGGTATTAAAGATAAAACGTCCTTTTATTTATTCATTTATAGTTATTAGCCTTATTTTCCCTTGCATGGAAAATATATTTTCAGCTTAATTGTAGTAGCAGATGAGTAAAAGCTTTTTCCTGTAAATGCAATTTTTGTTTTTATCTTTTCATTTTAGTATCTCTGCTTTAACAGCATCCTGATCAAAAACAGTCTTAAGTGCTCAAAGATTGAATCAGTTTTGATATTGCACTTTTGATATTAATTATCATAAAGTATTCTTGCATTTATGAGAAGATTAAAAATGTAACATCTACTGTAATTGTAGTTTCCTAACAAAAAGATCAACTAAGCGAATTGAAGTTGGACTTTTTCTGATAATTTGTTGATTTACTTAGTAATTTTCGACGTTATGGGATCACTTATTAATTCTCAAATGGTTAATGTACCCACTGGATCCATTCAGGATGATTTTTAGAGCTGTAACCCTGTGCATTGAAATCCATTTTCCTTGTTCCTCGTTGCCTTTAAGCACTGTTAGTTATTATGAGTCACTTCACTTATTTAGTTTATTACATAGAAGTCAAATCAAAACTTCAAAATTTACCTTTGCATACCAGGAACGGAAAGAAAAATTACAACAGAAGTCAGCTTCTTAATGTCTGAATCAACATTTACTGGGAGTAACTGTTTATCACATCACTGATTGTAAATCTCTATAAATTAGAGAAATATCTAAGCTATCATTGCTTAACTGGACATTTATAGATCAAGTAAGGTGCCAAGCGTATGCGCTGGCTATCAGATGTCTTTGTTTAAACCAACAGTTCAAAACCCCAAGTTGTATTTATTTCTGACATAAAACAAGAAAAAACACTCGCCCCACCAACAACATCACCGGTGTTCACATATGGCTTTTATAGCTCTCATAGTCCAGAGGAGCTGAGGATTTACCCATCATCCGTTTACCTTGTAGTGCTGCTGCTCAGACATGGGTAAAAAGGTGTGGTCAAAATGTATGGCTTTTTTGTCATGTATATAGTCTAACACTGTCTTGGTTGCAGATTTCTATTGTAGCAGCTCATCAGCCGTCCTAGGACTAAAATTCTGCAGCGTAGAGTTCTTCAAAATGCAGCACTTGTGCAGCTGATATGGCTGCCTGGGAGTATTGCAGTGTTGAAAGTGCTACCTCGGTGCCCCATGTTCATGCTACAATTTTTGTGTAAAACAGAAAAGGCAGCAGTAGATCAGCATTCCAGCCCTGTCTCTGTCTGCCCTCCAAAATCCCTTACCCTCCCCACCTGAAGAGAAAGCAGAGCCCTTGATGGGGTTTATGTGTGGCAGACGTGCAGAGGCAGAGGTGCTGCAGAAGCAACTAAGCCCATCAGTACCAGGTCTAGCACCTGTTTGCTGATCATCCCTGTGTGCCTTTACCACAGCTGCTGTGATCAAAGTGAAGTTATTGTGATAAACCGAAATGTACTTATTCTGAAGCAGACAACTTATTGCTTTCATGTCAGATGTTTGAAGCTAGAAAATCAAAGTCAGAGTAAAAGAACCTGATTGTGTGACTGTCATAGCCTGGTACACCTATTGGTGAACGTATCCCAAATGGTCCACTTTAAAATCTTAAACTTTGTGTATCTTTTTTCCTACCTGACAGTCAAAGTGTTGGACAACCAGAGTTGGTGTTTAATAACCACCTGAAGTCTCTGGTTACCACCTCAAGGCAAAGACAAGAGTTAAACACTAAGGATAGCACAAAAACTGTTATTTATTGACTAATTTCTGCAAGGCACTTTGTAAACTTTTGTTGTGTTTTCCTGTAGATGTAATTCTGTCACTTTTCTTCCACCTGCAATTAGTATGGCCATCCTCCTCTGACCTCTCTAATCAACAAGCCATTTTAGCCCAGTGTTTGAGAAGGCTAAGGAGATGAGCAGTTTAAAAAATACTCCAATATTTTAAATCCAGAAACTAATTTAAAATCCTACTCCTCAGATATAAGATCTTGAATAATCAGGCCCATTCTTACCTTAAAGACCTCCTAGTACTACCCCAATAGAGCTCTTCTCTGCTGGTTTTATTCCAAAACAGAATGGGAGGGAGAGCCTTCAGCCTTAAAGCCCCTCTTCTGTGGAACCAGCTCCCAGTTTGGAGTCTAAATACTTCAAGATTAGGTTTAAAACCTTCCTTTTTGGCAAAGCTGAAAGTTACGGCTGGATCAGGTGACCCTTAATCCTTCCTTAGTTGCAATAATAACACTGCAATAAGTGTAAAAGGCTGGAGGATTCCCATAATGCACTGAGTGTGTCTTCTTCACTCACCTTTTTCACTCACCATGTGTTTACATACCTATAATCTGCATTTAATCATTAGTTTTTATTAATCTCTGGCTCTCTTCAATAGCGAGTCTTATGTCCTTTCTTCCTCCTGTCATACCCAACCGGTCGCGACAGGGAACTGCTTTATGGTATCATTGTATTAGACCATGAAACTCAAATTTCAGGCATGTCGGTATGTGTGTTAATCCAGTATAATACGTGTGTGTGTGTGTGTGTGTGTGTGTGTGTGTGTGTGTGTGTGCGGGTCTGCGGCCCGGGTGGCCCTGTGGAACCCCTCAGACAGATGACTCAGCAGGCCGAGTCTGAGGCACTCAGTCATGTTGATGGAGCCTTGGAATGAGCCTGACTGAGTCCAGCTCTCAGCTATACAGCAAGTACTGCTGGGGCAGCGTGGCCAGGAGCCGCAACCTACTTTCCTTTAATTAAAGCAGGAATGGGGCACGTGATGCCAATTCACCAAGTAATGCCTTCTGCTTCCCCCTTTCTCCCCCTTTAACATGATGAAATTTATTTATGACCTAGCAGAGACTAAGTGACTCTTAAAGCAAATACCCAAGCACACTCTTTCAGGTTCATTAGAGAGGAAAGCTCCCCTACACAAAAAAGATGGCATCCATTCTTTGTTAAAATAGAAAAAAATAATTGAGTGAACACGAGTAAAATAGCATCAAGCATCCAGCAGGCACTCATCCCTGCAGGAGTTCGGCTTCCCTCAAACTCCAAAGCCCGTGGATATTTTTAAATTGTTGATGAGGGATCAAGATTTCTCACCGTGTTGCCAGCTTCAACCTCACTGCCGTGATTCATTCTTTCATTTGGGTAAAAAAAAAAAGGATGACACAATCATCTGCACCTGCTGTAAGAAACAAAAGCTTGATGCATGTTTTTGATAATCACCATAAGCCTGGGAGGCAGAGACCATTTATTGGTGTGTTGCCTGGCTGATGATTGTAAATGAAGCTGAGCTGACACGTAGGACTGCAGTGCGAGCAGCAGCATCTCTGTGTGCTTATGCTCCCTCTGCACATGAAGTGATGTGTCATATTGAGAGGGGCTTCCTTAGATTTTCCTCTCAGCCCCCCCATCTTCTCTCTATCACCCTCCTTGGCCGATTGCGCTAATCTCTTCTCTCAATTGTTATTCTGATAGTGCAGCCGTTACGTAACTGCCTGAAACAGGAATTGAGAGATCGGGGTTATTGAAATGGATCCTCATCATTCCCAAATAAGAGCGAGAGAGAGAAAGAATGAGGTGATACCCTCGGAGAGGAATGTGATAGTCATTGCTGGACAGCTTGTTGTGGAAAAGGGAAAGCTTTCAGTGCCCGCTACCCAACCCAGGCTCTTTCCCTTTAAGCTCCTTCTTGCTGATGAGGGAGAGGAGAGAGGAGAGGAAAGGACAGGGGGTGGGATAGGGAGCTTAGTGCGGTTTCATGTCCAGGTACTCGGATTCCTGCCTTTATATCCTCAGACTCTGCAGCATCTCATACAGTGAGATGTATGAGAGCCTCTGCAATGTGCAGCCTATCATTTACAATATTGATTTGTTTTACTTTGTCGAGTAGAAAAAGATTTTATTCGTCCTGCATGTTTGAGTTTTACAAAACTAGCCATGTGTAATTTAATTTAATGCAGTTTAATGCATCTTCATCTGTTTTGTAAATGAAGTTTGCAGTTCATGTTCACATGAGGACAGTAATTACTGACTTTTTCTCTAGTGGCAATCTGATGTTTATAGTTTTTATTTAAGAGTAGGCCTATATATACTGATGGAATTTATTTTGGTGTAAACTTCAGTTAAGTATGCAACTTACTCTTGTTAGCAGTGCTAGCATGCTTTAATACCAAACTAACATGGCCAATGTTGTAAACATCATACAGCGTTAGCATCAGCATCTTAGATTGTCATTGTAAGCATGCAGTTTTTAGACTTTAGCTAAAAGATGTGTGTTTGTCTGTTTATGGTAAACATGTCAAATTGCTTTGTGTGTGTGGGAAGCACCATATGTGTCTGTGACTGTTTGTGAATGTTTGGTGTGAAGATGAGTGATAAAACTGAAGGAATATAGCCAAGGGTTAGAGCCGGAGAAAAGGATAGTGAAAGCAAAAAAGGAGTGAAATATCAGAGGACTGTGGGTGACCCCAGGGTGACTCTGCACCTTTTTCCTCTGGATTGGATGGCTGGTGTCTTATTTACCCAATTGATATGATGATTCTTGTTTTTTTTTCTGTCGACCGGAGGGAAGAGAAATAATTCAATTCAAAACACAGAGGTACACTAGGTCATTACAGCGGCATAGCTTCCCAGCTATAATTCTCTGTTCCCGTTCTCTGAGTGCGGACAATAGAGAATGTCTGGTTCATTTAATAAGATGAGCAGGAGAAGATTGAGTTCTGAACTTTGGGTTCTGAATTTTCTGACTGGATTAAACCTGCAGGTGGTATAAAATGTAGTATGGTAAAAAAAGCCCAACAAGGGCTCAAGGTTTTCTTTTAGTAAGTGTTCTTTTGGAGTTAGATATGAAGATGGTACAAGACCAGGCCTTGGCTGGTGTCTCAGAGTATCGCCATATGCTCCCTTATGACAAATCTTACTGAGTGGAGTGCAGATTTCTTGAGTCATCTGATCCTCGTGTGTCATTGCGGCGTTGTAGCATCATGGACCTGTTATTAAAAGCTTAGCCATTCGTAACCCTCTTCATCTGAATCCCCTGGAGGGAAAGTGGTGTCACTTTGATTTGTTGCTCTTTAATTCTCACCCCACCCAGCATGCACAGTTTTGCTCTCCTCTCCAGGAGAATGGACACTGATCAATCTGAGAGCAAAACGTGACACACGGCACAGCCATAATAACCTTCATTCAGACTTACTTAGGTACTGTACTTTTTTTCTTTGCTGAGTCTGTAACAGTTCTTTTATAATTCTTATGTTTATATGGATGATCTCATATGTAGAGTGAGAGACAAATGCAGACACTCAGGAGGGATGACGGGATGAACAGAAAGCAAGTTGTTTGTTTGGCTGATGTAATAGTCAAACAAACAAAGGTAAATTCTCAGAAATGCTGGAGTAATGCAGGAAAACACAGAGGAGGGGGAAACAGACTCTGTGACGAGACTGAGAGGAAAGACGGGACGATTTATACACAAGGGTAATCAGGGAAGTGGAACTATCCAGGGGAATGAGACACAGATGAGGGTAATCACACAGGTGACTGCAATCCATTACAAGGAGACAAGATGGGAAATAAAGGGGAATGCAAGAAACAAATAACTTCAAACTAAAAGAGGAAGTAAATAAGGAAACACAGACTCGTAAGTAACGTAAATTAAGCAGAAAGACACAGGAGGAAGACACAGAGGGAAACACACAAAGCACTAAAAATCTCCACACATGGAAACAGTAACTAGGACTCAAGTATAACCTATCAGTAAATAAAACTACAGACAAACAAAACCTAAAGAAACCAGAGAGTACCGAAAAGAAAAGAAACTTCTTCAAATACTCAAAAACTCAGTGTTAAAGCACAGACAATCCATTTGGCCATGGTGTTATTTCTTTTCACTAATCAGTCTCACACTTGTGTACAAGGTACAAATGTGTTGATGCTAAAATGCTAGCGCCACAGTTTTACACTGAAAGGGAAGTGTTTTTGTTTGATCAGACACGAGCATTTGGATCGCAAAGCAAACTCCGTTTTGGATTTAGCTCCACGTTTCTTGTATCCAAAACTGGTATTAAAAGCTCTTATTATTATAGCCCACATTTTCCTGATATTCATAAACTGACTGGTAAAAGTTTGAGAATAAGAATATTTTTGACCTTTGAAACAGCAAATATTTTTACTTCCATTCGAGTACAGTGATTACTCTGGGTAATTTACAAGCCTGTAAAATATTGATCGGAGCTACCAAAGAAACAAATTTTTAAAAAATTCTAACATAAGGTCAATTTAACACCCTGGAGTTTTTTTGGTTTATAACACAATCATCCTTGGATGATAAAAAATTGAAAACATCTGTTTACATTTAAGCATTGTAAACAGATGTTTACACTTCCACTTAAGCATCTCAATCTACTAGGGAAGATTATTTCATGTGATTAAAAGCTCTAAAAGAACTAAGTTAACGTTTGTGATGAAATATTTATGCATTTTTCTCCAAGGGAATATTTCTTTGGTAAGCACTAGCTCTAATCATCGCCACTCACAGTAGAGTTACGGTGTCAGTACAACACATGTTAATGGTGTGAAATGGTGCAGAAACCGCCGACGTTTACATACCTAAATGCTGGCAAACACAAACAAATGTATCCAATTAGATATCCACACTGCATTCAGTCATTTTAACATCCCCCCCTTTTTTTAAACTTATTTTAAAACAGACAAAGCTAAAATACCTTCTTGATGTGTTTAGATATATTCATTGAAAATAATCCTCATATAATCATAATCCTATTTTTATTAATGGTCTTTATGATACTTCTGTAACTTACAGACACCTGTAACTAAATGATTTTAATGCACATAGTTAAGAAAGAAAGAAATCTCTCACAATCACACTTGATTGTCTGTGACAGATTGAAGACAGGATTGTATTGAAAGGTAGTCCTCTGTTATTTGCAAATAAGAGATAAATAGGAATCATCGGTCTTTCTATTGCTGCCCAGCCAAACTGATTAATCAGGCAAGACAGGAAACCAAAACCAAGGGTCATGATCTGCGCATACCCTTTGTGGAGATGGGAGACCCTTATAGAATCATCAGGGCACGTAGAGTGGACAAAAGGACGCTATTGCTAACAAAATGGCACATGACACGCTGGTGGGAGCCTGCAGACATCTGTGTGTTGAGGAAACCTGGCACCAAACATCACTTCATCAATACGATCCCTGCTTCCAAGCACAGCAGTGGCAGCATCGCGTTGTGGGGATGCTTTTCTGCGACAGGGGTCAGGAGACTAGTGAGGACAGAAGGAAAAATATACATAAATCCTTATTGGCGATCTTTTTGTGAAGAGGTAGGTATGTCAGACAGCTGTGAAGGTTTATATTCAACAAGACAATGACCACAAGTAAAACACATATGGAGTGGTTTACGCCCGGCATCACTTCCTGAGAGACTGAAAAATGTCTGTACACCGACACCAGTACTCAACCCCTACAAGCATGAGCAGTTCAAGGTGAATGACGCAAACTTGAAACAGAAGAGTGCAAGCTTGTATGATCATTCCCAAGAAAAACAGTCATAGCTGCCAAGGCTACTTTAGCAATGACTTTAGTGAAGAGTCTGATTAGTAGAAAAAATGTGATATTATTTTATTATTTTCCTATAAATGTGCAAAATATTCTTAAAATAACTTTTGCTTGTCATTGTCTAGTTTTCAAATGCACTATTTTCATGTAAACACACGTCACAGTCATATTACAGTCACCCATAGTACCGTGGCAGGTTTGGGCAGCTATGGTAGTGATCCTATTAAATGTTGACTTGAATTCATATTTGGCCATATTTGTGTGATTTCATTATTTACTTAGAACTGATTTTTTATTTTTTATTTTTTAATGTCTATGTGTTTAATTGTTTTCTTGCTCGTGTGTCTCTTTACGAGGCCATGTGTTCATTGAACAGAGGCACGTGGGTTGTCTTGTGGAGCAGGATTTACAGGCTAGCTGGGAGGATAGCGGTGTCACCCGGCCTCTAATTGGCTGACCCCAGAGATTTTTCTTGAGTAAATGCAGAGCAAGGTGTCCACCCCCTTTCTCTTCTTCGTCCCTGCTAGAGTAAATTCCTCCATCCATCCCATTACCATTTCCCCCCTTTTAGTGCAGACCACTACCCCTACCCTCTTCCCCGCTCTCTGCCACAGTTGCTTGCAGCATTTTGCAACACTGCAAGATCATGGATTCGATTCCTAACAGCTCCCTCTCTTCTCTCTCAGTTTCTGAGATTGCGCTAAACTCTATAGATCCACATTAAGAGAAAGAGAGAGAGAGTGAAGCGAGGGAGATTAAGTGAGCAACAGTGAGAGGAAGGAGGGAGGGATGGAGTCACTTTTACTGTAACGACAGCCTGGTGTTTTCTGTCAGCAGGAAAACGGAAGTGTGGTGTGTGTAGACGGGGAATAATCGACTCCCACAACACACATTTGTAAAACTTTAGATCTTATATGTTATATTGTTTAAGCTGCCTTTAACCCATCCTCAAAAGTACACTGTTAATTACGGCTTGGGCTGAGGAGGAGGGCGGTGAGTCCTTGGACACTTTACTGGTATCAGCTCAGGGTGAAGGAGAATCTGCATGTGTGCAGCATCCTTACAAGGTCAGCAGCACCTCGTACTTGATCACATGTAAGCACACATGTTTGTAGACTCGAGACACACACACACACACACACACACACACACACACACACACACACACACACACACACACACACACACACACACACACACGTCTACTGTCAGCCAGCCCTTAGTCAGCACAGTGCTCTGTAATGGAGTTGGACGTCGCCACCTAGTGTTAATGTAGAGACTTTCTAATCATGATAGAAAAGATGATATCTCATTCACTTTGTGTTCCTCAGATAATTTCTGGATTCCCACTTCTACAGCTCACTTCTTCTTAATAAATCATGATTTTAAAAATGCCCGTATCCATAAGAGTCTTTTTCAAGAATCCTTTTCAAGCTATTTGTGAATAAAGTCCTTAAAATGAAAGTAAAGCTAAACTTCTGCTCTCAGTGATAGTTTGATCTGCCTTCTCTTGATCGCTCTGCTACTCTGGGTGTGTGTGTGTGTGTGTGTGTGTGTGTGGGGGGGGGGGGGGGGGCATGATCCTGACCCTGCTGAACGGCAACAGCTGGCCCAGTGACAGATCTAATTATGTCTGTCAGAAACACAGAAACGCAGTCCTCTAAATGTTGCCTGCACAGTAACATTACATGCTCTTAGCCACACATCCATAGCAGAGTGCCATTACAACTACATGCAGCACTGAAAATCTGGTTTGTTCACCGGCATGCAAAGAGCCTGACAGATCCATAAAGAACTCTTGCTCATTTTTATTGATGGCTGGAGTTAGATACAGACGACGCTACATTCATCGTGTCCCCATCTCCTTTTCCGCTCTTTTTTTAGTCTACTCATAGACTGCCTCACTTCTGCAGCCACTATTCTTTTCATCCTTTCCTCCCTTACAGAGTCTTAACCAATATAGTGTAGCCTTAAGCAGTGCAGGACAGTTAGTGTGGTGGTAATGGAGAAAATGTTTGTCAGAGCATAGAGCACTTTGAATTTGGCCTCAGCACTTCCTTAGGCACAGACCTTTAATTGCTACATATTGGTGAAAGGCTTGAGAAAGTATGAGAGTGAGCATGTTGTATATTCTTTCCAATTGTAGAGCGTGTGGCAGATAGTCATGGAATAAAAAGCTCACGGAGCTCATGTCTGTATCTACTGAACACATATGACTGACATCTTTGGTAAATGTTTGTAATGGTTAAGATGGGTATACAAAGTCTGGTGTTACTGCTGTAAGCGCTTTAACTCGTGAGCTTTAGATAAACAATATAAAAACTTTGTATAGAGCTGCCTTTCCATGGGAGCAGTTCTCCTCAGAGATCAAATGATTCACTCATAAGCTGATGGACAAAATGAATCTAAGACAATTTCATGACTTAATCGAATGAGCCAGCTGTACAGTTCAGTCTTCTACTATAAACCTAATATATAAAGTTTATTCAGAATATTTAAAAGAACAAAATGTAATTCATATTTGTTAGGGAAAAGGGTGATATTGTATATGTAATCAAATTTTATACTTGAAAGGGAAGAGCTATAAACTTGTATAGGTCTACGTCTTCCTCTCTATTAGTAAATGACAACAGTCATTTACTGAGTCGTTCCTTTCAAACAACCTGTCCCACATGTGCATTCATACCTGTGTACATGCTTAGAATTTATATATGCAAACATGCATTCACTTACACAGATACATATTTACCTAGAGTTGCTCAAACATGCACTCACTTACATAGTGCAAAACCCCATGTTCAACAGACAGATACATACAGAGACAGTACTGTGCAAAAGTCTTGAGCCACTACAGTTCCAAGAAGCCAGACTTTCTTGTGATCTGTCGAAGCCGTACTGAACAATAATTCTCCAGGCTTTCCGAATGTCCCTCAAAGGGCATTCAGGGGAATGTTTTTTTTGTTCATTTGTTAAACCAATTAAGACTCTCCTATGAATCATTCAAGCATTAAAAAACCCCCACCTAACTCAAGGGGATAAACTGGTGTTGTGTCTGCACATAGCAGACAGCTTGGCAAAGAACCAAAGGTTACTTAGTGCCAGTGTTACTACCAGCTTGTCACAAAACACATCAATTGTTCTCTTTAATCAAATGTTTGAATCTACAATAAATGCCAAAATAAGTTCTACATTAGAGTATTCGTGATTCCCAAATAGAGTTATTAGTGGTAAATTTGGCATGGTGTAAAAAAAACTGATATTACTGAGGCTAAGCCAGCTGGTTGAATAAACCAGATATCTGACTTCACTTTAGTGTCTGAGATTGTGTAGGTAGTGTTTAGTACTTTAAACGAGACTCAGCATTTATTATTTTTATTTATTGACTGTGAAATTTTTTAAACTGTCAGTTTAAAATGCAAAATGCATCCATGTCCCTCTCATGTTATCCTTCATCTCTCGTGTTTGTCCTTGCTCAGGAAGCTGAAGGTTATCATAAAAAAACTTCCCTCACAGACTTGCTGTTCTCCCATCATTCACCAGTTTTCCTGCCCCACATCCCGCACCGTCACTTCATCCCAGTCAGTTCTGCATTTTGCTGAGTCGATGAAACTGAATCTATCGCAACACTTACTCCCTTGTTTTCACTGCTCCATTTCCCCCATCACCCTTTTCTCCGATCTTTCATTTTTCTCAGTATTCTTCAAACCTTTTCTATCTCGATAACTTATTTATATTTAACAGGATTCCTGTTTTCTCTCATGCGTCACATCGAGCTGAATATTAATGTGCCAGACTGCACGATATAGTAAACCTGACAGCATGCAGCTGGGCTAAACCAGTTAAATTCTCAACTTGAGCTTTAAGTGTGTACTTTCACTTATTTGAACCAAATGTCCAAATATGAACTAGATTCAGTATTTCCTCTGTGTGCTTATTTTCGGGATTCGCATGCTAGTTTTTTTTACACGCTTGTAACATCCTTGAACTTCAGCCCTGCTGTTGTGTAATGTGCTCAGAATACCTCACTACTTAGCAGAGGTGTATGCGTGAGTGTGAAAATCTCCTCGGTGTGCAGCAAGCAGTTCTGCTGAGTGAAAATCCTTTCTGTGTGGCTTAAACTGTTTTAATCCCAAATAACTCTGTAATGTTAGGCACAGTTTGGGATTTTTTGTTTGTTTGTTTGTTGTGAGCTGACAGCACTGGTGTCATATTTATCTGTTTTAAGTTTTGTCTTTCTAAACTTTAGTAAACCTGATGAAAATATATATTGTCCACAGCAAAGTTATTTATTGTAAAACTGAAGCGTATTGAACCACTGGAAGATTAAAACTGTCAACCAAATTCAGCTTCTTTACCTACATACACTAGAACTGATGTGGGTGCAACAATAACCGACTGTATGGCTGCAAGTAAGGATGAATATATGCGCTGCCACCAAAGATGCGGCTCAGCACAGCAATTTAGACATCTGTAGTAAGATTAATGAGAAATATTCTTAGTTGCATTTTCAGATGGTGCTGCATGGATGAGTCTGAGAACAATAGAAGTTGGAGGGAGATGTGTACTGAAATGAATGTGGTGTCACAACTGAGATGCGGCGCTATAAATCTGGCGAGCCATCCAGATGTTTGTCCTTGATTGCCTGAAGAAACTGCATCTAATGCGCGTGTGTGATTTGGATTATCAGGATTGACGTATTTCATTCCTTGAGGATGGATTAATAGCGGGGATGAGCTGGTCTTAGCTCCCTCTGCTGGTCAGAGCGAGGTCAGAGCTCGTTTACATTCAGCTTCACTATGACTTGGTCGGGATCTAAAGCAGTCTGACAGCACAGCGTGATGCAGTCACTCGCTCTCAGCCGGGTCAGAGATCATCTTCGAAATGCGGCGAGAGGACAGGAAGTGTGAAGGACTCGCACTTCCTTCACAAGGAATCGATTGCGTTGTGTTGTGTTGCGTAGGATGCCTGGAGGACTCCATCTTTATCCGACACACACGGTGTCACACATTGCCCCAGATACCAGCAGAGCGTGCAGTACACACACAAGCTGTGTTCACACCCGCCTCTCCCTCTGATCCAGTGCAGCAATTCAACGCTGTTCTGCAATACTGTTACGCAGAGTCATCAATTATTCATTAAAGATTTCTGCACTCGTTCAGTCATGGGCTTGATAGACAGGAAGATGGAAGGGTAAAGAAGTTAAAAATTCATATAATTTCCCCAAAACCTCAGCAAAATGGAATATTTAGTGAGTTGTTCTGTAAAACTTTTTAAATGGAATGATGACTGATTCTAATACGTATAAATGACTTTAAATCAGTGGCTATTTTGACAGTATATGATCTAAATGATGTGACTTATTTGTCATATGGTGCAAAAGTTGCCTCACTGTTAGTAAATCATCGCTATTTCTCTGCAACTCAACCCATGGCTTAATCTTTTCTGCATATACAACTTGGGTGCATCCTATAAATAACCACAGTATATTATTTAGGACAGAGTGGTGATGGCTTTTTGTAAGTAAAGGTTCTCCTCTGGGTTGTTTCTTGTTTTAAATACAGAATTAAAAAATGTCTTTGAGCACATAGTTAAGGACAGCAGGGCTTTGAAGGTTCATTTGCTCTTAGGACAACCTAACAGAAATAGAAGGACGGTATTTAAGGGAACATCCATGGATTGGTACCCAGTGTGCCCTTCTAGATGTTCTGCAGACCTCATGAATATGGACATGTGTGACTGATTGATAGTGAGGGAAGTGCCAGGCAGTGAAAGAGACTATCAGAGCAAGGAGCAGATTTAGACATTTTGTTGAGGGATACTGCCAGGGAGGTGAGCGGAGGATACAGGTGTATGGAGCCGGAGCAGGAAGACACAAATAAGCACTGACGGCCTGAGAGTTTTTTGAATGTCTACCTGCTTGGATGAGCATTTGTAATTGCTGTCCAAGAAGCCGTATTTCACTGCAGAGCTTAAAACAGTGAGTCTAATGGTGTGTGCGCTTACTGTCAAAGTGGAGACAGATTAGTGGAGGCAGGTCTGGCACTGTGTGGTCCACAGCACTGCGGGGTCATGAATGATTTAATGGGAGGAGAGGTAAGTTTCGTCCTTTGCCTCTGCAGATGCATACAGGCATTTATGATCCGGAGAGATGCTGACAGATATATAGACCTCCTTATTTAATCTGTTGATATTGGCATGCGCCTGCTGCGGCATTTAAATGATGTTCAGTTGCTACTAAGAAGCTTTACATCATCACCATCAGTTGTCTGACGCTTGCTGACCCATGCTTTCATGTCGATCACTCCAAATTCTCGTGCTGCCATCTGTAAATCGAAACTGAAATCGTTGACCAATTTTGGTGAGCCTGTGTGAATTTTAGCTTCACTTTCACTTTGTTCTTAATGGACGGAAATTGCACCTGTTAGTTTGGTGCTTGGTTTGAACTTCAGCAGGTGTCGTCGACCACGTATGCATGTAGCTGCCATGTGATTGTCTGATTGTGTATTTGTGCAAACAGCCATTTGAATAAAGTGTCCGCCGAGTGTTTAATATAATTCAGTAAAGGATGCTTGTTTTGATTGCCACAGATTTATCTGCACTGAAGCAAGTAAGAAGGAATAATACCAACTCATCACAGTTGGTATTAGTTTTTGGTGATGAATCAGTTTATTGTTGTTATAACTGGTTTAAGTTTCATAAATTTTTGTTCAATGATAATTTGATAATTCAAAGAAATATCAGTTATCTGAGCAAAAAACAAAAACACAGAGTGAATGTACCCATTTTCTCAAATCGTGCGTTATGAGGCGTCATTACATAGTTTGACCAGCAGAGCGCTGACAGTACGCTACTCCTATTTACACCTTATTCAAATAATCTGTATGTATACAGTATACAGATCAGTGTTATCAAAATCATATTAATTCATGGCCAACACAGAACTCAAAGTGATCTCAAGTCTCTACATTTTTAGCTCATTTGGCTGAAGGAGTGATGAAGACTAAGAATCACCATTTCTTCCAGGGTATTGGTCAGATTTGAGTGAAACTTGCGCACAGGTCGAGGTCAGTGACAGGTCTGTGAAGTCTGATGGATTGTAAACCAGACGAGCTACTACAGAAGTCTAGTTCTGGTTTGATTTCTCTTAGTGTAAAGAAGTCCATCCTGGATATGTTCACAATGACGTTTCAATTTATAAATTGGATCAAGAACACATATTTTTCAATTAGTTAATGTACGAGGGGTTTTTCTTTTCTATGTCTTAGTATTTTAAGTTTTGATTCTATTTAAGGTTGATTTGTTTTTATTTTACTTCACTGATTTGATTATTGTTATTTTTATTACTCTTGTTTTTATGACACTATATTTTGGTTTTTGCCTTCAGGTTATTATCATTATTGCCTCCTCAGTGCTTTTATTTGGGTTCTCTTGTTATTTCCTGTTTTACTTCATAATTAGTGGCTTCGTGTGTCTTACTTTGAGCTTCCCTCCTTGTGATTGTCTTGATTATGTTAACCTGCTGCTTCCAGCATTATCCTCTACTAATTCACACAAACACCAAACTGTGACACTTCAACCTGAACGCTCTATTTATTTACATTTTCATCCTGTCTAAGGTTATCACTATTTAAAGGTATTGTGTTTGAGCCTGCTAAGAAGAGTGCAGTCAAAGTTGTTGCACAGTGTTGGGAGCTTTTGTTATTCTACCCAGTTTAAAAGCTCTGCAATAAAAGAACAGTTTGATATTTTAAATCTCGATATTTCCTGTGAATTTTAATCTGTTAGCACTGCTGTGTGTTATCTTCACTGAGCGGGACACTCCTGTGATGTTGCTCTGTCGTACCATGTCTTAGATATTTCCAACAGAAGCTCGCAGCTTTTTTCAGAGCACGCCGTTTCCTTTCTCATTTTGAATTACAGAACTAATTGCTGATTTGCCAGTTCACTTACTTTGATCCAAAATATTTGTACCTGGTATCCCACCTCTCACTGATGATAATTTTTTTTCAGAGTATTTTCCCACACATTGTGTTTCCCAGTGAAAACACGCCGCCTCTGTAGGGCCAACAGTATATCACCTTTTCGCTTTTCGCTGTTTTTCTCCCTCTTGACCCCTCTTATCGTGTACAGCTTCACTTACAATGTGCACTCTCATCACATCCAAAAACCTACTGCTCTCTCCCCTCTCCTTTGTACTTTTCCCCCTGTTTCTTCGCAGCTCTCCAGTTTCTAAGATGCTCAAATCTTTTTTTACTCTCTGCTGCTTTTCTTTCTCTTTAGCCCTTGAACTGACCCCAGCCTTTCCATGTGCGCCTCTTTATACGTCTTCAGTGTGGACAACCCCCTTAAGCCACACTTACCCAAAAAATCCCAACTCAAGTGCTCTCTTCCTGTTTCAGTGGGTCCTGCTGAGGGTTAGGGACTTCTTTGTGGTCGGTATGTGTCTCCTTTAAAAGGGGAAAACATGTTTTGTGAGAACAGAAATGTATTTTTCTTCTCAGGCCACAGGTGTGCATTAGTGGAGAGAGCTTATTGTATGTGTGTTTTCATCTTCAAATAGTGTGAGGGGGAAGTTAATTTAGATACTGAGTGACAGGGGTTTGTGAGTTCACTGTCGGTGTGACACAAAGGGATCTGTAGAAACGGTGATATTCATTTAGATGAACTATTTGATCCCCCAAAAAGGATCGTCACGGGTTTGTTGAAGTCATTTTTTACTTTGAGGTCCATATTGGCCTGTTTCATTTCTCAAGGCCACCATGTAAAGGATCTGCACGTAGATGATGTCCAAAAACCGAGAAGACGGTACTGCAGAGAAAAAAAAAAGGCTCATAAGATGCAGAGTTTGCTGGAACTTCAGACTCTTCAGACTGCTAATCTGACAGCTTAAAATGGATGCGCCTCATTTTAGTGGAAGTATAAACTTCTTCAAAAGAGCTCTGTCAGCCAATTAGTTTATTGTCACCTCGTTTTTCACCATTAGGTTTATTAACCTACTTTTGGAGCCGATTCACACCTGCAGCCAACATCATGCATCATTTCTGGCTGTTATAAAATGACTCAGACTTGTTTTTTTTCTTTTCTTTTCCTTTTTCCAGTTTCTTTTCTTCCAGGTGCAACTGCGGTATCATCATTGCTCTATTTTATAAGCATCAATCATGTGTAACAAGTAAATTGTATTTTGAAATCATATTTGCATTTTGTAGGCAACCCACCAAATCAAGTGATATATTAGTCTTATAACTATTCGATTCTGCATAACTTTAAAGCAAAGACTATTTTTTTATAACCCGCTGTTACTCCGATGAGGTATTTTTCATTTTCCGGTTATTTCTGTTTTGTTTGCGCTTGTCAGCCAGGAAGAACATTTTTCCCGCCGCATTTTGTGAAACATGTTGTGGAGCTGAACAATGTGCGATGAATAATCTTTGAAGTCTGGGTGTGGAATTGGATTTGTTTTGGATTTTTTTTTTTTAGATAACACTTTTGCAGAGGACTTGTATCTTGTCAGAGTAGTGAACTGACAAAAGAAATCCCAAAATGAAGGTTTTCCCAGACATGCTTGTTAGATGTTCTAGCAAGAAAAAAAAGGGAAAAATTGTCAATCGTCAGTCCAATAACCAACGATAGGCGATACATTCGAGCAGGTGACTTTTGATGGGCGGAGCAATGTAATTGTGCACGGACTGCTTTGCGCATTTAGACTCTATACGTTTTGTTTGGAGGGAATATTTTATCTTCTTTGTTTGTTTCAGGATTAATTACTTTTTGGATTATTCATTTATTCATTTATTTATTTACTTATTTATATACTTATTTGAGATTGCACAAAAGACCTAACTTTACGTCTGAGATTTTTTTATGTTCGCTGGAAGAGACATTTGGATTTTTAACTTGCTTTTTGTTTTATTTTGTATTTGTTGTGTGGTCAAGTGTGTAAGACAGGCAAACACTGGATCGGCCTGTAAGCACAGTTCTCTTTGATTCCCTCCCCACCATTATGTTTGTTTTTTTTTAATTTAAATACATTTTTTTTCTGAACATGGGCGACTACCTTTCTTTCCGTCTGTCATGAGTTTGAGCAAATGAATCGCTACATTTGGGCGCCATCTGGGGAGGGTGCATTTGCTCACAGCTGGAAGAGCGCTATTATTTTTTCCGTTGGCTGCTTCTCTGAGCTTCACCCAACATTTTTAGCAAACGTACTCATGGGCAAATAAATACATCCATACATTCGCTTCCACTTATCCTTTTCAGGTTTGCAGGGGATGCTGGAGCCTATGACAGCTGTCATTGGGCGACAGGCGGGATACACCCTGGGCAGGTTGTCAGTCTGTCGCAGGGCCAACACACAGTGACCGACAACCATTCGTGCTCACATTCACTCCCGCATTCACACCTATACAATTTAGATTGATCAATTAGCCTATCCCCACTAACTGCATGTCTTTGGACATGTAATAGAAATGCATGTATTATAAATACATAATTAAATAAATTGCCCTTGTGAAAATGATCAGTGAAAGCCTATCATCAATAGTCAATATAGTCGTCCAATCGCCCGACCTTAGATAGCATCCCTGAGTTTATGATGCTGATATTACAGCCAGAAAGTGGCAGTGTGTTAACGTCACTGTACAACAAATGAAAAAGAACAAACACAAATGCATATAACCTTTTCTTTGCATTAATCTGAACCATGTTTCTCACTTTGTAAGAGTCATTTTTACTACATGTTTATTCTCAGATGAAACAACATCATCATTCGTCCGTCTATGGTTCAGTTTTGGGAATCATAGCACGACCATTTTGACCAGGAGATGATGTTCTTGGGTATTGAGTATAATAATTTATTAAAGGCACTCTGAAGGTAAATTGTCAGAAGTAACTCAGTGTTACTGCTGACCTTTAGGGGGTGTACCCTGCCTTTCGCCCTGTGACAGATGGGACAGCCTCCAGTCCCCCTGCCCGCAACCTGGAACTGGGAAAGTGGATGAAAAATGCTTCTCAATACTGAGCATTTGATACATGTTGTGTCAGTATACCTAACACTTTTCAGTTGTAGCTGTTCATCAAACAATACCAAAATGTCATCTCAGTCCTTTTTTTTTTTTTTTTTTTTTTTTTTTAGCGTTTCCTGATAATTCAGACTTACTGTAAAGATTAATCACTTGATATAAGCAGATTACTCCATTACAGAAACCAGCTGTTCTTCTCAGGGTTGGTTCTCCAAAAAAAAGGACTCCCTTATTCATCTCTTTGATGCATCTGCTTTTATCTGTTATGTTAGTAGTAGTTATGACATCTTCTGTCTCTATAGGTCTACTCATCCAAGGTAAAAGTTGTCCTCTGGGATGTCACCTCCTGTTCTCCCTCATCTTTCTTTCTGCACTTTAGTGAATGTCATTCCCACTAAGAATCCAGAGAGAGAAAAAGAGAGGATGAGGGGAAAGGGAAGGGGCTTAGGGATACAAGACGGAAATATCAGAGAGAAGAGATGGAGGACAAGAATTGAAAAGAGGGTATGGTGATATCACTGTCTGTGCCAATGGAGAGACTAGGAAAGCTCCATGAAAGCGGTTTGACTGTCCAACAACTGAGCCCCACACTGCTGATAAGGGATGATGAATAGAATAGTGATGATGGTGGGGGTGCCATGGGTTGCTATTTTTAGATGCATTCAGCTTGCTCGCTGTGTGTGACTGCATGTGAGCAATTGGACGTTTCTTTACGAGGACGCTGATTTACACGCAGGTAATCTGTGCAGGCTCGTGCGTGGCTGCAGCACTGTTAAGTTGAATGTGAAGGTATGAGAGTGTGCCTGTGTTTCTCACATGGGTGTGGATTTGAGCCACGTGCCGTTTGTGCTGACTACAGAGTCAGGGAAGAACTGCAGTGAGGAGCTCAACGTGCCCTCTTCATGAACGGCTTTGCAACAGCTCATCGGTGTGTGTGTGTGTGTCAATACTGCAGATAGATATGTGAAAAAAGACTGCAGAAAGAGTGTAAGAGTGATGCACCGTAAAAGGCGAGAAATCAAAGAGAGGTGTACATGCAGTACAATTGTGGTCCTTATACAGTGAGTCAGAGTACATTTTATTTAAAAAAAAAATACAGACTTGCGGTACATGGACTTGTACAACTGCTTAAATTACTTAAATGACAGTTGACTTGATATTTGTGATGCTGAAACTACCACTAAAATGAACCAGTCACTCCCCAAAGTACCGACTGTTTGTTGTGTTACTTGCTATGTTCAGTTTTACATGTTTTGAATGTAAAACTCTTTTTATTCTCTTTGCCACAGAAAACAAACAAAATAGTCATGATTTATTCAAATTAGTTTCAAAAACAGATTGCCACCCTTTGATCTGTTTTTCATCTTCACCAGCTGATCAGTAAAGCAATCCAATGACGTCTTTCAAACACATACCTCCTGCCGATTCAGTTACGAGCTGCTCTTTTGCATACCTTTGTTGTTATCTTCTATTAATCTGTCTCGATTTCCTCTAAAGAATTTGGCTGCATGCGAATCCCCAAAAATCTTTATTGCCCATCATTTCAAACCCATCATATATCGCCTAATATTGTGCACTTAGACTCTTTCACATGGGCAGAGGTCTACTAGAAGTAATAAACGCACTAGCTTTCTGTGGCTGTCACAGCTGTGGCATCGCCCTGAGCTGCAGAAATGTGGGCCATTTTTTGGGTGATTTTGTTGTGTCCTCCTCTCAGACTCTTTTACAGCTTGATGATATTTCTAATGTAACATTGTGCGTTTTCATCATGACTCCCTGTGTGTTCATATCCTTGCTCTCACACATGCAGAGAAGCACAGAAACCTTTACCAGTGGCAGCAGTACTGCAGCCTCACAGACATAAAGCAGGAGTTGGCACATGGAGGAGTCTCTCTAAAGTCAGACTGGTAACAGCAGGAGGGACAACTTTTGTCTCACCTCAGTACGTCTACAGAATATTTCTCTCCTTTCCTTTTCAAAATAGTGTTTCTACACTCAATAGACACTTTATTAGGTACGCCTTTCAAGTACCTTTTATATCAATATTATTGTGCACGATATGATATGGTACAGCCCTAATGGACACGGGCAGCAGTTATACTCAGGTAGGCTGAGTATAAAAATCTGAAAAATCCCAGTAAATCAGTAGCTTGTGAAATACTCAGACCAGCTTATCTGTCACCAACAACCATCGCCACATTCAGAGTCACTTCAATCACTTTTCTTCCCCATTCTGATGCTTATTTTTGACTTTGATTTTCATCTTGAACAGGTAATTATATGTCTTTTTAAATCTATATTAAATTGTTAACAAGAAAGCTAGTTACCAGCTTTGTGGGAATCCAATCAGTGAGTAAAAGTACACAGTTAATGATAAAGCTGTCAGGAAGAGTATTTGTGATAATTCACTGCTATATTTTTTATCTTATGAATGAACCATACAGACAAACACAACAATGCAAATGGCGAAAGCTTTCCGTCAAACTTGTAGGTGTCACATTAAAGCTTTCTGAATGTAATTTTCTTTCCCTGTCACAGTTTCTGATGTGAGAGCTCGGTTTGTATGCTTTTCTTTCTTAGAAAGTTTGGAAGACAAATCAGTTTTTCTGTGGGGTTTGACAGACTTAATGCTTTGTCTCTCACCCTCATAGCTCACTGGCTGCAGTTTTTGTCCGTTTTCCCTCCTGAGAATATTACCCTTCAGATTCAATTTCCCCAGTGTGAATCTAATCAAGGATGCTCACAATAAAGTTTCATCTTAAGAGCACTGCGGCGGCCATCTATGTCAGCTTTTTGCCTGCACTCGTATTATATGAACAGTCTCAGGAGTGTTGAAAATTCCAGATGCCAGGATTTACTTTAGGTGCATTTAAGTTGTGTTTGGTAAAAGACAGAGCTACAGCATGTCTGCATGAAACCTTTGTGGCTCCTGAGGGAGATGTGTGATATCTGGTCATTTACCTCAAGTGATGATTTCCTGGAGTCAGGCTTAGATGTGCAGAGCAAAACAGGTGCAGTTCTCTTTAATAATGATGAGTCTGAATGTTTGGAACACTTAAAAAAGTTCCTCAAAACTGTGGGTTCAAAACATATTAAATATTCTATTTGTGCAGTGACCATATGTGTGTTTACATGCATGGATTTACTTTGTCTGTGTAGTCTATGCGTGCGTGCTGAAACAAAAAAATACAGTCGTGAGATGGAGAAAGGGCGACTTGCTACAGCTAAGGGGTTTAACAAGCGTTACGTGTAGCAGCGATAGAGAGAGCATCCGTCTCTCTGTCCCAGGAGGAAGCCACAGAAGGTGATAGTGCAGGTGTGACAAATGAGCGCCAAATCCTCCTGCTCTGTTTGGATAACTGCTGAGCACAGGTGTACACACGTAAAATATATGCACACATGAATAAGAACATGCACACATACTCTTAGAAAATGCAGCCTAGTATTTCTTCCTGTACCAGCGTGTGAGAGCAAAATGTGTCATTTTTGCATATTAAACTTTCATTAAGTTAGTTTTTCCTCTGTTTTGCTTCAAGCATATTATAGAGCTCTTTTGCCGCTAAATGAATCTCTGCATTCACCAGCTAGTTGGTAATATTTTCTCTTTGTTAGCATGCCACTGGTTTTACAGCTTCTCCTTTGCACAGGGATATACAGCTTTATGCGGGGATATCTTTGCCTGAAAGCACCTCATAATGTGAGTAGCTGCTCTTGTAACCACGTGAAAAATTGCTGACACAGATAAATCCAGAGTTATGCGTCTCAGTGCTGAAAAACGTAGCAGGATTTTTTTTGTCTTTTTCTTTGCTTTTTACAGCAATTTTTAACTTTACACCGACCACCTGTATTTATCATATTTCTTTTTTATCGTCTATCATTTCTTTTGCTTTGCGTTGCCTCCAGACTTTTCTATTAAAATGCATCATTTGACCACGTTTGATGAATAATGTTTGATTATAAGCTGAAAGCTTCAAAGCAGACAATGACCTCAGGCTTTTCAGTAACGAAAAAAAAATCCAATCTTATTGGCATTCAGTTAGAGACTGTTAGATGCTCCATGTGACTAGACCATCGCTGAACTGTGATGCATTCTGTCCGGCATTGTGACGGCTGTGCCCTGGTTTAAAGACCTAGATCTATTGTCCATGCTGATGTCTGTGGTACAGCTGCAGCTCCCGTTGGTTTAGTCTTGGCATCGCTTTTTGGCTACACTTATTAAAGCATATAACATTCATGGTACACTTGGCAGCGGCGTTCGCTGGAGTGGTAGGTGGTTCTGTTGAAGTGTTGACGTGAGCCTGGGTAATCCACCGGCTGCTCCGCTATGCATGTGCATGGCTCTGGGCTGGCCCCATACAAAAGAGCAGACCTGAAAAGCATCATAATGAGGCACAGGCTGGAAGAAAAGGCATGTCTCTTTCCATTTCTGTGAGCGAAAAGAAAAGAGCAACATAAAAGAATAGAAGACAAGAAAGAAAGATGAAAATAAGCCCCTCAAATCCAGGATTTTGGCTGCGCTGTCTCTTTGAATTTATCTTTTTTTTCCATGCATGTTTTCTATTATGGTAATGAAATGTTGGATATAAAGAATATGTGATGGACGAGCAACGGCTTTCAGTGAGAAGAGGAAAAAATAGAAGGGGAGGGGTATGTCATGTCATTGATAAAACCCATAATCTCATTTAAAATAGCTTCCCTTACCCTCCCATTATTCAATTTTGTGTCTTCTTTGTTTTTATACCTTCTTACTTTAACAGAACTTAAAATATTACAGTATTCATTACCACTGCTGCACCATTATAATTATTTACATTAGAAATGGCGCTGTCACACGTACGAGTGCTCAAAAGGTTGTTTCTTGTTACAACAGAAGCTTCTACTAACCGCCTCAACAATCCCCAGAGAAAAAAGAAAATTAGGAAATAAAACAGAAGATCAGAAGATGGTGCACTTTGTTTCTTCTGCAGAGGACATCAAAGCAGTCTGGAGTCTGTGTGCTGTGATCTTTCTTTCTTAATCTTTTGTAATCTTTTTGCTTTGATGACCTCTGACCTCCATAGGGACAGAAGCAGACGGGAGGAGAGGAGGATTTGAGAAGGTGTGGACAGAAAGGGAGACCTTCTTAGTGTGTAATGCAATCCAGTGCAATTAAATGTGACAGTGAAGGCTAGGTCAAACCAGGAAAACACAGCTACAGCACATGGGTAGCTGGGGACCTTTGCTTAAACATGCAATAAAGCCTTTTTTTAACACTTGGGTTGCACACAACACTGATATAATTTCACCTTATGAGGTCGATAATCAGTCACAATCATAAACCTCTGCTTTTTTAAAAATCCAACAGCATTACTGATTCCTGAGCTGTGTTTGTGTCTGTCTTACTCTCCAGTATTTGCGCTTTTTTCATCTTTGTGAAATCTGAATGTGTGAGTTAAAAGTTGAAATGGGGGCTAAAGGATTTAGAGAGTGACTTTGATCATGCTCACACACCAGTGCGCACCAAACACAGACAGAATATGAACCCAGATGGAGCGCTAGATAGAAAGTGAGGATAGAGGTGAGAGGTGGAGGGGACTGCACCAACCTTTCCTTTCATCCCACCTGGCAGTTCCACCTGTGTCCCTCCAGAAAGTGCCTCTCTTCTGCTGATGGAGCTCAGGCTAGTTGCTGCTGGGCACAGAGCTAGCAGTTCCCTGCGATGCATTATTAATCAGGCTGAGATCTGCAGCACTCTCCTGTTCCTCCTCTCTCGCTCTTTCTCGATGGACTTTTTACTCTCTTACTCTGGAAGCAATGTTTTATTTATTTGTTTGGAGGGGATTATAAGATTGTCCTTTTTTATATAGAGCAGCAAAAAAAATCTGTAATGACAGCATTGCATCACTTGAGGATTAAGTTGTTTTGTAAGGACAGCGCAACATATATATGTAGTCAAGTTAAAGTTTATTTGTATAGCACATTTTAAACAGCTTCAGGTGACCAAACTGGTGTCCATGCGATATAAAATATACTATATGTATTACAGCCACTAACAACATTAATTATACATGAAACCTGGATCTGGGAATATTCAAGAGCAGCTGGTTCTAGATAACAAGGGATTTGCGAGTGTGAGCTCTGAGACCATAAGTAAAATAATAATTGGATCATTTTATGACATTGTTAAGCATGCCTTTCCCTCTTTAATAGGAACACAGACAAATTGGTGATATGGCTGATTGATTTTAAAGGAGCATATTTGCATTGATTCATGTGGCCACTGTATGTAAAATTTTTGTATTTTATCAGCCAGCCTTACTGGAAATAGCTGCAGAAAAAAAGTGATTCTAAATCTGCTTAACCTTTTCAGTGCATTTTCTAAGGTTTCCTGTTTGTTTGTTCCCACTTCTCTACTCTCCGTTGAGCTCCACACACCAATTTCTCCTCTTTAATCACCTGTGTTGTTTATCACATCTCATGTCCCCTATGCTTTCCTGCTGTGGTCGTTTAGATCGTGTTGAAACCAGAATCGGAGACCAGATAAATCAGGTGTCTTACGGTATTCCTAGTAGCGCTCTGCCATCCACCACCTCAATGAAAATGTGCTCTTGTTATAACTTTGCTTGATTGTTTGAATTATTTAGTAGAGATCCATTTAGTTTAGATACTGTGTCAGCCTTTCACAAGGAACTCTTGGCCTACTTTGACCTGTGACATTAAGAGCTTGATTACTTGACATTTATTCTGTACTCGGGGATAATGGGCAGGAAGGTGGACGATCAAGAGAGAAGCCGCTGCACTTCAGGACCAAAACAAACGGGAACAATGAGTAGCTCTTTTGAGAAAGGTACTTGCTTCCTAATGAGTCGGTAATTTTCTCATATGGACTATTTTCATAAAGAGATACTGAAGCTGTGCAGATTCACTGAGCACCAGAGAGCAGCTCTTTATGTGTAGCATGCTTATTAAATTGGAGCAAAGCTTTGTGCACACCACTTCTCTGCTGAGTGAACACAAGCTCAGTCAGTTATATAGCATTTCAAATATGCTAATAACGAGACTGGCTGCTTATGTTTGACCTTGACTTGATTTTGATTTCATTATTTTTTTTAAATCGGGGAATCTGAGAAAATGCCGTTATAGTACAAGCAACCTGTTTTTTTTCTTTACGAGTATAATGATTAATTTGCTTCTGTTTTTGTTTCCAAGCTTTAGTACACAAGCCATTGAGATCATGAAGTTAAAGAAAAGTTCATCTTTGAACTTTGAGTTAAATGTTTCTTCGGTTTTCTTTATTTTGAGACTTTCATCATTAAGACTCATTGTGAAGTCACAGTTACCAAGATGTGAGTGAAAAAAAATTGAACATGGGCAATAAACAGCACGTTTTTGTATCGTCTTGTACTAAAAAGTGCAAGAAGAATTCATGCTTTATTATCACTGTGACTTCACAATTCAGGTTTTTGGGCTAAACTCAAGAATTTATCTGCAGATTGTGAGAAAATTTAAGTGATTTCATTTGATTCAAAGGTTTAAATCTCAACCTCCTGTCGCTAGGGAAAACCTGAGATGGAGAACGTTTACCTTCAGAGTGATAGTTGTTCTTAAAATGTTTCAGAACACACAGCTTTTACCGTGAAGGTAAGCTGTCTCAGTTTCCAATCTGTGCTGTGCTCTTCACAGTTTTCACTACCAGTTAGCAAGTGGTATGCAAATGTTTGCAGACAAGTTGGCGTCTTTCATAGAAACTACAGCCAATGAAAGCAAACAGCCAAAGCAATCACAAGGAGGTTTTAGGTGCAGCGCCACATACCACTTTTCCACTGGTTTCACCTAACAACTGGTCAGCGGATATTAACTTTCCCCTAGCAACCGGTGGTTACCATGGTGTCTCTGATCGGTCACCAGTAGGCTTGCGTGACTGATGCCTTAACTGGTTGGTGAAGCAAAAAACAGTGACAGTGCAGTTCACTTAAGCAGTCATCCGACTGCATAAACAGTTGACATTTTTTTATGAATTGTTGTATATTTAAAACCTCTTCCAGCCTGTGTGGGAAAGTAACTGGAAGTGCAGTGGACCAATCTGTGATTGATTGTAATCATCTGCATCATGTAAGTCCATGAACAGCTGACTAGCCATCGTTTAGCAGATGTAGTCTATATCTTTGTCTTGTTCATTTAATGGTGTCATTTTGTCATCTGACTGTAAGACGTTGTACCTCAGTAACCTACAGTTACAAATCACCTTTGGTAACAAACAAAACAATCATAAAGGGAATTTTGAATTATGTTTGCGGTGTCTGTGGATTTAACGAGTAGATTCACGGTTTCCATACTTATCTTCTCTTTAATACAACGCTTTCTTGGACTCACAGTCCTTTTCCTTTGGCTGTGGTCATAAATTGTATGATCAGTGCTGCCTCGCCAGCTGACACTGTGGAGGACAATCTGCAAATGTGGAAGGGTAACAGTCTCCAGAACGACTCTGCTCCGGTACTCTTTATCATATAGAAAGCAAATAAATATCTACTTTCTCTTTCATGACTCAAATCGGTTGTCTTCTTTTGGTCTTGGAGTTTGATGTAAAGCATGCTAAATCCCGAGAGGCTGCTAGTTAGTTGTTCAGAGACTATGAGTGTTGTTCCTTTATTGCTCTAATCTTCAGCGTAACGGTTTGAGCTCCCTCTGCGTGTCTGTTCACTGTCCCGTGGCTCCCAGAGGCTCCACAGCAAGTGGCCTGTTATACTTACTTATCAGTACCTCTCTCCCCCCTCTGCCTCAGTCTGTCTACCCTACTCCTCCTCTTCTTCCCCCTCAACTCCTTCAACTCCCCTCTCGCTGTCATCACTAGCCGTCTGCTACTTAATCCAATTATTCTTCTAAGCTGACACGCTCAGTAACTCACCACAAACTCTTGACGCCCCTGTGCATCAAATCCACACATGCACACTCACACAGACATTAACACATATGCAAGCAATTTCCTCCACACCTGCTTTCCCATGCAGTTATATTTTATAGCTGGCTCCTGCAAAGCGAAAATTACAGTGCCTTCTGGCTGCCTTTTTCTGCTAGTTTTTGTCTATTTTCAGGTGTCCTAACAGAGGCTTTGGCCTCTGCTGTCACCGTTTGATTCACTATACCCTTGAGCTGGCTCTGTCTATTCCTGTGTGGTGCCCTCCTCTTCCCTGCTATGTGTTTAACAGTATCTGTCATTGCAGTCACAAAACCTGATGGAGAAGGTCCTGACCCCTCTGTGTCTGTTTGCTTCTCGTGTCAAATATTCCTTACAAATATGACGCATGAGGAAAAACAAACAGGTTTTATCCTTTAAAGGGATTTTTTCGCATGCTAGAATATGGGTTTAAATTATAATCATGGTTAACACCAAGTTACAGTATAAAATACATTTGGACTGTGTTTTGATTTTGTATTTAAAGTCAAGTTTGCACTGGGGCGAGATTTGCAGGAGCCAGTCTACGTGGTTAGGCTACAGATCTCTTGGAAGTCAAATGGGTTTGTTGAAGGCTTAAACAAGACAGCCGCCCGGGAGTGTGTTTTGTGATGTGTGTACCCTCGTATGTGGTTATGTAACACCCTCACTCTCCCTCTCTGCGTTCAGTATTAAAGTAGCCGGGCAGTTTATGCCGACAGCCGACAGTTTATGTGCTAAATGCCCATTGGTATGACAGGCTGCATCACTGCATCTTAAAAACTGTAAAGTTGCTTGCGTAAAGTAAATAGTAAATGTGCAGTAGCAGCTATGACAGGGTAATTAATCCCTGCATTCTGCGATTTCACCCCATTGCATATTTTGACAAGTATTTCTGCCACATGGGGCAGCAAGCCTCGCGAAAGGAGCTGTGTTCGGTTGTTTTTGGTGCTGACACGACAACAGTCGAGGGTAACAGATGGGGTTTGGTGCATGCGTATGAGATCCTGTATGTGTGTTTCAGGGTGACCGGGACTAGACCGGCTGCAGTATGTGCTTGATTTAAATGTTAGCTGAAGGAGTCTGAGCAGACGTCTCGCTATCTGTCTGTCTGGAGAAGTTTGGGACACTGTCTCTTTTATTGTACGTTGATTCTCTGAGAGGAGCAGACAGTTGTCCTGGAAAAAAAACCCAAATGTTATCTGGTTATCTGGTCAAGAGTTCATGCAGTTTTGTTGGCTGTTTTCCTAAATTACTTTTGGCTGAGCCACTCTTGCTGTTTCACACCTTTGTGGATTTACTGATGTATCTGTGTTAATGTGGAGGCACTCACACTGTCATTGGTGTCTTTATGTTATTTTTCTTTCTGTGCTTAAGATTGCTCGGTGTCTTTTCCTGTGGTGTTGTGTTGTACGGCACATACTCTGTGTGGTTACGCATTTCTATATGAACATTCAGGGTAAGTACACTGCAGTTTTGTCCCGGTGCCACTCGCACAAGTGTGATATGAAGGAATCCCGACTCACTCCGGTGTGTAAGTTGCAGCTCTCCCACAGTGACGCACTCGATCCATCTGTGAGCCAAAAGCCACCAACACCAGACCCACCTCCATCGCCATCATAGCGGTGTTGCCTACCTCCCACCTCGTGTCGTGCTACATCTCGCTCATACCACTCATTGTAACCTGGCCTGTTTCCCACAGGGGAGTTCTTTCCTGGGGTTGGGGTGGGGTTTGACAAGCAAGGTGGGATGGGATAGGTTGGGGCAGGGTGGGGTTGGTTTCCTCGTCCTCCTCTCGCTCCACCTAGTTTTCTCTCCGTGTCTCAATTTGATGTTCACCTGTTCCTCCTCCTGAATCTTTTGATCATTTCCTTGTCATTGTTTTCTGTCCGTGCTGCTTCTCCTCCTCTACCCTCCCTCTTCCTTTCTGTCTCTCCATCTCTGCTTCTCACTGCTGCGATTAACCGGGCTCTGTCTTTATGTCGTATGTCCTTTTAGGCCCACGCCGTGCATCGCTGGCTAATCGATCAGGACAGTAGTGTGAGCTCTGAGATGCCGGATGGCCAAGGAGTATGGCACTATGATGATGAAGTAAATATCTGCAACACGTATATCTGGCTTTTCCTCTTTCTTTATATCTATATGTATATATTATGTATTTATGACAAATGTTGTATCTGTCACTTAAAGTTTGTGTCACTGTTGTTGCTCTGCTGTTGTTGTTGTTTTTTATCTTTATCTCTCTTGTTTCTTTTTGTGATGTGTTGCTTTATGGTACTGTAGTTCTGATTCCTTTGACTTTCTAGTGTTGCCGTTGTGATGTGAGCTGATTCAGTCAGGTGTCGTGGGATCAGGCTGGAGCTTTTTCTTTGTTCCTGTCTTTGCTTGACGTATCGTACTAACGTGCTGTTCCTAATTTATTTGATTTGGTTTGTTATTGTTTTTGCGTTCCTTCTTTTCAGTTAAACGTAATACATATAACCTTAGTGTGTATTTGTGTGGATATTAATCTGGATATCGTCTCTGTGATTTCTCTGAAATTAATGTTCTCAAGCAGCATATTACAAGACAAGAGTCCACGGGGAAAATATAGCTTTGATGTACTTTTAAAATGCTTCATACGAGTTACAAATAGGTATGCGCTTCCTGCTATGGAAAAAAAAGTACTTTGCACAACAGTTCACAGTAGAGATAACAGACAACAGTCCAAGTATTTTTCCTGTGGGTTCTTCTGATTTCTAAAATATGCTTGTGTCATTCTGTGTTCGTGTTTAGGGTTAGTTTAAAGTTCGTGTGGGTGTGTGTGAGAGCGAGAGTGCGGGGATGTGCTTTGGAGTTGATCTCTTTGTCCTGTGAGTTTGTGTGCATGCTTTTCCGTCCTTGCATGGCTTCGATCTGTGTATTAGAAGAAAGTCTGAATGTCTGTCCTGTGATGTTCCTGTTAAGTGCTGTCAGTGTTGTGGTCTTGCCTGGTTGCCTGCCTTTGCCCGTGCCTTTGATGTGTCAGTGTTGTGTATTGTGTCTGTGCGTATTTTATGTGTCACTATGTTTGTCATGTGCTGTTCCTGTGTTTTGTCTGTTTTTATCTGTTTAAACAGTCTGGGATAGGTTTGCCCAAGGTGTTATTGCACCACATCTAGTAGATGATCTTGAATCCGTTGTCCCTTGTTGGAGGAAAGATCATCTAAGTGCAATAAGGCTGCTGGGAAACTTGCTCCAGACGACTCTTGCCCCTGATGATTTCCCCTCAGATCCTAGCTCCCCCTTGCTCCCGTGTGAAATTCCTAAAGCTATTCTCCTTACCTCCATATTGCTCCCAAACACTTTGGAGCACTATTGGGTTACCCTTCACAGAAACCCAGTTAAACTTTTCTCATCTTACACAGTTAAGTACGTAAACCATTTGGAAGTGCAGCGACTTAAGAACAAATATATTTAAAAAAACAAGGTGAGCTGAGCACATTGAACAGCGTCAAGAAAACACACCATCATGAAAAGCAGCCCAGCATACAACAATATGGAGTCCTTCCCTTGGTTATGCTCTTGAATGCGTGTGCACTGGCCAGTTGTATTTTTCCTTTATTGTTTTGAATGTTCTTTTATCTTTTGTTTGAATGTGTGAAAGCTGATATTTTATTTATTTATTTCTCTCTGTCACAGCTAGAAATATATTGTTAGGTTTGTAGTCATTGTCCATATAGCGTTGCGTTTATCTGGTTATAAATATTACCACTTTGGAAAAACCCTGATGGCTTACGTAAACATAATAATCATCAAGTGGGTTGTACAATAAAGAGTTCCTAAGTCTTTTTGGGAAGGGTTAGTGTGATTTCTGGCTGTAAGCATGAACATTTAAGCACCTGTTACCTGAGTAAAAGTCTTCTCACGTGCCCTTAGCTATTGCAGCAGAGGAAAGCAGTAGTGGCATAAACCAAGCTCCTGCAAAAAGATGTCTGCTTCCCACTTATCAGTCTCTAACACTGTAGGTCTGAAAATGTAATAAAACTGACAAAATCTAACAAAGCAACAAATGTGAGGATTTTGATTATTCAGGTTCTAAACAATTAGTTTGTTTTAATCATAGACAATATACATAAAAGTCCAATAGAAAAAACTCATTTTTGCATCTTGGCCACTGCTATGATGATTTTTAGGAGTCAGGAATTCTGGCAAGCTAACACATAAAGCTTTATTAGCGATTTGCATCCATATAGATCTTGTAACTGCATGTGATGATCATCACACAGACAAAAATATATACAAATAAACATCCAAATATAATAATAAAATTTCACTAGCCAAAAGTGGAGCACTCATGTGCAATTAAAGATATAGCAAACAATAAATCTGGCCAGGTCATTGCATCAAAAGGCACTAAAAGACACCAAAACCTTGAAAAGGTCCAGTTCAGCGATTCCATAGTTAGTGAAGAAGCCTATCAGAAGCCTCACAGCTTCAGTCATCTTTGCTAGCATCTGCGTGTTTGTCAGAACAGCCACTCATCTATTATTGCACACTTTAAGAACGAATTTTAAGCCTGTAAAAAAAGGCCAAACTGTAAACACATTTCTGCTGTTATGTTGGGCCTTATAACATCGGTCTGAGTCTCGTTTGGAGGACATTTGAAAAACTGTCTTAAACATAAATGCAAAGAAGAGAAATCAGAATTCAGAATCAGACTCACAGCTACAATAGGTTAACTTGTTTAGTGCTAAACATGACATAAAGTCTTTCTCACAGTTTGGCTACAAGCAGCTTCTTTTTTCCCCCCAGTTTTGTTTTTGTAAAGCTTTGCTGGTGTGTAAAAATAATTCTTGCAACTGAACAACCAGCCAATGAAATGTAAAGACTTTTTACATTCTGGGTGAACCTGAATAACTGCTTCTTTTATGCAAATACTTCACAATTAGCAGTGAACTGGACGTGTGTCATATATTGAAATCATAGTAACTTTGTTTTATGACCTGGTCAGACCTAGTTTTAGCACATGTTTAATCAGTAGAACCAAAGCTACAAAAATGAATGAACCTACATTGTATATTGCTGCAAGCTCACTCCAGCTAGTTTTGTTCATAGCTGTCACCCCAAATAAGTCCAAAAGCATTAAGCAGCATCATGCAGATTGGCTTGGTGATATAAAACTCAGACAGGTCCCACAAACCATGACTCTTACCCTGAGCTGATGTAATTTACAAAAAATCCAGCCCTTCATCCAGTGCTCCACCCTACCCTGCCCCCTCCTGTACACAGATTTGTGTAAAGCCCCAACCCTTGTGCCACCATTGATAGGGCTGGGCTGGGCCGGGCTGGAGAATATCCCTTATCATCCCACAGCTCTAATTACCCCTCAGTGAGTCCTTGGAGACAGATGCTCAGAGAGCCAAGCCCCATTCGTCACAGTACGGCTGCATTGTAGATTTAATATGAAATAAAGCAAACTATCACACCCTGCTCTGTCACATAAATTCTCCTCCGTCTCAGTTTCTTTTTTCCAGCTGCTCCCTGGCCCACTGTAGATGTAGACTACATTAGGAAGCCCATTCATATCCAGCCACCAGCAGTTGGCTGTAATTTGTTTCGGCTAGGGGGGCAGAGTGTAATTTACATGTGAAAGGCCATGGCGCATTCAAATATTGTAACTCTGGTTTTTGTCCCAGGGTTACTGATACCAGCTTCACAGAATTCAGATTAAAGGTTTACTGCTTTTGTGCCAGACTGCAGAAGTCGTGTAATGTCTCAGTTGGCCTCAGCCCAACGTTAAAGAGGAGACAGGAGAGCAGGACTCTCCTCGTCTTGCTGACCCATTAGGAACTGATCATTTCTGGCTTTTTGCTATAGTGAGATCCCTCACGGGAACAATCTGGCCTGTAAAGAATGATTTCAGTGGAGCCATACTAAGCTAGGTCACTGAATATGTATGTCCCTCATCCAATCTTTTATAAATCAAAATGTTGTTTCCATTCTACGTAAGTGTAAACATACATTTCTGACATGATAACCTTAAGGCTGAACTTTTAAAGATTTAATGAAGCCAGGACCAGATGTCTCTTTCTGCTCACACGTTTTTTAAAACTTCTTTTTTTAGCTTAACCCCACAATATTACACTCCTCTGTTTATGGGATTATTTGCCTTCAAATGATGACTTCCATAACTCAAATACCTTTACCCACTACTTCTTTTATATACTTTTTTTTTTACATTGGTTGGACTTTCCAACTGCACTATTTGTTTTTGTTTGTGTCCATTTAAACCCAAAGGCATCTTAGATATCATCACCACTATTTATATGTATCCTTACCTGACAAAAAGACAGTGAGAAAGAGAATGTGAGCAACAATTAATGTGCATGCATGCGTGCATGTGCATGTGTTTAAGATGAATGTGCAGAGTGCATGGTTAAAGGTGGAAGTATACTCCAAAAAGAAAATGCCCGCTGAAAGCCCTCTGAATTCAACAGTTTGTTAGATACTTTATGCTTTTATACACAGGAGGTGTAATGGTGGGCTTCCCCGTCCTCAACATGTACCCATATTCTTACTTCCACACTGTCTGCATTATCAGTGATGAAGACCTGGTGACCTGCCTAAAAATAGTTCCAGCAGAGAAAGACTGAAATAAAAAGTGAAAAAGTGAAATACATATATATACGTTAACAATGGCCAGGATACATCGCCTCAGTGTTTCACAGACAGAATCTCCCTGTTTGACATTTTCATGTGAACCCCGTGAATGTTCAGCGCAGACCAGGGGAGGAAATCCAGTCTCTCTGCTCTCTACACCAGTGATATTCAGTCATTTTCATATGGTTTCATTTGAATTTACAAACAGGTAAAACAGGCTATAGCTATACCTCGACAGCTTTTAATCACAAGGAAGTAAATAAGATGCTCAAACAAATTCAGACACTCTAAGTGCATTTTGTTATGCAGCATTTTATTTTCATTCATTCATCACCATAAAAATATCTTAATAAACACAGTAGATTGTGTCATTAAATCAGTTCCCGTTATTGTAAAACAGTCTCTTCCTGTATTTTAGTTTAGGCCAACTCTACCAGAAGTTCAAATTAAAGAGCCAAAAAAAAGTGATTTGACTTACAGATATCTGGTTTAAATTTCAGAATAAAGTTGTTTATAAGTACAAGTTCTGAAGTTCTGATTTCTGACTCATTTCTGATGTTTATGGCCACCTCAACCTGGTTCTTCAGAAAAAGGCAAAACGAGCTTGATGGAAATTTGTGTCTGCCTTGGGCCCCTAATGGTTTGGGCAGAGTTGCATATCTGCCACATTTGATTGTACATCCAGGTTTAAATGCACTCACCCTACTTTAATTACCAGCATCTCTCAACACCCCCAAATGTTGTAAGAAAATATATAAACATCTAAACTTCCCTACAAACATTGTTTGATGATACGTTGCACGACATTGTTCAGTTTGAGTATACCGCTGCCCGAATTGAATGCTTGCATTATGGAAGGTTGCTGTGAGCTACGTACACCCCTCAGCCACAACATTAAAGCTACTGACAGGAGAAAGAAATATCAATACTTCAGTTTCGGGAAAATGCGTCTCCTTTTGCTTTTATGCAGATCTTACTTAAATATATGCCACCAACTGTCCACTTGTACCAAGCAGAGCCCATATGGCAATGGCAGCAGCATTTCCCAGCAGAACGCTGACCTCTGCCGCAGCCTAAAAATGAACAGGAATTAAAGTTAGGACCGAGAACCCCAAGTATTGACCTAGCTTCAAGCTTCCGAGATCCTAATCCAACTAATTATCCCCAGGAACGTCAGAACAAGCCGAATACAAAAAGGCCACAACCCATAACCCACAGGATCCAAATGATCAGCTGCCAACATCCCAGTGCCTGGCACAGCAGACACCCCCAGAGGTCCTGTGGACCCGTTTTGGCAGTATGATGGGGGCTGACACAATATTAGGCAGGTGGTGGTTTTAATGTTGTGGTTGATTGGGGTATGTGTGTGTGCTGAATGAAAAGGGTGTGTGCACCTGCATGTAATGCGCTGTGGGTGAAAGTGTGTGTGTGTGTGTGTGTGTGTGTGTGTGTGTGTGTGTGTGTGTGTGTGTGTGTGTGTGTGTGTGTGTGTGTGTGTGTGTGTGTGTGTGTGTGTGTGGTGTTAATTGATGCAGGTATTTCTATGAGTGTGTGAGTGTTTGGATCTGTAAATGTAAGGCAGTGCTAAAGTTGTTGAGTAGAGGCAGCTGAGTGATTGACTCCAGCTTTAAAAGACTTCTTTGGACTCCACTTGCACTGATTGATAAGAGCGTCTCCCTTAATTGCAACATCTGTCCCCAGAGGCAAGATATTAAATGCTGAAGTGGAAAACGACATGATAGACACATCAAATATGTATTCATTTTTTAATCAAGAGCAGCCTGTGTATTTGGGTATGAATGGGTCATTTACTGCTGTTGGCAGTCGCTCCACCAGTTTAGTTTCAATAACACAGGAAGTTTATGCATATAGAGTTGTGGGTGTCTGACTCAGCAAAGCAATGCAGATTATGCTGTCATACTGTCAACAAGACTGTGCAACAAATGAAGATGTTGTGCACAAATCCACTGCAGCACAGACTCACTGACGCTCCCAAGGCGTGTTTATTTATCACCGGACCCCTTTGTTTCCGCTTTGTTGCGCACCTCTTGCTCTTTCCACTCGTCTCCTCTTTCATCTTTGGATTCTTTGCTGCTTCCTCTCTCTGGGGTGAGGAATGGGACTGATGGTGCAAGGCAAACCGAAAACGAATGTTTGGAAATGTCACTGTCCCTGTACAAATGTTAATGACATGCTACAAGACCTAGACCGGTTTAAAACATACCCCAGTGCAGAAAGACACGGGCAGTCACTGTGTGCCTCCATTTGCATATAATCCTTTTTAAAGTGTATTAATAAATTATTTTGTAATTCTACTTTTTTCAGTCATACATTAACTGAACTCATTTGGCTGAGTTTGGTCCTTTTGTTATGTAACCATCTGACATACCAGGAAATTAAATGGAAAACAGAAGAAGATATTGCAGTAACAGTCTAGCTAGGTAGCTGTCACAACAGTGTAGTAACTATGCAGTTACCACATAAACAATATACAAAGTTTGTTAAAGATAAATTTCCGAAAAGTAACCTGCTGATTTGAACGGTATTTATGTCTTTGTATGAGTTAGCTGATTAATAACAAGAAATTGCCCTCTTATTATTGTTTTTATTATTTTAAAAATGGCTTTAGTTTAGTTTGCCTACATAAAAGAAAAATGAAACTCTTATTGTCACATTGTAACCTTCATCAAGAAAGCTCTAAAATAATTAGACATTAAAGACAGAAGCTAAGTAACAATAAAATGTTATGTAGTGTTTTACTTCTTGCTCTGCTTCTCTTTCTCAGAGGAACAATGGAGTTTATATTCTTCAGGGTCTTACAATCTTATTGCATTATGCCCAACTTAAATTGAGTTAAATCAGCATTGGAAGGTGAACTCGTCGTCCTGGTGGGGTTCATATCTTGTAGTTTCAGGACAGTACATTAGTTCTGAATAGAGTTTAAAAACTCAGGCCACTTCACCTCTATGTCTATTAATCAGACTGATTGAATTATGGTCTGGCTGCTCGGATTCTGTCTGAGGCTGACTCAAACCCAGTAGTGAGTGATGGTCAAGATGCTTTATTTTCTCAGCAAGAGCTCCGGCACTGCGTACATACAAAACAAGAGAGGGAGACATGGAGAGTTGTGAAGACATATATTCTCTCCACAGTGATTCTCTTTCTCTCGCCTCGTGCACATCCTCCCTCTGTATTTCCCTGACTCTACTTGTCCACTTATGAAGATTAATAGGAGCCCGGTCCTGTGCTGACATATTGCGGCTGTCATTCTTCTCTATTGCTTTCATCTTTTCTGCTATCCTTCCTCGAGTATTTCTAACTTCCTGTTTTTTGTCTTCCACAGGTCAGTCTGGCTTTGTCACATTGAGGCGCATGTGCGTTTGTTCAGGTGACCGTACGTCTGACTATGTATGTATATGAGCGTGAGCTACCTATGCTGAATTAAATAGCTCTTTTCTCAGTTCAGAAGCCAGGCAAGCTTAATGTGTGGAAGTGCTGAAGTACAGGATAAGCCACTGAATGTGTGTGTTTTGTGTGTGTACTTGTGGGTGTGTATGAGAGAGAGAGACTGTAAGGTTTTTGCCAAGGCTGCAGTATCAGCCCAACCCACCTCATCCCTGATATGAAGCTGCTACTGGCCAAAGCTGCAGAGCATTGTGCTGCCACTAGAGGGGCATTACAGCATTCTGAACCTGTGCAACCTTACATAGAAATAGCATTATGTTGGAATTCAAAGAGAATATGGTATAGAGTTTTGTCATTATGACTGATAATGCACGTGTTTTCTGCTTTGAAAATGTTGCCTTCAGAGAATGCATTTTGTTATTTTTACTTAAAGATTTTTTTTTCTTCTTTTTTTCCAAATGAATCCTCTCCGGTTTCCACCAGTATAGTTCCTACTGCTATTGCTACTTCATATGTTTGATCCTAAAATGCTAACTTTAGGTCTGTGATGTGAAATAGTGAGAATAGGTACAGACTACAGTGTGTGGCTTTTTTTCTTTACAGTTTTTTTTCTCTCTGATCACTGTTCTCTGAAGCATCAGGACACGGGCAATAAACCACCACAAGCACCACACGTGGACAGTCGCAACCCTTTATCCTGCAAACAAGAGGAGCGTGACACAGGGTGCAGAGGGCATGTCTGTCTCCAACTTAAATCAACCCTGTTACAAAACAGCAGTGTGGCCTGAACTCGACAATGACCTGAAATCACTCTCAGTTAGATCTCTGTCTCTTTAAGAGAATAAATAAGAATACATCTTTGTGCAAGGGTGTAAGAGTTACAGCCTAGATGGGGACTAAATGATTGATAACACAGCTTTAAAAACTCTCACCTGCATTAGAAATAAAGCACAGCAATGCTTTACATATATTTATCCTTGTTGAATCCTTCATGTGTTATTAGCTTTTAAAGGTTGAGGTCTATGTGACGAATCAAATGGGATCATTTTGTCTAAAATAAGGAAGTCCTAGAAAATGCCAGCGTAGAGGACATAAAGATCAAATTGTTTGGAAATCACCTATATTGGATGGGCCATGTTTGCCGCATGGATGATGACTGGCCAATCAAACCCTGATAAATGGGCAGCTGGCTGAAGGGACAAGAAAAGTTGGTCGGCCACTAGTTCGCTATGAGGCCACCTGCAAGAGTGCTCTTACAGATTTAAGCTGTATGGTTAGTACCGGTAAGCAGAACAGGTGAGTTCTGACCCACAACATCTGTCACACAGTTGACTTAAAAAGGAAGAAAAGTCTTGCAGGAAAGCCTGCAAAGCACCATAATCAAAAATCCTACTATAATACCTCATAAACTATTGACTACTTGATTGTCTTACTGTGTCATGAGTAACAATGACACTTTTAAGCTGACTGCACCTGCTGAGAAAAACTCAGGTGGGTCTCATCACTCACTTAATTCTGCCACACCTTTGGGGAAAAAGTCTTATCAACAAGGATCTGAGAGGTTATCATTCTTCCCCTCATATAATTTGCGTTACTCTCTGCTGGCTTGGCAAGAGTAGGCTGATGTTAGTACGCTTCTTGGAGAAGCATGGGATAATTTGTCATGTCTTCATGGGCATTAGTACTCGTTGTCCACTGCCTCAACATTCTTTTTCACTGGAGCTCTCGTCACTGTCCAAACTCAATTCTGTGGACAGCACAGACGTCCCACGTGATGTTTTTGCCCAGGTCACGGTCCAGTGGTACTGAGTAGTGTATAGCCTCCTTTCTGCCATGCCCCCTCCTTCATCTCTCCTACTAGCATTTATCTCTCTGCATGGTTTTGGCAGCGATGTGCTTTTCCCAGCATTTAGCCAGGAGAGGGAGAGAGGAGGGGAGAGGGAGAGAAAAGGAGGTCCTTTCAAGCGAGGAATGACGGACGCTTTATTAAAAGAGGCAGGGCCTTTTGAGAGCCTGGCCCCTCCGTGCTCCCCCCCACCCCTCCACCCCATGTGTCTGGCCCCATTGTCACTGGGCGGTGGCAGCAACCCCCCCACCGGGCGCTTTGTCACTGTAAGTCACCTCGCAGACTGAAACGGACCCACTCGGAAAAAACACACCCATTCGCCACAGTAACTCTGCACTATTCTGGTATTCTGCCTGGTCTTAGAAAAAAATTGATTGTCTGGCTGTCACAAAACATACAGGAGACACAGCGATGGGCGTGACATGCGGGCAAGCAGGGACAGGAGAAAGGAGGGATAAAGTTGGGGTGACACAGAGTGTCGGGGTGCAACAAATGTGAAAGGTGGAGGGGACAGAAGAGGTGGACAGCAGAGCAGAGTGTGATGGAAGACCGAAAAAGGGCACGAAACGGGTGGGGTACATGAGAAAAGTAAGGATAGTTCAAACTATGAGTGGAAATGGAGCCGAGAAGGAACACGGATGGAGGCAGGAAATCCACGGGCAGAGTGTGGGGGTGCCCATTTGTTTTCGGCTGCGTGTGAAATGTGTGTCCTTAGATACAGGCAGCATTCCTCCAGAGATAAACCCCTGGGCCCCCCATCCCCTCAACCCCCACCCTACCCAATATCTCCACCCACCATACTTACTCAAGTGTGTGTCTGGGCGTGTGTATATGTGTGTGTGAGTGGTTTTCGTGTTTACGTTGGATGGGGGTCTACGTGCCCTGTACCGCAGCACTTGCAGGGGGCAACAGAAAAGACAGCTGTGTGTTTGAGAGAAACAGAAAACGTAAGAAAGAGAGAGTGGAGGGCCAACAGGCATGCCAGTCAAGAGCGTCACTTTTGGAGTGAGTACACAGACTCTGCTGTTCTCTGTCTCACCTTCTTCTTGCTGCACTCGTACTGTATCTCTTGTCCTGTAACTATTCCTGTCTCTTCATATGACTGTATGTCTCTCTAATACTCGTTCTGCTGTCTTTTTTAATAGCATTTTGCTCCACTGTAAAATCATTGCATTTTCTCAGCTGTAATGCACCTGCCAGCGTTCCCTCTCTTAACCTTTCTACATCACACTGTGATGGTCCAGTACCTTTTTCTCGCTGGCTTTGCTCCCTGTTTTAAATCCTTTCCTTTCATATTTTCTTTATCTCACACATGAATATTGATGTATTGGTATTTGTTTCAGCTCATTTTATTCAGCACACGGCTCTTTCTGTTGGCTGTCTGTTTGCAAAGTGCCATTCTTATTCTCTGTCTGTCCACATTAACTGTTTGGGAGCGTTGTCTTCAGCGCTGCTTTCACTGCCTCTCCTTTTCAGTCCTGAACAGGGCCTTGTTTTTAAGAAGAGAAAAAGTAACACAAGTCCTGGAGGAGTAAACATTGATTCTGCTCATTGAGAATCTGATCTGTTCTTTATGGACTACACACCAGCTTCATGCGGTTTTAATCAAACATCTATAGAGGTGATTGAGTGCTAGAAAAACAGCCTATTTAGACGTGGGAGTGAGTTTGGTTGCTTGGGAGTATCTTTGAAAATTGTCATGCATGTGCACCCAAGATTAGTGTAAGTGCGTATACATGTGGGTGTGTGTCATGTTCTGTTTCCAACCTTAATCTTGTTTTTGACTTAATTTGTCTGTTTGATGTTCAGATTGTACCAGGATTAGCTGCGGTAAGTAAACCAGAGGTCGGTAAAACTGATTAGAGGGTCGGTTAATGAGAGCTTTAAGTGTGGCTTTCATGTGCTCACCCAGTGCAGGTAATGGCAACACAGGGCACAGACTCACAAGGCCTTACTACTTGAGTTCGTGTGCTTTTTTTGTGTTTCCTGGAGTTTATCTGCAGTAAAAGAAGAAGTGATTGTAAGAGTTTACTCTTGACGATGCAGCTTCTATGTGTAGTTTATTGGCGTGAGGATGAACTACAGATATAGTCACCATGCAATCAGTGAAGGTTAAACTTCTCAGAACCATCCACTGTCTGGAGGTTTTTTTTTTCCACTTCTATTAGTGTCTGTACAATTAGACCTTGCCAAAGTGAATTGCCAAATAGAAAAAGTAACTAATAAAGGGTAAATATATAAAGTAAAGTTGGGCTTTTATCCTCTCTGAGATCCAAGTCTTCATCAATGATGAAAAGAGACCCTGATCTGAATATAAAATTTGTGGAGTCTTGGCAATAAGGGAGCAAACATAGATGAATTTTAACTGCCGTGTTTTAGTTAGAAAACTATTTGATTATATTCCAAAAGTCACTTTATTTTTCTTTATAATATAATATAATATAATATAATATAATATAATATAATATAATATAATATAATATAATATAATATAATATATCATTAGGGGTAAGGCTATGTTTACTTACAAGTTTGATATTTTACTTAGCTAAAAGTACTCTATATTTTTAAAAATGAATTATGAAGAAGACCCATTTCTTGCTATCTCTAACTGCTACTTTTAACATCTAGAAAGCATTTTAATGCAGCAGCTGGTTAAGATGTAAAAAATGTGTGGTTTTGCGCATCAGTAGTTTAATTTATGAGAAAAACATGAAGTCCATATAAAATTATTGCATATTTTATAGGTAAATTCAGGGAAAAGGCAGTAGTTACTATTACAGTCATATAAATGTGGTCAAGAAAGAAAAATACAATGTTTCCAGTTAAAAAAAATTAGGAGTTGTAATGTAAATGTAATAAAACAAAAAAGTGTAAAAGCCCAGCAAAAAAAACAAAACAAAAAACCTACAGCATGAGGTTTACTGGGTTTCTGTAGCGATTGATTAAGCTGCAATACTGAAGCAATACTCAGTGTACAACAAAGATTTATACAAAGGCAGTTCTACAGTGGTAGATTTAAAAATAAATAAATATAGATATAATATATATGTGTGTGTGTGTGTGTGTGTGTGTGTGTGTGTGTGTGTGTGTGTGTGTGTGTGTGTGTGTGTGTGCGCGTGAGAGTGTGTGTTTGCAATCAGTTGCAAAACCTATCGTCATCCTATGGCTTTCACTCCCTTTGTCCTCTGTCAAAAACATCACAATAACCATGGCAATAATAACCATGACAATCTCATCTACAAATGCAGAGGCTTCAGCAGGCCCAAATATAAAGAGACAATCATCGAGTTTGGCAGGGACAAACAGTGGGCTGTGGAGTGGGAGGGGGGGCTCGGAGTGTGAGAAAGTAAATAGTAAAAATGGGACAATACGCTTTGTCACATACAAGGAATATCCGCAGAGAGACAAATGATTGGACAGGGGGGCACATTTACATGCAGACTGACAGAGCTGAGTTGGGGAATGTAACAGCTTCATCCCAGTTGTGCCCCTCTCATTCGTTTCCTGTTAATGTGTCCAGAACCCAGCAGTCCTGAGGGTCTCCATCTGACAGACTCTGCACTTGCTACATCTCTTCAGACAGAAACAACCTGCTGCCTGCTCAAGCACTCCAGGCAGCCTGAGATCTAAAAGCAAAGAGGGAGAGCACAGAAAAAGGGACAGAGGGGGAAAAAAAAGATTTTCTGAGCAAATGCAAGTCAGCAGAAAATACTGTTGAAATTGCTGTTTAAGCATTTTGCTTGGAATTTCCATATGTTTTTCAGTGTCCCCTGAAAATGTACAGAAACTCCCAGATTCCAGTGTTAGCCCAAACACATCGAGGCACTGAGTTTAGGAAGGGAAAAACACTAGACATCATCTAGAGTTTGGTGTGCTTACACAGTTCATGTTGTTTAAAGTTCAGGAAATTATTATTGCAAGAAAAGCAGTACTTGTGACACACTGAACATACGCAGGCACCTTATTTTCACCTTTCTGCTGGTAGCACAAATAGCTGTGGTGGCACTTAAAATATTTATGATTTGCACCTGGTGCTGTGTCTGCAGATTCATACTGTGCTGTTTGCATACCTGTGTGTAAGTGTGTGTATGCGTGTGTTAGCGTGTTTGAGAGGAAGGGGACTGTGTCTGTTTTGTAGATTTTGTGCTAATTTTGATAGAAATATTGAGATTTTCTGAAACTGGTTATAAGTCTGATTATTTTGTTGACATCCTGTGGAAAAGATTCAGGATTTGTCTGTTGATTGTACTCGTAAAATATTTTGAGTTCTTTCTTTTTTTTTGCGCAGCATTGAGACTAGGCCAGACTCGGGCTAACCAGTCTAGAATCAGTGATTCCTAAAATAAATAAGATCCACCACTAAAGGCATCAAAAAGAAAAAAAGGGTGCAATAAAAGTTTTTGGCAGATACAGACTAACCTTTAAGGGGTCACAATGGCTGTTTTCCTGAATTATGCTGTTAGATTTCTATTAGAAGTATCTGGTACTCTCCAGCAGGCAGACTTCCCATTCATGCCTTGCATTGTTTTTACTTCCCCATTCAGTCTGACTTCATCCAGACTGGTCATAAAAACCCTTTAATGTGAAATAGCTGCAAAAAGAAAATAATGAATGTTCAGGTGAGTTTTAGGGCCTCAGTCAATGGGATAAGAAATTAATATCCGACACGTGCATACAAGCACATATGCACACTTTGAGTCTTTGAACACTGCAGTCCACTGGCGAGGGGATGATGTCATCCTGTCTGCTGCAAAACCAGCAGAGGAGGCAAGCGAAGGTGGGGGGGGGATAGACGGGTAAGGAGCAGGGGGTAGAGGAGGGAAAGAAAGCAACAGGAAAGAAAAGCTGAGATAGGGGCAGGGCGAGTAGGGGAGCTCAGGGTAGAGGATTTTCTGTGATGAGTGATGATAGGGGAATAATTTTACTTGGTAATTTTGAGCTTCATTATAACGAGCCTTGCACTGTCTCAGCCCGAGGACAGCTGCATGCACACTGCATGACACCGTGCGTTGATACTGCTAATGTTAACCGTGGAGCTTCTGAACAGGTTATTGTCTGCGTCGTTTGCTTCAAGCAGTATGATTAATGTGTCTGCTCATTTCTGCGCAGCCCAGGAGTCGTAAGCTCGTCCATTCTCTTTGGGAATAATCGTGGAGGGATTCATTCATCTAACTCGTAACACGATCCAGCAGAGTGCAACACGAGAAAAACCACACAGCAGCTTTTAGACTGCATTTGTTTTCTCTGCTCTGTGTATGAGCTCTGTACCTGCTTGTCTCTGAGTTTGGCAGATGGGTGCGGTTACCCTGCATCTTTATCTTAGCACACCACACACTCACTTCTTGACGCAAGCAGATAGTTAGAGAAACATACAGACACATGTGAGCCTGCAGGACTAGGAAAGCCTCACCTTAAAGAGAAGCAATGGGGTGGGTGGCAGATGGGTTGGACAACTGTAGAGGGGCCTCAGCCGGGGTCACTATGGTGTTACCATTTGCTGTGAGACCATGTATATTGTGTTGGGTGTGTGTTTGCATCAGCTGTATTTGCCTTTACTTTGATGAGAGTGTCTCTGTGTGTCACCATGGTCTGCAAACCTCGCATGCAACAGAAACCTCACATGCACTCTGTTACATTATGTAAATTTTGTGCCGTCTGATATTTATATTTAGCTGTTGCATAGACATGCGCAAGTTTAACTAAATGAGATATGGGCAATTATTAAACGTACAACCTCTATTTGAATTACATTAATGAAATGAATAAAGGGAGGTATGCACGTGTGTTTAGAGTGTGGTGATCAGAACTCCAGTGACAGGTGTTTGTATGTGGAGGTCAGTCTGATCGCAGCTGTGTAGAGGGAGGGGTTTGTGGGTTGTTATCTTCTTCAAAGTGAAAGAGGATGAGAAAGTCTTGGAGTAACTCAGCAGGAAGATGGTGAACCAAGTTAACTTAGGATCTGTGAGTATTAAAGCTGTCACGTATAACTAATGATTTATTCCTAATTATTAGTGTATTATGTTTATTTTTATTGCTTTTTGATGTCATTTTGATATTTTTTCAGTAAATATAACTGCCATGAATTAAGATCTAGATATGATATCATGTATTTATAAGTCAGTTTGCTTTCTGGTACATCCATGATTTGTTTTCTTTTATTGTGGGACTATCTAACTGGCACGTTCCCTTTTAAAACACACATGTATATGAGAAGTTGTACTGCAACTCCAGAGCAAATGGCTCTGGAGGAGTGGGTGTACTCAGAAGCCCAGTGTTTAATACTTCACGCTCAGGGTGCTGCTTGCTGCACGAGGTTCATCTGATAAGTGGAAACTTTGCCACTGAGTAGATTCAATCTCTGATACTCGGGACTGTTGTTTTGCTGCCACAGTCAGCTGGAAGCAGCTTTTCCTTTAAAGGTTTTCTGTTTCCCTTCCATTGTCGTTTCTCCTCTTTTTTCTTTTTTGTTTTAAAGTGACCTCTCTCTTTGCGCAGCGCTGTGCCATTGGTGTCATGCTGAGGGTGTGTGGTGTCATTTGTTGCTATGCCTCTACTTCAGGCATGTGGATCCTTTCTCTTTTATACCCCGGCCTGCTCTCTCTCTGTCAAAAGAGGACCAACAACCCTGTCACTACAATAGTCAACACAGCATAAAGCACTGAGGAAACCATCTTTTGTAGTGCGCAGCAGCATTTGGTGTTTTTCTTTTGGAACAAAAAACGAGGGATTTGTACAGTCAATAACTTTATTATTTGTGCTTATGCAAATGCATACAGTGAACAGCTGTTTATTCTTCCTGACCAGCATGTTGAGATGTCCATTCAGATGGGAAGAGGATGTAAGGAAGGGATAGCCAAGAGAGGAGATTATGTAAATGAAATAAAAAGGTGTGGGGCTTTGCTGCAGTCGACTTTCTCCCTGTGGTTCTCCCTCGGTCACTCATGCTCCTGCTTCTGTTCCTCTCCCTTGCTTCCCCCCCGTGCCACATGAGTGATCCTGTTTCAGCGGCACCCCTGCCTGGCTTCCTGCCTGGAAGAGGCATGAAGCCCTCAGACACAGAAAAAAACAACACAGACAAAAACAGAGAACATGCCATGTGCCGGCCTGTGAGCCAGAGCTCACCAAAGCCTCACACACTCTCTGTCCTTTCTCCTTTTACCTTTGTCTCTTTCATTCACACACACACACACACACACACACACACACACACACACACACACACACACACACACACACACACACACACACACACACACACACACACACTCCCAACAGAGAGCCAACAATCTGCTGGCATCACAAATACACCACAGACTACTGGTGTCATCACACTTGCCTTATCACCTGAGTGAAAGAAAGACTTGTGGCCAATATTTTCTAATACATTTGCCTACATGCCCAACAAACCCTCTAACACACCCATATGTGTAGATTCACGATGTAGATTTTCAAACTGCACTGTCCAAAATACCCAAGGGAGGAGTGAAATGAGAGGAAAACTGATGGACGACTGCCATCACGCTATCGCTCTCAGTCCTTATAAAGCATTTTTCCCAAAAATAACCAAACACTGTCTCTCTCTCTCTCCATTTTCCCTCTCTTGTCCTCTACTTTTATGCGTCTCTCACTTTCTCTTGTACCCCTTTATCCCCCTCTTTCCTCCTCTCTCCCTGTTTCTGTTGCAGGCAGATGCTGGCAACAGTTTTCTCCGAGCAGCCCGTTCTGGCAACCTGGACAAGGCCTTGGAACACATCAAAAATGGCATTGATATAAATACAGCCAATCAGGTGAGAGAACTCATTCACCAGATTAAATATCTAGACTGGCGTGCATATCTAACTACCTGCCAGTCACTTTTATTCAGACTGCACGTGGTTTTCTTGGTTCTTAATTCACGTTATGTAATTTTGCTTATCAGCAAACCTGGTCTTTAAACATATTGTGCTGTAGTGCACAAAAGTAGAAACCGAACTTTATTTATTACTTTTCATTTGCCCACAGTCAAATCCTGCCAGGGTTTTAGTCTCCTGGCTCACTATCTGCTTTCTAACTCATTAAATTAAATTTTTAGGATATTGGTGGACTGCTCACTATAAAAAAGTGTGAATGGATGGTGTAGTAGCAGTGTCTCCAAAAATGAAATAAAATTAGGTATTTTTGTAGCTCTGCACTGAGTAGTACCTGCAGTACTTTTAAGTTTCTCCTATAGGTTACAGTGGGATAGATACAACGAGTAGGTGGCGCCATTTAAAATAAAATCCCTAACCCAATTATGTTCTCCTCAGATTTTCTCTGTGTTACCAATGTTTACTGCATATGTGTGTTGTGTTCAGTGTGCATGAAGTCTCTAAACTGACTACTAAATTTGTGTGCCATCCAGTGCACTGTATGTGTACGCTCGGTTAGACTGTTAATCAGTGGCTGAAGGTGACAGGTCGGGTTTTAAAGGGTCTCCAGAGGAGGTAATAAATGGGGCAGGGGCTTTTCCTTCGCCCCATTTCCATCCTCCTTTATGCTGACAGCGTCCAGGAAGAGATAGTGTTAGTGGGCTAGGAGTGAGGCCCGCAGGCTACAGAAACTTGGCCAAAACCTGTATGTGCGCACGAGAGAATACTATGGCTCATTAATCTAACTTAGTCATGGTTTCCCTTCCATTCGCTTACTGTATGGTGCCCTCAGCACTTTCTAATTATTTGGCGGTAATGCTCCTGTCAGGATTTCTGTGAGCCCTATTCACCATCACCGCAACAGACCCCACATAATGACAGGTTTATTTGTATAAAATGGCACTGTCCCGACCATTACTGGAAAACGGCTCTACAATGACAAAGGGATACACCCCACTGATTAAAAATGTGACTATGTACATGCAGAAAAACTACGATACCTTGGTAGATGTGTTTTCCTGAATGACACACTTTCATTTCATTGTGTTGTAGATACTCAACATGAAGTTGCTTTGTCTTTTTACTGTTTGGCATCAAATGTTTTTGACCTACAGAGATAATCTACAGCATTCGTGTTTCACTTACAGTTACGGTCCCTAAATGTGGAATTTATTCATGACATATTGGAATAACTGGTGTCTGCTTTGTGTCTTATTTTAAACCGTTTTACATAGTTTTTTGGATAAAAACCAAGCAAACCTAGTCTTTTACTTCACATGGCTTACACCAATAGCTTCGACCAAATGTAAGCTATTATTATTATTATGTGTATTGCCATTGCTGTCATTGCTGGAACACGCACAGAGCGACAGGCTATCTGGCAAAAGCTGTAGATTGTCCCTTAAACCTCAGTGGTTGTGTGACAGTTTGAGTCAGTATGGTGGGAGTTTGGCCAGGTGGAGGCTTAACTGTTCCTTCTTTGTGTGGATACCTCTGCCATGGCTCACTCGCCAGCACGCTGCCTCACTCCAGCCCCTCCCTCACTATATTTTCTTCCCTCCCTGTCCCTCTCAGTCTAACTGATCCTCCACTGCCATCTCTCTTTGCCTGTTTATCTACTGTTTTCTAACTCGGCTCCTTTTTGTCTTGATTTTTATTTTTACCTTTTTTACCTACCTCCCCCCTTTTCTTCCCTCCTTTGTCTGCAGTAGAGTGATGGTGTGCTGTGGTCTCTCCACTCAGAGGAATAATATCAGTGGTGTGGGAAAGGTCCAACCTCACATGTCCTGTGCGGCTGAAGGAAGGCTGTGTGAGGTCAGACCTATCCCACACGGCTCGTATTCTTCCCGGCCACGAGACCAGCGGCCTGCCATCTCCCTCCCGTCACCCTCCTCCTTTCATGATCATTAATCAAATGAAAGATTTTTCATCTTGATTTTCATCCCTGTAGACAGTGTTTTTGCTAATGGCCACTCTGATTCTGAGAGTACCGCATGCATGGTGTCCAGTGTAAGTATGTGCATGCTATGGTTTGTGAGTGATTCAGTCACTGTGATAACAGTGTCAGTTGGCATGGTCTTCAAGTGTTTGTGTGTATATATATATACTGTCTGTTTGGTTTATTTTTTTCCATTAGAGGAAACTGCTCTTAGTGTGTGTAGGACCCTTCAGTGTGAGGTCTACTCTTCTCTCCCTTTCATTCAGAATGGGCTCAATGGGCTTCATCTGGCCTCAAAAGAAGGCCACGTCAAAATGGTGCTGGAGCTACTCCATAATGGGATCGTACTGGAAACCACCACGAAGGTAAAAATAAGTGTTGCAACCTTAACCCCTCAAAAATCACTTGTGGGGAAAAAAGAAAAAAATCATAGATGCTTTAATATCAGATACATTTCTCGGAAACATGCCTAATGTTTTGAGACAAGAAGACTCTTCCTTGAGTCATTTGCTGCTGTGAGGTTGGTGATGAACCAGCTAGGACTGCAGGAACATGCTGCCCCTGTCAAAAAATGTTTTAATGTCTGAGCTTTTATAGTCGTAATGAGCACAAGCTGACATCCATGCGTTTGTGTTATTCCTGCATCATCATCATAACGTTGGCCCAGGATCAACACTGCAACCCAACCAACCAATAACGCTGTCTGATTAGTTTAGTTAGCATTAGCCAAGAAGTTAGCTAATGCTATGAAATACTATCACGAGCAAACCAAACTTAGTAACCAAAATTTGGTAAACAGCAAACCTGACTTGATAATACTTCTTTTTATGTTGTACAACGTAATAAAGATAACACTTGAAATGCTTACCATTTGTTCTGGAAGAGAATTTTATAAAAAAAATTAAAGAAATGTTTTTCTTCGCTTTTTTTTTTTAACACACTGCGAAGCTATGACATCACAACAGCGTGACTGGTCAGTTGCAATGCTGATGCAACATTATTGTGATGATGCAGGAACAACACCAATACAGATAACTTAACACCTTGTAATGCTGCCAGTTCTCAAAAAAACAATAAAACACTTTGCACTTTGAATTCACCTGTAATATTTCATGTAAATGTTTGCTTGTGTTCTCATGTTTCTGTGTTTTACCAGAAAGGGAACACGGCCCTGCACATCGCAGCCCTGGCAGGGCAGGAGCAGGTGGTCCAAGAGCTGGTTAACTATGGGGCCAATGTCAACGCTCAGTCGCAGGTGAGACAGAGCTGCCTTTCAAAGCAGTCGTCACTGAATCCACAGAGGCTTCTCTTCAGGCTAACTATTGTGAAACCACTGTAGTAACTATTGCAATTCCATCTGTTAACATGTGTCTCTGTTCCAATATTTCTGTGTGTTGCTGTTCCCTCTCTGTCTACATCTCTGTGTGTGCATCTGTGACTGTCTCTCTGGTGCTGTGCTTGTGTGTCTGCTCTGCTGCTGTTGTGGGTGTGTGCGTGCCTGTTGTGTCTTTCTGAGACAGAAGGGTTTCACTCCACTCTACATGGCTGCACAAGAAAACCATCTAGAGGTTGTGAAGTTTCTTCTGGAGAATGGAGCCAATCAGAGCATTCCAACTGAGGTACCACTAAGCTGAGAGACATTTTTGAAGAGTTATCTCCCAAATTGCTCAGTCCTATCTCTGCTGATCCACACCCGCTGTGTTTTCATTCCGTTTTTGTTCTCATTAGCCTCTCTCCTTACATCGCTCTCATTTTCCTTCCATGAGTCAACCTCTCTTCTGGTTCTCTCCGGTGTGTTGCAGGATGGATTCACTCCTCTCGCCGTGGCTCTTCAGCAGGGGCATGAAAATGTTGTAGCCCTGCTCATCAACTATGGCACCAAAGGAAAGGTCCGCCTCCCTGCGCTGCACATTGCAGCACGTAACGATGATACACGCACAGCCGCAGTGCTTCTGCAGAACGACCCCAATCCTGATGTGCTAAGCAAGGTGTGTGTGTGTACAGAATGGAACAGGAATGTCTGTAATTGGTGTGTTTTAGCTGTTTGTTTCTTAAGTGCAAAGGGAATGAAAGTAGCATGGTGTTAACCTTATGTGTCCCTGCAGACTGGATTCACACCCCTCCACATTGCTGCGCACTATGAAAACTTGAACGTAGCTCAACTGCTGCTCAATAGAGGAGCCAATGTCAACTTCACCCCAAAGGTAGGGGAAAACTAATTGTCACTGAAGGTCAGTCACATGACTTGCTCTCTGTTCTTTTAGTTTTTTGTCTAAACTCATCTGTGTCTGTTCTACAGAACGGTATCACCCCTCTGCACATTGCATCCAGACGGGGTAACGTGATCATGGTCCGACTCCTCCTGGACAGAGGGGCTCAGATTGATGCCAAGACCAAGGTTTCCAAAGCTCTCATCTCAAAGCTTTAGTGTTTCCAAAGCTCTGACTGTATTGTCCTACTTAGATGGTTCATTAACTAAATCACTAACAATCACTCCCCTCTAGGATGAGCTGACTCCTCTGCACTGTGCAGCAAGAAATGGCCATGTTAGGATTATAGAAATCCTGCTGGACCATGGAGCCCCCATTAATGCAAAGACTAAGGTAAACCCCTACAGGCGTCAAGAAAATTCTTTAAGTCTCTTAAAGGTTTTATTTTTAACAGTAAGACGGGAAAGAATTCAAAAACCGTCATCTTTTCAACTGATTGTGAAAGACTCAATCCTTTGGCTTACTGTGGCATACTATCTAAATTGATGTATTTTGATGAGTGGGGTAATGGTTGTGGTCTTGCCTTTTATATTTGTAAATGAAATGTGAAGAGAGAGGACATGTGTGCCCAACATACCTGCTTTGGTTTGAGAAGCTGTTGCTTCAGCATGACTTACAGTGTTTCTGAATTTCACTCTTTCGTTTGGTCATAAGTACAAATCTGGGAGCTTTTTTTTTTAATTTTCTGTTTTTAATCTGAAAAATTTCTTCCTGCCATTGGAGATAATAAAGAATCAACATATTTATTTATCTATCTATTTATTTATTTTGCAGAATGGCCTGTCTCCAATCCACATGGCAGCGCAGGGCGACCACATGGACTGCGTCAAACAGCTTCTACAGTACAACGCAGAGATTGATGACATCACACTGGACCACCTCACCCCTCTGCATGTGGCGGCACACTGCGGTCACCACCGTATGGCCAAAGTATTGCTGGACAAAGGGGCCAAACCCAACTCTCGGGCTCTGGTTAGTGACAAACATACTCTAATAAGGCCAGATCAGCTTATTAAGTCATACGAGTCAAAGTTGCTCTTTACCTTGGTAGTAATGATAACTGTTTGCTTTCACAGAACGGCTTTACCCCTTTGCATATTGCTTGTAAAAAGAACCACATGCGTGTGATGGATCTCCTGCTCAAACACTCGGCGTCATTAGAGGCTGTGACTGAGGTAAGAACAGTTCAAATAGATAGATGTGAAGTTATATAGATGATTTAATAAATCCCCAAGATCATTTCTAATTCTTGTAATCCTGTGCTCCCTTTTTTATAGTCCGGCTTAACCCCTTTGCACGTAGCATCATTTATGGGTCATCTCAACATTGTGAAGATCCTGCTGCAGAAAGGTGCTTCTCCCAGTGCTTCTAATGTGGTGGGTACCTAACTGAAATTTCAAGTCCAACTCAAATAACCAATTCATATTCCTGAGAGCATTATTGATTTGACTCTTTGGTTTGTGTGTGAACAGAAAGTGGAAACACCTCTCCATATGGCATCCCGGGCAGGACACTATGAGGTGGCAGAGTTTTTATTGCAGAATGGAGCCCCAGTGGACGCCAAAGCCAAGGTAGAGATGTTACACACCGAAGCATAAACGTCCTGTAAATAAATGTGATACACGAATACCGGCAGATGAAGCTGACCGAGTTTTGCATCCACGTGCTAATTTCCCTCCTGTACAGGATGACCAGACACCCCTGCACTGTGCAGCTCGGATGGGCCACAAGGAGCTAGTGAAGCTTCTGCTGGAGCAAAAGGCCAACCCCAACTCCACCACCACAGCAGGACACACACCTCTGCATATCGCGGCCCGGGAAGGTCATGTGCAAACTGTACGGATCCTCCTGGACATGGAGGCTCAACAGACTAAGATGACCAAGGTAAAGACTTCCTGCTCAACCTTCTGCTGTGAAATTTTAAACTGTCTGCCCAAATGCTAAAAACCCCTACCTGATGTTTTATACACTTTCCTGTTGGTGCGTCTGCAGAAAGGCTTCACTCCACTCCATGTGGCCTCCAAGTATGGGAAGGTGGACGTAGCAGAGCTGCTTCTGGAAAGAGGAGCCAACCCAAATGCTGCCGGAAAAGTGAGGAAATCATAATGGGCTTGCGTGTTTGGAAGAAGAACTAAATAAATCCTTGTTTGAACTACCACAGTCTGATTAATGTTTGAATCCCTTTCTACAGAATGGTCTCACTCCGCTGCACGTTGCTGTACATCACAACAACCTGGATGTTGTTAACCTTCTTGTTAGCAAAGGAGGATCACCACACAGTGCAGCCAGGGTAAATCAAATTAAAAATACACGTATATAGACACAAGGTCAGGCAGATGGTTTAGTATTGTGTGTGAATTCATGTCATTCTAAAAGAAAACCACATCTGTTTTCTAGAATGGCTACACTGCCCTACATATAGCATCCAAGCAGAACCAGGTGGAGGTGGCCAACAGCCTGCTGCAGTATGGAGCATCAGCCAATGCTGAGTCACTACAGGGTGTCACACCTCTCCACCTGGCCTCACAGGAAGGAAGGCCTGACATGGTGTCCCTGCTCATCTCCAAACAGGCCAACGTCAACCTCGGCAACAAGGCAAAGACAGATAAAATTTAAAAAATGAAAGAAATGTTACTGTAAAATAAACTATAGTCTATGTTGTTTTTGCTGTTTTTGACCTTTGTCTTTTCACCCTGACAAACAGAGTGGGTTAACACCCCTCCACCTGGTGGCACAGGAAGGACACGTTGGGATCGCTGATATCTTGGTGAAGCAGGGCGCGTCAGTCTATGCCGCAACACGGGTAAGACCTTTTCATCACGCGGTGTTTTGTCTTTGAGCTGAAAGAGAAAATGTCTGAGTAGCTTTGATTTGTCTGGTTATATTTTGGTCCAATCGCTGTTTGTTAATTCCTAAAATAATTTTTTTTGTATCAATTTTTGAATCAATCTTCTTTTCTTGAAACACTTTAACCATTTCAAAAACATAGTATGCAGTTCTAAAACGTTTTTCATAAAACACTCAACCTCCATGTGGGATCATTACGATCCCGGTTACGACCTTCACTGTGTTTTCTCCACTTTCAGATGGGCTACACCCCACTCCATGTAGCTTGTCACTATGGCAACATCAAGATGGTGAAGTTCCTCCTGCAGCAACAGGCCAACGTGAACAGCAAAACAAGGGTGAGTGCCTCCCTCTGGCTCTGGACGAAAACTACAGCTAAAGCCGGATGGGAATGAGTCATAGAGCTTCAGTACAGTCTGTCAGTAACCACGGTTACAGTGTGTTAACACACAGCTCGTGATGGCTGGGTTTCCCCGCTGTTAGTGTAAAATGATTTAATAGGACATAGAGGAGTTTTTTGCTCATAAGGGAATAAATGTTTGAAAACATGGTTTGCTGTAATACATAGAGTAACTGTTTCAAGCTGGTGTGCGTTTATCCATATTCATATGAAGATGCTAGAGGAAAAAAGCAACTATAAGAAAAGGTGGGATGTACTGTAGGGCTGCAATGAACCGACTAATCAGCTTTTTCACATATGACATTCTTTGTTTTTTTTTCTCAGTTGGCTGCTCGTTGCAGTCTATTTTTGCTTAAAATGTTAAGCTTTTCCTTTATTTTTTAATATAATGTAGTGGGTATTTTTCTTTTACATCACTTACAGTAATGTCTCAGTCTCAGTAAACTCAGGCATCAAGGCTCATCACAAATTTAAGCAAACTGACAAAACATTCCTACAATATTTTCATTTTATTTTTATTAGTTTTGTATGTACGTATGTAAGTTTTATTTTATTTCCGTTTGGTTCATAAGTCTGTGTTTTTTCACATCTGGCTTAGTTTAGCTTTTGTTGACTACCGTGAACGTGGTCTTTAGAAATCTCACAGAAATTCTAGTGTTTACAGCGACTTTTACACTTTTGTGTATTTTTTCTCTCACAGCTTGGTTACACTCCTCTGCATCAGGCAGCCCAACAGGGACACACGGATATTGTGACACTGTTGCTGAAGCATGGCGCCCAGCCCAATGAGACCACTACAGTGAGTGCGATTATCTCTTCGTCATCCTCATTCGTAAAGTTTGGTGTTCATCGATGTCCCACTCTCTCTCTTTTAGCATGGCACGTCAGCTCTGGCTATCGCGAAGAGGTTAGGCTACATCTCGGTGATTGACGTCCTAAAACTTGTCACTGAGGAGACAGTTTCCATGGTGAGATGTTCAGAAAAGGGGTGGTGATAATCACATGGGAACATATTGTATGAAAAGTTGAACCTTCCCTTTTGCTGTTGTCGGTAACTGTTTTCTTTTCTCCATGCCCAAAAGACGACCACAGAGAAACATCGCATGAGTTTCCCAGAGACAGTGGATGAAATACTGGATGTGTCTGAGGATGAAGGTATTATCATTATCATTATTATCACTGAAATAAAACAGCAGGAACACTGTAACTGTTTGATGATGTAAACATTTTTCCCCTCACGACTCATTTTTTTGCCTTTTGCTCTTTTTTTTTTTTTTTTAGGAATTGCACAGCTAACATTAGGTATGAATGTCTGTTTCTTACGTGTGTGGCTCCATTTCAGACTCACGCCATCTTTGTGCCACTGCTTTTCTCTCTCTCCTTCGTTCCCCTCTGTGGTGGTGGCTCTGGTTTCTCACTGGCATGCACCCATAGCACCCATGTCTGTAACCTCGATATGTCCCAGTGCTAACACGCTCATTCTCTGACTCTCCAGGTGCCTTTGACATAAGCCCTTCATTGTTAATAATATTAAATCAAATATAAATCTTTAGTTAGGAAAACACAAAAAGAAACCTTCTTTGTGAGTTTTAATAACTTAGATTTTAGTGTCATATATACATATTTTTAATATTCATTTGAAACATGTGTGACTGTAACCGTATCGCCATGTGAATCTGCCTCTATGTATTGCATCGTTTATTACTGTCTTGTGTTTCTGTCATGTGACCTGTGTTTGCTGGCTGATTGGTTGTTGGGTTGGGGGCTTAGAGATTCTTAGAAATGCTCAAAGGTCTATTAGCATTAATAATATGTCACATGACCAGGTTCTAATAGGAGTTGCTTATGATTATCACACCACTGTTGCCCTCATGGTTAGAGTCACTTTCAGCTAATGGTTTGCTTTGCCAGCTTGTTGTATGTGTAATATACGGTATATAAGGCAAAAACAGAGTTTGATTTTCAAGCTTGTTACAATTGCTCAGTATTTGGTATTACCACCTTTATTCTTTGACACAGCCTGAACTCTCATAGGCAGCTCCCTTGTCATATCTCTAACTAGGACATTCAAAACTCTTATTTGGATGTTGGCTGCCTTTTTTTCACTTCTGTGTTTTAGATCATTGTCATGCTGAAAATCAGGTGTTTTCAGAGAGTACTGCATGGTGGATCAAAATTTGATAGTACTTTTCTGTTGACTAACACTACTACCTGAAATGCAGCCCCAAACCATGACAGAGCCTCCACCGTGTTTTACGGATGGATCCAGACACTCAGGATCATATCTCCTGTCTTCCGTACATACATAGAGCCCAAAAATTTCATCACTCCATACGACGTGTTGTTCAGGTGAACAGTAGATGAATCACCTGAAGGGTCAGATGCTCTCAGGTCTTGTGTCAGCTCTTTGCTGGATCTTTTCATGTCACTTAAGGACTTGACTTTCAGCTACTCTTCACTCCTATAGGTAGTTTTTTAGGCTTGTCCTCCACTTCTTCCACCCCACATCAGTGGCTTAAAAAATAGAATCAAATAAAGTTCCTACTCCTAACTACTGTTCAAGACCACTTTAGAAACTTGGAAGCAGAATATAAAGAAATGAGAGATAGCTTGAGACTTTTGCAGAATACTGTTAGCTACGGAGCTATTAAACAAAAAGACATTTACGCGCATGATTAAGCAGAGGACGTAGAATTATGAGTAAAAAGAAAAGCAGGATAAAAAAAATGCTATGGTTGTGTCGTGTCACAGATGAACCGTTGGTCAGGTCACAGCTATTTTCTGCTGCCCCCGTGTGGCCCAAAAAAAAATCACTTATGACAGGTTTAAGGTTTCTCAGGTTTAACGCCTGAAGTTTACAATACCGCTGACAATAATGTCATGGGATATCATGTCTTGATATTTTTAGGCCCCTGATAATTCAACCAACAGTTTGTCAGTGTGGCTCTAAATATAGAAAGTAGCTGAGTCGCCGTCTTAAAGACACATCTCACATCCGGATTGGTAAACTGATATTAGCAGACTGCTTCGCCTACTCAACACATGCATGGCACACAAGACAGAGGATACGCAGGACATGAGCTAACTTGTGAACCTGTGGGTAGCGCACTCATGGAGTCAAATGTGGTGTAATGATAACTACGACATCACTGTGGCTCTGGGACCTCATGCAGACACACAGGCTGCTGCAGTCACTAATTCACGCACACGGAGAAGATTTCCATTTGATGCTGATTAACACTTTAACATTATCGCCTGTTTTGGGGGGTAAGTAACTGAAGAGCACCTCAATTCACTTCTAGATATGTGCTTTGTTCTAAGGACAGCAGAGAGCAACTTGCACTGTTGGTGTTATACGTGGAGTGAAATTCTGTTGTTCTGCTTGTCTCTGTGTTTGTGTTCATCTCTTTTAGAGCAAATCGCCTCCAGCATCACTCTCTGAAGCAGCGGCTGTCTAAAATGTTAGAAATTAAATTATGCTGCTCCGTGCTCTGATGCACCCTCTGCTCATCAGTAACAGTGTTGTCTCTAGCTGGATTTTATGAACTTTTCCAAAGTCAAGAGCACATTTTTATCTTTTTATTCAGATGTAGTAAAGATCAGTTAATCTGAATCAGCTGCCCACAGTGTCCTGCTGTATTGTTGATGTCCTCAGATCGGCTCTCTGTAGCAGTGACTCCACCCATATTTCCCATATTATAGTATAAGATGGTTTATTATTATTGTCCTCACCAGCAATTTGATCAGCTATAGGAGCAGAAGTGTTCTGTTAGAGCAAGGATGTGAGACTCATTTTACATTGGAGGCCACATGCAGCCCGCTCTGATCTTTCGTGGGTCAGAGGAGTGAAGAAGTTTAACCACACCCTGAGATATTTTAATATAAGAATACATCTCAGTTTTTCCACATGATAACGAAATGCTGTTTGGGGCTTAAATTGTAAGGAAGCTCATTAGCTCATTGCGCAGTCTCTCTTATAATTATAAAAAAGTTTTTGTTAATTGACAGAATGTCAATTTTATTTTTAATTCCTACATTGAACCCACTGTAAAAATCACAATTCTTTATAGTAGGTAGTAAAAACAACTGAAACTTTCTTCCATTTAATTCAGGCCACTTCACTGTTTATTCCAGTAATACGTTTTTTTCTCCTTTCATCCTACGTCACATCTTTTGTCCAACAATTAGCCATAAACACAACCCCATCAAGGAATTATGTTGCTCATTTCCCCCTCTTTGCCTTGTCCCCATTCTTGTGACACCTTAAATTAACACCTTAAAACCCAGATGCTGAATCTTGTATCAGGCCCCTGAGCTTGAATATTAAAGGTATGAACAATCCAACTAGACTGTCAAAGGTATTCTCTCATCTGAAACACTGAAATGCTGACATCTCGTTCCCATTAGAGATCCCATTAGTCTCCGGTGTCGATGAGTGGGTGATGTCTTTCACTCAGCTTTTAATTCCAAAGCCAGAGGGGTGGCAATTTTGTTTAATAGAAGTCGAATTTACTGCTTACTGGTTTTTATTTGATAATAACAGCAGATTGTTGATTACTGCAGGCATTTTATAGCCTAACCCTTTATTATAAGTGAATATATGCTTGTAGTTTTAACAACCCGTTTTTAACAGTTTGTTGTCCATTTATTACGTCCATAGATGTTTTTTGGTTTCTGCATATCGTATTATTCTTGTACTGGTCAATTATTTATCTATTTGATAACAGTACTTTTACCCACATAGTGACCTCTCCTGAATATCACTTAAGTGCTCTCCCCAAACTGGTACAAAAAGGTTTTACTGATGGTCTCAATTCTTAACAGGCTGCTGTTGTCAGGCGATGCATTCAATCTCTTTGTCATGTCCTAAATCCAGGACTTGTACTTAATAATAAAAGATTATTTCTCCTCTCCGTTATTGTTGGGAGTAGCTTAAAGGATTCTGACATGGAAAACACTTCCTTCAACTTAGAGTTAGTTCTTGTCTTTCCCTCTATGATAACAAGGCATGGGAAGATCATCTCATACAATCAGTTCATGACTCTCAGTGATGATTTCAAAATTAGAGTTCACTTAACAAAACCTTTTTTTGCTTTTTAGTCAAAAACATATAAAAATGAATCAGGTCAGAATAATGGATGCCTTTTTTCCTATTCCGGAACAAATTTCCAAAAGCTTGATCCATTTCTCTGTTGCTACAGTTAGCAGTGTTTCTCCAAGTTAGAAAAGAGAAGATTCTCAGTGAAAGGCAACTTTTTTGGGTCCTTTAAAAAATTCCCACTCAAACCATGTTCTCACATCCCTTTGTGTTTAGTTTTTTCCACCAGTGTGTCATATATTTCATCTTTTTCACAATTTCCCTTAAATTCCAGTTTTGTGTGGAGAAAATGTTTCATCTACTCCTTTCTATTCAAAAAGTGGGAACAACTGTGCAGCTTTAATTCTACTATTGTATCCTGGATAAAAATATGTTTGTGTTTGTGCTGCTGACTCGCTATAATAAGGCCAGATCATTTTCACCGATGTTTCATTTCACCAGTCTAACCACCACATAGCAGAGCCATCAGCTGGGATATCATGTTGTCTAACACTTCTCACAGCTGGTTAACAACCCTGTTCTCTTCTTTCTCTCTTTCTCTGATGCTGTTTCACCAACCTGACCACGGTCTGTTCGCTCTCTTTGGCATGTTGTTCTCTGAAGGAGAGGAGCTCTTGGGGACAGAAGGGGCCAGGTACATGAAGATGGATGACATGAAAGACCATGATGACGATTTCCTCTCCCCCAAGAAATCACTGGAGTACGAGAGAGGGCTGGGCACAGCGTAAGGGGGGCTGGTCGGGGAAGCAGGGGAGAGAGCCAAGCTAGTAACCTTAAGCTAATAGGTGGATGGATCGTAGGGGTTGCACCATAGACACACACACATTAAACACCAGGATGAACACTTGGGAGGAGATGCAAAGAAATGTCTTAAATCTGACTTTTTTTTTTTCCTTTTTTCCTACAACAGAAATTATTCGCCAGCCATTCCACGGATCCCTCGTGTCTCTCCAGAGCCTGTTATCCTGAGAGAACATGAGATAGATCAGGTACTACAGAGCAGTATCACTGAGATACAGAAAACCTAAAATAGTAAATGCTTTTATTGCACTTTCATAAAATCATCAGATGACAAAATCGGAGCAGCAGAGAAAGCCAGACTCTTTAGTATTAGTCTACCTCTTTCTGCTCCTGCATAAAAAAGGGGAAAAAAACAGGGGGGGAAAGGTTTTATAGCTATTTTATGTGTTATACTGTTATTTACTCTTGAAAATGGCCCCATTCAAAGCCAACATAATTATTAAAATCAAGTATGAATCAACCTATAGTTGCATTGTACAGCTATATGAAAAAGCAAGTTTAAGGGTATACAACAAGAAAACCCTTACATATATTTTCCATAGGAATTAAGAGCATAAGTAGCAGCCAGGTGCTTTCAATTAAATGCACTTGATTAATTGATCATCAGTAAGTGTGAGCACCTCTATAAAAACATAGGTTTTGGCAGTTTTCTGGTCTAGCATTCAGGAGTAAAGTCATTAAACATAAATCTGGGAAGGGTTATGAGGCTATTTCCAAACAATTTGGAGTTGGTCATTCTGTGGAAAACATTCAACACACTCATCAGTCTTCCCAGGAATAGACGTCCCAGCAAATTCAACTCAAGGTCAAACTATCCACCTGTCATGCGGGCGGTGGAGCGGCGATGATTTGGGCTTGCTTTGTGGCCACCGGCCTTGGGCAACTTACAGTCATTGAAATCATCATCGATTCATGTGTATACCAACGTATTCTACAGTTAAATGTGAGGCCATCTGACCAACAGCTGAAGCTTGGCCCAAACTGGGTCATGCAACAAAACAATGATCCCAAGCACAGCAGCAAATCTACAACAGAAAAGAACAAAGTGCTGCAATGGCAGAGTCAAAGTTTCCTCTTTAAAAATTATTCCCACGCATAATTTTAAGAAGGCAGTGAATATTATTTAGTATAAGAAATGTAAGTGACTTTCAGAGTTATTATAAGACATATTTCATATACACGAAAAAATATGTTGTTTTAAAATGTGTAAACACACAGTTTTGATTTCTGGTTCATTTGTTTCAGCATTTCTGTAACATGACATAAAACCCTCCTTTTAGTCATTGCCAAAATGTCTTCTCAACATTCCCTGTAAAACTAGAATTTTAGTGACTATAAACACAGGTTTTCAGTACCCATCATATCGCTTCTCATACCTTTTTTTTTTTAATAAGTAATAAAAGTTTTTAGTTATTTAAATCATTTATTTGTTTGTCTGTTGTAGCAACACACTCCACTTCCACTGCCCAAAGAATACGACGAGGACTCACTGATTCCCAGCAGCCCTGCGACTGAGACGTCAGACAATGTCAGCCCAGTCGCCAGTCCCATACACACGGGGTCAGCACTGCAAGCATAAGAATCACTTCATCTCTGCTTACAATCTGATCGGAAAACTAACCGTCACAATCGCTGTCCGATAACAGGTTCCTGGTCAGTTTTATGGTGGATGCGCGTGGCGGTTCAATGCGAGGCAGCAGGCATAATGGTCTGCGTGTCATCATACCTCCGCGGACGTGTGCTGCACCCACCCGCATTACCTGCCGCCTGGTGAAGCCGCAGAAGCTGACCAGCCCCCCTCCACTGGTGGAGGGAGAGGGGCTGGCCAGCAGAATCATTTCCCTGGGTCCTGCAGGGATGCAGTTTCTGGGGTGAGGAAGCTTCTTTTTTTTCTTTTTTTTTAAAGTGTTTTATGTATTGTTAGAAAAGGGTTTCTCTACTCATGTGTAATTCTGTATGTGTGGCAGACCGGTGATTGTGGAGATCCCCCACTTTGCAGCTCTCAGTCGTGGTGACCGGGAGCTCGTAGTGCTGAGGAGTGAGAATGGCTCGGTCTGGAAAGAACACCGCAACCGTTACGGGGACGAGGTGCTAGAAACAATCCTCAACGGGATGGATGAGGGTAAGAGTTTAAAGGCTGATCTCAGGCTGACACTCAGTTAAGCCACAGCCTAGTGTCATTGTTAAACAAACGCAACCACTTCTTCTCCCTTCAGATTTAGAAAGCCAAGAAGAACTTGGGAAGAAGCGAATCCGCCGCATCATCTCTACCGACTTCCCCCTTTATTTTGCCGTTGTGTCACGAGTGCAACAAGAAAGTGACCTGATTGGCCCGGAAGGAGGCTCCCTGACAAGTAAACTAGTGCCGATGGTCCAGGCCACGTTTCCCGAGACAGCAGTCACCAAACGAGTCCGTCTGGGGCTGCAGGTGAGATGGAACGAAGTGGAGAAGGAAGGAGAGGAGAAACAGAATCGTTAATGCCTGTGTTGCATGTTGGATTTACTTTGATTGTGTAATGATGTATTCTTATGAGCATTTGTGCCAAGTTTCTTTGATTTACTTTACTGTTTTTGTCTGTTTGTCCATTTTTTCTTTTCTTTTTTTTTTTGGGAGGACCTTTTTGCCTTACATTTCACACATTGCATGCACTTGGCACCTTTGTATAACACTGGACTGATTTCAGTGACGTCTTTCTCGCTAATGTATTCTTGACCATATTCTCTGTACTTAGCATTTTACACACTAAATTAAGATATCTAAAAAATAAGCCCATATAAGTTTATATCTATTTTTGAGCCTTTTGAGTCTTTTAGTGTCTTTGCTGTCTAAACAAAAAAAATATAAATAATTATTAGCTCAACTTTAGCACCACATTCTGTAAAGCAGTAATTTTTTTAAGAGGACATATAAGACATAGGACTGCATGTCCCCAACACATCAAGGAGTCACATATCATGGCACTGGGCTGTTAACTGTAAGACTAAAATACATTCAGTAATGTGATTTTACTTTTAAAAATACAGTTAAACTGTACATTAATTCTCTAAAAACAACAATCCAGTCATCAGACATAAAACTATATTGATTTCATTCGAGTTTCTGCCTTCCTAATTCTTCGCCGTATGCATCTATTTGTTTCTCAGACGTGCATATTTGGGATTTCAAGGTTTCGTTTGCATGTGATTTTTATTTTGGTTGCTTAAACAATACCGACTGTTTTGCCATTTGTTTTGCTGCATGTTCTTTTGTTCCAGTTCAAGATTCTGATTGCATTAATTCCTCATTCAAAATCTTCTTTCCATACATAGATCGGCAGCTTAAGCAGCTTGTGTGACTCCAAATCATGTTTCAGTAAATCAAAATGAAAAGTGGACCTTCTACTACTGTTTTGATGAAATTGTTTTTCTTTTAGGCACACGAGTGAATTCAATCTGAGCTCGATAGGTTTTGCAAACTAACAACGCTGATAGTGAATGTAACTGAATATTAGTGAAATATAATGTTCAGTATTTTCTTACATGGCTATATTTTAGGAACATATCTGTTTAACTAAAATGCTGTTGTAGTAATTGCATCATCAATGGCCTTGTGAAAAGCCACAGTGCCTTTTTACTTGATATCTCTCCTGTATTAATGATTGTAAAAGCTTCTTGTTAACATACTTTGTTACATTTTACAATAAAAAATATACTTGTAAAGTCATGCAACCAGTTTGTGTTACTATTTGGTTTTCAGATGTATTGTTTCTGTGTTGAAGTAGTTTGTTCACTGCGGCCTTATTTCTCTTTCTCTCTCTTTCTCATCATCTTTAATTTTCCCCACTTGGTTGTCCTTTCTGTTATCCACTTCTGTTGTCTCATCATCCACCTACAATCAACTCATTACACATGGCATCCTGATCTTTTTTTAAAATCCTCCTTCATATTTATTTATTTTCATTTAATCTCCCTTTCATCAAAACCGTGCCCCCTGTTGCGTGCTCCCTTTTGCCATCATCGACTCCCAACCTCAGGCTCAGCCAGTTCCAGATGAGCTGGTTGCAAAGCTTCTCGGTAACCAAGCAAACTTTAGCCCCGTAGTCACGGTGGAGCCTCGGAGGCGCAAGTTTCACCGACCAATCGGCCTACGTATTCCCCTGCCTCCATCTTGGAGGGAGAGCCCTCGAGACTCTGGGGAGGGTGATACTACCAGTCTGCGTCTTCTCTGCTCTGTCATAGGTACTCCATGCCACAGCTGTCACGTGGGTGTTTGTGTCAATGTCAGCAGTTTACTTCCAAAGCAAAGAAAGATTTGTGTATGCAGCTGATAGTCAGGCTTGGTTAAAATACTTGGTTTAAAATGCTGCCATCACTAGACTTACTCTTTATGACTGCTGATCACTCGGTGTGCTCTCTCTCATTCTCTGTGACTCCCAGGTGGTACAGCCCCAGCTCAATGGGAGGACATTACTGGCACTACTAAGCTTATCTATGCTAGTGAATGTGCCAGTTTCACAACCAATGTTTCTGCACGGTAAGTTCAGATAGCAGCATGTGCAGTGAAATTATATTTGTCATCATAACACAGAAAAAAGAAAGATTATTCAAATTCTTTGCCATCTACAACCACTGCAGTAAGCAGCTTGGCTGTGATTATAAAGAGACAAAGAACAGATGCATGTGACTGAACGTGATCGTTTTCTCCCAGATTCTGGCTCGCAGACTGTCCTCGGACAGCCGAGGCTGTGTCCTTTGCCAACCTGCTGTACAGGGAGCTGTCGGCCGTACCTTACATGGCCAAGTTTGTGGTGTTTGCAAAAATGAATGAGCTACGCGAGGGCCGTTTGCGCTGCTACTGCATGACTGATGACAAGATGGATAAAACTCTGGAGCAGCATGAGAACTTCACAGAGGTGGCTCGCAGCAGGGACATAGAGGTCAGTTCAGAGACCTTCTTACACAGGACAATCGAGTTCTTGGGCCATGTTGTGCTTATTGGATTACTTCTTTGTACATGTGTTAATGCCTCTGTGATTACAGGTTATGGAAGGAATGCCACTTCACCTGGAGTGTTCAGGGAATCTTGTTCCGGTGAGGAAGGCCACCCAACAGCCTCGCTGCTTTAGCTTCCAGGCCTTCAGAGATAATCGACTTCCTGTCTCTGTTAAGGTGTTGCCTTTTGACTTGTCTTCAGTTTTATTTTCTTTGTTACTCCATTAGGTCTTTCTCTACTCATGCATCTGTCATATTTTTTTTTTAACCTTTAACCTCTGCGTCTAAGGTGAGGGACAGTAGTAAAGAGCCCACTGGATTTTTGTCTTTCCTTCGCAAATCCACCAAGTATGAAGACAGCCAGCATGTGCTCTGCAACCTCAACATCGCTATGCCTCCATGTATCAAGGTAAAGCTTTAAAAGACAACTTCAATGTATTTGTTCACATTTCTTCCGAGATTTCCGACTGCATTGATGTTTTCTTTCAGATTGTTGGGAGTGAAGACCGAAGGCGAACTCTCACCCCGCTGGCTTTAAGAGAAAGATACAGTGCTCTAAATGAGCCTGCAATGGGTACGAGTCTCTCACTCTCACTTCTTTATGTAACTAGATCTGTCTACCTTCTAGGGAATAATGTATAATACATGATGATGGCTTCATTATGTCTTATCATAGCACTTAATTTCCAGCCTGCCTAGAATCATTAAGCATCTCAGCTTTATATTTATGTTTTCTGCAGCATCAATGAGTGCTATGGAAAGGACAGAGCTGAAGATGGCTGTAATTGCAGAACAGTTGGGACTGAGCTGGGCTGGTGAGTGGATCTGTTTTATGTGCGGTAAACCATCCGTGTTTATCTTATGTCTGACAAGTTTGCTAGCATGCTGCTGATTAAACAAAGTTAACACATGGTGCCCAGCCAATGAAACTAATTATTTTCTCTGTCAAGAGCCGTGGCTATTTTACAGAGACTGTTCCTTCTCTTCTGTGTACGCCTCATCGGCGTGACTCATACGCCAAATTATATAAATATTTCTCCTGCTTTCTTGATCTTCCTTCTGTCACTTTCTAAACAGAGTTGGCACGTGAGCTTCAGCTGAGTGTGGATGACATTAACAAGATTCGTGTGGAGAATCCAAACTCACTGCTGGAGCAGAGCTCCGCACTGCTCAACCTGTGGGCCACTCTCGAGGGCAAGAGGGCAAAGAGTCAGTAAATCTAAATTTGCTGTAGACATTTGCCATTTCACTTCACTCAAAGCTACACTTTTATGATTTCTAGAAACCCACCCCTCTTCTTCTTTCTTCCATGCATGCCGGTGACTCCTTTTTTTCACTGCAGTGGAGAGTTTGTACACAGCTCTGAAGAGCATCGACCGCATGGACATCATCAACATGTTGGAGGGCCAGCCACCTCAGCCTGTGAGACAAGGATCCCGTGATGTCAACAGACGTCGACACAGCGAGAGAGACCATCTGTCCCCTGGTATGACCAATGGTAAGCGCCCTCCCCAGATCCCATGGCCTGGTCTCATTTCTGTCCCATTTCCTTGATCTCCAGCCACTTTTCCAATAAACATGCACCTCTTTCCCCAAACTCCCCAGAAGATGAAGTCAAGTTTGTTTCCCTCTAAATGACTCTGTTGTCCCAATGTCCTTCTTATTTAATCTCTGTGATGCTCTTGTGTTTTAAAGCTGCCTCAAACTTTTGCAGGATTTTACCTCAGCAACACACAGAGGGACTCAGGACACTCCTACTGTAAAAAGGGTAATATAGAAATGCAGTGAAGTACCTAGGAAACCTTAATTAAATGGTATACTTCAGGGGGTTAATGGTGTATTGGTTCAGTTATTCCATTCTCCTATCCTCAGAGTTTAGTCTTTTTCTTGCTTGTTTGGTAGTTAAGATGTTCTGAGCTTAATTCCAATTCTAATTCACAATAATTTTATGCATCATAAAAAAAAATTCTATAAAATGTGTTGTCATTTAGCATGACATATTCTCTATAAAAACACCTTGTCATACATGATGAGTCCATGTAGATCACAAGTAAAGCCTCGCACATTTGGCCTTCTTACCAACTGTCAGACCTCAGTCTTTTCCTCATGGTTTCCTTCACACGTGCATACCCTACATCTTATTGATTCCATTTTCACATCTGGCCTGCTGTGAGCTCCCCGTCTTCCTGGACTGGCTCCTCCTCTCTGCCTCGAGTGCAGATGATGAGTTAGTCGGACAGGTGATAGGTCCTCTCCGTGAAAACTGGAGCAATAAAGAGAGATGTAACAATGCATACGGATGTGACCATGATGGCTAAAGCGTGAAAAGGGAGACGCTCAGATCACAGCTGCAGTGAATCTGATAACTTTGTATCTGTCTCTTCTGTCTGTCTGTCTGTCTTTTTGGCTATTTGCCTCCCAAAGGTCGTTCCTGCTTTGACTTGGCGGATTTCAAAAACTGGATATTGTTTACTTGACTTATTTTACAGTGGAAAAAAAAGAATCAAGAGGTTTATGATTTACGATCTAGTTCAGTACTTACTAAAGTCACATCAATAGAGTGAGGCACCCAGCATGACTTTTCAGTGAATAAGAGTGAAACTAGCAAAAGTAAAAACTAGCAACAAAAAAAAAAGGAAAGAGTATTTAAAAATATTGTGGTGAAAAATAAAGAACAATGCGCACATAATTATTTTCAGTTTTTACTTTATTCACAGAAGTTAGATGAGAAGATAATGTCTCATTGCATGTTAGCTTAGCTTAGCATGAAGGGAGAAGAGACTGGAAGAAGCAGCTAGCAACCCTGGCTTTATTTTTAACCAGGTAACCTCAGTAAAACCACAGCGTAGACCTATAAACTTTGGACAAAGTTAAAAAAAAAAAAAGACACTAATGAACTGCTTTCACATCTGGACAGAAGCTAACTATACCTCACTTTTTTCTCCACGTTTATGCTAAGCTGAGCTAACCAGCTGCTTTTTAACTGCAGAAATGTGTGGCATCAATCTTCTCATCTGACACTTTGGACAGAAAGGGAAGGAAATTCATGGATATTGAAACATGTCAGTGATTATTTAAAATCAGGTCCGCTATAGACTCCCCATCACCACAAAAACAAACGCGATTTCTATTTTTTAAAGTACTGTGTTTGCAGAAAATATTCCTTCAAACTTGAAATAAAAAGCAAGCAAAGGTTTATTCAAAAGCGACTCCAGGTTACTAAACAAAGCATACACTTGATCATACTAGAGTAACCCCTTTTCCTTTAGACCTCTGTCTGCCTGTGTCTGCATGGGACTTAGTTTGAGTCTTTAGAGGTAGCGTTGGTGCACCGAATGTGCTTTTGGGAGCCCTGATTCATTCCCTGTGACTCTGTCCCTCTCTTTGTTTTTCTCTGGTCATCTGCAGCCTAGCCGCCCCACTCTTCCTCCTTCTCACTTCCTCTCCGAACTCTGACCTCATGTTGACCTCTGACCCACATCTTAAGCTTTTATTTTTTGCGACAAATGCATTTTTCTTTTTTTTCTTTTTTTCCTGACTCTTGAAAACCCCACCTTTCTTAAGTGTCCACTCTGTGACAGATACCCCTCACACAGACTGTGTACTCAGCACCCACTGGGAGGGGGGAGGTGACCCTCACTCTCTCTCACTGTTTCTGTCTGTGTTCATCACCCTGTTTTATATTCCTCTTCCTCTCTTGCTGCTCTTCTCTGTTTCCCACTCCTTCCTTTCCCTCCTTTCCCATCCCTTTTTTTCCCTGCTCTCCTGCATGTCGGCATGTGAACAAGACTTCGCTCATTGCTCATCTCCCTCGTGTTTGCATGGAGGGCCCGCTCTGAGACTGGACTGTTGGAGATAAAGCTTCAAATGCTGCATCAGTGCCTAACGTTGCCTGACAAACAGACATGTGTCTTTGCATGGCATGTATACTGAGAATGACTACAGTCTGTCTCTGTTACTCCTCAATGATCTGTCTTAAAAGGGGATACAGAAAGGCCACAGACCTTTTTTTGTGAACTGTGTCTGCTGTTCATGTATGAATGCTGTGATCGTTTTGTGTGTCGCTAATTCTACGTAAACCGTGTCCATCTTATGTTGTGCAACTATCTATCTTTGATGTCTCTGTGAGTTTTGAGATGTTCAGTTTGAATTTGTTCTCCAACTGTTTCTAAATGTGCTCATTGATTACTGTGAAGTCTATATGTCTCTATGTGTGTATGTGTGCGTGTATCGGTGTGAGCATCTCTATGTGTTTTTTAAATGTTTTGTGGCTTCCACATACATATATGTGCCCGTTTACTGGGCAAAAATTGTATCGTTTATTTTTATATATATATATATATATATATATATATATATATATATATATATATATATATATATATATATATATATATATATGTTTCTGTACATACATCTGTCAGACACATTTTCCATATTTCACACTTTTTATTATTTCAAATTTTCTCCCCAGATCTCTTTCTTTTCTCGTTATTTACAAATCTACTGCCACAAAGTGAGAGGGATGACAAACTCAGTTAGTTACAAATTCACATTCTTATTTCCTCCTTTTTGGTCTTACCACAAAGCACAAACACAAAATATCCTAAAAGAAAGATAGATAGATAGATAGATAGATAGATAGATAGATAGATAGATAGATAGATAGATAGATAGATAGATAGATAGATAGATAGATAGATAGATAGATAGTCATGTTTATTTGGTTGATTTGGTTTTGAGTTCTTTGTCATTAGATCTTAATTCTAATAATCATATATTCAGGCATCAGGCAATCATATATGCATTTGAAGACTAAAAGTGAATATAATTGAAGCCTCTAAACTTTAAACCTCTTAAAGCAGATGCCCTGGTATCTTGTGGGACCTAAATAAACACCAAATGATTGTTTGAATCTTGTACAGTAGCACTGAAGTACTATAAATTTGATTGCAAGTGAAAATCAAACGCCTGCAGTGTATAGATGTTCTGTATCTGGTTTAGACTAAATCTTCATAAGTCAAAGAACTACATCACAAACTAGAAGTCAGAGTTTATCATCAACTGTACATAACTGAAAGCAGTTGGGATGTGAAAAAGAAAGTAGGACAAGGGTCTTTTCGATGGCTTGGTGTCTCAAATATTGCCTGCACTCTCAGCAGTACTCTACTGCTGGCCATGAATCAAGTTACAGCAGCCTGCACTCTGCAGCTTTCTTACCACTGTACAGTACATACGCATGGTCTCTCTCTCTCTCTATCTCTCTCTCTCTCTCTCGCTCTCTCTGAGTCAAACATTAAGGAGAATCATTTCCTCTGCTTCCTGTAATCTATGTACTGCATATGGATAGTATGTCCTTTAGTGGTCAGTCATACTGATACTCATGTTTTGCTTTACCTGCATTACCATTTTTTTCAATTTGTTCACATATTTATGTTGTAAAGGTTTATCACTCTTTACAAATTTAGTATAATCAGGTTAGAAAATATAAATGTTAATATTCGCAAAATAGCCTTAGGTGTAGTCTTCATCTAGATTTTCTTTCATTTTTAGCATGTTACATGAAGTTACTACTGCAATATTTTTTAATGCTTTCTGGGACATTGTACTCAGTTGTGCCAGGTCTGGTTTCATAAGAAAGAAAGAAAAAGAAAAAAAAAACATATTTTATCGAAGGTTGTTCAGAAGACGGCTGTAGGAGTGACCTGAGTCCGCAGCTCATTACTAACACAAAGTTTTACTAAATTATATATTTGCACTTGAAATTTGTTTGAGGCAGCAACATTGTGGCTTTCCTAGCAGAAGAAAATTGAAGTCTGTTGTAATTTGTTTGCATAAATTTGAATACTACTATGTTTTATCTTTACATAGTTGTGTTATATTGAATGCACTGTAAAAACAGTATGAGTCAGTGAGAGAGCAGCTGTGTGAAGAATGCGTGCGTGTATGCGAGAAAATGCGATTGCCTGCGAGCATGCCATCCAGCCTGACACCGGTATTAACCTGCCTGTTTCTGAGTGGGTTTGAGTGCATGCATATACGAGTGTGAGCGTATGTGAGTGCTGGTGTGGGTGTGAGACAGAGTGGGTGTGTGTTTGTGTGTCCCTGCTGGACAGGTGTCAATAATCCCTCTCCGTCTCCCTGCAGGTGGCAGCCAGCAGAGCAGCATCAGCCACTGCCGGCCTCGAACCCCAGTCTCAGCCTACTGGTTCAGCTGGCTGTGTCTGCTGCTGCTACCGCTGCTGCTCTGCTACTGTCAGCGCTGGCTGATTGAGCTTGACAGCCTCTCTTCTAAAAGCTGCCCTTGCTCTCATGACCTTAGCTCCTTGCACCTTTATTCTAGCTCTTATTGTCTTGGCCCTCCACTCCCTCCATCCCCACTCCTTTCCCATTTGTCCCTTCAGCCTCCTCTACTCCTCCCCTAAATGCCCAGCTACTGGCCAGGGGAACTTACCCCCCCTCCCAGGGTCCTGATGCTGTGGGGGGTGAGGTGGGGAGCGAGGCGGGGGGCCGGGTGTCAGTGTGCCTCTCTCTGTCTCGCTCCAGGTTATGGGCTGCCGCAGGAAGAGCTTCTCTCACCAGCTTCCATGCAGTACAGCCTGCCCTCCCCGCTGGGTGCTGAGCCTTACTGGCAGGAGGTCTCCAGCCTGGACTGTGCACCTATTGCCACCACAGAAGAAGACACCCTGATGGAGATGTCTGATGTACAGGTGTGGCCCTCAGGCAACAGCCCTTCCTTGGTGGCTGTGGAGGACTCCTCGCTGGAATGCAGCAATGCTGACGATTCGGAGGGTCTGCTGGGGCTGCCGTATGGAAGTCTAGGTCGGCCGGCCAGTCAGGCCAGCGCAGCCAGCGGAGGGGGTGGGGTGCTGAGTGGCTCCATTGAGCTGCCCGAAGACGATTCAGAGATGGGCGTTGACTCGCTCAGCACCACCACACCAGCTTCGCTCGGGGGTACCATCGCTGGGATCAATCTTAACGGGCTGAACAATGGTCAGGGGTCAGAGGCGAGTTCAGAGGCATCAGCCGTCACAAGCACGACTGGTGGTGATGGAACTGGAGGAGGAGGAGGAGGCGGGATGGGCTCAGAGGAAGGGCTTTCTCTTGTTGCAGGACAGCAAAGGGTGTATGCTCGGTTGAGTGAGTCAACTGGTCTGAGCAGTGCTGCAGATCGGAATGGAGACAGGTGAGTACGAGCTCTGTATGCCTCTCAGTTGGTGTGACGTCATATAACCTGGGGCTATAAAACACTATCAGTAAATATTTATGATGTACCACCTCCTAATGAATTCATTGATCTCCTTTCAGGTCAGGCAATGGGGGAAACGGTGGTGGTGGAGGATCTTTCCTTTCTTACCTGCAGGAGCAGACAGGCCCGGGATGGATCCCTGTCACTGACCCTACTCAGGCTTGGGTGGGCAATCAGTCTAAACCCAGGCAAACCATGGAAACCATGATGTCATCAGTGCGTAACGCTGTGGATGGAGACCCTTCCCGAATGTCCCAGGAGGCCTTGCTTCAGCCTGTGAGGGACATGGGGCACTCTGAGATCTTAAGGGGGCACTTCAGAGGTACCCAACCATTTGAGAAGGGTTTGGGCTTTCCACACAGGGTACCAGAGCTGAGGGCCTGGGATGATGTCCGCCTGAAGGGCCAGGTGAGCACGTTAAACCACCCGTGCAAATTTAAAGTGGTCACAGTGAGTAGGATTACTCCTTTTACCATGTCTGGCAAACATTTTAGTCTGAACCAAATTAATGAACAACCGTATTTATAGTTAAACTGCATTTAGCAAATTCTTGTGGTGTAAACAAAAAAGGCGAACTGCTCCAGCAGAGGTAAACCTGGGAGAAACAGTGTGATACAGCAAAATCATTACAGTGTTATACACACAAGCGGTTGCTTTCATACTTCCTCTTCTAGAAGTCACCATTTAAAACCTCACTAATCAGAATTATGTTATGTCGATCCTGGAATCATACAGCAAACGTAAACACACAGCCAAGAACACACACAGTGGTCTTAGGCCCAATTTGGGCACAAACAGCGTGTCCAGCCAAATATAGAAAGCGCTCTCACTCGTCAACCCGCGTTACACGATCCCAACCCCAGTCATTCCCACATGTTAACTTTCTGGCACAACACAGACACATCACACTGTATGGGACAATCTCAGCTGTGAGACTGTGAGAGAACAAAAATAGAGCCTTTCAGAGCCTTTGTGGGCTTCATGCCTCTTGTGGGTCATAATGATACCCAAAAAGCACATTTAGCGTAATTTGGAGGCGGTGGCAGCTGCATAATAGATTCTATGATTGTTTTAGGAGAAATTTGTTGTGTAGGCTGTAGTTAGAGCATGTGTGAGAAGTTTCTTAGTGTTCTTACCACAGCGCACAGAGCCGTTCTGATGGAGGTATTTAAAGCTCACAGATCACATGGTCAAAAAGTGAGGGAGGTGGGAATAGAAGCCTCCCAAGATTGCTTTTGGTTGGATCTGGTGTCTTTGACTGGATAGTTGTGACTCGACGCTAGGAAGGAGAAAGAGACGTGGGGAGAAAAGGGCCCACGGCCCCAGCAAACGGAGGGCAGAAATTAAATGAAAACACCAGTTTGGCTGAACCAGTGACAAAAGAGGGCTGCAGCTGTTACCTTCTCCCTTAGCTAAGAGAAGTGTGAGAAGCAGGAGTCACCACCAGCTACGGGACTGAGGCTGCAGTCGTGCGTTGCTCTGTGCCAACCGTGTTGATTTACTGGGGATCAAAGTGGGGCAATGTGGGCCCTAGTTACCGAACTCCTCTTTAGCTTCGTGCTGCTGGCGTTCCTGGTGATCAGCTGTCAGAATGTCCTCCACATAGCCAGTGGCTCGGTGCGGTCGGTGCTCACCTACATACACACTCAGCTGGACCACGAGCTTGGTGAAATCGAGGGAGTACCCGACGAAGAGGAGAACGTCACCACCAGAATCGTCCGCCGTAGAGTCATTCTTAAGGTACAACAAAACTGAGATCCACGAATTTGAAGAAAGGATCTTAGTGGCAGAAGAGAGAAAAAAGAAATGAAAGAGCAGGGGGGAATCACTGCTGCTGAACTCTTGGATGATGCAGTGTATTTAAGAAAAGTTGAAAGTGATACAGGATAGGTTTGTGGTGAGTTATTTGACTGGTTTTACTGAGAGGAGTGGGAAGGTGCAGCATTATGGACACAAGTAATCGTGGCATACAATGATGGGATTTCATCAATGTTTGTTTGTTTCTATGACAATATCAAATGACTGAGGATGCAACTAAATATATCTTCTGCTTTTATAGATATACTGTAAATAGATTGTCTTCAGCTCAACAAGTTTGGACTCCAGTTCTATAAAAAGTTCTCATTGGCTCTTTGCCATTTCCTTCTTATTGTATCTCAAACTCTATAAAACAGCACATTTTTTATTTATTCTGTTAAGTACACTGAAAATCACACTGAGATTTGGTGGATTATGATATAATTGAAATTATGTACAAAGCATATAATAGATAAATTTCCCTTAATATCCAGAAAGCTTTTAAAATGAGGGATAATAAATACAAATGAAAAGGATATTATGTTTCTGAAAAATCCAAGGCCGGAGCCAGTATGAAATTTCATTGTGTATCTGTTACACAGATTAAACCTAAAGTGCACAGCATACTGAAACTGCTTAAAAGTTGTATAGAAATAACATAATTATTCTGTATGATAACTGATGCTCTAGATACAAATAGTTCATATATAGCTGGATTTGACATGAATAGTTGGTTGTTTCTTCTTTTTTGGTGACTTTGTATTTAAATCTGAGGTTAAAGATGTAGTTGATTTACTTTTCCTTACACGTTGATTGTTTTATTATGGGTAGGTGTTACATAAGCTGTAGCTTTGGACTTGCACCCTTTAGGTTTGTCACTTCTTTTTTTAATTATTATTTAGTTTCATGTGTGATATAAATTGAGATAAAGATCAATTTTAGAGTTTCATACAGGCCTCCACATGCTCGACCTTCACTCGTTCTTAGGCCGAGCGTCCGGCTTCAGGAATTTCTTTGAACTTATAAATAGCTCTAAAGACATGCTGCTATTATAGGGGGCTGTAACACTGTTGTGTAGTAATGAACCTCATCAATTGTAACTATAAGTGATAAGATCCCCACTGTTAGATTTACTTTCTCTCTCACAAGCAACCTCACCCGCTCCTCACCTATCTGCCATGCAAACAGCGCTGCAGCAACGGCTGTTTTAACTGCCTTTATTGCCACAGTTCAAAACGTTTATGGTTACAAAAAAGCTTTTCTCTGTCCTCAGGGTGATGAGGTTGAAGATCTTCCTGGGGAGCAAGTGAGCGAGGAACATTTCACGGATGAACATGGAAACATTGTCACAAAAAAGGTCAGCCATTTAAATTGCGTCCATGAACACGAATGTCTCCGTTTTCACTTTTTTATCGTGTTTTATCATCACAACACTTTCACGGATCTTTTTACGGAACGATTATTAAACTAATAATCATGACAAAGTTGTTCATCGCACATGACACTGCAAAATCCACGCTTTGTTTTCCCCCAGCATATTTCACCGATCCAGTCTTTTTCACTGCCTTTTCCACACTCTCTGCTCTCGCCCATCACTCTCTCCCACCCTTCTGTGTGCGATTGTGTGCGCGTGTGTCTGCGATAGATCGTGCGCAAGGTGGTGCGCAGAGGGAAGGGATCAGGTGAGGAGGGGTTTCAGGAGGTGAGCGTGGAAGGCTCGCTGCAGGACGCCAACGAGCTGGACGCCGATGCTGAGCAGTTCATGAGCTACGCCGTCTTGGGTCGGGACAGCAGCAAGGTGGGCTTCTGATCTGCAGACGAAGCTCTCTGTCTCGCCTGGAGCTTCCGTGATGACCTCGGGTGTGCGGCCAGCCTGCAAAGCCTAAATGCTCTGAATTAGATCAGATGATACATACCCTGTTTCATTTAAATCCATGTAGTATCTGGGGTCTGTGCTGCAGTAAGTTTTAACGTTTCATCTCACTGTGGATTCCCAGGCATCCCCCAACGGTCCTTGTGCAACTTAACCTGCATAAGCACAAGTTTGTTTGTGATCTTGGAAAATAAAGGTTAGGCATTTTCCACTATGTGTCAGGACTAAATTGCAACAGAAGACAGAGGGACGTGTATTTGATTAATTGCCTGATTGCTGACTTCCCATAACATTAATCTCCACCCATATACTTCACTCTCATGCTCATTATCTGCATGTAAGAGAACAACTGGATCCACTCTGCTCAGGTGCTCTGATTTTTTAAGAGGCTCACAGTAGATCAGTTCATGAGCGTTTCACTGTTTTGGTCATCACTAAACCACAAATGCAGTTCATCTGGGGGGGGGGTTCTTGCACATTAATGAGTGAATGAACTTATAGTGGTTCCTTGCAGTGTTTCTTTCTCCCTGTCAGTTATCTCACTGAGCAACTGAATAAGGTTCATAGTCCTTTAACTGTGAAAGTGTGCCTTAATCAGTCAAAAACCAAGTTGAGGTCAAATATTAATTGCATTGAGTAAGTTGAGGTTCAATACACCAGACGCAGAGATTAACAGGGTTGTTGTGATTGTGTGAAATTTCCTGAAACTGCTGTGTTATGTGGCCTAGCCCATCCATTTGAAGCTTAAGAACGCTTTTCAAAAAGTTCTTTGCAAATTTTATCTGACATTACTCTGAACCACCACCTGGCTTTCCATCTGCCACCCACCACTTCTGTCCTTGCTTGACTGTTTATACATTATTACTTCCTTTTTTTCCTCTTTTTATTTCCTCTTTTGTCCCTCACATTTCTGTTTCACTTCCTGTCTTGTGCTCCCTGTTTGTATGCCCTCGTTTTTTTCGTGTGACACTGTCTGCCTCCTCTGTGGGTTTGTTTCTCTCTCTCTCTCTCTCTCTCTCTCTCCTTTGTTTTACCCTCCCTTACTAATATTACCTCAACCTCTTGTTCTGCTCCTGTCATCCAACTTATTCTAAATCCTCGCACCTCTTCTGCGGTCAACCCCCTCCCCCACCCTCTGATGTAGCCCGATACTGTGGATGTGAAGAAAGGTGCTCAGATAGTGAAATGTGCCAGTCTGCGGAGAGTTAAGCAGTGAGGCAGACTGAGTGCTGCGTCCCCGCAGGTAGGGGACTGACCCACAGTGCTTCCTCTGACCTGTGAACAACACCATTTAATCCAGTCTGTCTGGATTAAATGCATCTGAATGTACATTTAATTCAATAATTACTAATGTTATGACATATGGTGTGACGCTGGCGCAGCTAAATGACACCTAAATCTTTAATAGTTCAAATATAAATGACACACATGAACGCATATAAAAAGGAAAAAGATACAGATGTAATTTTTGTGTGTGTGTGCATTAGGGGGAAAAAAGTGCTGTCAGGAAAACTCTAAATGCTTGAAAAATGATTTGGTAGCTCTTGCAAATGTCTGCTGTGTCTAATACAAACTGCAATCGATTTAGATTTGGAGTTTTAGTTAGTACAAATCCAGGTGATGTACACTCACCGGATACTTTGGTAGGTACACCTTGCTAATACTGGCTCGGGCCCCCTTTTGCCTTCTGAACTGCCTTAATTCTTTGGGGCACAGATTCAACAAGATCCTGGAAACATTTCTCAGAGATTTTGGTCCATATTGACATGACAGCATCTCACAGTTGCTGCAGATTTGTTAATTGCTCAGCCATGATGTGAATCTCCTGCTCCACTGAGCTTTGTTATTATCAGCCTTTAGAAGATGGATACCTTGTGATCATAAAGGGATGGAAATGGTCAGAAACAATACTGTGGTAGGATGTGGCATTTAATTAATGCATTTGATACTATGGGGCCCAATGCGTGCCAAGAAAATGTCCCCCATCATTACACCACCAGCAGCAACTGTGATCCATTGATACAAGGCAAGATGTATCTATGTTTTCATGGAGTTTACACCAAATTTTTACCCTGCCATTCAAATCTTGCTGCAGAAATCAAGAAATTTTTCCAAACTTCTATTGTTAGACTCTAGAGAGCCAATGCGAATCACTTTTCTGTTTTTAACTGACAGTAACTAAAAACTACAGCACCCAGAGGGGTCTTCTGCTGCTGTAGTCCACCCGCTTTGAGGTTTGACATGTTGTGTGTTCAGAGATGCTCTTCTGTGTATCTCGGTTGTAACGAGTGGTTATTTGAGACACTGTAGACAACTGATGAACTTGAAACAGTCTGGCCATTCTCCTCTGACCTCTGGCATCAACAAAACATTTTCACACAGAGAACCTAACATTTTTTCAAGCATACTTTGTAAACGTTGCACATGTTTGAATGGGAAGATCAGCAGTTGCTGAAGAACTCAGTCCAGCACATCTGGCATGAATAACCATGCTACGTTCAAAGTCACTTAAATCAACTTTCTTCCTCATTCTAATCCTCAGTTTGAAATTCATTAGGTTTTAGCAACCTTGCCTACATGAATTCCTGCCATGTGATTGGTTCATTAGATATTTGTGCTAACACTATCTAATAAAGTGGCCGGTGAGTGTATGAACTATCTAGAAACAGTTAGTGTTTGGAATTAATCGATATATTAATGACTGATGATCCAATAATGCTTTTTAATGTCATCTTTTTTCTATTTGTTTTTTACCTCTTGAGTTTAGCTTAAATAAACCATAGGAATGATCTCCTGACAAACACTTTGCCGTATTTACATCAGAGTATGAAGTAAAATGTATGAATAATTAAAAATTTCCTATCAAGTCTGTTCTTTCTATGATATATATATATAAAATTGTCCATAAGCAAAAATTGAACACAAATATTATTTCATACGTTTGATGGAAAGAGATTGTTAGTGTGGCAGTACATCAACCACACTGTATACTGCTTTAGTTACTTTTGTCAGACATGCTGTGAAACACCGTAAAAAGGCTGGTGCAATGTGCACTCAGCGAAGAGAGATCGTAAAATGACAGCGCCCAAGGTTAAAGCTGTAAGGCATCTTGTGTGGAGAAATGGAGCCACTATAATGTGTGTGCGTGTGCGTGCGTACGTGCGTGTGTGTGTCTTGCCCTCACTAACGTAAATGCCATGACATTCCTGAGCTTGTTGATATTTCCAGTGACTCGCTGCTGAATGTTAAACCACTGCTGGCCCCCATTTGCGTGTAAATCTTTGGCAGAACTAACGTGTCGTTGAGTCTTTGAACGTTACGAGGATCAGCTGAAGGGAACTGAAAAACGTTCAGTCACTATAAAGCAGTATAGTAGCATAACCAGGATTCAAAGGCACTCACATTAGCACTGGCTTGTTGCTGTTTGCATGCCACCTGTGTTGCACGGTAGCAGGACGATCGAGAGGCTTGTAAATCACTGCAGTTCTCTCTCTCTCTCCTCAGAGTTCTCCGCAGGATTCAACCCCTTCACCAAAACCATCCTACATGAACACATGACCAGCAGCAGCTGACGGGAGGAAGACCACACATCAGAAGGCAAACGGATGGAAATGAAGAGAAACCAACTCAAAGACAACCACGGTGGCTATGGCAACTATCAGCACGCACCAGAAGAAAAAGGATACAGATTTTCTTGTAGTTTTTATTACTTTTTTTTTTTTTTAAGAAATGGTGGGAAAAAAATATCTACTACTAGGCTAGAAGCATGATTTTGTATAAAACAAAAACCAGACAGACAAAAAAAATCAAAAACAAAAAAAAAAAAAGAAACTAGCAACCAAAACGTGCTTCCTGTTATCTGTATCAGCATGAGTGACTGCTGCCGCATGGCCTGTGTTTAACTACAAATACCGAGGGAATGCAGGGGCGGGTTAAAAGGGTGGGGCGGGATGGGGAGGAGACACCGCTTAATGGGACGGGCATGCAATGTAGGCTACCACCGGCCCATTTTCTAACCCAGTGGTGAAGAGTTTAACTTAAGAAAAAGAGACACTAAAATACTGAGAATTACGTCATCTCTAGGCAACTGTTACCCCCTCCTCCTCCATGCTGCACTCAATCAGCACCACAAACTAGTTTCACACCTGGCCGAGTGGTCTCTAAGTCCAGTAAAGCTACAATTATCGCCCCAGGATATCAGTGTTGTGTACATAATATTGTATGCACTAAAATGCTCTTACGTGACTGTGTGTTACGCGTGTTGTTTCTGTTACTAGATCCCTATGCGATGCAACTGATGCTGCTGTTTCAGGTACATGAGAAATTCCTCCCTGTTTTTTTTTTTCTTGTTTGGTTTCATTTGCTCAGAATCTATATATTATTATTCTATATCTTGAGATCTTTGTGGGTAAAAGAACATACCGTTGTGTCGCTCTGCCTGTTTTAAATCGTTGGATTTGCGTGTGTATGTGCGTGTGTGTGTGTCCGGATGTTTCGTTGTGATTTTCACGCGCTTTCATTGTTTCCGTTCCACATGTCCGACTGTAGAGGAAGATGTTCTTTAAGTCATTTCCTGTACCGTGGGGATTTTTCAGCTTTGGGAGGCGGGTTTACAGCAGGAACCTGCCTCGCCAAACTTTGATCAAAGTGGCTTGCCTTGTGGAGAGGAAGGTAAAGAGATATATATGTACAAGTGAAAGATTATCACAAGAGATTAACCTGCTCTTTCATCCTACTCCTCTGCCTTTTTCTTGTCCCCACTGTGCTGTATCCTCATGAGGTTTGTGTTAATGTCTGAGCTAAAATCCCGATACCTCTGCTTATCACCCAACCTCCATCTCTCATCCCCTAGCCTCTACAGTCAGCCTCTCAGAGTAGATGTAGCAGTCCCGTCCACCTTCCACTGGGATGCGGGATCCCACCTTCAGCTCGTACAGTAGCTGCGTCTGTTTGACCTCATCGCACAGTATATGACACCACCCCACGAGGTGCGCTTACAGACCATCTCACAGCCACCAGAAGATGTCACTCGATGAGGGTAAAGTAGCTGAAACGGAATCATGTAGCACTAGTTTTACTGGACGAAGCGATGTGCGTTGCGTTTAGGGTCGAGGACGTGTTGAGCTTCGATGTTTGTCTCCTTGGCGGTTCTTCAGTGTGTAGCAAAGACAGTCACCAATCACTGTGATGAGAAACTGTAATACTGACCCGTAACTGTGAGCCTGACCCGTCCAGAAGCATGTCTCTTGTTCCGCTCCTTTCTTTAGTCTTCTTGTCACGATTTGCTGTCTTAACTGTACTCCAGAAGTAGAAGCAATAACTGCTTTAAATGGAAAGGATTATTCGTGTGTGTGTGTGTGTGTGTGTGTGTGTGTGTGTGTGTGTGTGTGTGTGTGTGTGTGTGTGTGTGTGTGTGTGTGTGTGTGTGTGAGCGAGAGAGTGACAGAGGAGGGAGGATTTTAGGATCACAGCTTGCGTTCTTCCTGAACTTTCAGCTTTATTCTACTTCTCACTTTACTCAGAAATGATGTCAGTACATTAGCGTCCTGCATTTTATCCTTTTGCCTCTCTAGAAAAGAAAACTTTAAGTATACTGGTGTGGCTCCATGCCAGCCATTGCATCTGCAAAGTGCCCGCTGTTTGTTTTTGTTACTCATCTGGGAATGTAGGTGTGTTCAGCCTGTTTTTAAACCTTAATAACATTCATATGCACCTTGAAAGAAATCCTGAGTGTGTTTTGCGTGTGTGCGAGTGTGTGAGCGCGTGGTGTGATTTAAATATCACATACTCAGTCCTGGATATTGGGACAAGTTAAAGTTGTGATAATATCACAGGAAGTAATATTGCAAATGGACAAAGACTATATGTGTAATTCTAAATCACATATTTTTAAAGGTTTATTTACCTCAATAAGTGTGCCATCTCACATTATATCAATAACCAATACATGCATTTCTTTCAAATGTTGCGTCAGACATTGAATGCTTTTATTATAGACAAATATGTAAGTCACAAAAATGTTGCAATAAGCACCCATAAATAAGTGTTTAGTATGGCTTCTCACAGCCATGAGATGATGAATGTAAAGTCTTGGTATACTGTGAGTCTTGTTATGACGTAGTCATCCGTGTTGGCTCTATACTTCAGTAGATAATAGGGTATTCACTCTATTGTTTCAGCTCAATGTCTGCTGTTGATTATCATAAATATGACTTCATTCTCATTTCATCACAAACATGCACAGATGGTGGTAGATTTTAAAGAGCAAAGCCTCGAATTTTTAAAAAAAATCTTTTTTGACATGTTAACAAATATCCCTTCATGAGGTATTATTGTTATTTTATTAGCTTAATAAAGGTCAGATGTAAAAAAAAAAAAAGTTGTGCCCCCTTATATCAATCACAGCATATGATTTGCTCTTTAAGGGCTCATATGTTTAGATTGTTTTCTGCTGATGTCAGGCTCAGAGCCAGATGGGAACTGGTTAAAGAAGATAGACGGAGTTATGGGGGAGGCTTGGTGGCTTCGAAGGCTAGTCTTCAAGAGGACATGCATTTTCCCTCAACACAGCCCACCCCCTGACATTTTTATGCCCTTTTACCAAATATGAGACTGAGCCAATCTTAAGACTTCCACGTGGTGACCGTTTGGACGTGGTCAGACGGGAGTCCGACTAAGTGAGAGCGAGAGAGAGTCGAGGTTACATCAGAAAAAAAGCACTGCACTGAGGGACTACTGAGATGATGCCATGCACCAAGTTCATGCAAAAATATTAACTGTTGCAAAAACTAGAGAACACATGTATATTCCTTTAGAATGGATTGAAGACATTATTAATGCAATAGCATATTACTCAATACTAAGGAATGCAACTGCGCACATGCACAGAAAATGTTTTTAACATAAAAGGCTATATATATGAGATATATGAAAAATATATATATAAATATATATATTTATTTAGAATGCTATGCACCCTTACTTGTCAACTGGGATTCTAGTTATGTTATGGATGTACTTTTAGCATCATACAGCTGTAGCTACCAAGAGACTGTTGAGTTCTGGGTAATGCCTGCAAAATGGGGATAAATAGGGTTCTTGTGGGTATTTTAACTTGTTTTGTCTGCTTTTTTATTGTTATGGAGAGTCAATCATGGATTTAAAATATGTAAAAGCCTTTTAATCCAATCAAATCCGAAGACATCTACTGACAATTTACTCTGTACACCAGCTCAACATTTACAAAATTAATAAAGAAATGAAATGTCTTTGTGTATATTGTGTGTGATTTTCTGTGTGGCACGTCATCCATGACAGTCATCACAAGTCAGTTTTATAAACATGCTGAAATTTCAGGTGTGTAGCTGTGCATGCTGTATGAAGATGATCTTGACTTGCTGGACCTTTACAAAGAACAAAAAAAAGGGAGGAAGGGAAGATGCTCATTTGAAACGCCACAGAGGAAGTAAAGTAAACGAACAAATGGAAGCAACACTTACACCGGCTTGTGGAAACAATTTTATAAATCTTTTTTTTTCTCTTTTTGTGACACATCACATATGTTTTAAAATCTCCCAATATGTATTAGAGTTGATTTTGACATTTGATGGTCACGTTTGAGGCTTGTAGAGGATCGGTTCTGCAACTTCCTGATCTTAGGTTCCTCAAACCTTTAAGCTAAAGGTTTAAATTTTAAGGCTTCTCGGTTGTGGAATCATCTGCTAACACCTTTTCTTCTCATTAAAAAATAAGAAAAAATGCATTTACTTCGGAATTGTCCTTCAATCCCGCAACTTAGCAAAGAAACAATTTTGCAGGAATAATAGTATTTTTTCACAAACAAGGTGACTCCCATTATTATTATTTACTTTGGGCATCTATTCCTGAAGACCGCTTTATTGATTTTCACGCTCATTAGCTCATCAGAACTGCGCAACATCTATTTTAGTCTCATACAAAACATTTCCATGCATGTTTGCACGTGTTTCAATAAATCAGTACACGTATTTCCATTTTTTCAAGCAAAATATAGAAGAGAAGCGAAAAAGAAACGAGTGCTGACCCAGGAATTGCACAGGACAGTATGTATGTTATCATCTTATTAATGTGTCTATTGTCTGTAAATAATGCTGTTCGACTTGTTTTGAAAAAACACCTTTTTAAAAAAAACAAAACAAAAAAAAAACGTCTTATTATGTTGTTTTTATTATGACAGTTATAGCCGGTGAAGTTTTGAACATCGCAGAGTGCGCAGTCCTTTAGTGCCAGCAGGGGGCGCAGTTGGCTGTTTTTTGTGCACCTCTGGAGCCTTCTCTCCTGCAGCCTGCTGTGTTGTTTTGTGTGCATGTTGAGGCAGGCAGAGTGAGAGCGGAGGAACGTGTGCTCAGGTCCTTTTAAACAAAGATCCTGGACACTAGTTCGTGTGTGTGAGTGCTTGATGTAATGTGACTGTTTTAGGTCCAGCCTTCCACTGTTTGCACTTATGAAAACGAGGTATTTATTTTTATTTATCCGACAGTAGTCATTTAGTTGAGTCAAAGCCATACCCGAAACCCCGGCTCGGCGTGGCTTTATAAAACCAAGACTTTGTGCTTGTTTGATGTTAATTAGTTAGTTAGTATTAGTTTATTGTAGTTGGGAGAAGATGTCCACCGATTGCCAGAAGACCACCGCTAAGGCCATCCCGTCGATCAGGAGGGTGACGATCAACGACGCGGAGCACATGCCCCACGACTACTCCACCACCCCGGGAGGGACTCTGTTCAGCACGACCCCCGGCGGTACGCAGTGTTGCTATTTGTCATATTCATTCAAGAGTGCCGAGGAGATCTGCTCTGACTCCCGGACACACATGACTTGTACTCTTATCCACTTTGGAGCCGTTCTCTCTGTCTGCAGCTTAGGCTAACTCCATGAGGTCTGCTGTAGCTCTGCTAAGCTAACCGCTAAAGCTAGCGAGCAAGTGTTTACTTGAAAAGAGGAAATGCAAAGAAATGCGGACTCTGAAGTAATGAAGGAACAGGTTGTTTAGACATGACGGTCTTAATTAAGATAGTGAGAGTCTGTCTGTAGCTTAGCTGCAGTCTAAAGTTTGGTTTCTACGCACTGCTGTCACACGGTCAGCCAGCAGAGCTGCTCCACCTTTGGTTTACTGTAGAGATCATTTAAATTCCTCTAGAGGTCCCTGCTTCTGAGGACTGTCCACCTAAACCTGCTGCAGACACGAGGTTTAACTCAGTAAAGGTAATCTAAAGGTTAGAGTAACACTGTGTAATTACACTAAAAGGTGTCACTTCATCCTTTTTCCAGGGTTTTGTGCGTCACAGTGTTAATAACTACCTTATAAAAGTAACACTGGGTCATTATTAAACGGATATAACTATTTTTAAAAACCAGTATCAAACTGCTGCGATGATTTATTTTCATATTGTGATGTATTCCCTTAATTGGTCAGGACACATTTCTTTTAAGGGAGATTATAAAGAATAGTATAGTAAAAATATATTTATATCAATGCAGGTAGCATATTTAGCAAAAACGTTTTTTTTAATATAGCACATTTCATTACATGTAACCTCAATGTGGTTAACAAAGATATTATTATATATATATTTCTACACTTCATATAAAATAAGGTATTAGCACTAATGTTTCTGGCATATTACAGGTATTGTAAGCACACAGGTGGTGTGCAAGCATACGTTGTGGTGTACAAAAAGTGACAGCGTGCAGTGAGCTATGTTTAGTCTGGTTCAGTACATGTGGATCTGACTCAAGTGGATGAGTTAAAGAGTCTGATAGCAGCAGACAGCAAGATTAAATAAATCATTTGCTGAAAAAAAGAAGACACAATCATACCTGTGCAGGTTTATGAGGCTTTATGGCAGTGAAAACAGCATAAACAAAACAACAGCACCTGTTAAGTGTAAGCCCAGGTAAATAAAGAGGATTCTGAATATGTGCACAGTTGTAGTTGATCTCAGATCAGCAGGCAACTTGTTCCAAAGAGCAGGACCCCAGTAATGAGAGCAACCTCAGACTGAGGTCTGACTCTGGGAATAGTTACAAGATCTGCACCAGATGAGCAGGGCATGAACCGGTGAGAGATTTGTGAGATAACAGAAGGATTTAAAAAGCAATTCTATATTGTACTGGAAGCCAATGAAGGGTTTTCAGTACTGGGTAATGTGGTCAGATTTCTGTGTAGCTGTAAGGAATCTGGTTGAATGACCTGAAGCTGTCATGTTGATGATTTGGGCAGTCCTGAAAATAGAGAACTTGTTAGGCGAATGTGCAAATATAACATACTGCCTTAAAAAGGGCACATGTTCCTTTTGCACCAAATGTTAAAACTGTGTTTATTAACTGTACACTTTGCTGTTCACAAAGCTTTTCGTCACGAAGCTTTTCTTCAAGTTTAGTTGCGTTAAATCAGAAAGTAAGTCAGTTGGTTCGTTATCACAACTGGAAGCCATCACATCACTGCCAAGGAGTGTGTGTGTGTTGTGTTCATTCAGACTGGCTCATTGTGCGACAGTATACATAATATACAACAGCTGAAGCGTTACAGATCATAACAACAGCCGTAAGAGAGCAGCAGCACAATTAGTAATAACATTGCCACATATATGCTGCAACGTCCTTCTAGTTACTGCGTGAAGATCAGGTACAGACAGCAAGATTTTGAAGAAATGCCTGTTTTCATATTGTAATCACGTCTATCGTGGCACACAGGTCAAGTTAAAATACAGGAATTTGATGAAGCAGCTGATCCCAGTCAGTGCGAGTGTGGCCTCAGTGCTCTGTTTGATCTCTCAATGCTGCGCATCTGATAATCATCCTTCATTTTTCCCACCTACGAACACAAAAGGTACCAGGATCATCTACGAACGCAAGTTCCTGCTGGACTGTCGCAGTTCTCCGTTGGCCAGGACCCCTCCTGCCAACCTGCCAGTCATTCCAGGAGTGACCAGCCCTGCCTCCAAGGACACCAGCAAGAAGACTCAAAATGGAGAACTACTGAACAACAACACCACTGCTCCGAACAGTAGCGCTGCTGGTATGTTCACACCTATACACACATCACAGGATGGATGTTGCACTTAAAGTCCATCCATCTATTTTCTGCATTATGATGTAGAACCCATGCAAGCAATACAGCAATGAAGCCTACAAATCATCATCCATCTCCACCCTACATTTATTGTTTACTTATTTTTCTTTTCAAAGGTGATGATGCACAGTTTGAAATGGACATCTAGGTGAAGCCCAACAAAGTGCTGTGAAGACAGGGGTACCGTCTCCTCCCCTACCACCACCTACTCCATGTAGACAGAGGATCTTATCTCTGACGGCCTCATTTTTTGGATCTGTAATTACACTTTCACTGTCTGCCTCAAGGTTTCGGCCTGGTTTGTGTGTAACAAAAAGTGTGCCTTCAGGTAGTGGCTGCGAGTTTAAAACGAACACTGAGAAGTGCTTAACACCAACAATGCCTCATCGCTCGGTAATAAAACAAGTCAGTGAAAATGAGAATCGAATTGTCCGAATTTCTAACCATTCCAGAACGGTTTTCACTCGATGTGCTTTTATTTCAGTGCATTTCGCACAACCTCTCTTTAGATACGGTCTTCCAGTATTGCTCTCATAAACGAGCGCTTCACCTGAAGTGTAAAGAATGTAAAACAGAAATTTGTTGATGACATTTTGAATCAGATATTTCGCTATTTTAGGGTGATTTTAAAAAAGAAATTAAAGCAAACACCATTCAGACTTTATCTCTGCGTCATGTGTTCACTGAGTCTTTCTGTCAAATCCGTTGTTTGTTTTTTTAACTTGAATGGCGCCATCTGAACTTAAATAATGCTTTTGTTTCGTGTCAGCGGTTGAGATGTTTAAGTGAAAAGCTAATGTACATTTCAAAGTGACAAGTCTTGCAGCCTGCTGCACCTCCTGCGTCGCTCTGGTTCAGAGGAATTCCACGTGGAGCTCGCAGGAGGCTGATAACCTCAGTCAGTGGGCTGTTTACAGAGAGGTCAATATGCAACTGTACAACACATCAGGCAGGAACTCCTTCCTTCCATTCAACATTTACGATTCCACTTCTGTCACTGGCTCACTTCACTGTGAAGTGCTTATGAATAAAAGTGCCGGAATAGATGGTGTTTCACTGAACTTCTCATTGTTTGATCTAAAAGATGTTTCACATTTTTAAATTCTTGCATCCAGTAATGTGCGAAGTTTAAAGCCAACACTCATTTCTTTAAGTTTTGATTCCAGACTTTCTTATAACGTTTTAAAATGCTCTTGAACAAAGAACCAGTTTTAATTTGTGTCTTTTGGCACTTTGTTAAAAGCTTTTGTTACTAAAACAGATTTCAGTTGTCTCGATGAAAAATCCCAAAGATAACACAGTTTAACAGCCTGTGTTAACATTGTATTTTTTGCACCAACAAAGTTATTCCAAAAGAGCTGAAAATTTAGTATTTCTCTGCGTGGTGTCCAGAGCTTTAAAGAAATTTGATAAAACTGAACACGTAAAGGACAAAACAAGAAGTGTCAGCCCTAAAAAAAATATTTTTTACAACAAATAAACAGTATCTGAAAGTAATGTTCCCAAGAAATAGATAATCTAGCAAAAACCTGACGCAGAGATGTATCTGACCCTGCAGTTAATCCATCTACCGTCCACTGAAGCCTCATCGGGAATGATCTCAGCGGAAGGCGGCTGTGAAGAAGCCATTATTTAAGAAGGGAAGTGGAGGAAAGGCTGTGGTACAAGAAGTGGACTGAAGATCAGTGTCAACAGGGGTGACAGAGTGATAAATACAGATTTCTTGGTTCAAATCGTCATCACTGTGTACAAAGGAGGACAGGAGAGTCCAACACTGAGTGTCTACAGCCATCTGTGAAACAGGGTGGAGGCTCTGTCATGGGTTTTGGAGTTATGTGTGGTGTTGGAAATCTCATCAAAACAAATCATTCTGAACACAGAAAAGTCCTGTCAGATTTTTTTGATACATTATGGAGTAAAATCAATGCCATATAGAGAAACACACTGTGATACACAATCAGTCACTGACTGACCACAGAGCCCAGACCTCAATAAAACTGAAGCAGTGTGGGATCTCGACAGAGAATATAAAAGAAGAGCTTTGAATGTCTTTCAAGAAGCCTGGAGAGATATTCCTGAAGACTAAAGAAATAACAAGAAAGCTGCCAAAAAGGGTTCGGGCTGTGTCAAAGAATAAAGGTGCTCATAACAAATATTGACTTTCAAATTCGTTAGAATTCAGTTTTTTGCTGCTGGATTTGTATGTGTGTTTGCATGTAGCCTTAATGCAAAAATCACTGCAACTGTTTCCCACTGTCCTCGCCAAATATGAAGAAATAAGGGGTGGTGCAAGACTTTTGCACAGTGCTGTAGCAATGAAACACTCTTTCGTTATGAATACTCTTGCATGTGCGGAACTGCACAAATGCGTTTCTACTTTCAGCCTGTGGTGTAAGCGGCTCTGTAGAGAATCATCATTAGAATAAATATAAATAAAGCTCAAATCATTGAGTGGATTAAAAAATGGATGCGCTCCGGGTTCATTTGTAGTGAGTACAAACAAAAGGTCCTGATTGCAAAACTTACCTCTGCAAAAAAAAAAAAAAAAAAAAAAACAGGAAAGAAAAGAAAAGAAAAACACGTGGACAAATCCTGAAATACTACTCGGTCTGGTCTTGTCTTGGGTGGATGTGTGGTTGAATAGTTTCAGCTGATCACTTCCAGTCCGGCCTGTCTTTCCTCCACAGTAGCGTCACCCTTCAGGTGCAGTCTTTCCAATCCCTCCCATGAATGATCTCCTTGTCACCTTAGCTTCCTGGCTGTCCAACCCCCTCCTCACCAGGATAAACAAGTAGTACTACTGCCTTTTCTCACCCACCGGTCCATCCTTCAGTGTGGTTTGTGTTGTTCCACCCAGCGTGCCCGGCCAGGGAGGACGACGCTAATGACCTCTGATGATGTGTGCACTTTAACAGGACCAAGATGTGGATTGGGGAGGTGAGAAAGGCCAATATACTAAGTTGCTGGCTGCTAGCAACGGATTAAGAGGTGGATGCACATTCTGCCTTTTATTTGTTAACCCAAACAGATCTGTCATCCGAGGAACATTAAGAACAAAGTGTGCCCGTTTAGCTGTGTAGCTACTGCTGGTAGATTTAATGGAAGTGGCAACAAATGAAATGCTATTTAAAGCTTACACCAGATAAACTGGTGGTGCTGATATATATTTGTTTAATTTTTACAAATAAATTAGGCGTGATTCATTTTTAACTAAATAAATACATTTTCATTTAACTTTGAATTAGGAAAAAAACCTTTGTGACTGTGTATGAGCCTTTTTTAATGTTTAATAAAGGGTTTGTTAAAAATGTTCACCTTATAAATAAAAATATATAAGAACGGGTGAAGAAAAATATTTTAAAACAACATAAAACAGCACACTTCCGTCAAAATAAAAAAAATTTAATATACGTTTCATATTTTATGTACAGAATTTACATGATAATGCATAAATAACACAAAAGATAGAAAAACATTAGTTTATCACCCAGTATGGATGCAATATATATACTTTGAGTCATTTCATCTCAATAACATTGATATTTTAGTATTCATTTATACATCGAAGCAATTAAAAAAACATCTGAGTTAAAGTTTATGGTCGGTTAATGTTCAGTTAATAGACCACAAACAAAGCAGGTTTGTGTGTTTAGGTGTAAGCTGGGGTGGTGATGGGTTGGGGCTTCAGTGGCACCCGCAATCCTCAACAATCATGTCCTCGTGATGCCGCAGAGTCAAATCATCGCTCTCAAAGTACAGCATGGAGAGGGGGCTGAGGCGCGTTGGCACGCAGGACGGGCAGGTCACTCTTTCTGGGTGGTGATGTTTCAAGAGGCTCTGAAAATGAAATAATTTACATGAATAAATGAGCAACTATAGGATTTTTTATTTTGAGGTTTAGAAATAGTTCAGTGAAACTCTTTAATCTGCTTACCTGCATGTATGCATGGTTGGTGGGACTGAAAGACTCGTCCAGGGGTGTAGGGCACTCTCCCTCACAGCGATATGCGTTGTAGCGCTTCGGATGCACAATCCACTCATCCCAGCCGATGTGGTCAAAGTCCACCCACATGTCTACCTTTCGGCACAGCGGTCTCTGGACCTGCTCTGCTGCTGCTGATGGTGCTGGAGCCACAGTAGGTGCAAGTACACCAGCTACTCGCATCCTTTCCATTCTGTTCCTTTTGTGGCGCCGACTTTGAATGTCGCTGCCCTCTTTGTCCATGGACACATACTTGGAGTTCTCCACAGTGTGAATGAGACTGTACGCTGCATGGCCCTCCTTATGTTTGGAGAAGATCACCATCATGACCTGGTTTGTGGTTGGATGGCGGATTTTTCTCTGCCTCAGTCCTAAAGTTGTGAACAGAGACTTTCTGGTTTTTTCCACTCCATCCCCAGCACCACTCCCATACTGAGTCTCAGGCTCTCCCAAAGCCTCTCGGCTCTGCACTTCGTCTCCCTGGTATAGCCAGTATTTTAAAAGACTGGTCACATTGAACACCTTCCAGGAGGACTTTGTGCTGCTGGGCGATGTGCCAAAGCTCCCTAAGAAAAGACGCTCCTCCTGGCACGATGTGTCATCCAGGTCACAGCTCTGCTTCCGGGAGTGATATAAATCCACAGTGGCACGCTCAGAGGCAGAGAAAGCTGGTAGTCTGATCTGCAGCTCTGCCAGCTGGACAAGCTCACTGGTAGAGATGGATGACATGTCAAATGTGACGGTCCACTTTTCGCCCTCTTGATGGCAGCCTGAAAATGAGACACGCAAGTGAGACTTCAGATTGACACACTGCAGTCTGGGATGAATCTGGACAAACCAGATCTGTGGACAAATGTCAAAACACTGGAGTGAGAGGGTGAACAGGACAGGATGTGTATTGGACCCCCCTGTGCAAGGACGTCTGAGGGCTAATATACAACCTCCCCACATAAAACAGGGCAAGCCTTTAAAGTTCGAATAAGCACTTTGACACTTGCTGGGTCGTAAAAGGGAGGGTCTGATAGCACAGACAATCGACCAGTCAATGAGCTCCTGGAGGATTCAGTGCACAGAGAAACCAACTCATACATTAAATAGCAAATTTAACAACCAATGAGCAACATGAAAAACATAATTCAGCTGTTTACTCACCTCTGGCCATCAGGCTTTTGACAGAATCAAAACTGTGCACTGACAGGCTGTCGCTTTGTGCAGTAACATCGCTGACAGCTACAGATGAGGAGGAATCAGCACTTCTGAAGGAGCGATACAGCTGGATCATGTACAGAGGGTATCCTCTGCGATGATCGGTTGACAGATTTCTGAATGCCAAACTGCTCTCGAGTCCCGTGTGATATCTGTGGCCCCGGGCAGAAGAAACCACTCCAAAAGCACAGATGAAGACTATGAGGACTTCCATTTCAGCTGAAACTCACAAAGTGAACACCGGAATGAGAAGAGAGAGAAGCAGAGATCTCCTCCTTTACTCCAGCTGCTCTCAGGCTCAAATGATGCTCTGAGCAGACGGAGCTCCAGGCAGGCCTTTTATAGCCGCCAGCTGCCCTTTGATGACCCCTGGCCACTCCAGGCATCCGAACAGCCCCTCTGATCATCAGAGCACATCAGAGGGCCAGAAAAAACAGAAGAAGAAAGCATTTATCCAAGGTCATTGTCCCATCAAATGAACTGTTCTTTCAGAAATCAATTTAAAAACAATTAAAATCTTGCACAGCAACTCGCACCTTTCTATTTCCTTAATGCAAATAAAGTTTATAAGAATAAAATGACTAATATAAAATGACAACTCAATGTTGAAATGTAAAAACATGTTTTATTTATTAACAAGCTGCAAGAAACATTTGTCTTAATTGCTTCCAACGAGTTAGGATTATAAATATGTTTATAAAATAGTACACAGACACACACTGTGTGATTTCAGTTCTAGTACGGATTAGTTTATAATTTATAGAAGCTGTAAAAATGTGCTGACTCAGAGAGACAGCTCCAAAGACATAAACAGTAAACTACAGTTTAAGAGGTAACGTTCATAACTGCAAAGTGTGTTTCAAAAGTAACCAGGAAACAATAGTACAAGGTTTTAAAGTAACACATTCATATCCAAAAAAAATGTCAGGGTTTCACATTATATGGTCCGGAAGCTCATCAAAAAGAGGTCTGTGTATTAATTTATATAAAGACTTTATATGGAGGTCTGACTGGTCTGACTGGTTTCATCTGTTTCCCACTGTGCTGCTGCTGATGGCTCCTCTCATAAAGCATCAAAGAAGTTCTTCACCTGTGGACAAACAGGCATACTAGGATCACAGCATATCAGAAACATCATCCATACAAAAACATGTCAGCTGACTGGCTCAAACACCCTCACATGCCCCACCCCAGGGTGGAAGATTGTGATTCGCAACATCAGAGCAGTGCCCTCGTGTGGTTAACTCTGGCACAGCACCTTTTAGGAATAAATGCCATTCAGTAGGTATTCAAGCACACCTTTGTGATAAACTGTTCCTGCACCTCTGGGTCACTCTTAAATTCCACGCTGGCATCAAGTTTTAAGACGGGTATCTGCTTCAGCTTCTCAAAATGGATTCTGAAAGGAGAGAACAAAGCTGTATTATTATGACATTAACAGCAGACCACACACTGCTGCACCGTCAGCTGTTCACAGCAAACAGCTGCAAGGAACCTGAACACAAGCACTGTGCCACCACCAGAAAGTTTAGACCAGCTAGATATCACTACTTTGTGTAGCTTCTCTTTTTTACTTGTAAGCATAATGGAGAGGGAGACTAACGGGATAGCGGGCTATCTCCAGCTTAAAGTCAGAGTTCTCAGTATCACAAAGGCGAGTCTCTTTTTACCTGGCTACATCGCCATGCTAACCTACACTGAGCACATACCACATTCAGAGTTTCTCATTAAAATCACCTGGAAGTGCCACAATTTTCACTTATTTGTTTCTTTACAGCTTTGAGTGCAATGCAGAGTGCTGGGGGAACATGTTTTACCTTAGTAACAAGGTGGAGCTAACTGTGCATGACAACTGGTAACTGGATGCAAGTATTCTGTTGGTCATGCAGAAAATGTATAAAGGTCTTTACGCTTGACTCTAATTTACTTTTGCAGCTAATAGAACGCAGGACATGTTTATTTAATAGACCAAATTAACTTCACCTTATGTTCCAGAGCTCTAATGTGTCTTTTGTTCCATTTTTCTCCCCTCACCTCTTGTGGGAGATGACCGTGCTTCCCTGAGCCTGGTTGTGCCAGAGATTTCTTCCTGTTAAAAGGAAGTTTTTTCTTTCCACCATCACCAAGTGCCTGCTCATAGTCTGATTGTTGAAATTTTCTCTCTATTATTGTAGGGTCTTTACCTTACAATACAAAGTGCCTCAAGACGACTGTTGTGATTTGGCATTATATTATAATTATTATTATATTTAAAAAACTGAATGATCACCTTAAAAACAAGAGTGCCCTCAGCATTAAAATATATCTATTAACTCATATTAAAAAATAAAAAATTCTTAACACTGTGTTAATTCACCAGATTAACGATTTTCTGCAGCATTAAAGTCTTGTCTTATTTGTCACATTTTACTGTTATTTTTGTAACACTATTTTATGAATATCATCTGATAACATCCGTGATTGGAGTAAGTGCCACTTATAGGGCTTTTTCTGTGTGGAAGAGGAATCACATGATGCCTGAAACAGCCTGGCTTTGTTGAACTTCTTTTGTAGTACACCCCTCTGGTTAGGCGTGCGCCATAAATTACAATGGCAATAAATCACATAATCCAGAAAATCTGGGGTTAAACCTTAAATTATGTCACCAAGCCCCAGGCCCTTCTTCATTGTACAGTTGACCCCCGGTATTTGCAGGGTTGAGACCCCCTGTAAAAAGGCTTATAAGACCAAATATACCTTAAAGTATCACCCCAAAACAGCCAACAGCACTGGAAAAAGTCAAAAGATAATCAGAGCTGTGTAATCTTATTCTCACTCACTCGGTCGTTTTCTCAACCAGCCACCTCTCATGTTGAGAGTGCAACTTATCCAGATAATCCAGCTTCACGCCCTCCTCTTCTGCTCTTCCCCGACGCTGCAGGCGCTCCATGCATTTCTAAAAGACATGCAAAACTGTTTGTGTGACACTAAATTACCTTCCACTCAGAGCACAAAATACTGAATTTCATGTGCCATACCTCTGGTGGGGCGCTGAGGTAAATTATGCCCTCTAGCTCCACCTGGTGTCCAAACTGCTCCACCAGGAGGGAATGCCAGTCCTGGTAGACAGCCCATTCTGTAGTGTTGATACATCCCAGCTCAAACATGTTCAGAGCAAAGATATATCTGAGAAAACATAATACAGGAGAATTAATTTTCATTATATCCTTGTCAAAATTTTGCTTATTTTGTTGAAAATACTTCTGGTAAATGTGACTCACTCACCTATCGCTGTAGACTGAACGCTCATACACCTGGACAGGTGTTCCCTTTGACTGGAGGAGGCGTGCAGGTGGAGGCTGCAGCTGTGTTCTGAGCCGGCTCATGCAGGAATACGTCTGGAACGTGTATGACCAGCGCTGAGGGTCCTGGTACATCATCTGCAGCAGGTTGCTGACTGTGGTCTGTGGGGGCACACCTTGGCCCTGTCAAAGACACGAGCAGACAAATGTAAGCTGCATTATCCTGCCTTCCTTTAATTTGTGTAACAAAAAAGATGAAGATGTGAATATACCCACCTTTGAGGTCTCACTTTCAATGTTCTGCCACTTGCTGACAGGTTCTGCCACCACCTCCCAGTCTGCACAAGCTGACTGCAGGAGTTTCGCAAAGGTCGATTTTCCAACAGCTGTTATTAAAAAGCAGGTAATGCAGGAGATCAGCACAGAGACATACAACAGGAGATTCGTCTAACTGGGACAATCTGTAAACTCTTACCGATGTTGCCCTCGATAGAAACTCTCCTCACCCGAGCTTTTGCATCCGCAGCTGAACCTGACAGACACCTCGAAGAAAATAAAGTGAGGCTTCCTCTCTTATTTGCCATAGCTCTCAGTACGGCTGTGTATCCACCTCTCATCAGGGAGTCAGAGCTCTTCCACTGGATGCATGTCAATCTTCTGACCTGTGTGAAACCTGCTCGCTGATTATATATGCTGAACAGAGCGTACCGACAAGGCGCAGACATCCCGACAGGTAGTACAACTATACCGGAAAATCACATTAACCCGCAGGTCATTCGGTGGGTAAATGAGTTACAGAACCTGTTATGAAAGTTTGCATCAAGTTAAGACAGACGTTAGCTGGAAGCCCCACGTGAGGTAAGCTCGAGGAGCGTTCATCAGTAACCACAGGAGAGCTAATGTTATAGCGGTGTGGATGCTAACACCGCTATAATGTTGAATTAATGGTCAACGTCCGTTTAATTCGGGTCAGGGAAAAAACCAAAAACGACTATTACCGGCTCAAAACACATGTACCTATTTTACACATGCTACAAACAGTAGCGTTAGCAACAAAAACCACTTCCGGCTCACGTTGTGTACTTTCGCAATAAAAGCATTTCAATATTTTGCTTAGCATAAACAACGAGGTTTGTGTAAACTGACAGCACAGTTTGAGGTGGTGACTACTTATAAATGCAGTTATATTTAGTTATTACAAATATTTTTTAAAAATATTAAATGAGTATATAAATGTACATTCTCATGTGACAACGCGAGTGTTTGTTTATTTATTTATTTATTCTTTATTTATTTTTCACACAGTGAAATTTTCATACGCATTTCAACCTCGGTGCTTAGCGTTTTTTGGGGGATTTGGGGTTTTTTTGGGCGGTGGGGGTACTTACATTCGTCATGTTCGTGAGGTTTGTTTTTATTTTAAATATGTATATTGTAGGTTTTCTTAGTTTTCTGTTTACATGTACTGAGAGATTTGCACTGGTGTAATCTCGCTAAATGGCCAAGAAATTCCCAGTTTACGAGATTTAAGTTTAAGTTTCCTGTCCAGTTAGCGTAATCCGGTAGTTTGTATTCAGCGTGTCTACAATAAAGTAAAACAAACAAACAATCAAAAAAAAAATCAAAATTAAAGATAATTATAAAATAAATAAACTATCCTGTGTTCGTGTGCCTTTGTAGAAAAACTTGTTTGATTTCATCAGCACAGGGTATGAGGGCGCCAGCATTAAACTCAAACTAAACAAAGATGGTTACATAGGTCTCGATGCATGTATAGGCTATTAAAAGGGAGAGTGTTTCACTAAACCTGATAATGCATTTTTAAATGGACTCCATCAAAACACATCACTTGCTGACAAACAGCATGCTGATTGCTGCGGAAATCAAAGATAACCTGAAACACTAACAAAAGTCACTTCTTTAATTTTCTTGAACGCCTGTCAGAAATTCTTACCGTCCCATAGTGTTGCAAAGCACCATTTCTTTACGCAAAAACGCCTTAAACATATTAAACACTCAACGTAATGGCATTGATTTTTCACGTTGTTGTCACGTTTCAGGACCACGGACAGCACGTGCTTCTGCGTTCGAAAATTAGCTCGTTGCCTCTAATCAGCAGATATTAGTGAGCGTCACACCTTCCCATCACACGCAGACGACTCCACTAGCTTTCTTAGTAAATTTGGCCCATACCCTACAATATATGATGCAGTGGCGTGCACAGACATTTTGGGGGGCAAGTGCTCCAGGGGGAAAAAAGGGCACTTTTTGCATATGTGGAAAACCTTTTCTTTTTATAATAAAAAAATCGCACAGGTTAAATGCAATTTGACTTTTATTTCAAAACATTCTCTAAAAATCAAAAATCACACCACAAAAAGATAAAATCTGTATCCAACTCTAAACTATATACATACATATTCTCAAGTGTCCATTAAATGGAGTGTACTGCTCTAAAGAAGCATCCTTCTTGGTGCCATGTCTTTGTAGATGTTGATGACCTCGTTGTAATTGATCTCCACATCTTTCTCAATGGCCAATAATAATAATAATGGATTGGATTTATATAGCGCTTTTCAAGGCACCCAAAGCGCTTTACAATACCACTATTCATTCACTCTCGCATTCACACACTGGTGGAGGCAAGCTACGGTTGTAGCCACAGCTGCCCTGGGGCAGACTGACAGAAGCGAGGCTGCCATATCGCGCCATCGGCCCCTCTGGCCAACACCAGTAGGCAAGTAGGGTAAAGTGTCTTGCCCAAGGACACAATGACCAGGACAGAGAGGATCGAACCGGCGACCTTCCGGTTACAGATGCGATTCCCAACCCCCTGAGCCACGGTCGCCCTGTCTGATCTCCTAACAAGAGGAGATCAGACAACCTTTCTTCTCCACACAAACTTCTTAGTTTATTTTTGATTATTTTTAGCTTTGAAAAGGATCTTTCAACTGTCGCAGTTGTCACTGGTAGTGTTGCGTAGATCTGAATCATTTTGACAAAGGCAGGAAAGATCAGCTGGCCATTGTTTTCCCTCAGTATCAGAAATATTTCTCTGAGGTCTTTTGAACTAAAGCTGGAGTGGAAGACCTTTAATTCTGTTTTGAGCTGGTCCTCATCTTCTCCATAGAATTCACAGAGGATGTGGACAGCTTCAATGGCTTCTGGGTTTGGTGGGCCTACCCAGTTAGCATGCACAGTTAAGGGCTGGAAGGACTGAATGATTCTGGCCGTTGGGCTTCCAGTATTGTCCCCTTTGAACTTCCTGTTCAGTTCCCCAGTCATGATGTCCAGAAAGGTGAAATATACACCACTCCTGAAATATGCCTCCACTGACTCAAACTGAGCACCTACTTGAGACACTGTGGTGCTGTGTTGGAAACGCACTGGAACTTTCCGCTTTCTCTCCTGACCAGGCACCACGGTAGGTACTGGAATGTTGAAACTCTCTGCCTTCTCTGATGCACATCTAAATATCTCTCCAAATTTCTCCTCAGACCTCATGGTTTGCAATGTGTGAAGCACACCATCAATTACCTTGTAGGCAGTGGAATGGTCCAACCCTTCTTCCTGCAGAGAATCTGATGCCAAAGCAGTGACTTCGAATACTGGTGTGGTGATTTCCATGCAGAGAATGAACATAAAATTAATGGCATTTCTGTACATCTGAGCATCACCTTGGGCCAGGTTAGGTGGGTCACTGTCACTGATGTCATCAAGGAGCATCAAAATGGCTTTCAAATTTCTCTGAAGTGCCTTCAGTGCTTTTTCCCTGCAAGCCCATCGAGTATCTGACAGCTGCTGGAGCTCCAGGAAAGTTGTCCAGGAAAGAGAGACTCCTGAAATTTGACCAAGGCAGCATGACGCTTTGGGGAGCCTGAGCAAAAGGCATACAATTTCTCCACCAAGTTGAAAAATGTCACAAAATGCTTGCTGGACTTTGATGCCTCCACTAGTACCAAATTGAGGCAATGGGCTTTGCAGTGCACATAGAGGGCCTTCTCATTGTGTGCACGGATTCTAGCTTGGAGACCTTTATACGTGCCACTCATGTTGGCTGCTCCATCATAGCCTTGACCATACATGTTCTTCATCTCTAGGCCATTCTTTTGCAGAAGCAAGAACACTGTATTCTCCAGCTCCTGGCCTGTAGTTGTATCAACATTGCACACTTCGATGAATCTCTCCTTTATTTGCATATGATGAAAATATCGCACAACAAATGACACTTGCTCTTTGTGTGAAACGTCAGAGGTTTCATCAAGTAGAATGGAATACATTTCAGCCTCTTTTATTTCACGTTGTATCTCCTTCCTGATGTAAGTTCCTAGTGCTGCAATGATGTCATTTTGACTTCTGTTGGAAAGCAGTGACACCTGGGGCCTTATCTTGGTGGCTTTAACTGTGGCAATTTTTTCCAAATGCATTTTCAGCACACTATCGTAGCGGGAAAATACATTGACTAATTCACGAAAATTGCCACGGTTATCACTGGACTCACTCTCATCATGACCTGCTTGTCCCTGACGTGCAAGATACACTGTTAGGTCAATTAATCTTGTCAGGATTTCTTTGTTTGTCTGCCTCTCTCGCTCTCTAACTTCCACCCCTTTTACGTCTGAAACATCAAATGCAGACTGAAGGGCCTTTTTCTGGAAATTGATCCATCTAACCATGCTTGTCATGTGCATCTCTGCGCTGGAGTGTTGTTTGATTTTTTCAAGAGCAGTACTCCACTTTCTGATGCCATCAGTTGTCCAGGCTGTTCTGCTTTTATATTTTTCATCCGAGAGGAAAAGCCGACAACTAAAACAATGCATTGAATTAGCATTGTTTTAGTGTGTATTCCAGCCACACATTAGCAGAAAACCACTGTTTCTGGAATGATCTCCCCTCAGTTTTTGAGTAAGGTATATCAGGCTGACATGGGCCCACATTGCAGCACATTGAAACGTATCTGTCATTGCGCTTTATTTTAAATGTATGGATGTGTGTTGGATCTGTTGGGTATTGTAAAGCTGCTAACTTTGACATTATGTGATCGATCTGTTCTTCCTCATTGTGGTCTTCAGAGAGCACATTAAAACATTAAAATAGAACCTGACTCTGCCCTTGACTCTGACCTTTCATCTTCATTTTCCTTTGCTTTCATCCAGGAGAGCAGAGAACTGCTTCCCTGGGCTGCCTGTTGTAGATCCCTTTCTTTCTCCTTTCTCAGCTTCTCTTTCCTAGGCATTATGCTTGCTGAAATTAGTAAATAAATAGACCAAAATGTATGAGAACGAATAAGACTGACTGTGGTCATTACAAGAACAGGGCAGAATGGTCGTTTTCACAGGCAATTGGGAACTGCCTATTTTTCCTTTAGCAAATTAATGTGTTAATGTTGCCAATATGTTACACCAAAAAAAATTAACATGTCTAACCAGTGCTTCTCAAAACTTTTAACATGCACCACCCCCAACACCGTACCCTTCAAACTACCAATAACAACGTCACTGTTCTGTCACAATCAGGTCACAACACAGTGCGTAAATGTCTGCAAGCATCGCTGAGTCAGTAACAACCAGTTAGGCTAAAGACTGCATCTTTAGACAGTTGGACGATGTTCTAACTTTCTCACAGGAGACACCTACTAAAGACAGTCAAAGACATTAATTTCAATCTTACCAAAGTAGGACAGTAGTTGACGTTAGTTATGGAAAGGCTAATCCACAAAAACGGAGAAACGTCCATAATTCTATTATTCATAATCATGGCAAGGTTTTAGGTTTTTCTGCAGTTCCATCTCTAAAAAGTGTGATGTCTTCCCGTCACTGACTTCAGTTTGAAAACTTTGTATTTATTCACAGATTTCCGTGAGATCATCCTAAAATTTGTAACGAAAAATGGGCTCAAAAGAGCCCTCTGCCTAACGGCATGTAGCCTATAGCATAACGTGATATTTTCAATAGTGTATGCAAAAAGGTCGGAATTGATGGAGAGTGGGGTTGCCTAAATGGTTTAGGTTACATTTTAAATGTGTCGTTTTTTTGTTTATCCATATGGATGGATGGAGGGGGCAAGCTGGCAAAGTTTGTCATGTGCAGTTTCTGACAGGCTACTTCACAACAAAACAATTGCAGGTTGGTCTTAGAGGGCAAACAGAATAATTTCACTCGATTCATGGGTTACCTGACGTGTTGGACTGCGGTCAAGTGAGCCCTCACTTACGAAGTCACAGTCAAGCTAGCCGCACCGCCAGCCGCACCTAAAATGTTGTTGCACTACTCTTACGCATATTACGGTATCGGTGCCGACTGGCTTAGAAACGCAGTGTTTTCTGTCCTGACACTACATTACTTCACAATCCACTCCCAGTTTTGGTTTATCTCCACTTTTCCCCCTGTGATCCACAGCCAAAATTACTGTACGGTTTTTGAGAAAATTGATAGTAAACTTTGCACAATTTACTCTACTGTACTCTATATATTCTCATCTTTGAGCTCAGATTACAGAAAAACTATAAGAGGTGACGCAGATATTTCACTGGATTCTGAATCTAGGCCATCTCGACTCTGTACCCTGTCATCCACAGCCAATATTACTGTACGGTTTTTGAGAAAATTGATAGTAAAATCTCCCCATTTTGCTTTACTGTACTCTACATATTCTCATCTTTGAGCTCAGATTACAGGAAAACTGTAAGAGGTGACGCAGATATTTCACTGGATTCTGAATCTAGGCCATCTCCACTCTTCACCCTGTGATCCACAGCCAAAATTACTGTACGGTTTTTGAGAAAATTCATAGTAAACTTTGCACAATTTACTCTACTGTACTTTTAATATTCTCATCTTTGAGCTCAGATTACAGGAAAACTGTAAGAGGTGACACAGATATTTCACTGGATTATGACTCTAGGCTGTTGCCACTCTTCACCCTGTGATCCACAGCCAAAATTACTGTATGGATTTTGAGAAAATTCATAGTAAACTTTGCACAATTTACTCTACTGTACTTTTAATATTCTCATCTTTGAGCTCAGATTACAGGAAAACTGTAAGAGGTGACGCAGATATTTCACTGGATTATGACTCTGGGTGACCCCCACTCTTCACCCTGTGATCCACAGCAAAAATTACTGTACGGTTTTTGAGAAAATTGATAGTAAAATCTTCCCATCTTGCTTTACTGTACTCTATATATTCTCATCTTTGAGCTCAGATTACAGGAAAACTGTAAGAGGTGACGCAGATATTTCACTGGATTCTGAATCTAGGCCATCTCCACTCTTCACCCTGTGATCCACAGCCAAAATTACTGTACGGTTTTTGAGAAAATTCATAGTAAACTTTGCACAATTTACTCTACTGTACTCTATATATTCTCATCTTTGAGCTCAGATTACAGGAAAACTGTAAGAGGTGACACAGATATTTCACTGAATTATGACTCTGGATGACCCCCACTCTGCACCCTGTCATCCACAGCAAAAATTACTGTATGGATTTCTGATCAAATTAAATCCTAATCCATTACCGAACAAAATGAGTTCATTGAATTATTTGCTACAAGAAATTTCTTTCCACACACAATTTAAATTTTTCAAAATGTCATTCACACACCACCTCAAGTAGCAACTTTAGTTTTAGACATTATTTATTCAGTGCTTAATCACAACAATAGTCACCTTAAGGCACTTACATAATAAGTTAAACCTTACAATAATACATACAGAGAAAAACCCAACAATCATATGACCCCCTATGAGCAACAGTGGGAAGGAAAAACTCCCTTTTAACAGGAAGAAACCTCCGGCAGAACCAGGCTCAGGGAGGGGCGGCCATCTGCCTCAACCGGTCAGGGTGAGAAATTACATTTCTCAGATTACTGATTTCTCATATTACTACTACACAGTTTAGATATATTGTTATTCATTATCTGTCATCACACAAATCAACCCAAAAAATCAAAAAGGAAATACTTAAAGTACGTGCACAAAGCAAGAATGTTATACACATTGTGTTTTACACATGTGTTCCTCAAAACAACAATAACAACTATAAGCAGATTATTCAAGTAGCTTTCACTGCATGTGGAATTAGGTTACACAAAGCACACACTTCCACTCTGTCTTCTGAGCACTGCTGAGCTGTTCATTTGTCATGTCCAGGCATTCAGAATGGAACCAGCGGTTGCAGTTATCACACTGGATCTGTAAACAAAAACATATGAACTTTCATAAACACATTACGTAAATAATTCTATGTTTTAATCAATTACAATCTTTAAGACACAGAGTCAAATACTTTGTTGTAGATAACATAAAACTATTTTTAAAAATACTATACCCAGTCAGTGATGGAGGGTCCTGGATTAGGTGGTTTCGCTGTTGCACACATGGCACAGTTGTTGTCACTGTCAAATACTAAGACATAACATATATATATATATGTTAGTGTTCATCAGTTTGACACAAATAAATATGTCCATTTGAAGAAGATATTACACACCGGAGGCCTCAAGTATTGTCTGTGCAAATGTCCTTCGTGCCTGGGCCATCTCTTTTTTTGTCGTCAAAAATGTCATTTCTGGTTTATTTGGGAATGCTTCCATTACTTCTTTGGCCATCTGAAATAAAAAATAAAAAAAATTTAATTGAAAACATCTGCAAATGTTACACTTCCTGTTTACACAATTTAACCTTTTAAGATTATTTTAACTTCCCCCACCCCATCTTCTTATCTAATTTTACAGAAAAATATGATTGAGTTAATGTGGTACCATACCATGATGACCATTACTCCACAGCTAGAACCATCCCGTTGAAATGGATGTGTCAGTACTCCTCCTCGAAGTCTCACATTCACCCAGTCTGTTTTGTTGTAGCATGTCCTCCTCATTTTGAAGTATTCACTTTGTGAACATAACATACATCACATTTATATAATAATGAAAGATAAAAGTCACACAGAAAAAGACACATATAGTACATATCACTGTTTTTAATGGTCTGTCAGAAAGCCCTGTGCTCTAGATTATGTTAGATGAAGTATCAAAATTATTAACATGTTCTTTTAAATCTACAAATGTTAACTGTCTCAAATGTATCACTGCTTAGACACTGTCAGTGTTTTGTTTTTATTATTTAAAATTACATACGTGAGTAATTTTGAATTATTTTTTAAAATTCTTTAAGGAACTGATAACCACAGATTTTATAAAACTTTAATCTACAACCATACGTTCACCTTTAGAAAAAGACCTCCTACGTCCTCCTGTCACTTTTCTAATATTTCATGTTATTATATAAATGTAATAACGCATATTTACCGGAATCTTTTGGCTGCACGGTCAGACTCTTCCTGCTCCAAAGAGTTTCTTGAAGGATCGACCAAATACAGACAGCTGTCATCTGCATTTATGTACTGCGATAGATATATAAATATAAAAAGTACATAAATTATCAATAATGTGTTATTGAAACAAACTGTTTTCACAGAAATGCTGCTCGTACTAACCAGAAACTTCCAATGTATATTTCCAATGTTCACAAAGGATAAAATGGCTCTGTAGTTGTCAAAGTTCACCTGTGACATATTAGAAATTAATTACAAATTTGCAACAATACTTTTTCCATTTCGAGACATTAATTAACTTTAAAAAAATGTATTCTAGAATATATAAAAAAAATTTTTACCTTGGACAAGCTTTGTCTCCTGATTAGTTCTCTCTCCATAGAGGATCACACCGCTCGTGTAGTGGTTCATAATGTAGATATTATTCCCCTGATTTAGCCGAATGGCCCAGTGGTGCAGGAGACTTTCAATGACCTGAGGAGTATAATAAATAACCTTTTATTACTTTGTAAACATGATAAATTTTTGGAATACAATCTTTAATAAAGATTTTTTTTACTTACGTATACTCAGTATTCAGTCATGAGGATATGCCTGGAATGTCGATCTAAAGCAGTACTTACTGAATGTGTAGGGAACAACTAATGTTCTGCCCCAGCTTTAACGTTAACCTTATGCAGTACTTTTCTTTTTTTTTTAAATAACTGGATTACATACCTCTCCAACAAGCCAGCTGTGTGGTCTAAGGGTCAGGAACTCACTGTGACGTATGACAAAGTTGTTACCTCTAATCTGAGATGGGACCACAGAAACAACAACTTCCGTTTCCTGTTGTTTCCACAAATATGCGACCTGTGTTTCAACAAGACAACAGTAACTAAATTCAAATAATTCTTCTTATGAGAACATTCATTTTAATCAATTACAACAGTTTTAAATCTAATTTTTAAAATTATTTTATGTACCTAATGCAACAACATGAAAACATCTCCAAATTTGACATAGATTTTAATGTAATTTATTTGAGATGTTAAACTACATTAAGAAATTAAAAATTGAGTCAGTTACTGTTGTTTTTATAATATTAAGGCCAGTAACATGTAAAAGTTACATTTATTATTGTACTGACATTTGTAATTTTTCTGTGGTCTGTTATTTTTCATTCATCTACACATACATATAATAAAATCTAATACATAATTACAAAAATATGTACAAACAAACTTGGTTTTTCAAACAGATGACATAGTTAATGAATTAGAGTTTGTTTGTGAAACATCACCTGTGATGCTGTGTCCTTTGTCGGACCGGTTGTGTTTCTCTCAAGGTGCTCTGTCCTTTCCAGTGTAGATGGAGAATCCTCTGGCCCCTTGATTTGTGGGTTGAATTTAAAAGAAAATATTTGTTACTGCTGTGATCATTTTAAGTAATTTTTTTATTAAGGAAAAATTGGGTGTACTCACTGTCCTCCTGACATCAGAGAGTGGCTCCAAAAGGATCTCTTTGAAGGCCCTTTCCATTTCCTTCACGGTTGGATCATCGTTGTTTACCAGGTGTATTTCAAATGGAGGACTTGTGGGGTTCTTATGTTCAATGTACTTTTTGATTGTGGTGACTACAACATCAGCACAAATTGAGACTGGAAAGTTGAATATTCCAGAGCTCACTGCTGGAATGGCAACAGAGGAAAATTTGTGCTCTTCTGCACATGTCATGACGTTCAAAATACCTTTTTTTAAAAGGTTCTTTGCATGGGTTATCATGTGCACTGTGGGGTCATTCTGCAGACACGGGCCTACCAAATGAATCAGCTTCATGCAAGGTAGTTTGCCTGCTGTGGTAACTGCAACTTGTCCAGCCTGTAATTTGCCATTTTTGGCAATGAAGAGATCACTCTCTGCTTGGATAGTGCGTCCTCCAGTAGCAGACAGTGCCTTTGCAAGTCCACCCATGTGAGAGAGACTTTCATTAGCTGCATTAACAATTGCATCCACTTTGAAGGCACATAAATCTCCTTTCCATACTGTGACCGATGCTTTATTAGCCATGTATGTTGCTATTTTTTGGCAAACGGCTATTTGTTCCTGGCGCTCATCCTACAAAGATAGACACATGTCAATTTTCAGAGTCATTTATGACAATAACACACAAAAGATAAATGTAGACATTAAAAACATCTCTAACAATACCTGGTTTTGATGAGCATCATATTGTTGGTGCTGTTCCTGTTTAAAGGTTTGAACAGTCTTCTTCCCTTTTACCTGTTAACAGATAACATTTTTGAATGACTTTATATAATAGAATATAATATACAAAAGAATATGGTCATGAATGAGACAAACTTGTTCTGATGTGAGACGTATGTAACGAGTGAGCATCTGTCCTGCTGTTGGTGTACCACACAGGAACTGATATGACTGTGTATGAGTGCCTAGTCCCCTTAAAGGACTCTGTTTACTTGGGATGTAATGTTGGACAGAGGAACTATGGGATAAAAACACGGGCAGTATGTGATGCCCGGTCCAGCTGTACAGAGAACATGCTAATGTATGATTGCAAACTTGCTTGCCTGCAGTCAGGGCACGCGAGCTGTGCTTAATACAGTAGGTCTCCAAAAGACAATAATCAGCCTTGAAAGCTTGTTTAATTCAAATGCCCTTGGCCTACAACTGCTGAAAACGAAGCTGTACATGGTGTGACCAGCAAAAAGCAAAAAACCTGAGCTTCCTCCTGCACTTATGTCACCTATGGACATGCATTTTTTGGCATTAAAGTGGGGGTTCACTAAGGCCCATGCCTAGGTGTAATACAATGTCAAAACACATAAAGATTTCAGGTAATCAGTTGTAATACAGTTTGATTAAACATTGAAACATGGAGACGGATGATAATTTATAATTCATGCTTTATAAATAGTCAAAGCAGACGCTTTACCCCAGAGGACAAAAGGAGTATGGCAATCGGGAGGACATCACAAGGTTTAATTATTGAAAATAATGGGAACATGATGACTTACCTCAGTTTTCTTTTTCTTCACTGGCAGTTCTGTCACTAACGGTGACACGCACACACCTTTTCATTTAATGCGTTTGTCTTTCCATTTCTCCATTTCCACGCGAAAAGACTGTTGATTACACATACATACTTTTAGTGCTTACTTATTTTATCATCTCTTAATTCTATAGTCATAGGCAAATGTTTTCACTTTTTCTTAGTTTCTTGTTCTAGTTGTATGAAACACATTTTTCATTATTAGGAAGTTATTCATACCTTTTGTCTTGATTTTTTCATGTCTGCATATTCAAGCAGGAGGGCATCGTGCATTTTTTGATAAATTTCCACAAAGTCATCAAGCCTTGTCAGTCTCCTTCTCTGGATACGGATTTTTTTTCAAATCCCACTGGCTTTTCTCCATGATTCCTTGGGTCCTATTGTCTTGTGTACAATTCTTAAATGCAATAGTACATTGTTTAAGTCAGTATCTATGGATTGTAAATTTATGTACAATTTATGTTTCTTTTTCACTTATTCTTCTCGCTATGATACCTGGTTCTTGGATTGCTGAATGTCATCATAGAGTTTACTGAGCCGCTGGTAAGCAGGACCAGTACCATGACGTCCAAGATCCCCTAAGGAGAATACAAGTAATTCAAAAACATAATCAAAATAGATAATTCAACATTTAGCACATTTACATTTATGAATAACTGACAATTTAAGAAAGTAATACAACAAATAAAAAAACGTACCGAGCATCATTGATGACCACAAAGTTGCATGTGGTAGAAGGTGATTTACCAGACCGGCAATAAATTTGGGTGCATGAAAGATGTTTCTTTCGCCCTCACAGTCCAGTGTTGCATTGTCAACAATTGCCTGGAAATGGGTCTTCAAGGGGGCATTCTGAACGTCAGTCTGTAAAACAGATATATATCTGTATTCAGCAAGTTATCAAACCAAAGAAAAATTAATTATATAAAATGTTATTTTGGTTTAAAATATATATTTTTAAAATAATGTGAATTCATTAATTCATTTGGGACAGACACAAGTAAAAAAGTTATTAATATGGTTACTTAAAAAATAAATCTTAGCTAACCTTGTAATCTTCAGCAATCACAGTCTTTTCATCCAAATCCAGGGTTCCCCGTTTTTGCATAAGGATTTTCAAGTTGTTGTAGTGTTTTGTTACGTTCCTTCCACTACAAGGACTGCAAAACACTATTGCTGCACTATGGACAACATCATCCATGTCTTTTAAATTATCACAGCATGCAAGGAGCCCAAACACATGCATTCCAAGCCTGTAGTTCTCTGGAATGCTGGGAAAATGAACAAATGAAATCACTGTTAGTAGGACCTTTACATTACAAATCTTGTATTCTTTTTTTTAATTATTCATATAAATGTACTCACTGTTTTTTACAAAGGTCCTTGGCATTTTTCATGACATGGCTCAGACATCGATGAAGAATGGGAATGTTGAATTGCTGTGCTGAATGCTGGCCAGTGAGTAAGACATAGTACTTCTGCAGCAGATCCTCTAGACTTGTTCTGCAGAATGTCATGGAAATGGATCGGAGGAGTACCAGGGATCCATCACACATGAACATGACAGGCCTGTTGTAGGCCCGATTACCAAATGCTCTTACCAGATCAGTCTGAAAGGCTTGCAAGAAGTATGTCACAGAGGCTGTAGTGTGGTCACATGTGACATATGTAGCAACTGGAAGAGGAGAAGCACCTTTGGATGGGTTTCTGACAACCAACTCATACACATAGTAAGGTGGCGTTCCAGCACTTTCTTTTCTTATTATACTTCCAGTGGCATCAAAGTACACAATGTCTTCTTTGCATCTTTGATGAAAAACTGACAAGGTTTTCTTAGACCACAGCATTATGCCCTTTGGATGCATCAGAATCTTCTGCAGTACGTCCTTTTCAGTGTCCTGATACTGTTGAATTATCTTTTGTAAGCTAATCAACTCGTTGGGATCTGCTCTACTGGCTTTTCTTTCAGACCATGCAATGTTTTTCAACACTTCTTTTGTTGGAGCATCATCTCTGTTTCCAGATTGGATCACCTTTTGTGGCACTTTCTGTAAAGACTCCAAGTACAAGCTCCTTGGTAATTTGTTTTTGAGGAGTTCTCCAGCACTTTGACGTGCTTGTGCACGCACAGGCCACCTTTTCAGCTCTTTGTTATTATGGCAGACCTCACCTCCTTTGAAAACGACTTCTGCTTTCAGTGTCTCTTCGTCATAAACCACCACAGCCACAGTGACAGGGCAGTCCTGAAATCTGCAGTACCCCATACACCTGAAAACTGGTGCCTTTGATCTTGAAGAGAGTTTTTTCACACTGTGTCTCCGAAATCCAAAACTGCAGTACGGGTTAAGTGTTCTGATTCCACTGGCAATTATATTTGTCCACTGCAGTCCTTTAAAATGTCTTCCTGACTGATGTTGCCGTAACTCCTTCCATTCATTCTCATTTATGAAAAAGAAAATTTTCTGCTGTGGCAAACCAGATGTGAAAAATTTGTCTTCAGAACTGCTACTGTCTGTGTTGACTTTAGCTGATTCATCTGATTCATTCCTCTGCAACAATCAGATATGCATTTTTAAAAAATATATAAAAACTTTCAATGTTTGTCACTACAGTGTCTCTATGAAAATCCAACAGCATCATTATGTTACAATTTCACTAACGAACCCATAGGACAAGTTTCACAATCTCTTAGTAAATTTGTCTTAGTAAGTGAATATGACTAAGAAATATTTATTTTACCTCAAAAGATCATCACAAAAAGATTTTAACTTTAAATTTAAACTTTGGATTACTGTTCAAAACACTTGAAATTTTAAATATAATAATTACATGATAGTGTTTAACAAACATATAAACTCTGTGTTTTCTTTCTCTGTTTTGTATTAAAAACAGTGTAAGTTATGAAATTACCTTAGCATTTGCATTTGAAGACGAAGATTTAGAGTCACTCTTGAGGGATTGTGTGTCTGGGGTATGGATGCCGCTCTCTGCAGTTTTTTGAAGTGCATCCTGTGAAGAGAAAGCGATTTCGTTTCTTTACAAATTAATGTTTTTCCAAAGCATCACAATGTAATACTGAATAAAATACAAATAATTACCTCGTATCTTGAAGGTAAAGGTACATTTCCTACAGCTTGTGGAGACTTTGGCGCAACAATGTCTTCCTCACTCTAACGAATCACAAATTAATTAAAACATAACAATTAGACTGAAATTTCTGTATGTCTTTGTTAAAACACATTGTTACACAATATTTTGAAAAAAATCACTATGTAATGAAGGTTTTATAAGGGAAAAAATATTCATTAAAGGAATATATTACTCTAATTATTGTAAATGAAAAAGTAATCTTCTGATTCAGATTTTTGAACTTGATTGGGCAATAACAAGATCAAATGGAGAAATTAGAAGAGTGGAAGACATGGAGTGAAAAGTTAGTCAGCAGCAGGAGGATGAGTTGGTTACTCCTTTAAAATGGTGGTCAGATGTGACACTCAGGTCTTTGTGTGGCTCTCCTGTGGGTGCTTAAGGCTCTACACCTCATGGTTTGGTGGCTTGCTTTCATATGTGTTTACCTGCTGAGAAGTCTATTGTAATCTACTTTCTTGCTCTCCATATGACTCATTATTACTCTGTTTCAAGATTTAAATTATTTTCAAGATGACATTTTGGAGTGAATTTGTTTTTATTTTTATCTAAAAAGCAGGATAACTACAATGGCTGGATAAGGTTGTCATGATGGCTTCAAATTTTTAAATCTGACAGTAAGTGTATGACACATTGCTTACAATGGAAGGAAAATCATCTCCAAGTGTTGTCTCTGCAGTAGGAAAATCAGTCAGTAGCAAGGGACCCTCTACCCCTGATGTGGTCTGTAAAAATATTTGATTTTTGCATAATAATTTTTATTACAGGAAGTTCTAACAAAGAAAGAGCTGTTCTTTTTTTAAAGTATTTTTTAAATGGACTAAATATAAATACTAAAAAAACATTGCTTACCTTTTCATACTGCAGGACTGCCTTGACAATTTTTTTCCTATTAAGACATGTATTAGGCACTCCCAAATCTCTTGAGACATTTTCCCAAAAGCCATGCACTTTGTGTACACTGTAGGTCTTTAGACTGGTCCCGGGTTCAGCATACTTGTGAATGACCTCTAATATATTTGGCAGGGGGTTTGAAATTGTCCGTGCCTTTTAATGTAAAAGAGAACATTGACATTAACACATCATACCTTTATTGTGCTGTAAGTGTATATTATTATCACATTATTGTTTGTTAAATTACTTGCCTTTCCAAAAACTGAAAAAGTGCAGGTCCTGAAATTTTGAGACAAATTAAAATTAGTACAAAGAAAAAAAAAACATATGAACATATCTGTTATACTGAGATCAACCTTGCAATACTGATCAACAATAACATATGAAATGTGAACTCTTCATTAAATTTTAATAGACTTCAGAAAACATTTTGGGGCACTCCAAGTACCCACACTCTAGTGATTGATGCCAAAAAATCTTTTTGGTGATTTTTTCTATGCCAACAACATAACAGGTAGCATTTAGATTTTTGGACATACAAGCGCTAACTAACACAACCCTCGTTAATGTTTATTTACTAATAAACTATCTCTAAGTTCTAAATTTTAAAATTCACAGTGCAAATTACGGTACTGTAATTAACACTATAGTTAAAAAACACAAGCAATAATCCACTGTGTGTAATACACATTCCCTAATTCCATCCATCCATCTTCATCCGCTTTATCCGGGGCCGGGTCGCGGGGGCAGCAGCCTAAGCAAAGAGGCCCAGACCTCCCTCTCCCCAGCCACCTCCTCCAGCTTATCCGGGGGAATACCAAGGCGTTCCCAGGCCAGCAGAGAGATATAATCTCTCCAGCGTGTCCTGGGTCTGCCCCGGGGCCTCCTCCCGGTGGGACATGCCTGGAACACCTCGCCCAGGAGGCGCCCAGGGGGCATCCTTGTCAGATGCCCGAACCACCTCAGCTGGCTCCTTTCGATGTGGAGCAGCAGCTGCTCTACTCTGAGCCCCTCCCGGATGGCCGAACTTCTCACCCTATCTCTAAGGGAGAGGCCAGCCACCCTTCGGAGGAAGCTCATTTCCGTCGCTTGTATCCGCGATCTCGTTCTTTCGGTCACTACCCACAGCTCGTGGCCATAGGTGAGGGTAGTGTTAGGTATTTTAGTACCATGGGAGCATTTACTGGATATTGTTTTATAGTGACATTGTACAGGAAAACTCTGTCATTCAATAAGGCCCCTTTGTTTTAGTTATTTTTCTCTTTGACCCAAGAATTGATGTGTGAGAATCACAGGCTGGTACAAGGTTGAAATACCACAGAGATCACTCCCTCAGCTACATTAGTTTCTTAATCTTTTAGACGCCTGTTGAAGGCCAAATGGTTTGTTTCAGATTTCACTAATGTAAGAACTCTTTGTTTTGTGCCTTGAAAATATGTCGCTGAGATAATCACAATTGTAGCTGAACTGATACACTACACAAAGGATGCCTTATCTTGGTCTGTACTGGTTTAAACTGATAATCTGCTGTCTCATGAATTTTACCCTCTATATAAACTGTTGTACTTGAGAATAAAGTTGAGTCGATTTGGGAAGACAACCTGAAGCAGTCTCTGTTTTCTTGTTCTCCCAAGCTGCTCCCGAGCTCGTACTAACACGCTGAATGGCATGCTTGAATATTACTTGAGAATATATTTGACTGTGTTACAGACTAAGGGACATTCTCTGCTGATAGACGTCCACGCCTCGAAGGAAGTCGATCCACGGATTAGGCCCTGGAAACCGTTTCCTTCAATTTTGGTGTCAGAAGTGGGATCCTGACGAAGGTAGGCACTCGTCTTTTATTTTATAAGACTGTGTTATGCCTTTCTCAGTGATCCACATAGAAACGGGATACGCTGACGAGGCCTTCTTCAGTGGCCCACATAGTAACAAGTGGGATACGCTGAGGAGCCTTCGTTAGTGGCCCACGTAGAAACACAGGAAGTTGCCTGTTGTTTTGTAAATAAAAGCAGAAAGGACACAGGAAGTTGCCTGCTGTCATAAACTAAGAAGTTGCTCACCAGCAGAAAGGACACAGGAAGTTGCCTGGGGTCATAAAACGAGAAGTTGCTCGTTAAAAAGTGAGAAGTTGCTCACTAAAAAGATAAAATTGCTAGCAAAAAATCAAGTAACCTCAGGTGTGCCACAGCAAAAATAAAAACTAACTTAAATCCTTCAAAGCGTCTAAACCCCTCTGGAAATCACTGACCATGGGTCAGAATAATTCAAAGACCTTAGACGGGTCCGATAAAAACTCAAAATTAACTGTAAAACCGAAAAAAATAAAATATAAAATCACAAATAGCGGCTCAGTACGACTCCCACTTCCGGTTACGTTTAACCCACGCTCGTGAATCAATGAAGACTTCCATGATTACGTATCCAGAACATGCGGAAGTGCTTACGTGACTGATTTCGTCTCGAACTTAAGAACTATAACTTTAATGCATCCTAATGTATTTCCGGAGCCCTATCCCGAACGATTATCGCCAGAAAACAGGTCAGTAGAAATGTTAAATACTATTTGTGATAAGGAAAGTAGGCTGATTAAAAAGTCCTGTAAAAAATATATGATAGAATGTCGTGATGTGATCAATCGCATGCTACCGCTATGGAAAAAGGGACCCGAGCCAGACGTAAATGCTTTAAATCAAGCCAGTGTAGGCTCTAGTAAATCCACTGCAGAAAAAACTAGCCTTATATGCCCATCCGTTCAACCTACGGCTCCGCCGCCTTATGATGAAAAGACAGAATTAATAGCTGCTGCGGCGGCTGCACGTCATCAGCGCGTATATCCTGATATAACAGCAAAATCCCAGAGGAGTGAGGAAGGCACTGAAATGACACCTAAATCAGAAGAAGATGACTGGTTTAACCTAGATCAAAGACAGGAACGAGAATACACTGAACGAGAAAGAGAGTTACAGGAACATAAAAAGCAAACAAAACAGTTAATGACAGAGTGTGAGGAAATCATGAAAGATCCTTTAACTGAACGTACGGAAGCTGAACTGCAGCAAGCAGTTTCCGTCATAGATAATCATGTTCAGCGCCACACTAGAGTAGCGAATGGTTTGACTGTGCCAAAAGCAATAACTAACACCAGAAATTGAATAAGGAACTACTTAAAGCAGAGAAAAGAGGAAAAAACTCAAGAGGGCCCCCACAAAAACACCCGTTATAAAGAAAAGCAGGGATCACAATTTAATGACGTCAGCCCCTCCCTCCCGTTCATGATAATAGGGGACATGTGTTGCATTCAACCCCCTAAAATTTCAGAGTTAGCAGCAACCATTAAAGAACTTCCCGATCCTCTAAAAAATCCTACAGCCTTTGTTTCTGCATTACAGAGAAGTACCAGATACCACCACTTGGGTGGGCCTGACTATAGATATATATTATGTCAACGAATTCCAGGTGTGACTGAATCTCAGCTTATTGAAGAAGTAGAGGAACTAGACCCTAAAAATGACCAAGCAGCCAACACCACCTCGTTTTTGTGGATAAACGATGACAAAATCACAGCCTTTTTTCAAAATCTAAAGAAATTTCTGCTCACAATGTCTAGAGATAAAATTGATTTAAATGCAGTAACCATGTGTAAGCAAAAGCCAGATGAATCCATTCTAGTTTTTATGAAACGTTTCACACACTGCTGGACTAATGAGGCATGCATGCCTGAAGGAGGAAATGATCAGATTTTCATAACAACATTCTTAAACAATATTCATCCAGAATGTTCACAACTATTGAAGCTGACTGCCACTGATAATCTCTATGACATGAAAATAAAGAACTTTATCACACTTGTCAAAACAAAAGCTGGTGCAGATCTTTTCCCCAACAGCACGAAGGCTAAAAGTGTTAAGATGATGTTGAATTTTGATGTTGAAGGCTCAGAGGAAAGTGAAAAAATGATGTATGCAGGGGCCCCGTCCCCTCAACAAGCGCAGCAGGGAGATTTCAGAAGGAGAGATAGGAGTGGAGACGTATGTTTTTACTGTGGAAAAATAGGACACTGGAGGAGGGAATGCAAATCAGCAGCACGTAGGTCTCAACCACAAAACACAGGACCAGCTCCTGCCACTAGGCGTCAGCAGAGCTCTTACAGACAAGGTAACTGGCAACGCAGACAGGAATCACATCAAAATAATGGCCCCTTTGCACTTAGGCAGCAACCTTATAATCCACATTTTAATCCCCACCCATATGATAACGAAAGACTGGACCGACAATAGGGAGGCCCAGGTGAAGATGAGGGACAGTGTGAAGCACTACACACGATGCTGCATTTGCAATTGTCCCATAACACAGAAAGCTTGCCCATGTTAGATATAGAGATAGGTGAAAAGACTTATTCTTTTTTAGTTGACAGTGGAGCCACTAAAAGTTCACTGTCTGGAAAATTCTATAGTGGGCCTGTTTCCTCTGTGTGCATCAACACCATGGGAATAAACGGAACTCTAGTGCAATGCCCCAAAACTCATTCTCTAAAAACACGCTGGGGCCCAAAACCAGACGAAATTACATATCATCCATTCATAATTCTTCCAAACTCGCCTGTCAATTTATTAGGCAGAGATTTAATGGCAAAAATGAACTTGTGTATTTCATTTAACACAAAGGGTGAAATGTTTGCAGATACTGATAACAGCTATGTCTTCTCTGCCCTATGCACTGACACCATGGAGAAGGAACAGCCTCTGTGTCAGCTGGACGCCTCAGCGGAGAATGAACTCAATATCCATCTGACTGGTATCCCACGTCACACTCTGTGTCAAAAACATGTGCAAACACCGTTACCAGGTAGCCCCATGCCTGGAAGCCACATATTTGTTTCTCTCACACTGTTCAACAACATGATAACTGCTCACACCAGTGAAGGCCAAACAGTGGTTTTGTCACATAACTCAGACATAGGCTATGACATTACTGCACCATGTCGACACACAGATCTAACCTACCCAATACACTGTACTATCTCTGCTGTCACATTGCCAGCTGAATATCAAAACATGACATTATGGTCAAGAGGTGAGAATGATGTAGGATTTATTGACTGTACACCTTATCATGCTCAGCTGAAAAACAACAAGCCGGTATATGTCAAGCAATATCCCATTTCCGCTGAAAAAGCCGCAGCCTTAGACATCATCATAGGAGATTTATTGACAGTTGGAGTAATAAAGCCCACAGTATCTCCATATAACACTCCTGTCAATCCTGTGCCAAAGCCTAACAAACCTGGCGTATGGCGTTTCACACAAGACTTAAGGCAAATTAATGCAGTCATTATGCCTCTACCTCCTCTTGTCCCAGATGTTCCCAGCATACTGACAGGTATTCCAGCAACAGCTACACATTTTACTGTGGTGGATTTGTGCTCCGCCTTTTTCTCAGTACCTGTGCATGAGGACACACAGCCGATATTTGCTTTTACACATAGAGATAAGCAGTACACATGGACTCGCTTACCCCAAGGCATGGTAGACAGCCCTGCGGCTTTCTCAATGGTGGTACGTGCTACCCTGGACGGCTTCATTCCTCCTGAGGGCTGTACTCTGATCCAGTATGTAGATGATCTCCTCCTCTGTGCTGAAAGTGAAAAACTATGTCAAACTGCCACACACATGCTACTCTAGCACCTCCAACAGACTGGCCACAAAGCATCAGCAAAGAAAATGCAGTACTGTCAGACTTCTGTTCAATATTTGGGATTCACACTGTCTCACGGAAAACGTTCCATGACTGCAGACAGGGTCAAAGCTGTGACCTCTGTCCCTAAGCCCACTACACAGAAGGAAATGCTGTCCTTCCTAGGCATGGTGAACTATTGCAGACAGTGGATACCAGACTGTTCTTTTCATGACCACATTCTGCGTGAATGCTGCAAAAAAGACAAGCCTCCTCGAATACTGTGGTCCACAGAAATGACTGCCTCTTTCAATGCATTACAGGGAGCGCTGACCTCCGCCCCTTGTTTGGGTCTGCCTGACTACCACTTACCGTTCCACCTGTACGTCACAGAGAACGGCACAACCTGTGCAGGTGTATTGGCCCAAGAGCATGGCTGTGGCTACCGTCCAGTAGCCTTCTACTCAAAGGTGCTGCCAGCAGTAGTTCAGGGGATGCCGGCCTGCCTGAGAGCAGTAGCAGCTTGCTCTATCATGATAAGGGACTGCGAGAAGCTCACACTCTCACATGACACTATTCTACACACCAATCACCAGGTCACGACCATTCTAGCAAACATAACTACACAACACATGACCGCACAACGTCGCTCAGGTTATGAAGCTACACTGACTTCAACAGCAAATCTCACTATAAAAGCAAGCAGCACACCCAATTCGCCAGCACACTTACTTATTCGTATGCTGTGTTCCTCTGACCGACAGGATGGTTCAGACGACCCTGACGATCATGATTGTATGACACGTATACAGGAATCCACAGCACCACGCCCAGACTTAGAGCAGACACCAATCCCAGACTCAGTCATTGTTTATGTGGACGGGTCCTGTTCAAAACCAAATGACAACTCATTTCTTTGTGGCTATTCAGTGGTCACATTGCCTGACATCATACTAGAGGCTCACTCATTACCGTTTCACTCAGCACAAAAAGCAGAGCTCATGGCTTTAATACGCGCCTGTGAGCCACATGTGGATAAGCAGGTAACAATTTACACTGATAGCCGTTATGCATTCGGTGTGGTGCATGACTTTGGCACATTGTGGAGACAAAGAGGATTTAGATCTGCTGATGGAAAATCGATCGCTAATTCTGACCTTGTTCAAAGACTTTTGCAGGCTATACAGCTGCCATCGGCAATTGCAGTTGTTAAAACGAAGGGGCACAGCACGGCTGACACAGACGAAGCAGTGGGAAATGCTCTTGCAGACGTAACCGCGAAAGCAGCTGCTGCCTCACAGCAACCACCCAGAAAGGAAGTATTATCTTTGCCTTTACAGCTGCCACTTGTCACACTCCCAGACTATTTAGAAGCAAATGTTGACCTAAAATTCATACAAGAGCAGGCCTCTGCCTTAGATTACACTTACTGGGAAAGTAATGATTGTACCTTAGATAACAGAGACGGCTTATACAAAAACCTTGAGGGTTTGATTGCCCTCCCATCTTCACTACTGCCAATCCTTGTCCGCCATTTTCACGGTGTGAGTCATGTCGGACAAAGAGGGGTAATAGGAGCAATAAAATCAAGATTTGTAATCGAGAAAACATCACACGCAGTAAAACGCATATTAGCAACCTGTCTAACATGTGCACGAACTAATGTAGGAAAACCAAAAGCAAAACATCAGCATTTACCACAATCAGATTTCCCATTTCATACATTACAAATTGATTTTACACACATGCCAGCACAAGGAAGCATCAAGTACTTACTGGTAATAGTGGACCAATTTAGTAAATGGGTAGAAGCTTACCCAACATCAAAAGAAACTGCAGAAGTAGTCTGTCAAAAGTTGTGCAATGAAATAATACCCAGATTTGGAATACCTCACCAAATTAACAGTGATAGAGGACCTTCATTCACATCAGAAGTAATTCAAAAGTGTGCTAAAACTCTAGCAATAGACTGGAAATATCATGTGCCATACCATCCTCAGAGTTCAGGAGTTGTAGAAAGAATGAATAGGACCATAAAAAATCGCCTGACTAAAGCAATGATAGAAACAGGAATGACCTGGATCAAACTACTTCCTCAAATCCTCTGCGAGATTAGAATGACTCCATCCGCAGCAACCAAATTATCTCCATTTGAAATAATCATGGGAAGACCGTTTCCAACACCATGGTCAGCCTCCAGAGGGGCACCGCTATTAGAAGGGGACATAGACACTGCATTGTCTGACTATGTTCATAACCTGGTAGAAACACTGAATAATAACTATCAGAAAGTTTGTCTCTCCCAGCCTCTCCCTTCCATAGATCCAACCCATCCGTGGAAACCAGGAGATGCGGTGTTGGTAAAGTCGCTAAAACCAAGGGCACTCGGGGAGGCCGCGTGTTCCAGCCCCCAGACTGTACTTGCAGTGACGAGAACCAGCATCCTAACAGACGGACAACCTCAGTGGATTCATGCCAGCAGGGTTAAGACCAGCCCCACCAAACCACCTAAGGCGTCGGATCAAGTAGATGACGACTCAGGTGAGCCAACGCCCGGATCCAATCCACCTACACACACACAATCACTGATTAACACACAACGCCTGAAAGAGCCACAGCAAGGTACTCGAACATCCAACAGGAACAGAAAGCCTAGAGTACCACACAATGTCTAACCTGATAAAGATAGACTCGTTTCATCCTGATAATGGAGAAAATGAAATGCCCATTGTCATCACACGACGCTTATACGGGGTCTCTCGAACCTGGGACCAGGCCAGAAGACGACTAAAGAACTGTCTTTTTTATATATTTAGGTTATTAATCATATCTACTGCATTAACCTTAGGATTTTTATTTACTATTTCGTATTGTAAACTGCAACCCTGTTCACATTTCTGCAAGCCACATTTTGCTGACAATACCTCATGCTCCACTTGGCAAGACACCCACCTAGTACACTCATCACGTTCTCTAAAATCAGTAGAAAGCAACACAGACACCACCAATAAACCATGATACCCTGTGTACGCTCAATGATAACCCATATAGCTACCAGTACAGCTACTTCAATGTATTTGCAATTAGCACAAATTGATCCTGAGGATGTGCCAGATGTTACCAATGATGTTCCTGATGTGTATATTGAACATTAGGTTGTGAACTATTACATTTTATGATTTGCTTTTTATATTATGTTATTACATTTGTGATTTTTCCTTTCTATTTGAGTTATTATTTTAAAATATAATAAAAGAGTGGAACTGTTAGGTATTTTAGTACCATGGGAGCATTTACTGGATATTGTTTTATAGTGACATTATACAGGAAAACTCTGTCATTCAATAAGGCCCCTTTGTTTGAGTTATTTTTCTCTTTGACCCAAGAATTGATGTGTGAGAATCACAGGCTGGTACAAGGTTGAAATACCACAGAGATCACTCCCTCAGCTACATTAGTTTCTTAATCTTTTAGACGCCTGTTGAAGGCCAAATGGTTTGTTTCAGATTTCACTAATGTAAGAACTCTTTGTTTTGTGCCTTGAAAATATGTCGCTGAGATAATCACAATTGTAGCTGAACTGATACACTACACAAAGGATGCTTCTTCACCCAAGGGCAGGAAGACGCTGCCTTATCTTGGTCTGTACTGGTTTAAACTGATAAATCTGCTGTCTCATGAATTTTACCCTCTATATAAACTGTTGTACTTGTGAATAAAGTTGAGTCAATTTGGGAAGACAACCTGAAGCAGTCTCTGTTTTCTTGTTCTCCCAAGCTGCTCCCGAGCTCGTACTAACACGCTGAATGGCATGCTTGAATATTACTTGAGAATATATTTGACTGTGTTACAGACTAAGGTACATTCTCTGCTGATAGACGTCCACGCCTCGAAGGAAGTCGATCCACGGATTAGGCCCTGGAAACTGTTGAAATTTTGAGACAAATTAAAATTAGTACAAAGAAAAAAAAAACATATGAACATATCTGTTATACTGAGATCAACCTTGCAATACTGATCAACAATAACATATGAAATGTGAACTCTTCATTAAATTTTAATAGACTTCAGAAAACATTTTGGGGCACTCCAAGTACCCACACTCTAGTGATTGATGCCAAAAAATCTTTTTGGTGATTTTTTCTATGCCAACAACATAACAGGTAGCATTTAGATTTTTGGACATACAAGCGCTAACTAACACAACCCTCGTTAATGTTTATTTACTAATAAACTATCTCTAAGTTCTAAATTTTAAAATTCACAGTGCAAATTACGGTACTGTAATTAACACTATAGTTAAAAAACACAAGCAATAATCCACTGTGTGTAATACACATTCCCTAATTCCATCCATCCATCTTCATCCGCTTTATCCGGGGCCGGGTCGCGGGGGCAGCAGCCTAAGCAAAGAGGCCCAGACCTCCCTCTCCCCAGCCACCTCCTCCAGTTTATCCGGGGGAATACCAAGGCGTTCCCAGGCCAGCAGAGAGATATAATCTCTCCAGCGTGTCCTGGGTCTGCCCCGGGGCCTCCTCCCGGTGGGACATGCCTGGAACACCTCGCCCAGGAGGCGCCCAGGGGGCATCCTTGTCAGATGCCCGAACCACCTCAGCTGGCTCCTTTCGATGTGGAGCAGCAGCTGCTCTACTCTGAGCCCCTCCCGGATGGCCGAACTTCTCACCCTATCTCTAAGGGAGAGGCCAGCCACCCTTCGGAGGAAGCTCATTTCCGTCGCTTGTATCCGCGATCTCGTTCTTTCGGTCACTACCCACAGCTCGTGGCCATAGGTGAGGGTAGGGACGTAGATCGACCGGTAAATTGAGAGTTTCGCTTTTACACTCACGACGGACCGGTGCAGCGTCCGCATTACTGCAGCTGCAGCCCCAATCCGTCTGTCGATCTCCGGCTCCCTTCTCCCATCACTCGCGAACAAGACCCCGAGATACTTGAACTCCTCCACTTGGGGCACTCTCCAGGTCTTCTACTCAAAATCTGGCATTTTCTCATCGTCACCATTCCCTAATTAATTTAGTAATATTAAAAATGTTATACTATGTTACATATACATTTTGAGTGTCTCCTCAACCACAAAAACAAGCTGTTAAAGACCGTTGCTCTGAACGGACTTTACAATCATTATCACAATCACCATGACTTGAAAGAGTCATTGTGTCAAGCCAATGAAAGATTAAATTCTGGTAATACCCAGTGCAAATCGTTGCTTAAAAGAGAATTTATGACCTTACGTGACAAAAACATTTTTGTAAGATGAGTTATCATGGTGAACAGTGTTACTTATTATGTTTGTTTGTTTTTTTACAAGTAATGCAACCAAACATTGATTTTGTTTTAACGTATTTCTTCGTACTACAAAATGTTACGTATTTTTCAATTATCTGAATGTGTTATCACTTCTTTTTCTCAATGAATATATATATATTTTGGAAAAGATACAACATCAAAAGTCAAAGGACTGAGCAGTTTTCACTAAGCTTAACTGGAGGGTGTTACTTTTAAATGTACGCCTAAGAGTACAAAATCTAATCTTCGGTATATGCTATATTTCTATATATGCTCTCTATTGGTTAGTATATCAATATTATTGAGGTTTTCAAATTCTAAAAATTTCGATTTTAGACACATTTCTGGACGAAGACTATACACAAAGCGCAAACAATCTAAAACAATTTTCTCTAATTAGACTGAGGAAAATAACTGGCATTAAATGGCTATAATGTTCTCGTTTCTTGTTAATAGTCCCATTTGTAGTGTTAATTACTCACCTTTCCATTTTATTGTTGGTGGGTAAACCAAAAACTTTAGTCCACGTAGGCCTCGATGAAAAGTTCAGTGTACTAATAATAATTATATGTAATGACAGCGTAACCACATATAAACGTTTCCTGTCGCAATGAAAGCTACGTTATCTGTCCGTGCGACGCAACACCTCAATAAATACCGAAAGATCAAAAGTGGGTTGGCTCTATGTCATGTGACTCTTGTCCCACACATCAGTTTACATTGAATTAACAAATAATACTAATTTAATTCTAACAATGAAGCAAAAACTAAAAAATGTTAAGGCAATGTACGGCCTTGTTATTTCATGTATAAAATATAATCAAAATAGTATTGGCAGAAATATTTCTACGAGTTACAGTATGAAAAAAAATTATGAAACCTGTAATCAAAAGGCAAGATATTGTATAGGTAATTCAGAATATCAATGTTAAAGACAATGTGTGTCAGAGAAAAAGACAAAAGCATATTGCTTAAAATATATTGTAAAAGATGTGATTAAAGACTTTCATATAAATTATGAGAATTGAAAGTTGTTTTTATACTTCTAAGACTACTATTACTTAGAGTGACGTGAAAATTAACGAACAAGAAGGAAAATATTATTTTCTATTGAACAAGTGAGTTGAATTAGATTTTCAATGTTTTTGCAGTTAACATATTTACTGAGACAATCAAAATTGACCATTGAACAACATCTGTTACATGCCATGGTACCCAGCTCTTTGTTTTCTCTTACTCTTGTCTTTCAGGTGTCAAGCCTCATTCAATACTCAATACACTCAATACAAAGGTAATTGGCACGTCTCTATTGGCTGATCTGGGGAACAGTAGACCAATCGCTTGCCTGGGATAATTTCAAAAAACCAGCTCCCAGGCCAGCAGGTTGGCTTCAGACTGTCTTTGAACTTTTGTTAGTAGGTGTCTATGTGTGTGAACAGAGTGTTTGGGTGTGAGGCTGGACAGATAAGATCGGGGTACCCCAAACACATTCAACTGAGCTTTAAGTGTTAAAAACACTAGGTTAGGCAGGTGATGACACTTTTGTGTCATGTGACTGACCTTATGTGTCAAGCAGGTACACAGGCCTTTTGTTTTGCATATTATTTTATTTCCACTTTAGGGAAGCTGTTGGCGTCTTTTTGTTTTAGTAATGTCTTTGATCTGGCTCAGCCGCCCGGTTCTCGTCCCCAACATTTTTCTTTTGTTAAGCTTACTGTTATCAGGGCATGCTAAATGAACAGTAAACCTTGCCTGATGACTAATCTTCCCGTTTCCCTATCATTGATTTATTTGGATTGTCATGGAAGAAGTATTAAACAATGCCTTTTATTAGAACATAAGCATTGATATGCAGTAATTGTATTTGAATTAGTTAAATATGAGTGGGCAACTCTGAACATGACAAGACTGCATTTACTTTAAGGAATTAATAAAAAAAAATGTAGACATATTGTTGTCATTATTTTTACTCTTCAATTTGATGTTTTTTCTTTAAGATCAGTATCAGAAGTTGCTCCTCCACCATGAAAAAAAAACAACTGCATGTATTATTTTACTACATCCATGATTCTCCTCTGTGGTCTTCCTCACTCATCCTGTTTGGAGCTTAATGTTCAACATCCTTTATCTATTAAAATTACAGAAGTAGAAGAAAGTAATCATCAGAGCAGGAATCATGATAAATGATAAATAGATTACCAGTACATAAAAACATAACATTTGCATAATTTCTCTGATAACCCTGCATTGGATGGGTTTATTAACGGTGGGCTGAAATTGTACTATAGTCTGCGGATGAGGAACTTTTTAGAGTGTTGAATTAAATGTACTCCACAATCTGCATATGAATTGTCATTAAAACCATAGAGATTCTTACTTATAAAGGAAAGAAAAGTGTGACAATGCCCATCAACATATAGTGTATATTTTTTGAAACATTACAAAGATACATGTAATTCTGGGTTCACCTGAATTACAGATTAGACTGGTGGACAAACAGAGATGCTGTGTACAACTGGTGACAGCATCAGTGACAGGGATGCCAAAAGGAAGAACAAATTAATCAGCAAGGCTGGAAGCAGAATTAGGAGACGTCATAGTCAGCGAGGGTCAGAGATCAATGAACAAATTGCCCACCTTCTTGGATAATGCATCACCCTCAAAAGGATTCAAAATTTGGGCCATGAAGAACAGTTCAGGAAACCTATTTTATTGTTTCGTCTGTGAAACTGTATAAATGAAATGTAAATTATGTTAAAGGCAAACACATTTGTAAGAGATAAGAAACAAACATGCTTTGCATTATGTCTTTAAACATCTGTATAGACTTGATACAATATTTATTAACTGAATTTGCTAACATGTCTTACATAGTGGGAGTATTTCTTTTACTGATGATATTTCAATGATATGTATTTTCTATGACTAAATAATGCTCTAACACATGGCAATAACAGCAGATGTGGCAATTTTGTAATTTGTTGTATAAATTTGATATTATTTTAGGCAGTATATTTTCTTAGCCTTTGTCATACTCTGTCAACACAGCAATCTCAGAAACCGTACAGTATATTTGGCTGTGGATCACAGGGTGCAGAGTGGCGACAACCTAGAGTCAGAATTCAGTGAAATATCTGTGTCACCTCTTATAGTTTTCCTGTAATCTGACCTCAAAGATGAGGTTATTAAAGGTACAGTAGAGTAAATTGTGCAAAGTTTACTATCAATTTTCTCAAAAACCGTACAGTAATTTTTGCTGTGGATGACAGGGTGCAGAGTGGGGGTCACCCAGAGTCATAATTCAGTGAAATATCTGTGTCACCTCTTATAGTTTTCCTGTAATCTGACCTCAAAGATGAGGTTATTAAAGGTACAGTAGAGTAAATTGTGCAAAGTTTACTATCAATTTTCTCAAAAACCGTACAGTAATTTTTGCTGTGGATGACAGGGTGCAGAGTGGGGGTCACCCAGAGTCATAATTCAGTGAAATATCTGCGTCACCTCTTACAGTTTTCCTGTAATCTGAGCTCAAAGATGAGAATATATAGAGTACAGTAGAGTAAATTGTGCAAAGTTTACTATCAATTTTCTCAAAAACTGTACAGTAATTTTTGCTGTGGATCACAGGGTGAAGAGTGGCGACAACCTAGATTCAGAATCCAGTGAAATATCTGCGTCACCTCTTACAGTTTTCCTGTAATCTGAGCTCAAAGATGAGAATATATAGAGTACAGTAAAGCAAGATGGGAAGATTTTACTATCAATTTTCTCAAAAACCGTACAGTAATTTTTGCTGTGGATCACAGGGTGAAGAGTGGGGGTCACCCAGAGTCATAATCCAGTGAAATATCTGCGTCACCTCTTATAGTTTTCCTGTAATCTTAGCTCAAAGATGAGAATATATAGAGTACAGTAGAGTAAATTGTGCAAAGTTTACTATCAATTTTCTCAAAATCCGTACAGTAATTTTGGCTGTGGATCACAGGGTGAAGAGTGGCAACAGCCTAGAGTCATAATCCAGTGAAATATCTGTGTCACCTCTTACAGTTTTCCTGTAATCTGAGCTCAAAGATGAGAATATTAAAAGTACAGTAGAGTAAATTGTGCAAAGTTTACTATGAATTTTCTCAAAAACCGTACAGTAATTTTGGCTGTGGATCACAGGGTGAAGAGTGGAGATGGCCTAGATTCAGAATCCAGTGAAATATCTGCGTCACCTCTTACAGTTTTCCTGTAATCTGAGCTCAAAGATGTCAATATGTAGAGTACAGTAAAGCAAAATGGGAAGATTTTACTATCAATTTTCTCAAAAACCATACAGTAATTTTTGCTGTGGACCACAGGGTGAAGAGTGGCGACAACCTAGAGTCAGAATCCAGTGAAATATCTGCGTCACCTCTTACAGTTTTCCTGTAATCGGAGCTCAAAGATGAGGATATATAGAGTACAGTAGAGTAAATTGTGCAAAGTTTACTATGAATTTTCTCAAAAACCGTACAGTAATTTTGGCTGTGGATCACAGGGTGAAGAGTGGAGATGGCCTAGATTCAGAATCCAGTGAAATATCTGCGTCACCTCTTACAGTTTTCCTGTAATCTGAGCTCAAAGATGAGAATATATTGAGTATAGTACAGTAAATTGTGCAAAGTTTAATATCAATTTTCTAAAAATCCGTACAGTAATTTTGGCTGTGGATCACAGGGTGCAGAGTGGGGGTCACCCAGAGTCATAATCCAGTGAAATATCTGCGTCACCTCTTATAGTTTTCCTGTAATCTGAGGTCAAACATGAGGACATTAAAAGTACAGTTGAGTAAACTGGGTAAATTTTATTGTTAATTTTCTCAAAAATCATACAGTAATTTGGGCTGTGGATCACAGGGGGGAAAGTGGAGATACACTAAAAATGGGAGTGGATTGTGAAGTAAAATAGTGTCAGGACACAAAACACTGCGTTTCTAAGCCGGTCTTCACCCATACCGTAATATACGTAAGAGTAGTGCAACCACATTTTCGGTGCGGCTGGCGGAGCGGCTAGCTTGACTGTGACTTCGTAAGTGAGGGCTCACTTGACCGCAGTCTGGTACGGAAGGGAAAGAGCTGCCGTTTTGTCCGCCGTGGCTATGTCATGCCGCTGCTACACGCCTCACAACAAATGAACTGCAAGCCTGTTCACGTGACACGGTGACAGTGAAAAAGCGACAGGGTTCGGGTGTCTTTGAAGAAGGGGCACAAATCAAGCCATTATTTTCACATCTTTTTAAATCGCGCATCTTTTAAAAAAAAAAAATCACGTCTTTCAAAAGGGCACTTTTTTGGACTGAGGGCAAAAGGGCAAGTGCTTCAGCACCACCTCATCTGTGCACGCCAGTGATATGATGTGCATATGGCCGTAAACTGTAATATAATGATGTTTATATGCAGCCAATGCATGTGGCAAAGGGTCCTTAACCAATCTTTAATAAATAGATACAAACTTTCCTATAAATTATTTTTGCCAGATGAATATGAAAGATGCCATTTTCAACCTTAGTGCACTGACACATCTACTCCAGCCATGTTAACAAAGATTCATGGCACCCGTTTATTAGTGCAAACAACCTAGCCTGTAAGACAATGATTTACCTCAGCAGTCAGCGTGCAGTAACGCAGTGTGAAAGCTAAACAGGCACTACATTTTTTTTTATTCTGCATTTTTATTATTTTATTTTTATTCAAACTACATACTTTTGAAAAGCCATCCAAAAAAATAGAAAATAAATAAATTCAGATGAGCTGTCACTGGTTTATACTGTTTGTAACAATATAAAAAGCATACAAATAGATTGTCCTCAAAAAAAGTCTTCAAAAGAGCATAATCACAAAAGTCATTTTATTTGACATTTCATACTAATTATATTATAATCATAAAAACGTTTTCCAAAGTAAAAATATTCAACACAAACTTTGTTGAAATGGCTCTTAATTACACTTTTGTTCAATCTTCATATCTACTTAAAATGCAAACATTCTGTTAAGTAATTGTGGGATTTATTGATATATGATGCCAAGAGACAATTTAGGTGTAATCATTAGTTCATAAAGATTAAAGTGCTGATCATCTAATCACTGATTGGCTGGAACATCAGTAGCTCGTGTTTCTGATGGTGATCCTTTGAGCCGCCTCGATCTTGAAATCACCGACACCTGACAGAGAGACACAGTGAAAGCAGATCAACGAAATCCTCGTTTGTGCGTCACAGTCTAAAGTGTGTTTGCATGCATGTGTGTGTCTACTCACCCTCAGTGAGTGCAGTGTCATTTGAGGAGAGGTGCCAGTATCTGCGGTCACTTTGCCTGGCCTGCTCTCCATTCACCACACTTAAGAAAGGTCCCCACAGGCTGGACTCCTTCTCAAACCTGCCACACAGCATCGTCAGACTACTCACTGCAGCCAATCACGCGCAAGGTAAAATACAATTGCATGAACTCACGTGAAGCCAACATTTTCCTCCTTGAGCAGTTCAAGAACCTCTAGCAGGGAGCTGCCCTTTGGCACATGCACCGAGTAAAGTGCTGCTGCTCCGCTGGATGTCACCACTTCCACCATCACATTCACCTTGACCTGGTTTGGTGAAACCACTACAGGATCTAAGGGCTCAAGCACCAGAGTGTCTGCAGGAAGGTACACATATAACAATGTTAGAGTGGCAACAGACACAACCTAAAGTGGCCAAAGAGGGTAGAAATGATGCTGCACATACTATCCTCAGTGAGGCACTCCTTGCTTTTAACTGCCATGTAGGATGTTTGCTGGAGAGCAGGCAGAGTCTGAGAGATGGCCATGGGGTTGTGGTATGCGTTGCTTCTAGCAGCTGTCCTCATGGCCTCCATTGAGGCGGCACACTCTGCAACCTCACTGCCCATTGCTAACAGGGCCTTGAACACATCAAATAAACACACTTCAGCTGCAAAGATATTGCTCTGTAGAAGTCTCTGAAGAGAGAGAGAGAGAGAGCGAGAGAGAGAGAGAGGATCCTTACTTGAACTGCAAGGCCTGTGCTGAATTCATTACCAATATGACCATCAGCCCTGCGGGAGGCTAGAAGCTTCTGCTTGATCTTGCTAAGAGCGGTGTCTAGCCCAGCAGCGTTTTGCATGTGAGAACCAGAGTCCTTCACACACTGGAGTGCCATTCCAGCCATGGCATACGTATCTGAGGAGAAAAATTGGATAAAATATTAGCACAACTGCATCATTACAGCTGTATTCAAAGCTAAAATACAAAGTGAAAAGCTTTTAGCATTTTCACAGCATACTAATGTAGATGTTTAGTGAAAGCTAAGCTAGCACTACAAGAGGTAACCGCTTTGCCAGAGCAAGCTGTGGCATAGACAAACAACTGAAAGCTAAACTGTATGTAGAGCTTCCTGTTAAATATCCATCAGGTGGCCTCAGCTTCAAACTCAGTGGATTTTGATCTGAAATATAACACGGCAGTGAATATATGTTTACTTCATCATGTGTCATCGTGTCATCAGCGGTAAACTAAATTATCCTAAAACCATGATTGTTAGTAGGTAATAGCAGGGTGACTCCTGCATCATTATTTCACCTTTATGTTAACAGCTAAAGACACCATTAAGGCATGTTTCACCCACCCACACTCTCAGACTCTCCATGTTTGAACTGCTCATGTTCTGCTGCTTTGATGAGCTTGTTGGTCACATGGTTGTTGACCCTGATGCCGCTCACACAGAGAGCGAGCACACCCAGGGAGTACTGGTAATAGTTGGTCAAAGGGCGGTGGCTGACTGAATGCAGGAGAGAAGAAGCAAATCAAACCAAATTACACTGAACCACAACTTCACAGCAATGTTTGAGAAATTATGAGGCATTTCAGTCTGGATGAAATTAGACAGAAAGTTACTCTATCCCTGCTAAATTCACAAACTATGAAATATGACCCCCGTCCTCTACATTAGGTAAACTCTGGTCAGATACTGTAGCACATCAAAGAGGAGAGGATTGCTGAAAAAAATTTATGACAATGATTGCCCTTCAGAAACTAAAAATCAAACAAACAAACAAAAACCTTACAGGCAATGTGCTCTTTCTCCAGCTCCATCTGGTTCTTCAGGTGTGTCAGCAGTGCTTCACTCCTCTCGTTTACAGTGAAGCTGACCGTGTTGAGATCATAGCAGGAGGACTTTAAAGCCAGGTTGTAGAGCGCCAGCACACCAGTCACAGGCTGACTGTTAGAGAGAGAGCTGAGAGGAGGAAAAAAGGCTCAGTAGAGAACATTGGGGAGAAAGAGGACTTCATAGAAAGTGTTTAAGTGTGCATAAATGTGTGTTGTGTGTGTGTGTACCTTTGAATGTCATTGTGCAATTCATTTTTTAGTCTGTTGAGGTGTTCGCTCTCCTTGGCCAGGTTGTGGTTATTGGAAAGGCGTAATGCCAAGTGGACACTGGGGTTAGGAAGTCCCTCCTGGCTCTCCAGAGAGCGAAGGAGATTCTTGTTGAGTGAAAGCAGCAGCTCAGTGTTGGAGCCTTCTGTATCTGGAATTTAACTTTATAGGTTTAAAAAAAAGTCACCTGACACAAACAAAACCTATAAGTATCTCTGCTCTGCTGCTGTTGACATTTACATGAACTTTTGAAAGTGTTGCAAAACCATAGCTGCTGCATCAGCAGGACTAATTTACAGAATCATCACTACTGCGTTCAACACTCTCAGCAGATCAAGGCCAAAGAGGAGCCACATTCACTGTTAATCCTACACAACTAAGTAAACAAGCAACACAATGTATCACTCACATTCATTAAATACGCAATTGCAACATCTGTGAATGTCCAGACTCGTCAGTAAGTGTATTTGCAAACTGGGTTGCCTCAGAGTTAGTGCAGCTTTAGGAAGTTTAGTATAGTTAAGTTTTTTCTTTTTTTTTAATTAATTTGTAAAGAGGTCTTTTTAAAGTCGGCCTACTTACCACATGGTTTGGTAGAGGCAAAACCAATCAGTGCTGAGATTATCACCAAAGTTATCATTCTGGATAACCTGCTGGTTAAAACATACAAAAATCAGGCACACAGAAAATGAATCAACTCGGCTAAACAGTTAAAGTTAAAAACAAAAACAGTAAAAGTAAAACAGATATACAGTCACTGCGGGTGATAAAAATGCAAGGATCTTTGAGGAAGGCATGTACAAGTAATAGAAAATAAATATAAAAATAACTAATTTATAGTGACATGGATTGTGTGCCAGCATCACAGCAGACAATAAGTATCACATGATTATAAAATCAAAGCGTTGTTTTGACATATCCTGTAAACAGTAGCGTGTTACCTCCACGGATCGTCCAAAGTGAAAAATCACAGCCGAGTGACGAGACGAGCTGGGACAACAGCTTCTAGTATTTCACTGTCACATGACTGGTCATTTGCAATCATAACGCGAGAGGGTCCCTTTAAACGTCAGCTGACCGGAAATTAAGAAAAAAATCTCTAATATTAAAAAATAAAATGCCAACACCGTCTTATTGTCACTAGAGATCACTTTTACATTTCCACGACGGGTTTTTTTTTGTCGTTTTTTTTTCTTTTTCGGAAACTACAGTTTGTAGTACATCCACTGGAACTACATTTCCCACAATCCCACTAAACGTAACATGCGCACTTTGTAGAACCTTGACGACTGTTCTGGCGCGACTCAGAGTAAGGAGCTAACGTCAGTTTGACCCAGCCTATCATAGAAGAAGTCCACAGAGCACGGTGACAGTTCATTTTGGATCTTTTTCTATTCGACGGGGGTATCATGCGATTAGGTTAGTACGACTTTAGCTTGTAAAAACTATTTTTGTGTGAAAATGGGAACTCTCTAAAGGAGAATAAATAAGCTCTGAACGGAGGCGAGCTAACTAAACACATTTGTCAACAACAAAAACGGCAATGGGGCAGGGCAGCTGCACAACTCGCTCTTTAACGCCAAATATTTTTGCTTAACTTGTGCAGAGTGGCTGTTCAGTGCAGGGATGAGGCTGTCGTGTGTTTACCTCTCATCTATTAATAACACACAGTTTTATCATTAACATGCTAACGCCAGTAGCGTTATAGCTAGCTAAATAGGAGGCAGCTAGCGCGATGTAAACAAATAACGTCATGTAGTTTGTAAAAAAATAAAAAAACCTTTATCGGCTTAACTGACTGGTATCAATACTGATCTTCCAGATCAGAGTCGTTAATAGCTGCTTACTCGCGTAGCTCTTCAAAAACATTTCATCGATTGGGCCAGCATGCATCACCCTGCGCCCCCAAGCAGTGAGCTGAGCTGCCTGCCAGCCATGTATTCCTTTTCAGGCCCCACAAGCCTTCCCGACTTCGACCTCGGACCTTCAAGTATGATTGAGGATGTACAGACAGCGACAGTCTCTAACAGGTATGTAACTGATGCACAGTGCACTATTTGTTTGTTTGTTTGTTTGTTTGTTTGTTTGTTTGTTTGTTTGTTTTCACCACATTTGTCAGACAGCTTTGGCTTAATTTGAAATATACTTTTATTTCTGAGCCCGACACAGGCATTTTCTGTGCCTCTATTCCACAGCAACTGGGAGACTAGATGCCTCAGGAAGCACAGGAGGAGAGCAGATGATGAGTAAGTGAGAGATGAATTATTAAAAAAAGAAAAGAATAAAAGCATTTGGTAATGCTTGTCTTAGCCCTACACAAGTGTTAAACTATATGATTGTTTTATCAGGGGTTGCAGTGCCAAAAAGAGGAGGTTAATGTTTGAGGCAGAAGTTGCTCCTTCAAATTTGAGCACTAGCACAGAGTGTGACTGGTCTGGTGCAAACAGCTGCTCTTCTCAGTCTGCACAGCAAGCCTGTCCTGTGCCTCCACAGTCCTGCACAACATCTAATAACACCACTTTGCCGCAGACCTCTTCTTCCCTGTTCCGACTTGAGACGGAGAGCTCCTGCATGGAGATCGAGGCCGCACAGAGAAAACTTCAGGAGATAGAAGACAGGTATGCAATGTATAACATTTGGGAGAAAAAAAATGAACAAAACACAACTTGTCATTTGTTCACAGCAGCTGTATTATGGTGTGTATTGTGTCTTTAACCTCTGCATGATAGTTGTATCTTCCTTTGTAAAACGAGTTGATTCTATTGCCAGTTCACCAACCCATATTTGTGATTGGTCAGATGTTGCCAAGCCCTTTCATGTAAACATGCAGGGGAAACATTGGGTTGGCTTAGAGATTTAGCTTCATATGCTTGATTATCCTGATTGCGAATGATGGGTTAAGTGAAACCAGATAATGGAAACATAATCCTGGGTATGTTGTACATGCCCCGAAGCAGGTTTTGGTATGTAGAATAAGTAACCATAGTGATGTAACCCAGTAAAAAGTTCTGATGTCTGAGTATTTGAGGTCAATCCTGAACGTACCTCTGTAAGCACAGGTCTCTGTTTATAATGTGCATACAATGTATATGTCAGGCCCACAGACCACCCTTCAGACTGTTTTGTATTTTCACGTATGTATTTACATTGTCAAGAACAATGTAAATACATAACATTTACATTTATATAATTCAAAGTGGGGTTTTTCTTAAATCTGGCATTCAGTGTTGGTGAAGAGTTTGGGGGTTACATCACAAGAAAGAGTGACAACCCACAATGTACTATTGATGTATCACAGAATAACACTGGAGGACGATGAGGATGAAGATCTGGATGTAGAGCCAGCTCCGAGACGCCCGGTGCTGGTGATGTCTGACAGTTTGAAGAAGGGCCTGCGGCAGGGCATCAGTGACATCCTCCCCCACACAGTAGCCCAGTCTGTGTATGTTTATTTTGTTATTGGAACATTTAATGGTGATTTTTAAGTAATAAATAGAAATGGATATATCCTTTATTGTCCCTCATTGGGGAAATTCAGGTGTTCTAGCAGCAAAGCGACAGGCAGATGGAGCATGCAGATTCACACAAAAGTTAAGAATATAAAAAGCAAGAAATAGACTGTACAGGCAAATTTACAACATAAGGAAAAAAACAAAAATATGAGTAATGATGTGAGATGGACTCCAAATATTGTTTTCAACTGGCAAGAGTTTCTTGATTAAGAAGTCTGCGCAGTTGCACTCCTTTAGGGATGCTAATATTTGTGTCACCTTCGTCTTTCTCACACTTTAGGAGCCGTTCCTGTATGGAGCTGGTGCTATGGCGGCCACCAGAAGATCCCTTCAGTCAGAGACTTAAGGACTCATTACAAAAACAGCGCAAACAACAGACTGTGTGTCGGCAGACTCCAACTCCATGTCCATCTCCCAGTCCCCTTAACACCTCAAGTCCACCAGCAGACACACACTCTCCTCTGTACAGTTTCTCTGTGGCCCACAACTCTGGAGAGGAGGAGATGGAAATGTAATAGTGTTTCTCCACAAAGTGATGCCAAAGTGAAAGACTGGAGACTCGTAGCAAAGTAAAAAGATTTAAAAAGATGTGGAACAACTTCAGGCTGGTCAGTTTGTCTTTATAAGGATATTGTGAAGTTTTGAACAGTTTGTGAAGCGCATCATTTTCTTGGCAGTAATTTATGTTTTCTGACTTTAATCCCATTTGATCTTGTAACATAATAACTGACATAATCTCCAAGGTCTGTCAGCAAGTAGCCTTACATAATACTTCGCAGTATTGATGTTTCCCGTAAGAAGTGAAACGACTTTTACGTTGCCAAAGCCTGGCCAGCACTACGCTGATGTGTTGTAAATATGATTATATTTCTTAAACATCAGCGTGGAGCATCACATTTGCTTGTGGCATGCCTTCCTGCTTGTAGTAATACTTCTGGCGGAGAGATCATCTCTATTGCTTAGCAAGTATGCCATTAGGGGAGCTTGGAGGAATTTATAAAGTCATGGAAATGCAGATTTTTATGGTTTGACTGTATTTTCATATGCACATGACCAGAACTTCAGCTAGCCATTGGGTGCTATAAACTTTATATTTGTTTTTTAATAAATGTACAGTTTTCATGTGTATATTCTGCCCAGTTTTCATTGGATGAAAGTGCTTGAATCAGGCAAGTTTGTGTGTGTGAACATGGCTTATAGTAAAATGCGCTATAATACTGTAAGTACCAATTCATTTACCATGCATGCATACTGTAAATGGAGCTCTACCCAAATATTTGGATAGTTGTTTGTATTTGGTTTGACTCTTACAATAGTGATCATCATACTTCACACCCTTTCCAAATTCAGCCATATTTTTGAACCCTTCAGATTAATGGACAGCGAGTACAAGTAGACAGGTTCAAAAGCCTTTAATACGTTACATTTTGCTTCAGCCTTGCAGAAACTGTAAATGTATTTTTAAGCATTTTCTAAGGACTTTGTTAAAGCCCTGCCAGCTTTATGAGGTTATTTAATGTACGGTAACTCACATGATCGTTAGTCTTCAGAGAAATGTCAGCTCCTGTCGTTTACAGCTCACTGCAAGCTATAAAAACCTTACTGCCTTAGCACAGAGGAATGTGATGACCACATCTCCAGTTGTTCCATATGTCACTGTGACCTGCTTGTTAACCTCCTATCTTAGAACAGTGAATGATTTATATTTGTTGCCATGGGACAACTTTAAATAAGGCTGATTTGAAGAGCATTCTATTACTGGTGTGCAGTCGCTCACACAGTGTAAGGTTTTGTGTTGCTTTAACTCCCATCTGTGTCTGTACTCTGAGGGATCTGTGAATGAAACAATAATAGCAGTTAATATCAATATTTGGAAAACAATTAGTGCTTTTAATATTCCCATCAGACATGGGTAGCATGGCTGTATGCATGACTGATACTAGTCTGAGATTCTTCTAAAGAAACATGCTATTTGTGTTAAAAGTAGAATAGGGCTGAACGATTATGGAAAATAATCTAATTGCGATTTTTTTGCCCCAATATTGCGATTGCGATGCGATATGCGATTATTTTTTAAGGTCTTTGTCTTCTGTATTATTAAACAAAGACAAGCAATACATCATATAGTATGGCCAATACTATATTACATTAATTTTAAACTGTTCTTTCCTGGAAGACAGACCTCTGTTATGATGACATGAGGTGATGCATGAATTGATGACTGACATTTTTATTTAACTTCTTCAATCACAATAGTATATTTGAACATACACAATAGTTTATTTTTAGCTTACAAACATCTGAGCATAAAGTGCTGACAAGGAACCCTGGTGTAAACATTAAAATGAAAGTCAGTACAATGTGCAGATTGCAGAAATATACATAAACAAAATCAGTGGCTTTACTATGGAAGAAATATAGTATCATCAGAATTCAAGTATTTTTAGACATTGAATTTATGACACTGAATTTTTATCCTCCAAATTTCCCTGCAAAAATATTCACCTGCAAAAATTCACCTGCAAAAAATTCACCTGCAAAAATTCACCTGAAAAAAATTCACCTGCAAAAATTCACCTGAAAAAAATTCACCTGCAAAAATTCACCTGCAAAAATTCAACTGCAAAAGTGATGAACTTTAATGACCCAAGCCAGAGCAATCAGCACCAGATCGAGTCGAGTGGCTCTCAGCCAATTAAATTACGCTGTTTGATCACATGACACCGTTAGCCAGCAGTGTGTCTCCTAAAAGAGAGCTGTTTAAAGGTGAGTGATTAAGTTTTTCTCCTAAATAGAGATCATTACAGAACGCCTAGTCCTACTTAAAATCCCATTTATTATTATTATTATTATTTTTATCATCTACTCGAACTAAGGAAAACGTTTGACTAACTCAAAGACAATTTCCACGCCTCCCCTGCCTGACTGCAGAGGCAGTTTTGAATTTAGGAGCGCCAAGATGGCAGCGGCAAACCCTGGCGGCTCTCCGGTGAGTATATATATATTTTTTTATCTTCAAGTTTGTCTTTTGAAACCTTAATTTTATTTAAATCCGTTGCTCACGTATAAAGTACACAGACGGGGTCTTTGCTCAACTCGTCTGAGGCGTGTCTCACTAAGCGCTACATGCTAGCATCCTGCTAACCGAGCTACCCTTTACATGCTGTGCTTTAGAAAATAGGATACTCGTTAAAAAAAATACAACGCAGATATTGATAGATAGACGAACACTGCAAATATAATGTTGGAAACGAGAACGGCCTTTGGTGAAGGGGTAAAATACACCATGAATAGAGCCATAGAGTGAATGGCTGCCATGGTTGCAGAACAGCCTGATTTAATGACAAGAATGGGGAAGAGTGAGGTGAAGTGAACCACAGCCACAAAACACGGTCAGACAAGGCGGCAAAAGGGCAGTGATCTGTCCGTCAGTATGAAGTTGGTGTGTGCTTTGGTGAACAAAAACTCCAGACTGGTAGCAGGAAGATGGGAGACTCGTGTTTCACTGGAATAGTGGTGAATTAAAACATCCTTTGTTGGGGACATTTCGGTGTAAATGCATCCATACAGGCAAGACAGAGGCAGACTAGACAGTGAAGAAAACAAGGCAAACATTAGAAATATAAAAACGGAAATATAGGATGAGTCGGGGATGAGTTCCTGCCCCAAGTGGAGGAGTTCAAGTATCTCGGGGTCTTGTTCGCGAGTGATGGGAGAAGGGAGCCGGAGATCGACAGACGGATTGGGGCTGCAGCTGCAGTAATGCGGACGCTGCACCGGTCCGTCGTGGTGAAGAGGGAGCTGAGTGTAAAAGCGAAGCTCTCAATTTACCGGTCGATCTACGTCCCTACCCTCACCTATGGCCTTTACATGACTAACGTCCCCTCTTCTCCCTACCTCACATTAGCCCCCATCTTTCTTCCAGGTGGAAAAGACCCGTCACCTTCTGGGAGAGGCGGCTCCCGTGGGAACAGCTCCCACCACCAAGTCCCTGAGTGAGTCTCTGTCCCCCAGCGTGAGCTCCAGCACTCTGTCCACGTCCACCTCCGCCTCCTCGCAGATCTCCAGCACCACCTTTGAAAGCGTGAGAAGGAGCTGGCCACCAAGGTGAGAAAAACGTGGGCTTAGTGGGCGTTCTTGTTGCTGCCTTCTTCCTTCTCTGCTCGGAGCTGATCGGTCTTGTTCCTGTTGTGTTGTAGTGCCTGCGCCTTCTGACACACACCTTCAATACTGAATACAACCAGCTGGTGAACAGCATCAGTGACTGCAAGGTGAGAAATAATACAAAGAAATTAAAAAATAGCCTTTCTGTGTCACATCAGGGAGTTCCTATATTGACGTCTACCTCATCCTGCTGTTGTTTCACTTCAGCTTTCTCTCATCTCACCGATCGGACGTGATCCATCCGTGACGAGCTTCAGCAGTGCCACCCTCACCCCTTCCTCTACCTGCCCCTCTCTCGGACTCCCGCTGTGGCTCCATGGGCCAGAAGTAAACATATTTTTAGGAACATTGACCTCGATCTGCAAACGGTTATTGACAGGTTATCCATTTGATTCTAACTTGGTGTGATTTGTGTTAAAGGACCCCTGAGAACAGCTCACGTGCCTCCAGTCCCTCCTGCTCAGACTGTGAAAACTTCCCGATGGTTCCCACTCTGGAGACCTCCTACCTTGCGCGGGCTGCAAAAGAACGAGTTCCTGAACTTGGTGCCTGATATTGAAGAAATGCGACCAGGGTGAGTAATGCCATATTAACCCAAATACTGTCACTATGACATGTGTCTCACAGACCAAATGTAAGTCGACACTCATGTTCTCTAGTTCAAGCAGAAATGATGTGGATCGATTCAAATTCCTGAGCCTGGATGATTTCAGCTGGAAACAAACCAACTCTGCTTCTTCCTCAGGTAATTCAATTCAATTTTATTTATATAGCGCCAAATCACAACAAAAGTCGCCTCAAGGCGCTTCATAGATACAGAGAAAAACCCAACAATCATATGACCCCCCTATGAGCAAGCACTTTGGCGACAGTGGGAAGGAAAAACTCCCTTTTAACAGGAAGAAACCTTCAGCAGAACCAGGCTCAGGGAGGGGCGGGGCCATCTTCTGCGACCGGTTGGGGTGAGAGAATGAAGACAGGATAAAAGACATGCTGTGGAAGAGAGACAGAGGTTAATAACAGATATGATTCAATGCAGAGAGGTCTATTAACTCATACTGAGTGAGAAAGGAGACTGGAAAGGAAAAACTCAATGCATCATGGGAATCCCCGGCAGCCTACGTCTATTGCAGCATAACTAAGGGAGGATTCAGGGTCACCTGGTCCAGCCCTAACTATATGCTTTAGCAAAAAGGAAAGTTTTAAGCCTAATCTTAAAAGTAGAGATAGTGTCTGTCTCCTGAATCCAAACTGGAAGCTGATTCCACAGAAGAGGGGCCTGAAAACTGAAGGCTCTCCCTCCCATTCTACTTTTAAATACTCTAGGAACAACAAGTAGGCCTGCAGAGCGAGAGCGAAGTGCTCTAATAGGGTGATATGGTACTACAAGGTCATTAAGATAAGATGGGGCCTGATTATTTAAGACCTTGTATGTGAGGAGCAGGATTTTGAATTCAATTCTGGATTTAACAGGAGAAATCTGCTCTCTCTTTCTAGTCCCTGTCAGGACTCTTGCTGCAGCATTTTGGATTAGCTGAAGGCTTTTCAGTGAGTTTTTTGGACATCCTGATAATAATGAATTACAGTCGTCCAGCCTGGAAGTAATAAATGGTAAATGCCCTGTATTTATATAGCGCTTTACTAGTCCCTAAGGACCCCAAAGCGCTTTACATATCCAGTCATCCACCCATTCACACACACATTCACACAATAAATGCATGAACTAGTTTTTCAGCGTCACTCTGAGACAGGATATTTCTAATTTTAGAGATGTTGCGCAAATGGAAGAACGCAGTCTTACATATTTGTTTAATATGTGCGTTGAAGGACATGTCCTGGTCAAAAATGACTCCAAGGTTCCTCACAGCGTTACTGGAGGCCAAGGTAACGCCATCTAGAGTAAGAATCTGGTTAGATACCATATTTCTAAACTTTTCAGGGCCGAGTACAATAACCTCAGTTTGATCTGAATTAAGAAGCAGAAAGTTAGCGGCCATCCAGGTCTTTAAGTCTTTAAGACATTCCTGCAGTGTAACTCATTGGTGTGTGTTATCTGGCTTCATGGACAGATAGAGCTGGGTGTCATCTGCATAGCAGTGAAAATTTATGCTATGTCTTCTAATGATGCTGCCTAGGGGAAACATGTATAATGTAAACAGAATTGGTCCTAGCACTGAACCCTGTGGAACTCCATAATTAACCTCAGTGTGTGAAGAGGACTCTCCATTTACATGCACAAATTGGAGTCTATTAGATAGATATGTCACAAACCAAACTGTACACTGGTAAACTGTTACAATAAAAAAGACCGTAATTTTCTTTACTCTTCTTTATTTATGTAACTTTTGTTTTCACTGGCAATTTAGTGTTAGGTTAGGACAAAAAACAAATTAGGAAGGTTAAAGACAGAACATTACTAGATTGTGGTTTTAATTAAAATGTAGCCTTTGACAATGCTGAACACATGAGAAGCTACTTTAAGGCATATCACCCAATTTGTAATATTGCTAAACATTTCTTAAGGCAGACAAGTTATGCTGGCTGGGTCAGTGTCATTTTTGTTGTAATTGATGTCTGGTTTGTTCTGTTCCCTAGTGATGGGTAGGGATGGGTACCAGTATCCGGTGTTCTGACATAATCCTTGAAATAGTAATAACACAGTATCCTCAGCAAAGATGAATTAAACAAGTTTTATTTTAATGGAAGTTTACTTCAAGTCTTCAGATTTTTACTGTCTTTTATTTGATTACTTTAAAGTATATGATTACATTAGAGTAATTAAATAAAGACAGTTTTGATGGAGCTCCTGAGCCAGCCCAAGCTCTCTATGAAGACGAGGAAAAACTCCCCTGGGGGGGCCAGACTGACGGGAAGAAACCTCGGGAAAGCCCATTCAAAGAGAGATCCCCTTTCCTGGGATGGCTGGGGGGGGTTACAGGAATTCCAAAACACTGAAATTTAAAGTGGGCCAATTAAAAAAAATTATTTCCTGAAAAAAAGAAAGGTAATTCATACATCACACATAAATGATAACGTCTGAATTGTGTGTGTTTGTGTGTGTGTGTGATAGGCTTATCTCAGCCAAGTGTGATGCTGTAGCTCCTCCAGCGTCGGCCGCGTCTCCGGGACTTTGGTTAAACAGGCGTCCAAGAAATCCCGGCAGTCTGGAAAGAAAGGAAAGAGAAAAAACATGAAGATGATAGTTCCAGTGGTCCAAGCCATCAGTCAGTCTTGAAGTGTGACGTTTTCTTACTTTTGGACAGATGTCTTTTGAATTTCAGGCGCTTTTTGAGGAAGCTCGTGGTGTTAAAGTCCCCGGCATGAAGCGCTTCGTACAGAACCACTCCCATTTGCCATACCGTGGTGGGTCCACACCTGTAGCAACTGCGCCCGTACCACTCGGGAGGGGAGTAAATTTCTGTACCTAATAAACAGACACAATTGCAATTTCTTCTAAAACAAAAGGCGAAAATTGTGACATCTGTGAAGAGCAAGAGCAGAATATGTTACCATAGAAGACGCGGTACTGCGACTGCTCCTTAACAAAGCAGCTCAGTCCAAAGTCGATGATACGAACACGCGGTACATCTGAGCCGGTCTCAATTAGAATGTTCTCACTCTTGATGTCCCGGTGAAAGATGTGTTTATCCTCCAGGTGCTTCGCAGCATCAACCAGCTGCTTCAGAATGACCTGGAAATAGAGCAGGGCGATATGACCAAAAATATTTATCACGATATACATTTGAAAAGTTGCGATGACGATATAACTGACGATATAACTGACGATATAACTGACACTAGACAAAATACTTTACAACTCCACAACTTTATTAGTGCAAAAAACCCCATAAATGTATTTTCACTTAAACAAGCAGCTGTTTTTTTATGTGCATTAAAGTTATATAAAAATGTAACAGTGCAAATGCAAATTCCTTGCTGACAGTTTAACCAAAAGGCATTTCCAGTGGAAATTGGCCGACATATCCTCAGCATAACCATGTAAAATATCCACAAAGCTTAAAAAGAGGTTATTCACACACAATACGGTAATATCACGTTGAGGTGCAGTACGTATCACTCCGCGAGGCGCCTGCCTACGATAGCCGTAATGCTCCGACAATCCATCGAGCGGTGCGGCTTTGTAGCTTAGCAAAGTCGCCGTGTACATAAAATCGTTTTGAGGTCAGTAAACACAACCAGAATTCATACATAAGGCACACGGGATTATAAGGGGCACTGTCGAGTTTCAGAAAAATCAAAGGATTGATTTTAAGTGTGCCGTATTTTCCAAACAACACGGTAATAACGGCGGCCCGCTAGCATGCGCTACCAAAAATCGTGCTTTGTTGTGTATCTGACGGACGAAAGCTAAACCAGTTCCACACCACTAAAGTTGCAGCATTTTTACAAACCAGTTCTGGTTCATCCGTTTCATTCAACGATCCACTTTTGCTCTTCTCTTTCTGCGTCACCGCCATCTGCGTATGTAAACATAGGCACTGCGCATGCGCGTTTTACCTATTCTAGCGCGATATTTCATTTTCCTATCGTTGCCCAAAATTACACCGGTATTACCGTGAATGGTATGATATAGCCCAGCCCTACCTGGAAACGATGAAAAAGACAATAATCAATCAATGGGTTAATGTTTCTCTAATACTCTGTGCTTTGATTGAATGATGTACAGTCTAAGACTCTTCTAAGGCAAGTCAACTTGCCTTGGCCTTGTCCTCTGGCAAAAATCCTCCATTTTCTTCTATGTATTTATCCAGGTCCACAGCGGGGACAGGTCTCTCCATCACCAGGATCAGCTCTCTGCCAAAGTCAAACCACTCCAACAGAGACACTGGGGCTGATGTTTCCACTGATCCATCTGCTTCAGCTGCAAGCTTCAGCATGATGGCAACTTCCACTGACACATTCTTCCCGTTATCATCCTGAAATATTTCAACAAAGTGGATGATGAGGCACAGACGTTCCACAGGTGAACGCTGCATGCAATCCACTAATGTAAAAACAATTCAAGTCTTGCACATTTACCTTCACTTTGCAGTACACTTTCCCCTTTGGGATGTGTTTGATGGCCACCTAAAAGACACAGGGCATTGATGAGCATTTCCTCAGTATGACATCATTAAAGGTGTAAAACAGCATACATCTCAGCTTACGATATTATCCCTTATCTGCATTACTGCCTGTCTTACTACCACCATCTGAACACTTACTGGTAAATGATCCTTTATGCGGTAGCCAGCAAACACTGCTCCGCATCCTCCTGCTCCAAGCCGGTGCTCCTCCACGTATCTCGCTTGGAAGTCACCTAAACAGACAAACACAAATTGGGTTTTACTACAGCTGTCACACAAATTACTCTCTGCTGTACCCTAAATGTTCATTTTGCTCTTCACCTGAATATAAAAGCTAAGCTGCTTGCTACTTACGTTTCTGTTCAGCCACTGACTTTTTGGCAACGGTTTTGGTTTTGTCCTGGTCCACGTTCTTTTTCTTAGGTGGGTCCCTGGTGTCTCCCGCAGCTTTCCTTTTGCCAGCCTTTTTGTTTTTACTGCAGCTCTCTGAAATCTCTATGCTGCAGTCTGCAGATGTGGAAAACACCAAAAGCACGTCAGCTTATTAGATAATAGACACAAATATCTCCCAAACACTAATATCTTCAAACTAGCAACCAGATGTACACTTAATCTACCCCTCACTCAACTAATTAGCCTACCTTTACCAGTGTCCAACCAGGAAGATGCCTGCCCCTTGTCACCGCTCACATGCTCAAGAAGTTTACGCTTCTTTGCTGTATTGGTTGTCCCCGCTTCATCTTGTTGGACCTTTCGCTTAACTCCCCCGACCACATGAGCATCTGAGCTGGTGGAAGGACCAGCCTGCTCAGTGACCCTCCTTCTTTTTATGGGGGTCGTTTTTTCAGGACTGGCCTTTCTTTTAGCCATCCTGCTCTTACAATCTATAAACAACAACAACAACACATTAGTGAAAAAGAGCGCTCGACATCAGGACTAGAAGGATTTTGATGTCATTGAATTTTAAATTAGTATTGCTTACAATATAACAACAAGTTTATCCTTTTGATAAAAAAACACACCAACACGAGTCCATACTAGGTCTACTAAGTCTAGATACTGATGACACTTGTTGCTCTGTTTTCACTGCTCAGTCCAAGAATAAACTTGTCACATTATTTTACCAAAAGACAAAGTGCCCCAGTAACCTTTCTTTGATTAGACATGTTGCACTCAGGTTAGTTTCAATCAAAACCAGGATTTAAATCCTCTAAAAATGAATCATTTTATACACAGAGCCTCAACATTGTTAGAAATGTACATTCTGTTATTTGGGGGATTTTTTTTTTTTTTACTTACTTTGATCTCCTGGATCTTTCTTATCTGCCTCAGTCGTAACTTTTCTTGTTTCCTTTTTCATCTTAATTTTTTGAGAACTTTTAAAATAGAAAATGTCACCTTAATGAGTGAATAGTCCTTCAAATGTCTGGATGCTTGACTTTTCTAACTAAGCTGTATAAGTCAGTTCTGTAAGTGAGCTTTAAAAGTAAACTCCGGAGTCTATGGCAACACAACATTAGAACCTTGCCTTTTAGTGACATCACTAAAAGGCAGTGTCCCAAGTAGTTTAAAGAAAAACACTCTGGCATTTCATATAATTCAGTAATTTCACATTAAACTTTCTTTCATTATCCTTTCATTATTTGTTTAAAGACTTGATGTGTGGATGCTACTATGAAGACTTCTAGTTGAGCAAACACTAATAAACACTGACTAGTTTATCTGAGATAAAATATAACACTTTTTTATTAAGTCAGTGTTAACTCTGTTTTTTTCTGTTAGGATCATTCAATAGTATCAGAAGAGAAAAGAAAAGTATGTTTTGTTTTTTTTCTTCAAGATCTGTTCACATGTACTTAGCAAGAGTGAGTACACAGCGTTAAAAAATGGTACTTAGTGTAGTGAGGAAGGCGAAAAGCAAAGAGAGCATATGAAGGTAATATTGAAGAAGGCGCAGTTTTGAAGTGGTGAAAGGCAAAGGCATGAGTGCAAGCGTAATAAAAGGTAATAGGAGAGATGTAGAGCAGGCGGAGGACTTGGCTGGAGCAGGAAAAGGCAAAAGGGGAAACGCGAGTGCACGTCTGAAACTTCTTCACTGTCAGTGAATCCTAATTCTTAAGACTAACTAAGAAGAATAAATCTATGTATGAATGTCGTTTTGAGCACATCTCCTCTTTCTACTGATCAATTCTTCCACCTAGTGGATAGATGATAGTATTGCAGCTTGTCTCATCACCTGTTGTGTTTTGTGTGCTCCAGAACCTGCGTCCTGTTGGAGTACTGTACGTAAAACACACAAACACTGGAGTGAACACAGCTGCTGAACATCTCTATATTCATAACTTCTTCCTGTTATCTCATATCTGTCTCCCTTCATCTGTGTAGGAACGGTGTACAGATGTATGATTATGTCACTCCTGCTCCTCCACCTAACACCTCCACTCCAAACTAAGTTTGCTCTGCTGCTTTGGTTCACTGATCTGCAAGTATCTGTCATTTGTTTGCAGATGTCTGCAGGAATTATTGTAATGATCCATTAATGGTGCCTGATTTCATTCAGTTTTACAGCTTGTCTCGTGTTTTTGAACTGCTTCCCTCACAGTTGTACACAGTGCTAACATGTGCTCTTACTCTGTGTTTTATTCCTGAAGAAAAAGAAAGTGCCCAGCCCAGCAGGATGAAGATGGGCCATACGTCAAGAAGCCGCCAAATGCCTTCATGCTCTATCTCAAAGAGCAGAGGCCAAAGGTCATTGCTGAACTCAACATCCCTGGAAGTGCAGCCGTAAATGCAGTGGTGGGACAGAGAGTAAGTGTGTAACTCTGCATACATTTATGCATCTGTTAATGTTGTCTGCTCATGTTTTTGCATGTGTCCCAGCTGTCCTGTAGTTATGTGTAGTAGCAGTGCTCACAGTGTGTTCTTATGATCTTCTGTCCACAGTGGAAGTCGCTTTCAAACGACCAGAAAGCCAGATATTTCAAGCAGGCTGAAACAGAAAGACAGAATCATGCCAAAGAGCATCCAGCCTGGTCGACCAAAGAAAACTATGTATGTCCAAAGTGCCAACATGCAGTTCACACATGTGTGCATCACTGCACTGAATGATGAAACAGTCACTGCACAGAGTTTCAGCTAATGAAAACTCTGTGTTTGTTTTCAGGGCAAGAAGAGGAAGAGAATCAGACTTAGAAAAGGTGAAAGAAGATTTCTTGGTATCACAGCATCTTACATAAGAAATGTGATGAAAACGAAACAAAAATGTGTTGAAAAAAAGAAGACTTAATGTATTTTTGTTTGCGTTGCAGAATCTGCATCTGTACATGAAGAAGTTGTTCAACAAGCCAACAACTTGCGTATGAGGCCAGCTGAGTCACAGCCATCTTCTTCTTCTCATTCATTTCTGACAGAGCCACATGAGCAGCCACAGACAAAGCCAGATGACAGCAGCGTGCCTCGCCAGCAGCCAGTGTTTGCAACTGCCAAACACACAGGCATCACCCTACACACCTCTCTGTCAAGAAAATCAGGTCTCCCCTGCCTCTCACATGAATTTCCCTGAGGACACCTCATTGGACTCCCCTGTTGCAGCCCTTCAGTTCCAGACAGAGGAAGCCTTTGTCGCAGACAGTGAGGAAGAACTGCTGTCAGTGCTGGAAGAGCTCGACCCCCTCCCCATCACTGCGCAGTCTCAGCAGCCCTCACCCACCCCTGCCTCTCCTGTAGATGCCTCTCAAACTGCATCAGTTCAACCCCGAGTTGAATTATTTCAAGACCGAGATGAGCCCATCTGTTTTGCTGAAATCCAAGAAGACATGTGGTCAGTGCTTGACTACCTCCCCGTCTCTCAGCAGTCTAATGTGCTCTCCTCTCCTCATTCACACAACTACTCGACTCCTAAACAAAATCTCATCTGTCCTGCTGATTCCCCTCCATCCAAACTGGCGTCCTCCCCTGTTGCATTCACTGAATTGCCGTCAACAACCCCCATCTTTTGCCAACTAATGAAAAACAATAATTTCATTATAGACTATTGGACTGATTTCAATTGAATTAAACTGTTACTCCTGTTATTTCAACATCTGTCTTTGTGTAAATAAATGAAAAAACAAACAAAAGATGCTTCTGTCATAAGTTACAGCAGGATGAAACAACCTTCATGTAGTTCTTGTTTTTAACACTGCAAACCTTCTTTAGTTCTTGTGTGCTGAATATGAAAGGAAACAAATCTGTCAGTGTCCACTAACTGTCAGGGAAAAGCCAGATAAAAACACTGTGGGGTCTTTTGGGACACGTGCTGGTTGGGTTTACTCATAGATATCAGAAATGATCTGTTCTGTATTCAAAGGATACACGAAGGACGTTTGTATTAAATGCAATATAGCGACTGATCATATGCTGGTTTCTTTGGGGGCTTTTCACCACCATGTTACACAAATCCAGTTTCTAACTGAAAAGAAAATCCTTCACCATTTTCTAATCAAATTCCCTGGTTTCCCATGTCAGAGATGTCATGGCTGAAAGGATCATCGCATATTGAGCTCAAAGCTAAACTCTTGTGTAGGGCCTCTTTCCATGTTGCACCATTCATTTTAAAAAGTCCTGGTAACAAGAGACAGAGGTGACTTGATGTATTACAGTTACTTCCCAATTTACAGAAATGATGTGACTTCTGACATTTTCCTAGCAGGAAATGTGCTACTGTGGGACACTGAAAGAACAGCAAGGCACGTTTTGTTTTAATAACTTTTCTTTACTTCATTTGTATGAACTAGGTTTACCTTACAAAATCTTATACTGTATATAATGTTTTATGTTTAATTCATGTCAATGTCAGCTCGTGTTTACTCGGGTGAGCAGTACCGGCCCACAAAGAGAATGCTCTTGGTGGGTTTATGTCGGATGAAGAAGATGAAGGGATGGTCGGCAACAAACTCAGCGGGAATCGTTATAGAGCGGACTTCCATGTCAACCCCAGTGGCAGCAGCAGCCTCAGCTCCTTCTTCATTTACATCCACGAAAGCCTTGTGGACAACTTTGGACACTATCAGGTCATTTGCTTGAGACATTCCTAGTAGATGAAGAGCCCAGAAATCAGTTGTTTTATTCTTTAACAGATGATGTTTTGCAGTTTTTGTGCTCTCAATATAACTGTATAATTGATTCAGTGTGTCTCATTGGTGCAATATTTCTCACCAGAGAAGTCTCTCTTGTAGATGTCAAAAGCGTTCTCCATTCCCATGTTGGTCAGGATTTTCTCCAAGTCATACTTCTCCTCCATCTTAAATCGAGGGAGCTTGACATCAACCTCGTTGGGGCTCATCATGTCTGGGCGAGTCCAGTCCACAAAGTTCTGATAGGTCAGCTCCTTCTCCAGCTGTGTGGATACAGTGTCACTAGCTTGTCTGATTGAAACTGGACATTAAAGTACTGGTAAGTGCATCTTACCTTTTCCAAGCCTGTGGTATCATCTTCTATGTCATTAGGCAGGAATATGAGCATGCTGAGGTCATTTCCTTTATACGGCATCTCAAGAATCTGTCCAGAAACATTGTTTTTATTTATTACTCCATCAAAGATGATCTGACTTCCTAATCTAGAAATTTAGGCTGATATTTGTAAAAGACAAGTTTTAGATCATGCTGGTGAAATCCTGTAATAAGCTGAAAGTGATGGATGTTACCTTGCAGTTGGCCTCAGGAATGGTCGCAAAAGGAAATTTACTTTTCTGCTGCATCATCTTCACCGGCTTAGTGTCGTTCTGAAAAATAGGGGAGACAAGAGAAATGTTTTTTGTGTTTAGTCTCAAAATGATCTCAAAAAGTTCTGTCATGGTTTTATTCCAGCCATTGAGTGGATTTGGATGTAGAGCACACGTCACAACACAATTTGTTCTTGTTAGCCGAAGTTTGTGATGTGCTGTTGTTTGAGATTTATTTGAGAACTTATTGGATATTACATGAATAATAAACTGCATTGCATAACTGCATAAAGTTGGAAAGTGATCGTCCTAAAAGCACGATTTTATCCCCTCAGAGCTCCAGGCTTTATGTTCTCATTCAGCAAAATCCACAGCTCGTTTGTAGTATGACAGATCAAAGTATAACTGCACCATCCTATGCTGCCTTTCTGCACTGTTACCTTGTTCAGTCGAAACTGCACATCAGCAGTCTTCTCCTCCTTAAACTGCGTGTTCCAGCTGCCCTTGAAGTAAATGGCATTCACGAGAACCAGCTTCGTCAGGCTACCCACTGCATCCTGGCTTAGCAAGTCCTTGATTTTATCTGGTAAAAAGAATTTATGAAAACTATTAACTATTACCAAAGATGCACTAGTTACTGTACAACATCTTCAGCTATAAAATCAGAAAACAGGGCAACAGCAAGATGGTTTTTATTTTAAAAAAAGGGGGAAAAAGCTTTATGATCAGTATAACAGGGAACAAAAAACAAAAATTCAAGCGTAGGCTTGAAGCCACTCAGGAGGTTGTTAGCGGGGGTGACGCGATGCTTCTGGTATGCATGAATTAATTAAACAGTCCAATAACTCCAGCAGTACTTATCTTGTCCTTTTTGGTCTTTGTTCCAAACATTTTAAGATAAAAGCGCAGCGGTCACAAACGTTTTGCCTTCTTATGATTAACAACACACCTGACGCTGATTACGTGCGTCCACCTTAAATACCTTACATAAACCTACCATACAGAAACTTAAAAAGGTGGAATCCTCAGTGGTGCTTGGTGCCACACCCTCAGGGACTTTAATGTTATATAAAAACACTGACAGCTCAATATCTACCTCAGTCACTCTCCCTGATCCAGCTGAGTCACCAATAGGAAAAATCTGCTTTTCACAGGAACTTGGTAACAGCAATAAGAGAATACGTAGTTTATTCCAAGAAGATATCGTCTCTCTCCCATATATAACATCTTATTGGAACCGATATGTTCCAGATATCAAGTGGAAGACAGTCTGGATGGTCCCCCATAAATATTTGATTGTAAATAAGGTGAAAGAAGTCTCATTTAAAATTCTACATAAATGTTATCCAGCCAGTCACTACATGGTAAAATTTAAAAGGGACATAAATACTAATTGTACTTTCTGTGGGGATCATCCAGAAACTGTGACGCATCTTTTTTGGTACTGTTCTTTTACACAGAGATTCTGGAAGGAATTTAGCAGGTTTGTTATTGTCCATATTTTAAGGGAGTTTTCTTTACGATGGGAAAATGTTTTATTCTGTTTGTTTAAGTTCCCCAAGAAGTATGAGAAATGTTTTTTATGATGAATTTGTTCATACTTTTAGCTACATTTTTTATCCATAAATGTAAGTTTACTAACAAAACACCATATTTCTGTCATTATTTTAAGGATGTGGAAATGTACATACAATCAATATCAGACTCCACCAACACAAAGGCTCTCAAAACAATACATGTATGTGTATTCTTATAATTGTTACCTTTTTCTTTTACCCTTGGCTTTTTGTGTTCATGTTCTGTTGTTTTGTATACTTCATCTGTTCGTATGTTGTATACTCATTGTTTATTAAATAAAGTTTAAAAAAAGAAAAAAAAAGAAACTTAAAAAGGTTACCTCTAGCGGCAACATGAGGTATCAACCCAAAAATGGCTCCTACAAAAATAATGGGATTAAGATTGTCTCATTTCCAGCAGGTGGCACCACAGTCCTATAACCCTCATAGAAAGTCCTTGTATCCTATTATTATAGATGGTAGATTTATAAATGGCCTGTATTTGTATCGCGCTTTTATAAAAACAATGAATGAATTTCCTGCTGCACTTAAGATAATATAAAGATATAGAATCAATAGCAGCCAATCCTAAATGGGCCTGAAAAATAAAAATATGTTAAAGACACAAGTGATCAAAGTAGAAGTACCCATCACATAATATAATAAGAATAGAAGAATTGGCCTGCTATTTACAGCAACATACTGCTGTGATGGTTTTATTAATAGCATGAAACCAAACAGTAAAACCCAGAGATAGTGCTGCTTAATACTGAATAGAAATTAGACTGGAAGAACTGGAAACAGAAAATAATGTGGACGGTGGACAATCCGGTAATAATGTCTCAACTGAACACAACACAACTGATCCCCAAGGATTTACAGTGGAGATCATTTAAAGTTACATTATGCTTACCTTGTGTCTGCTTCTCCACCCAGCTGCTGATGTGGACCCTGGCCTCCTCTGCATTTCCTTTGAAGTCCACAGACTCGAGCTCAGCGTTGTAATGCTTTTTGGTGCCTTTTAAAAATTCCTGGAATTGTGAAAATAAGTCACTCGAAACAGATTCAACAAACTACGGAGACTTCAATCAAGTTCAGTCACTGTGTTAAAACATTTTCAGTCCTTTGGATGCAGTTGAAGCTTGAACTAACCAGTCAGCCTTTGTCTAATAAAAGATTAAAGCAAATAGCTTGTTGGATGCCAATTTAAGTAGCCAGCATAGAAAAATACACAGATTGTGGGTAAGCTGGTTTGTAACGTTTCGGTTCAGATGGCGGCAGTTTTTGCTGACAAAAGTAAGTTTTAGTATTTCTAAGTATTAATAAATTACTGTTTTACTTCTTTATATATTTCTTTATACTATTTGCAAATATTTTAAAAGTTTAATCTGCTGTGATGACTGGAACACAAAGGAGAGAAATGGTGCCTTGTCTCTTGTTATGAACTGTAAATAGCTAAGTGCTTAGAGCAGCTGGTCCTAGCACACTTCAAATCCTGTCTCCCCCCCACCCTGGACCCCCACCAATTTGCATACCGCCAGAACAGGAGCACAGAGGATGCAGTCTCCATCGCACTGCACTCTGTCCTCTCACACCTGGACAACAACAACACCTACGCCAGAATGCTGTTTATAGACTTCAGTTCAGCATTCAATACAATCCACCCCTCACAACTCATCAGGAAACTGACAGACCTGGGCATCAGTTCCCTCATCTGCAAATGGTTACTGGACTTCCTGACCAACCGCCCCCAACATGTCCGGCTGGATAACCACTGCTCATCTACCATCACAATGAACACCGGTGTACCACAAGGCTGTGTGATGAGCCCTTTCCTCTACTCCCTCTTCACCCACGACTGCAGACCTGCTGATGGTTCCAACACCATCATTAAGTTTGCAGATGACACCACGGTGATTGGCCTCATCAGTGACAACGATGAGGCCGCCTACAGGGAGGAGGTGGATCGTCTGGCTGAGTGGTGCGACACAAACAACCTGCTGCTTAACACCGAGAAGACCAAGGAGCTCATCGTGGACTACAGGAGGAATGCTGACCCACATCCACCCATCCACATTAAGGGGACGGCTGTGGAGCGTGTGAGCAGCTTCAAGTTCCTGGGAGTCCACATCTCCGAGGATCTCACCTGGACGACCAACTGCTCCAAGCTGGTCAAGAAGGCTCACCAGCGCCTCTTCTTCTTGAGGACTCTGAGGAAGAACCACCTGTCCTCAGACATCCTGGTGAACTTCTATCGCTGCACCATCGAGAGCATCCTGACCAACTGTATAACAGTCTGGTACGGGAACTGCTCTGCCTCGGACCGGAAGGCGTTGCAGAGGGTCGTGAAAACTGCCCAGCGCATCGCCGGAGCACCACTTCCTGCCATAAAGGACATCTACAGGAAGCGGTGTCTGAAAAGGGCTGGGAAAATCATCAAAGACCCCAGTCACCCATCACATGGACTCTTCACCCTCCTGCCCTCTGGGAGGCGCCACAGGAGCCTCCGGACTAAGACCACCAGGTACCGGAACAGCTACTTCCCCACAGCTGTCAGACTCCTGAACTCTGCCTCCTGACATCTGACCCACGTTAAACTCATGCACTGAACATACACACCCCCACAATGGACAACTGTACCCTCAAACACACAATAATAACATGGAGTGAACCACCACTCACAACCACTAGCACTTTATATAGCCTCTGTAGAAACTATCTACACCCTCACTTATCTTAACTGCACTACTGTATAGCTCTGTGTAAATAATCATTCTGTACATTCAATAATCTTTAATCCTACAACTGTTTACAACTTGCATAGTTGCCGGGGATTCCCATGATGCATTGAGTTTTTCCTTTCCAGTCACCTTTCTCACTCACTATGCATTAATAGACCTCTCTGCATTGAATCATATCTGTTATTAACCTCTGTCTCTCTTCCACAGCATATCTTTATCCTGTTTTCCTTCTCTCACCCCAACTGGTCGCAGCAGATGGTCCTGCCCCTCCCTGAGCCTGGTTCTGCTGGAGGTTTCTTCCTGTTAAAGGGGAGTTTTTACTTCCCACTGTCGCCCAAGTGCTTGCTCATAGGGGGTCATATGATTGTTGGGTTTTTCTCTGTATCTGTAACCGGAAGGTCGCCGGTTCGATCCCCGGGCTCTCTGTCCTGGTCGTTGTGTCCTTGGGCAAGACACTTTACCCTACGGCCTACTGGTGTTAGCCAGAGGGGCCGATGGCGCGATATGCCAGCCTCGCTTCTGTCAGTCTGCCCCAGGGCAGCTGTGGCTACAACCGTAGCTTGCCTCCACCAGTGTGTGTGAATGTGAGAGTGAATGAATAATGGCTTGTAAATGTAAAGTGCTTTGGGTGCCTTGAAAAGCGCTATATAAATCCAATCCATTATTATTATCTATGAAGCGCCTTGAGGCGACTTTTGTTGTGATTTGGCGCTATATAAATAAAATTGAATTGAATTGAATTATCTGAGGAAGAAGCAGAGTTGGTTTGTTTCCAGCTGAAATCATCCAGGCTCAGGAATTTGAATCGATCCACATCACTTCTGCTTGAACTAGAGAACATGAGTGTCGACTTACATTTGGTCTGTGAGACACATGTCATAGTGACAGTATTTGGGTTAATATGGCATTACTCACCCTGGTCGCATTTCTTCAATATCAGGCACCAAGTTCAGGAACTCGTTCTTTGCAGCCCGCGCAAGGTAGGAGGTCTCCAGAGTGGGAACCATCGGGAAGTTTTCACAGTCTGAGCAGGAGGGACTGGAGGCACGTGAGCTGTTCTCAGGGGTCCTTTAACACAAATCACACCAAGTTAGAATCAAATAGATAACCTGTCAATAACCGTTTGCAGATCGAGGTCAATGTTCCTAAAAATATGTTTACTTCTGGCCCATGGAGCCACAGCGCGAGTCCGACAGAGAGGGGCAGGTAGAGGAAGGGGTGAGGGTGGCACTGCTGAAGCTCGTCACGGATGGATCACGTCCGATCGGTGAGATGAGAGAAAGCTGAAGTGAAACAACAGCAGGATGAGGTAGACGTCAATATAGGAACTCCCTGATGTGACACAGAAAGGCTATTTTTTTATTTCTTTGTATTATTTCTCACCTTGCAGTCACTGATGCTGTTCACCAGCTGGTTGTATTCAGTATTGAAGGTGTGTGTCAGAAGGCGCAGGCACTACAACACAACAGGAACAAGACCGATCAGCTCCGAGCAGAGAAGGAAGAAGGCAGCAACAAGAACGCCCACTAAGCCCACGTTTTTCTCACCTTGGTGCCAGCTCCTTCTCACGCTTTCAAAGGTGGTGCTGGAGATCTGCGAGGAGGCGGAGGTGGACGTGGACAGAGTGCTGGAGCTCACGCTGGGGGACAGAGACTCACTCAGGGACTTGGTGGTGGGAGCTGTTCCCACGGGAGCCGCCTCTCCCAGAAGGTGACGGGTCTTTTCCACCTGGAAGAAAGATGGGGGCTAATGTGAGGTAGGGAGAAGAGGGGACGTTAGTCATGTAAAGGCCATAGGTGAGGGTAGGGACGTAGATCGACCGGTAAATTGAGAGCTTCGCTTTTACACTCAGCTCCCTCTTCACCACGACGGACCGGTGCAGCGTCCGCATTACTGCAGCTGCAGCCCCAATCCGTCTGTCGATCTCCGGCTCCCTTCTCCCATCACTCGCGAACAAGACCCCGAGATACTTGAACTCCTCCACTTGGGGCAGGAACTCATCCCCGACTCATCCTATATTTCCGTTTTTATATTTCTAATGTTTGCCTTGTTTTCTTCACTGTCTAGTCTGCCTCTGTCTTGCCTGTATGGATGCATTTACACCGAAATGTCCCCAACAAAGGATGTTTTAATTCACCACTATTCCAGTGAAACACGAGTCTCCCATCTTCCTGCTACCAGTCTGGAGTTTTTGTTCACCAAAGCACACACCAACTTCATACTGACGGACAGATCACTGCCCTTTTGCCGCCTTGTCTGACCGTGTTTTGTGGCTGTGGTTCACTTCACCTCACTCTTCCCCATTCTTGTCATTAAATCAGGCTGTTCTGCAACCATGGCAGCCATTCACTCTATGGCTTTATTCATGGTGTATTTTACCCCTTCACCAAAGGCCGTTCTCGTTTCCAACATTATATTTGCAGTGTTCGTCTATCTATCAATATCTGCGGAGTATTTTTTTAACGAGTATCCCATTTTCTAAAGCACAGCATGTAAAGGGTAGCTCGGTTAGCAGGATGCTAGCATGTAGCGCTTAGTGAGACACGCCTCAGACGAGTTGAGCAAAGACCCCGTCTGTGTACTTTATACGTGAGCAACGGATTTAAATAAAATTAAGGTTTCAAAAGACAAACTTGAAGATAAAAAAATATATATATATACTCACCGGAGAGCCGCCAGGGTTTGCCGCTGCCATCTTGGCGCTCCTAAATTCAAAACTGCCTCTGCAGTCAGGCAGGGGAGGCGTGGAAATTGTCTTTGAGTTAGTCAAACGTTTTCCTTAGTTCGAGTAGATGATAAAAAAAAATAATAATAATAAATGGGATTTTAAGTAGGACTAGGCGTTCTGTAATGATCTCTATTTAGGAGAAAAACTTAATCACTCACCTTTAAACAGCTCTCTTTTAGGAGACACACTGCTGGCTAACGGTGTCATGTGATCAAACAGCGTAATTTAATTGGCTGAGAGCCACTCGACTCGATCTGGTGCTGATTGCTCTGGCTTGGGTCATTAAAGTTCATCACTTTTGCAGTTGAATTTTTGCAGGTGAATTTTTTTCAGGTGAATTTTTGCAGGTGAATTTTTTTCAGGTGAATTTTTGCAGGTGAATTTTTGCAGGTGAATATTTTTGCAGGGAAATTTGGAGGATAAAAATTCAGTGTCATAAATTCAATGTCTAAAAATACTTGAATTCTGATGATACTATATTTCTTCCACACTGAGTTTTTCGACATCTGTGAACTACTAGACAGTCATTCAATTAAAAAATAATATTAAATAAATAAAACTAATAAATAAAAAATACACACATCTTACTGATCTCTGCAGTCAGTAACATTACACATAAAATTCAAACATAATAGCAATTGTATAAACACACACACAAACACGCCTTTAAAATTTAAAGGCGTGAAATTGGACGGTCTAGTTCTGATTAGCGTCACCGCTGTCTCGGTGGAGTTTAATAAACTCGGCCGTCTGCTTCTTGCTATCTAAAATATAACCAGACACTGGTGTAAATTCTCGACTGTCTCATACTTCTGTTTAATAAGTTTTCTGTTTGACGTTTAGTCAGCTGTGTGAAAACCAAGGAGGAACCCACCCGGGGGATTAATAGTTTTATTTTATCTAATCTAATAACTTTAATCTCAGCCAAACCGATTTACTCACGAACAAACAAAACACTGAAAAAAGCCCAACAATAACATTTTTAGGTTGTCTAAGTGACTTATATATTACGTTTAACCCGAGCAGCGAAACTCCGCGGTGATCTGAAAATGATGTGCCGGGAGTTGTGCCGTTCTCGGCCGCATCAGTAACCCTCGAGCTCCCGGCTAGCTGTCGAGCTGGTGGGTAGCAGATGCCTCTGAAAACGTCGAAGCACTTTTGCAAATATGGGATATCTTGATAAACCGAGCAGATATTTGATGTTTACACAACTACTTTCTCGCCTGAAAATATGTTAAAAGTTTATTTTGTGACCCAGAAAGATTAGTATGAGTAATTTTAAAACTTAGTAGCGGCCGCCATTGCTGGAAACTGGAGTTTGGCTGGGCCGCGCTATGAATTCTGGGATATGGTAGTAATTTGGACAGCCTTCGGCGCGTCGCTGTGACGTAATCGGTCTACAAATGCGGCCTCAGGAGGATGCAGCCCATGAATTTGGACATGTCCAGAGTATAATCGCAGCCTTTGCGGTTAGAAAATTGCACTTGATCATGTCGCGATATTATCGCAAATGCGATATATCGTTCAGCCCTAAAGTAGAATGGGAGGCAGAGTCTTCAGTTTTCAGGCCCCTCGTCTGTGGAACCAGCTTCCAGTTTGGATTCGGGAGACAGACACTATCTCTACTTTTAAGATTAGGCTTAAAACTTTCCTTTTTGCTAAAGCATATAGTTAGGGCTGGACCATGTGACCCTGAATCCTCCCTTAGTTATGCTGCAATAGACATAGGCTGCCGGGGGATTCCCATGATGTATTGAGTTTTTCCTTTCCAGTCACCTTTCTCACTCACTATGTGTTAATAGATCTCTCTGCATTGAATCATATCTGTTATTAACCTCTGTCTCTCTTCCACAGCATGTCTTTTACCCTGTCTTCCTTCTCTCACCCCAACCGGTCGCAGCAGATGGCCCCGCCCCTCCCTGAGCCTGGTTCTGCCGGAGGTTTCTTCCTGTTAAAACTGAGTTTTTCCTTCCCACTGTCACCAAAGTGCTTGCTCATAGGGGGTCATATGATTGTTGGGTTTTTCTCTGTATCTATGAAGCGCCTTGAGGCGACTTTTATTGTGATTTGGCGCTATATAAATAAAATTGAATTGAATTAATGTTTTATCAGTTTATTTTATAATCTGTGGAAATGTGAGTGCAGAGAACCACCATCAATAGCCTTAAACTGCTGTAAAGCTTTGTATTTTTTCATTGTGCATTTTTTTGGTCAGACTAAATATGAATGAAGACATAATTTTGTGGGTTAGAAAATTAAGAAAAAAAATTACAAAACCTTCACAAAAATACTTGACTTTAAATTACAAGTAGTACTTGGAGTATTGAAATTTATAACTACTGTAAACTTCATCAAGTGGAAACATTAAAAGTCACTTCACACTTCACAATAACCAGATACTGAAGAATTTACTCACTGTTTCAAGATAGGATCCTGATAAATCGGGAGGAGGTGAGCTCCACCCGTAGGCCTGATTTTCAGCACGGAGCTGCTTCACTTTGCTATGGAGGTAACGTATAAGCTTAAAGGAAGCCATGTCTGAGGAGCTGTGATGGGAGTTCAGAGCTTGGAGGGAGGGAGAGCTGAGAGATTTCTGGTATTCCTTAAAAGAAAAATGATACCAGGATTTTTCTTAATAGCATAAACAATGAGTAAGGACACAAACGTTTTGGGTTTCACACAGGAAGCGCAAACCATTTACCATTTCTTCCTCAGGTCTTTCAGGCTCCCTCTGCCTAACATCTTGTGGTCTTGGTGCCTTCCTAGAAAAAGCAAACCTGAATTTGGTTGGTTGTTGGGTAAATAACATAACTGCATGAACATCTGTTGTATATGTATAATGTTAGATCTATGGTCTAAGCATCGCATCACATTGAGTTGAGGTGAGATCATGCTCTTGTACAGCTGGTTAGTATAACATCGATTTACCAAGACACAAAATTACCTGCCCCTTAACAACTTTGCCTGGCACCTGTGGGATGACAAAAGTTAGCACAAAAACTGTATACATGTCACAGTATTGTTTGATTCAAGATCAGCAGCTTTGGGAAATTATTGCAACACAAAAAGAAAAATATGACCTGGCTGCATTCTGGGTTTAGTTTGGAGGATGCCATTTTTGTTTTGAGCACGTTACCGTTCCAGTTCAGCCGTCAACTCTTCTTCAAACTTGAGTGCCAGGCGAGCTGCGGTCTGTCCCTTCCACTCAGCCATGCTCCTCTGAACCTGCCTGAGCTCAGAGTCTTTGGCCTTCAACTGCTTGCGGAGACATGCTGCCACTCCTCCTCTGCCTTGAACTCCTCCATCACTCATGTGAACCCATTTTAAGCTGCTCAACTCCTCAATGTGTTCCTGCAAAAATGTCACAGGGAGTTAAATTTCCTCTAATGCTATGCGTGTGTGTTTTGTCTAAGCATGTGGGTTCAGACCTGAATGAGTCGTTCCTTTAAAAAATTCAAAGCTTGATCTCTCTCCAGCCTCAGCTGTTGCCTCTGGATGCTCAGTTCTTGCTCCTGAAAAATGGGAGATTTTTACTGAATATGTCCATATAAACATTTAGCGTGCTGTAAAGTTCAAATGATACCTTTTCTTTTCTCAGCTGCTCGTTGGTTTGTTTCCGTGAGTCTAGCTTTTGGTGCAGTTGGCTAATAAAAGCCTTCAGCTGCTCTCGTAGTGTTTTTAGGTTCATAAAAGCCTCAGCTACTGTGAAACTGCAAATGACAAAGATATGTGCATTACAAGCCAATTACAAACAAGCTGTGAAGACTGGGCATAAAATTATACCTGGGAGGTAGTTTTCCAGCACTTTGTTTGGCTTGACTTTGCTCCACTAACAGGCTGAGATGCTGGCACTCTGCTGCTAGCTGCTCGGTCCAGTGTTGGTGTTGCTGCTCCATCTCAGATGTGATTTGGTTATGGCTGCTCTCCCTTTCTTCTAGCATCACCCGGAGCCTGTCTGCCTCTTTAACTGCCAGCTGGACATCCTTCTCGAGCTGCAGAACTGTCCTATGACTCTGCCATGATTACAGAGCACACCAGGTCAACTTTTCTAAGATGTCACATCACATCTAGAGTTTGAACATGTGGTTTCACTGCACCTGCGCCATCTGTAGCTCCGCCTGGTGCTCCTCTTTCAGTGACTTGCAAATTGCAGCCAACTGTGTACAGTTTTCCTTTTCCAGCTCCTGCAGTTTCTTAGAGATAAAAGCAAAATCATACAAACATGGAAAGAAAATGTATTTAGATTTATCTAAGTGGAAGATCCCTTACTGTTTTTAGTTCCATGACCTGATGTTGAAGAGCTAATGCTTTACTCTTCTCTTTCTGCATTTCGCTCCTCAAACTTTCCAGGAGCTTTTCATTCTGCTCTTCCAGTATCCCACGCTGCACCTCCAGAGCTTCCATTTTTTCTGCCTCCCACTTCCTCCTCTCCTCCTTCACTGCTTTGTACACCTAAATGGGAAAAGAGAGCATTCTGTTCATACCATCCAATTATGTTAGAAAGGTTGCATATGTTAGTCAAAGGATTATCAGTACCTTTTCCGATGCTTCTACATGCAACTCCTCTTCATGTTTCTTTACCTCTTCCTTCTGCTGTTGCAGAGATTTCTGTAGCTTAATTAATTCTTCTTCTTTTAGCTACAAAATTAAGAGAGGACGACCTCTTAGAAGTAACCTTACAAAGTATTTTACTAGTAGTATAATATGTAGTGCAATAACGTTAATGATGGCATGCCACCCAACATAAAATGTATGCATTTATGACACTACAGAATACCTGAGATACAACCCCTCACCAAACAGTTCTCTAGTCTGTACTTTCAAAGGAATACTTTTTTTTTTTTTTAGCCTGAATATGAACTGAGGAGAAATCAGTAACCTGTCACAATAAACCTTTTGGGCTTGCTGTTAATAATATAAACATATTAGTAAAGTTACTTATAGAACAAGAAAAAAGGATTTGTAGCACTTACCATTATACTGTGGGCGTGCTCTTCAACTTCCTTCAGGGTTTTGTGGTGCTGCATTCTCAAGTGCTGTTGCTCCACCTTCAGTCCATCTCGTTCTGCTTGTAAGGCACTGCATTGCTCCTGGAAATCTAGGAGCTGCAGCTCTTTGTGGGCCAACATTTTCTCCAGAGTTACCACCCTGATCTTATGTTCTCCCACCTCACCCTGCAGCCCACTCACTCGAGCCTCCAGTGCCTAACAGGAAAAGAGACAGCAACAGTAACAAACACACACACACACACACACACACACACACACACACACACACACAGTATATTTATGTTAAAAAAAAAAAAAAAAAAAAAAAAAAAAGCTACCTCAATCTGCCCCTTTTTCTGCATCTGTTTTTCTTCCAAACAAGCACATCTGTTTCTCAGTGACGTCTCTGCTTCTGTGGCCCTTTGGAGCTCTTCACAAGTCTCTTCCAATTTCTGCTCCAAAAGGAAAATATATTCAGAGACATTTTAAAAAAGACACTAAATCTGCCTTTACTCAAACAAAAATGGATTCTGTCTGTTAAATTTCATTCAGCACCCTCACTGAAATTGAGATCCCAATGATAAAGAAGCCCAAAATAAAATTGTAAAATGATAAATCCACAACTTTATGATTAAAGTTTAGATTCTCCATTTGGATTGTTGAAGATCATAAATATTTCTGTTCGTAAAGTGAATGCAGACTATAAAAAGAAAAGCACAATTTAATGTAATTTCATGTTTACATGTATAAAAAATGAGTCCCATTAAACCAAAAAATATTTTTAGTTATAACTTTGTATTTTTGGAGTTACTACATAGTCTATAAACAGCCTATGATACCTCTTGCATGGACTCCAGCTTTTCTCTGGCACGTCGCTGCTCAGCAAACAGTTCTGTTTTGGCATTATCCAGCTGTCTTTCCATTTCTTCCTGCTCCAGCACCGACATTATGACATTGTTCTGTTTATTGAACAATAAAAAGAGAAAGTGATGACATAAGAACAAAATTAAACCAAGGACTGAACCACTAACTACAGGATTAGGTTTGTTTTTTTACTGCTTTGAAGCAGGATCCATCCTTTGGAGTCTGTTTACACAGACGCTGAACTGTAAAATCTTCCTGGGTGTCTCTGTGCTGGAGAAGACATGATTCTTTCTGCCTCAGCATCTTCTGTAGCTGCCAGCTACCATGGCTGCAGCAAAATGATGTTTTATCAATAAAGAAAACTCTCCTTTATGCAGACAAATATTATGTTGATGTTGGCCGTGTTAATGCACATGGCTCTGAATGAGACAGTTAGTAGGAGGAGATTTTATACCCAACAGACTTCCTCTCTGCTCTGCTGTCTCTCTGAACAGACTGCAAAGTCCTCTTCTCCTCCTCCATCTGTGCCGTCTCTGTAGTCAGTCGCTCTAACTCCTGCAAGGCATGCTGCAGCACGAACCATTACTTGTACACGTTAGTGAGTCTTCAGCAAACATTCTCCTGAAAAACATTTGAAAATGCTGGACTTTACCTTCCTTTGTTGTCTAAGTTCAGAGAGGCAGACCTCAACATCTTTTATCTGAGCCCTCTTCAACCACAGCGTCTCCTCCTCTTCCTCACATTTCTAAACCACACACAAACAAGCTAAGCACCATCTCATACATATGCATGCAAGTGAATTTATACAACCGACACAGAATAGAATAAATTTCCCCCGGAGGTTTAGTCTTACTTGTCGGAGGTCAGAGAGTCGGCCAATCACCTTGACCCATTCAGACTGCATCTTGTCCAGTGTCCTCTCAGGCCTGGACTTGCTGCTCCAGCAGCTCATTTCTTCATCTGTGTCACTAAAATAACTCGCAGGTCTGAATACACATGAGAGCAGAAGAATACACAAATCTGAAAAAGTATTTAAAAAACAAGGAGAACTTGCCCTAGGAGTATTTTTAATTTTGAGATTAAGTTTAGGTGACTGACATCTGGAATTATAGAACTTAATTTGTTAAAGTAAGTGTTCCTTCCTATTCTGCTAATTCTTAATCTATGTTTAAGGTCAGATGACATTCTTGTCTACTGTAGCTTTTAAGTTTCTTCTTTCCAGTGTTTTACATAGATTTCTTTGCACTGTTTTACTCTGATTGATATTTGGAAAGCAGTGTTGTTGCAGAACTGGGTTTTGACAGGAAGCACTTCAGAATCATCACCAGCTGACATGAAAGGTTCTTCTTCTGGGTTCATCTCTTACGCTTAAGGGCTGATATTAGGGTAATTAAAAATTTTGTGTGCTTGACGGACATTTTTTGGCATTTTTCTGTGTGCATAGAAAATATATTTGCAGAATTTTATGTGTTAGAGATACTGTTGGGTGTTTGTCCCAATGGTTAGAGCTCTAAACCCAAACTTCCCCACCATACAACCAACTATCCTACAGCACAATTGGCAGAAAGACACAACCAAATATTTAAAGGCAGATTTTAATTGGATTTTGGAAGTTATTAAAATTTTCTCTTTATTGTATTAAGAGCTTTCAGACCTTGTCCTCTTAGTGCATTACCTGTCATATTGAAGTTTCCTGAGGCTATTGTGTGTGCACTAACATAGATGCAGCTGATACTTTGATTTATTTTACCTATATGCTGTTCTCCTGTTACGTTGACAGTTACAAACAGGTCCATATGGGGATCTCTGTACTTTGGGAATAAAGACAAGAAAATTATTTTGACACTTTACTACTTTGTGTATTTTATAGTAATAAAATAGTAGTAGTCAGCTCTTACCTGATGTAGACCGAGATTCACTTTCTTCTTGTGTTGTTATGTCAGTCTGGTTGCTACACTGGCCATTAATTTCTGTGACAGACCGAATGAGAGAGTGCCATCCTAACAAGAGTGGATACTTTTTGTAGATATTATCCTTCATATTTAAAGATTTTGTAATTATCATTCATTACCCTTTAAATTTTTCAGTTTCACTTTTCAAACTCTGATATTTTGTGTCTAAACATATTTATAAACTAGTTCACTTCCATATCTTCTGTTTCTTACCGGGCCACTTGTGAATGTGCTGCCTGACTTGCTCCGTGCAGACTGTATCAAGGTCGCTGTCAATGGACACCGTGTCAAAGCTCAGCACAGGTACTCCTGGAAAAGAACCAAGCAGCCCACAATCACTATTTCAAATAAACAGAATCCCAAAAGCATCAGTGTGGTAGGCTGTGCTTGTAAATGCAAGTGTAATACAGTGTAACGTGTGTGGTACCTGCCAAGCACCTGGTCTTAGGAGAACAGCTGCTGTTGACATTTTCAGGGTCTTTTAAAAACTCTGTGCTGTGGAAGCCTGAAATGAAAAGGGAAGAAAACAGACTTATATATTAAAAAAAAAAACAAAAAAAAACTACAGCTGACAGTACACGTAAGGCGTAAAGGTGTCCTGTATTACATCTATCAATGGTTATAAAACGTTTTCATTCATACTTCTATTTGAAAAGTTAGCAATCCAGCCAAGCTAACATCAGCCTCTACTAGCACTTATGTTCATTCATTCGCGCAACTTTAAATCCATTCAACATTATTCTCCATGGTCGCACATGACTTCATGCAGTGACTCCCTGAAGCCATTGAATTCCCTGCCCCCGTTTTAGGAACCACTGCATTAGGTTATGTGTATGCTGAGTTGAAAGTTTGGCCTCAAGTCCAAAAGCTCAAATCCAGAGTTCTGGTATTTGAGTGGAGGGAGAGCATGTGATATATTTAATGCTTTGGGTATGAATTATAACCATTCATAGATGTGAGCCCATTTTTTGACTTACTACTTTAGACGAGAAGTAATAACACTCCTCAACCTATAATGGTATTCAGGCACCATTTTTGTTTTGCCAAAATGATTTTCATACAGTCAAACATCTGTAGAGAACGTGCCTTCGATCACATGTCGAACACACAGATGGACAGACATATGGCCAAAGAACAGATGGATCATTTTTCTCTCAATCCTCACCCCTTTGACTAAGCAAAGTTAAAACATGCCTGAAAGCTTATCTTTCAAAGATTCTATAGATACAGACTTGTACCACTGCTGTCATCCTCAGGCTGTGGTAATCTGCATGTCTCTGAAGCTCCTGCTTTCACACCAGCATGTGATATATTTGCTCCAGCGCTATGAGAAACACAGCTCTTCTTGTTTGGACGTGGTTGGTTTGTCAGGGAATGCTGAGGAGTGAGTGTGTCATCGCTGCTTTCCCCAGTCGTTTCTGAACCTCTTCTTTCAACATCATAAACATGTCGTTCATGTTGTTTACTTTGGTAAGCGCCGCTGTCAGAGATGTTTGTACTCCCAGTCACTTCTGCTTTATCCGACATTTGCATACTGACATCTATAAAAGTCAGTTCTACCATCTCCTCTCTGAAGCGTGTAGCAAAGTCCTCGGTGCAGATACTGTCTGAAGGAGGGCCAATTTCTTCGGCCAGCCCTCCTTCCTTGCAGGTGCCTCCAAGTAGCCTCTCCAGCCTCCAGATGACCTGCTCTCTACAAGACTCGATTTCCTCTTTGTCCCTCCTGTCTAACCTCTTTTCAGTTTTGTCACCAGTTACAGGATCTTTCGAGCAGCCCTCAGTGTTTTCTGAGGTAGAGCAGAGGAGAAGTGGTGTAAGGAAAAGTCCACTCTATTAACATTATGGTGATCAACATAGACCACACAGTCCTGTGCAAGAGTGTTAAGCCACCTCTAATTTCTTCATATTTTGCTTCAGTGATTTACTGAAAACATACATACAGTATTTAAGGCAGAAGATATAAAGAACTATTGCCCAAGACCATTTTAAAACAATTCCAAGAAAGTCTGGAAGTATAATCTAAAGAAATGAGTGTTGGATTGAGATTTTTTGCACAATACTTTACATATATATCATTTAATTATAGGCCACCTATGAAGACAACACAGGGGCCTGACCAACTCTCATATTAAGCAGCTTCATATTAAGCATGTATACATTTAGCAACATAATTTCCAAGAAAGTTGGGTTGTTGTATATTTCAATTTTAAACTTAGTTACAACTTTTTTGGAAATCAGGGTTGCATTTCTGTCGCTTGTGCTGAAAGAAAAATTATGTCACCACTAGTACTAATCATTTTCACTGTTGTAAGATATTTACCTCAGACTATAAATAAGGCCTTTTCAGTTAAAAACATTGTTAATTTAAAACTTTTCCTGTGAATAGCCCTAATATTAAAATATTACCATATCTTTGCTGCACTGCTGGGGCGCTCATCAAATCTAGACCAGACATGGGGGTACCATTTTGTTCACTTGTACTTTCCAGGCCCGTATCTTTGCCCAGAGACTGACTCCAACCAAGAGGAGCTAGAAAAATACCACACACAGAAAAAAAAGATTACATAATATTACATGGAAAACACAAACTTATAGAGCTGTTATTGTGATATAAATTACCTGCACTGCTGCAATTAAGCTCACATTTCTGGGGCAGGACCTGGATAAATTAATCATACTTGCTTATGTTATTATCATTTTTATTATCATTTTAAATTTGCCTACATGTGCACAGAGACAAACATACAAAGAAAAGTGACAATCACAGAGTCACAAACCTGCAATTGCTCAAGCTGAGCATCCATTGCATCCAGGAGGCGATCGCAGTGGTCAAATCCAAACACACTGCTATTGTCGTTAAGATCTATGAGGGCAGAGAAAAGGGGGTATATGAATGGCTGCACACATAAGAGTGAGGAATACATAATAATGCTTTTAAACCTTCAGACCAGTGTAAAGAAGTTTCTGGGGATGTTCTGCATGTCTGTCTGCTCCGTTATTGTTCCTCTCAGCCATGTCCTGCACGTGAAGACAAAAGTGCAGGCATTGAGAGACAACATAGGAGACTACACCCCCTTAGCAGTCAGGGCTAACAGGAAAGTTATAAGGAGTGTGTGGCAGTACGGTGATGGGAGGCGGGGGGTATGTTACCCAGTTGTCCAGGAAACCAAGACCACTTAGCAAGCCAAACTGACTTGAGTTGACGATAAATCCCCGGATCTCCCCGTCTGAAAATCAAGTCCAAGAGCTGTGAAAGTTACTTACAAATATCTTGAGTATTAAAGTGTCACATCTAGCTGTGACTTGTGGGACTATTTTTTCCAGCCGCAGCCAAGACTCAATCGAGCCTTTCCTATAAGCAGAGTGATATTTTCATAGTGCGAATGAGCCCACAAATCAGATGTATTGAACACAAAAGCGTCTGGCCAATCTGTCTGAAGCTCCCTGGTTAAACGTTCATGTTTCTGAGTTATCAAATGAAAACAAAAAACATCACACTGACCGCGACAAACACTCAGAACAAACTTACTTTAAGAAGACGGGCGTTTTAAGTCGATGGCGAACATGTCTCAGCGGTTCTGACTGGCACAGCTGTTGCTGTTGCCGGGAGAGTTGATTGACGGGAAATTGAGGCCGCCATGGAAACGGTCAAACAACTCGAGATACAGCAAGCTAACAGCCCTGAGGAGCCGCGCGAGCTACGGCAGTAAAAGCGGTAAACGAAGTTATTATAGTTAACAAAAACTAAATTAAAAACAGGATATTAAAAATAGTTCACTCGCATAAAAAATATTTTCTGAATTTGTAAAACCAACAAACAAAAACAAATATAGAGGTAGTGTGTTTAGCTCTAGTACGTTAGTTTGGTTAAAAATAAATTGATAGACATCCTAGACTGAGTCTACCGTTTTCATTTAAAAAAAAAAAAATCTGATACCAGATTTTCCTAAGTCTTGCCTTTGACATATAACGATAATAGTTAATAGAGTTAATAAAGACTAACAATGAAACTAATAAAAACTAAACAAGTACGAAAATCAACTCTACTAACAAACTAAACGGAATTAAAAACAGAAAGTCAAAATTATACTTATTCCATAATTATTTGAACAAAGACAATTACTTAAATATCTAAATACTAATATTTCTTGTAGTTTTACCTCTGTAAACCACTGCAGTGGTTTTAAAATCAATCAGTGTCTTGTTTTGTTTTTTCAAAAGTTTTGCATGAACTGTTTAGGAATTACAGACAATTTTGTGCACTGTCCCACCTTTTCAGAGGCTGGAAAATAATTGGAAAATGTATAAAGTTTTATGGCCAGAGGAAGTCTGTTCCCTCATATATATGTACAGTGGGGCAAAAAAGTATTTAGTCAGCCACCGATTGTGCAAGTTCCCCCACCTAAAATGATGACAGAGGTCAGTAATTTGCACCAGAGGTACACTTCAACTGTGAGAGACAGAATGTGAAAAAAAAAAATCCATGAATCCACATGGTAGGATTTGTAAAGAATTTATTCGTAAATCAGGGTGGAAAATAAGTATTTGGTCAATAACAAAAATACAACTCAATACTTTGTAACATAACCTTTGTTGGCAATAACAGAGGTCAAACGTTTACTACAGGTCTTTACCAGGTTTGCACACACAGTAGCTGGTATTTTGGCCCATTCCTCCATGCAGATCTTCTCGAGAGCAGTGATGTTTTGGGGCTGTCGCCGAGCAACACGGACTTTCAACTCCCGCCACAGATTTTCTATGGGGTTGAGGTCTGGAGACTGGCTAGGCCACTCCAGGACTTTCAAATGCTTCTTACGGAGCCACTCCTTTGTTGCCCGGGCGGTGTGTTTTGGATCATTGTCATGTTGGAAGACCCAGCCTCGTTTCATCTTCAAAGTTCTCACTGATGGAAGGAGGTTTTGGCTCAAAATCTCACGATACATGGCCCCATTCATTCTGTCCTTAACACGGATCAGTCGTCCTGTCCCCTTGGCAGAAAAACAGCCCCATAGCATGATGTTTCCACCCCCATGCTTCACAGTAGGTATGGTGTTCTTGGGATGCAACTCAGTATTCTTCTTCCTCCAAACACGACAAGTTGAGTTTATACCAAAAGTTCTACTTTGGTTTCATCTGACCACATGACATTCTCCCAATCCTCTGCTGTATCATCCATGTGCTCTCTGGCAAACTTCAGACGGGCCTGGACATGCACTGGCTTCAGCAACGGAACACGTCTGGCGCTGCGGGATTTGATTCCCTGCCGTTGTAGTGTGTTACTGATGGTGACCTTTGTTACTTTGGTCCCAGCTCTCTGCAGGTCATTCACCAGGTCCCCCCGTGTGGTTCTGGGATCTTTGCTCACCGTTCTCATGATCATTTTGACCCCACGGGATGAGATCTTGCGTGGAGCCCCAGATCGAGGGAGATTATCAGTGGTCTTGTATGTCTTCCATTTTCTGATGATTGCTCCCACAGAGTTCAAACAGGTGCCATTCATACAGGTAACAAGTGGGGGACAGAAAAGCTTCTTACAGAAGACGTTACAGGTCTGTGAGAGCCAGAGATTTTCCTTGTTTGAGGTGACCAAATACTTATTTTCCACCCTAATTTAGGAATAAATTCTTTACAAATCCTACCATGTGAATTCATGGATTTTTTTTTTCCACATTCTGTCTCTCACAGTTGAAGTGTACCTCTGGTGCAAATTACTGACCTCTGTCATCATTTTAAGTGGGGGAACTTGCACAATCGGTGGCTGACTAAATACTTTTTTGCCCCACTGTATGTATATGGCATGGGCATAAGGCTGCAAGTGGAACCAGGTCACTAGTGTTTATTGATGTGGTTGCTAATAGACGCAGCAGGATGAACTGTGACGTGCACAGGGCTTTACTCTCTGCTTAGACTCACTCCAATTCTGCAGAACTGATCTGATGATGCTACGCTGTGAAAATGGATAATGACCCAAAACATACAGTAAAAACAGCCCAAGAATTTCTCAAAGCAAAGAAATGGGATAATAACAGATGGTCGAGTCACCTGATAACCCAATAGAGGAGCTTTTCAGTCACTGAAGACAAAAATGAAGGCAGAGAAACCCACAAACAAGGCCTGGCAGAGCATCACAAGGGAGTCCATGGATGTCCATGTTCATGGGTTCTAAACTTCAGGGAGTCATTGACTCCAAAGAACTCTCACCTTTCTCATTTTAAAGAAAGCTTCTGTTGTCTACCCAAGAAAACAGTACATTGAATATGCACTTCATGATTGGAATAAGCAATGATACAAATAATGTTTTATTCACTTTCATAAAAACTGTTTAGAGTGTCATGTTTCATTAGTGGGACATCGACTTTAAACTCAAACATTTCTCTGTTCTGCCAGTTCAACTCATCCTTTGGTCAGAGAAGAAACAAATGAGAAGAGACTGGTATCCAGTGTCAACAATAACAACTTTATTATCTTCTTTTTTCACCGTTTTGTCTTTGCTGTTTAAAGACAGTGTTATACGAGTATAAATTAAGGGAGAAAATACACAATTTTATTTTTTTTTAAAAAGGGGGAGGAAAAAAGAAAAACCTCAGCTGAATACGCAGTAACACCTGAATACACCTTTGTGTATTTGGGAGTAAGAGTTATCAAGGCAGGTCAGTCACCTCAATCCTGTGCCAGGTCGCTATTGTGAAACATCTCATAATTTCTACCAATCGTATGGATTGTTAATATCACCATAATCTCACCACAAAGCTGCGAGTCACTGTCGAATAAGAAGCAAGGTTTAGTTTAGACAAGGCAAGAAAAATCTCCCCATCTTCGTCGTCATCATCAGCATCAGCCTATTTCTGCCTCAAAACTGAGCAGCACTGAAAAGCAGGATATGTAATGCTGCACGTGCACACAAATCAAACTCGCTATGCACACAAATAGTATGAAAACACCAATATAGGAATAATGGCACCCATTGAGAAGGAAGAAATCAGATCAGAAAATAAAAACAAGAAAATTAAAGCCAAGAATCACATCGTAGTGAATTAAGCATCAGGTTCAGATGAGATGAGATAAACAGCGACGGGGAGGGTTTACATTTGAACCCTCTGAGATCGGGAAGGCAGATGAAGAGGATTATTTAGTCTACAACACACTCTTCTCTTACACTTTGGTTGTGTTTTTTCCCCCTTTCTAAACGAGGCAGACAACGAGTCTTTGAACGAACAACAGCCACAAACTAACAAATCTACACCTCCACCGCTTTATTGCTACAGCTGTCCGATACTGTACAGGCCCTTAAAAGGGACAACTTCAGTAGGCAAGTCACCATCAAGTACTGAGGTCATCTTTTTGTTTGGAAATATATTGATTTAAACCTAAGATGAGCTCTCCATTATCATTCAAAATATAATATGTATTCTCAAATATAAAATAATCTCAAACACAATTTATTAAAGTAAATCTGCAGGGAACCTCCACATTTTCATCATGTTCAAGTGGCGATGTACAATGACAAGTCTTTGATACACATTTATGAAATAGAAAAGAAGGATAGCAGAAAGAAAATGTAAAGAAAAGGCTCAACACTTTGGGAAATGTGCTTATGTGCCTCCTTCTCTCCAACAGGACACATTGTAAGGCTACAGGCAGCAGTCACTTTTTAGGATTAAGAGGACTGGAAACAGGATATAAGCTACCAGCAGCTGGAGATCTGATAAACTAACATGGATCTTATTTGTTTCATTTTTCAAGACAGATTTTGGTACCAAATTTTGGGTACGTTAGGTTTAACTTCCATCTTTAGTTATGTGCAAGACTTCCTCCTGGCACCAAAGTGGCAAACTTCCAGCAAAGATGGAGGTGAAATTTAGAGGGACTGATGGGTGGTCAGAGCCGAGCTACCCCGTTTCCAGTGTTTTTACAGCTAAGCTAAACTGCCGTCTGTAGCTTCATATTTACAACAAGAGAAGGCTTCATCTTCTCATCCAACTCCAGCAAATTTCAAAACAAAATTAATTTCCAAACACTAAATTATTCCTTTTAACAAGTGACCATGCTCATGACAACCACAACTCCAAACTGTAAGAAAACCTTTTGTGTAAATGAGTAAAATTGCCAGAATTCACTTCTCACTATCATTAGTTCACTGCTAAAGAATCAGACAGGTAAACATTAAGAGCTCATATTATCACACTTAAAATTCACTCTATCGGCTAAATCCTAGCATTTCTTCCTTGTGTGAAGGAATTTCTTTTCCAGTGTGTGTGTGTGTGTGTGTGTGTGTGTGTGTGTGTGTGTGTGTGTGTGTGTGTGTGTGTGTGTGTGCTTTACATTTGCATGACCCACACATCAGAGGAAATAACTGAACCACAGCTAACAACATGTTAGTATTAAGAACTATATAAAAAAAACAACTTTATTTTCAGTGTGTTAACACAGTTTTTGGCCAAATTGAGGACACCTCTGAGTTAGTGTCTATCTTCAGGCTCATTTAGTCCCCCCTCTACCCCCTCCTTAACCTCTGCTGTACAGAGAACTCAATAGTCACATTAGTATAATTCTTCTTTTACAATATCATTGTTTTATCACAAAATATTCACACAAATAGGCTGGATGGTAGATACAATACCTCCAAATTCTACATTCCTAACAATAATTACAAAAAAATATCGACTGTTTTTTTTTTTTCTTCAAAACTCTTGTCACTGTAGACTTGTAGTGCACAGGTCAGGGGACTCGTTCCCTTATTCAGTCAGTTAAAGGCAAAAGACTCAGTGTACCTCTGTGAGCTGATCCCAGATCAGCAAGTCCACAAATGGCAAATGAGCTGCAGAGAGCCTGGAGTGGCCGCTCTGGCTTGTCCTCTGTGGCTACAGCTGACTGCAAAGAGGAGCGCTACAGGAACCAGCCCTGTCTGCTTCTATAACCTTTGACCTCCTATCAACTAAAGCCACTGTGGGTTCCTTGGAGTACCCGCTCCAGTCTCAAATTCAGTAACTCCACTGGAAACATCTGGACTACAAACTAGTGAGGGATGGATGCTGTGGAACTAGTGAGAAGAAACCGGTGTGTTCCCGGGTTAATGTTTACTTGTTAATGCCTCAGTGATCGGGCGCAGACTTAATACTTTGTACGATCACTGAAGATGATACTAGTTAAATCGATCACTGATGATATGGTAAGTGTTGCCATGGGAGAGCACCAGAGGACAAGATAGTGTTCATGTACAGAGTGAGATTTTCTCAACATCAACACAGAGATATGTACTAACCTCTAGTCAACCACAGTGAAAAGTGCTTATTCAGGTCTTTGATGGAAATTACCGTGACAGTGATACAAGTGTTTTAATGTCACCACTGCAGTTGCACTAATGTGTTATAATCAAACTACTACTATATAATTTTTCCTAATCAGAGTCACAAATGGAAAATGTTAAGATGACTGAGATCCAATGAAGCATAGAGACAGCTCATATTTCTAATATAACTAACATGAACAGACTAATTGCATGTCCCTAAAGGGAAAACTTAATATCCAGTCCAAATGGAAAAAGGATTACTGCCTTGATGCATATTTCATTAGTTGACATAAACCAATCTCTAGTGGATCAAACAGCTGTAGATTATGGAGACTCAATGTGTTGAAAATGAAATACAAATATATTTAGAATGAATCCGTCTGACGAACCAATACAGAAAATGTATAACAGAACCATAAAAATTTAAAACACATGAATTTAGAAAAAAAAAGATAATACATCATAAAACCTAATATCTGGTTTTATTTCATTCTAGCAGCTTTTAAGACAAAAACCACTTTAACCAAACCTTTAATTTTTTTTTTAACTTTTCCCCCCAGAATATCATCTTCTTCCATAACAACACCGAGTCTGTCAGCTAATTCTGACTTCTAGAGCCCGTTATATCACAAATCAATCACATGGGCTCTGCCCCACTTGTCCTCAGACTTCTTGATGAAAATAAACCTATTTATAAATAAAATATTTAACACTGAATAAAGTAAAACCTGTAAGCCGAGATACAGAGGTTAGTCTGATTCTTTTTCTCACTTTATGGTTATATTAGATACATTTTCTGTAGTTAATTATGTGATTATTTGTACGTTCATTTCTCTGTATTTAATTATGGTTTTTTTTATATTTACTGAACACGTTGACTCTCCATAGTTTATAACACATGCAATCAAAGCTGTGACTATTTCAGAGTCTTCATCCATTACTTTCTATACCTCAGTCACAGACATAGTTTGGCAACCCCCTGACAACTGCCGGTTGCTACGGAAAAATGTGTATCCCTCAACCAGCTTGCTTGCTATCGTCGGGTAAAAATCAGAGAATGCTATACCCACAGGCTCCTTGTGCCTGCTTTGGCTGTTAGCGAAACCCTCTCAGAGTTGTACTGAAAAGGGCAAAACAGACCAGAGAAGTGAAAGTAAAAATTGCATCTGGCGGTTGCAACCAATACAAGGTGCAACTTTTACTTTATGGTTTCAGTGAATTTTCACTCGCTACCACTTGGCAAGTAGTTGGCAAAAAAGTCAACACCCCCCCTTGCAAACTGCTGGTGACTGAGGCAAAGTGCTAGCACATGCTAGCAGCAATCACAAAGGTTTTCAATGCAGCACCGAAAACCTCTTGCATGAACCAATTTCATGCAAGCGTCTGCAACCTCCTGCAACCACTTGCCAACCGATCTCGTAATATACACGCTTCCTTAGTAACCAGTGGTTCCTGGAGGAGGGGTGACCGACTGGTCTCTAGGCCTGTGAATGGAGTTTTAGCAGTCGATCTCACAGCAACTGTCAGCGATCACTCATCAGCCGGTTGGGAAATAAACACACGTTTTCCCTGTGACCGGTGGTTGCTCTAAGCCCGGCTTTAACATATCAAAAGAGGCAAATAATGAGCACTTAAAATGTTTACCATAAAGAAAATGAGGAGGCTAATTAATAAAGTAGGCCCAGGTTAATCTCTGTTGTACTGAATAAAACTGAGGGTGAAGACATTTTTCTTACAAATATTGAAATACTGTTGTGTGTTCTGTTTTTATGTCCCTCTTTATTCTTTTTAATCAGTTTATAATCATGAGCAGCTTTGATGTGGGTTTCTATCCAATTTGGGAAACTCTGTAGTGGAGTGAACACAGAAAAGTGCATTGTGGGTAGCATTTCCGGCACACCAGAGCATCAGGACTGAGCGGGTTAGCTTTACTCTGTGGTGTTACAACTCTGTTACAACTCTGTCACGGCTGTTTGAGTATAGTGTCAAATAGGACTACTCGGGGAACGCCCATAGAGTGTACATTTGGAGGTACAGTGTAATCTGAGAGTGTGCGAAACATACACATTCTCATGTTCACACACAAAAAAAGAAAAAAAAAGGTCCACATGGTGCTCGTTCGCTCCGATGCTTAAGGACCAGAGGTGGTTCACTGTCTCATGAGGTTAGGTGTGATCCCAGAGGAGGTTCCTGGGTTAGAAGATGTCAGGACACAGGCTCCAGTCCTGTCTCTCCTTTGCCTCCCAGTAACCCCCCTTGTACACAAAGCTTGTCTCTCCAGTAACTGAGTCCCTCCTCTGGTAAAACCACAATGGCTGGTAGCCTTCATATTCTCTACCTGTGAGGGAGGAAAAAAAAAAAAAATCACAGGTATTAATCCATTGGTTTGATCCGATTATCCTCTAATGGAGAAGCCACACTCGCAGGCTATTCACACTCAGATCATTTCACCTTCATACAATGCATATAGTAGTGATAAAGAAACAAATGAGCACACATTGTGCAAATATGTCAAAACCTGAAAGGCTCATGGTGAAGGAGCTATACTCAAACTTTTGGAAGTCCCTGAACTAAAAAATGAATCTGTTTCATAAAAAGAGCAGTCAAAACGAAAAACAAGCATATAAAAAAAAAACTAGAAAAGTGCACCAGAAAAGTGTCCAATCGAAAAAAAAGAAAAAGCATAATGGCAATGCAGGAAGAAATCCAATCTAATCACTTGCTAATGTGGCTTCACCAGAGCACACTGAGAATACTTGTAATGTTAAATCATTTTCTTAAATGCAACATGTTACCGAGGCCAGCTCTGAATGAAAATGTTGCATGTGTGCAGGAAAAAGTGTTTTTTTTTTCCTGAGTCATTATTTGGAGAAATTGACATGAGAAGGGTTTCATGCAGTTCCCAACACTGAGGCAGACCACACAGAGTAACACAGAGGATGGCGTTTGTGTGTGTGTGTGTGTGTGTGTGTGTGTGTGTGTGTGTGTGTGTATGTGGGAGTGATGCACAACGGAGGGGTACAGGGCAACCCCCACTCACCAGAGTCATAATCACACTCTGACCATCAATAGAGGGAGGAAAAGAAAGACAAGTCATGGGTACATCAAAAACAATCTAGCCTACGCACAACACACAGACAGGAATGCCACGAGGATGAAAAGTGTCTGCTGAGGTCCCTGTCAGATTTAAACTCTTTATTTATTTATTATAACCATCTCTTCTTAGTTTTCTTAATGAGCCCTGCTTTCTTAACGTGAACTCTTAAAACTCTTACATCTAAATTATAGAGCTCAAGAAGCTTAGGTAAATTATTCAGTTACTGCTTATTAATCATTTGATCTAATACTTGGGTATGAGCTCAGCCTTGATTATGTAGCACAGCATGCCACAGATCCCTTTTAATCAAATATTTCTATTGAGGGATTTTCTAATTCAGTGATTTATCTGTTGTAATGATATTTGTAGTAAAATAATGCTCCAGCTCCCACCTGACATTGTCTAATCTAATAATGATTGGGACTTTTACTACCATACATGCATAAAATAACTTTATGCCCTGACTCTTGCTTTCTTTCTCCTTTCTCATCACTAGACGCAGACAGACACACACTCACTCTCACTGTTCTCAGTCTCATACCTTCATCCAGAGCGTCTGAGGCCTCTGCTTCCCTCCTCCTTCTCACTGCTCTTTGTTTCTCCTCTAGCCTCTGTTTTTCGGAGTTTGCTTCATCCCATCGCCCGTCCTCCATCAGCCTCTGGTCTGGTCTCAGACGGCTGTCGGTCGTTGCCACCCCATCCTCCAGCTCATTTAAGGTCAGTGCCAGAGCTGAGAAGTAGTACATGTTCTCAGCGTTCTCCCTGACAAGGCAAGAAGGAATTGGCATAAGGTACACTGTGGAGTTCCATGACATTTATCACACATCGCAGCTGTTTACTCAGCTATGGCTGTTGGCTTACGGGAGCAGGTATTTCTTCCACAGCAGTTTGGGGGACAGAGTCTGGTAGACCATCTTCTGCTTGCCCTCTGACCCGCTGCCTCCTCGGCTGCTCTGAACGATCTTGGCACTTTCCATTTTCTCATCCCACGTACCAGAGAGGATGTAGTGAGCCTGGCCCCCGCTGTCTGCCACCACACCTGTCACCTGGAAAAAAAACAGAGAAAACAGAAGCTAGAAACACAAGCACAGAGCTGCTCTTTCCAAGTAATGTTAGGTATGTAAATACCCAGTCCCATCAGTAGAACATGACTACATTTAAATTTGCTCCAAACAAATAAATGTGCTCTTTATTTAAGTAAGTGTTACAACACAAAAGGGTGTTATTGAGATCTGACTTCATACACTAAGCTTATTACACAAAGCAATACATTTGTTGGTATTGTCCAGCAGGAGGCAGCATCACACAAATGAACCCCACACCGCAACGTCACACCCAGGCTGGGTGTCAGCAGAGTGTGGAAAACAAAGAGTTTACCTTGCGTGGAACATCCCTGGAGAAATAACTGTAGGGAGAGAACTTGAGCTGGCAGGTCTCCTTGGTCCTGTGATTCACAATCTCAATGTCTCCCGACTGCACAAACACAGACACGCAAAAAATACAGAATGAGAGCAAGAAAGAGAGAACAATGACATTTGAGCCAGTGAACATATCACAGTGAGTTTCACAGTGAGTCAGGACTTAGAAGATTCAATTTGGAATGACAGTTAAGGTAAATCCACCACTATTTCATTCTACCTGTCCATCTGTCACACACACTAAACAAACTAAAACAATGTGCTTATGTGTAGAATTACTACTCTTGTTACTGCAAACAAGACATGTGGTAAGCAGGTCCTTGCATTGTCCTGCAAGGATGTGCATGCACAGTGCTGGACACTGCAGTGGGATGTACCTTTAAGGTCTCATGCTTAACCCTGTAAAGCCCAAACCATGAAAATGTTTCAGAAAATCCTATTTATTTGTGGTTTAAAAAAAAAAAAAAAAAAAAAAAAAAAAATATATATATATATATATATATATATATATATATATATATATATATATATATATATAAGTTGTTTCGCTGTCATTGTGGATGTTGGGTATCGAAGAATCCATAGGTCCCTCATCCTATTCATGTAGCCCCTTCCGCCGGGGTTACTTGCGTAGTAGCATTCCAACAACGCCCTGTTTTCGTCCCTTGCCCACCGATGCCTTCTTGTTCCAGTAGCCCACTTTTCGTCAGGGTGCCCTGGTTCCTCAACACCTGACGCGGACCTTGTTGATCCGGGCGACGTCCGAGCCGGCATGCCTTCATATTTATCTGTCTCGCTCATGTCTGCGGTAGGCTTGCTTAGCATAGGGGGTCTAGCCTTAGGACCCTTACTGGATACAGACGCCCCAGGCAGGAATCGAACTTGCGATCCTCTGTTCCAAAGGCGTGTAGTTTAACCACTACGCTATCCAGCTGCTGGGGTCTGGGGTCTATCACACCAGGCAAGACCCCAGGTGCAGGCTGTGTAAAGATGCCCCAGAGACAATCCAGCACATAACAGCAGGGTGCAAGATGCTAGCAGGCAAGGCATACATGGAACGCCATAACCAAGTGGCCGGCATAGTGTACAGGAACATCTGTGCCGAGTATAACCTAGAAGTCCCGAGGTCAAAATGGGAGATGCCCCCAAGGGTGGTGGAGAATGACCGAGCTAAGATCCTGTGGGACTTCCAGATACAGACGGACAAAATGGTGGTGGCTAACCAACCGGACATAGTGGTGGTAGACAAACAGAAGAAGACGGCCGTAGTGATCGATGTAGCGGTTCCGAATGACAGCAATATCAGGAAGAAGGAACACGAGAAGCTGGAGAAATACCAAGGGCTCAGAGAAGAGCTCGAGAGGATGTGGAGGGTGAAGGTAACGGTGGTCCCCGTGGTAATCGGAGCACTAGGTGCGGTGACTCCCAAGCTAGGCGAGTGGCTCCAGCAGATCCCGGGAATAACATCGGAGATCTCTGTCCAGAAGAGCGCAGTCCTGGGAACAGCTAAGATACTGCGCAGGACCCTCAAGCTCCCAGGCCTCTGGTAGAGGACCCGAGCTTGAAGGATAAACCGCCCGCAGGGGCGTGCTGGGTGTTTTTTTTTTTTTTTATAAATAAAATATTAAAAATAGCCACCATGCGGAGAAAATGAAGGTTTATGCTGGTGTGATTGTGATGTAAAAATACATTCTTTGTCAGTGCCTCGCTTGTTTCAGCTGTTTTATTACTGACAATTGTGCTCCGCTATAGCCAACCACAGAGAGTGTAGCTGTAGGTTAATATGAAGCTGTTTGGGTGACCCCGTTCTGCAAAGGAGGACAGCCGAGTGGCAGAACAATGCAAAGAGAATGAAGGTGAATATACTGAAGAGAATAATACAATACAGAGATGACAAAACTACATTTATCTCAACACAGAGCTGGTGATTTTGTTACACTCAAAAGGACAAAAAACTGATAGCATTTGTACATTTGATCAGAAAACAGACCCTAATGTGAGTAATTTATTTTTAGATCGTTTCCTTTCCTTGCTTCCAATTTTCACTAAATGCTTGCTCATAGAGGGACATGGGGTTGGTTATGTCTCTATCATGGTAGCGTCTTTAGCTTACAATGTAAAGCACATTAAGGTGAGTGCTGTGATTTGGTGCCATATAAAAAAAAACTGAATTGAAATTGAATGTATTTCAAGTCTGTAGAGTACCTTTAAGAAACAAATACTACAAATATTCAGTAATTTAGGATATTTGTACTTTTACTTTTTCATGTTAGGAACAGGTTGACGCTTTGTTATTATACACAAGAGCTTATATTCCAGTGGATATAATCTGTGTTTTTCTTCTTCATGGATTCTTTAAAATGAGCATTCAAACACAAATGCACACTGACAGATGGATGTGACACACGAAAGCAGGACAGGGAAAAAAATGTAGGTGGAGGAGGTGGATGGGGTTTTATAGTTCCAAATAGACACATGTGAAGCCTGCCCCTCAAACCTCCCTCCACACTATAACTGGGGCATCTCAAAGAAACAAGAGGTTGTTATTTAGATCAAAGCTAAAGACAAATCCCCGGATACTGTGGAGCTACTTGTTGAATTGTTAAAAAGCTTTACGTTGATTCCCCTCTTCAGTCCTACTCTGCTGGTCTGTGCCACACACTTCTGCTAGAAGAAAATATCTACGGGCTTTTCAGGAAGCTCAGTGGTATTAAGGCATGATGTCGATAAACTAAACATAATAAACAGACCTGGTCAATCCACAGCTTGCCCACAATGATGTTGTGCACTGTGGAGGTGACCTTTCTCCACACATAGTGGTTCCCGCTGGCGTGGAACTGCAGGTGAATGGCACCTGGGGACACACGGCGACAAAAGACAGATTCTCACATCTGCTTTATTGCTAATTTGCAGTTGCGCATTATTGTTTGGTTTTGTGCTTCTGAATCTGTCATCCAGCACATTAATGCTCAGAGCACAGGCAATGCATTTCCACCTCAGAAGATTTATATTTCACTACTTACATGATTTTCTATTACATAGCACAACACAGCAGGCATATAATTATTATTTACGCATGAAGTTTGTTAGCGGTCTTACCCAGAGGCATTATGGAGAGGTATTTGCCTCGGAACTTGCTGGCGATGGTGATCTCCTGCCATAAGGTCCAGCCTCTTTGGGAAATCACATGATGTGCAGCTGCAGGTGGGTGATGGCTCACCTGAGAGGACACAGAAACACAAAGGCTCTGTTTAACCTTGTGTACCGTCGTGTGTGTGTGTGTGTTGAATAACTGTGCGTGCACATCAGGAAGCATGCAAACAAAATCTCTCTGTAGCTGTGCCATTACCTGCTCACACAGCGAGCGGTAGCCAAATTCCTCCAAGCGATCAAGCTCGTACGTTTCGCCCAGGAGGGGGTTGAAGGGCTTGGCTGTCCGGTGGACCGTTGTTGAGTAGGAAGAGACAGAGAAGGCAGCGACCAGGCACATCTGTTCTAGTGAGGAGTCGCAGCGGGCTGCCTTGTCTAGAAGCTCGTGATACTCCAGGTCCTCGGTGAGGCGCTGCAGCATCGACAGAGGCTCATTAAAGTTTACCTGAAAGGAAGATAACGGAGAGAAACTCATAAGATGCAATCCTTACAGATTTACCTGCCAGCAAGAAGAACCGGGAGCACGCCTACACTTACAGGCATGGGGATTTTAGAAAGCTCCTTGCCGATGCAGTTCTTCATGATGCTCCACAAATTGAGGGAGTAGTTGGGTTTGTCTGGGATATGACTCCGCCTTTGTCTGCGCGGCTGAAGCTCCTTTCCTGACACATCGTTACAGCTTGGAGACATCTGGGATTAGGTGAGGAGAAGAGGGTGGATATACAAGTTTGAGACAATACTTTCAATTTTGTGGACAGCTTGGCAGCATATCTCCAGATGTAGCGACAGAGCAAGAGAAAGACAGGAGAAAAAGAGAGAAGACACAGATGTGTAAGAGAGAGAGAGAGAAAAATATTAGAAAGAGCTGAGGGAGAAGAAGAACAGATGTTTGAGTACTAAATGATTCAAACCACTGGCAAAGTTTGTGTGCGTATCCTTGCATCCTTCTTTAAGCACGGCAGGGAAGGATACTTGTGAAAGCAGCAAGTGAAGATGTTACATAAATAAATCAATGAGGTGTGAGCTTTGCAGCAGCAGCAGAAATGAATCTATTTTGAGATTACAAATATTTGCTCCTTTAACAAATGTCAGTGCCATTATTTAGGCATGTTGGGAAGACACTTACATGGTCGTCCTGGTTCCAGTCACCGGGATGGCCTCCGCTCGCTCCGCTCAAATTACTCTGAGATCGCCTGGAACAAAATGAAAGTATTTTCTACAGCGACGCAGGACACAATCTCGCCAAAATCCCCTCACGCTCTTGTTTCCCCTTTACACATGCAAACACAATATACACAAGGGAGGGGAGAGATTGCTGAGTATTGCAGATGAATACTGTGAAACTGGAGTTGACGGATATGTCACATGACACAAAAATTGGGTAACTTGTCTGCAGGAAAACCGACCGCTGTGAGAGTCTAAGGCTGGTTTTTATTTGTACAACCGAAAGTGAACACATGACAGAAAAGGACACGCCGCTCTTCGATTTCTCATGCCATCAGCTATCGTCAGAGCCCCGCTCAGACGTCACCCAGCGTCAAACTCGCAGTTTTTACAATTTGGAGCGTGCATGGTTAAACTATATTTCTCATATCCATTTTTTCTTACAGTGCATTTTTAATGAATACATAAAAAGAGAGCAGAGACTGCACGGATTCCTGTGTGAGACTGACCTGTGCTGCGTGCTCTCACTGGCAGTCACTGTGATAAACGCAGGGGAATCCTCCATGGCATCAAAGTACTCAGTATCCTCATCTTCATCACTTGCCTCCTCTTTCCGTGACCTCTCACTCCCTTCAAGTGGACATATACATTTATGAGTCCACACAGACATCCCAGTGAAAAACAGTGAGTTTGTATTCTGCAGTGTTCAGGAGAGACAGGCATATAATCACATACCAGTGGTGATTAATCGGGGAATAATTAGCTTAATCGTAAAATTGGCAGTGTTCCTGTTGGGTAACTAGCCTGAATGATGCAAGTACCTCAGGGCATGCTTCTTATATTTAGTACTGACTATTTAGCACTCAGTACGTTCACTGTGTTCAGTGATCCATTATGGGTTTTAACCAGCTTCCAAGTGAGAAGCACAAATGTTTATATAAAGTACAATTAATGGGTAAAAGAGGGAAAGGGGAGGGAGTATGTTTGCTGTGTAGAAGCTCTGTATAATGTATAAATAATAAAAACTCTAAACTAACCATTTACTGTGTTAAAGGTTCAAATTTCATATCTGCCATTATGATAGCAAGTAGTGACAAATGGCAAAAATAGTATAAAAGGTAATGAAAGTTTGAAGAAACTGTGGTTCCCACAGGACCTGGTGTTTCTGATGTTCTGCCTAAGTGGTTAAAATATAATTATCCTCTGTATGAATTAACAATTGCGTTTAAGGTTAAAGGAAGGAAGAGGGACTCAACTATGTTTTAAACCCTCATTATAAACAGCAGAGACAGAGATCACAGGAGGGCTGGAAATGGGTCCCCAGGTTAAGTTCATGGGTGCTCAATTTGTTTTTACAAAATATAAACTGTGGCTTTTTCTGTGTAACTTTTTTAGAGCATAGCTAAAAGTTAGATCACTTCCAGCCAAAAACTCATGAGAATATAAACTAACCAAAGAGACTCTTAAGATAAGTACTATTTACATCTTAACTGCTGTCTAATTAAAATCTTCTGACACAGCTCAAAACTTCTGTCCTCCACATGAGGAGAGTCTATAATACTAAACCCAAGGCTACGTGTGACCTTTAGCTATTGGTATGAGTCCCGTGCTAAGGTCCACAGGAGCGACTAACAGACAGCCAGTCTCACCCTTGTTGGTGGTAGGGGCACTGGGTGCGCTGGAAACAAGCGTGGGTGCTTCCCTCCACGCTCGCTCCAGGCTGTTATGCTGCTTGGCTAGCTGCTCAATGGTCTCCTCTAGATGGGTACGCTGCTCTCGCTCATACTGCAGAGCCCGCTGCCATCTCCTACTGTGAGTCTCGGCTAGGTCCAAAAAGTCTCGACACGCCTTGGGTAACAGAAACACACGAGCAGATAATCAGAAGACAGGAGTGAAAAATAAATCAATGTAAAACACATCCTGAGGGGGGAATTGTTAAAAACAACTTTTTTAACAAAATGGAAACAATCAGTTGGGATAAAAATCCTGTATCACTTTTCCTCACAGTTGGCAACAATACAAGAGAAAGAAGATTTGGATGGAAAGGGCCGTAAATGCATTTGTGTCATGTGTTGTAATCAAGGCTGCTTATCATAAGGTTTTCGAGCAATCATAAATATGTTAATTAGCTGTCTGTCGAGATTTACTCCGTCTCCCCGCTGTGGCAAATGCGCCTTGGAGCAAACTGTAAACATAGAAAACATCAGTCACTGATGAGCTGCGTTTAACACTCTGATTGCATAAGGCTCTATATCTGCGTCAAGAGGGGGTATCATTGTTTCTCTTCTGCTTTTGCTGCTCAGACAGAGAGGTTACTTCAGATCACCACATATTACATGTCAGCACATGCTCCACTCACGCTCACTGAGCACAGAGGTCAATGAACCCAAGTAACACCTCTCAGCTGACTCCATACATGTTAAAAATGTCATGTGATGCTCCCTGATCTCTCAGCGTGGGGTTATCCAGCTGTTTTTCAAACATGGCTTTAAAAGCAACCACAAATCAAATGTTATGGAAGTCTTGACTTGACTTTATTCTGTGGTACACTGTCATCACAAGAAGAGATTGAGAGGAACTGCTGAGAGGTAGCTTAAGCCACTTAAATAAAATAGTGGCTGAAGGTTAAAAACCTTCGGGGCAAAAGTGTCACACAGTTCAATTCATCTGGGCTCTTAGTATGATGGAACTGCAGTCTGGATTTTGTTTTGTTGGGGAAAAAAAGTTATGACTATATAGCCCTCAACAGAAGTATTATACCACCTGTCATAAAAACAAAAAAACAGCTATTTGAAACTAAAAATTTATGGTGTTATTTTTTAGGTAAATTTACGCTTTTAATACCCAATTTAAGCCGGAACGCTGGATTTCTCTGAGAAGTTAGATTTAACTAAATTTGACAAATTTTTCTCTTCAGAAATGGATACAAACAACTGCGACTTTGTATCTTTGTTTTTGTTTTTTTAAACCCAACATGCTTTATTATTTATTTCAGCTTTTCTGTAAAACAGTACATTTGGAAATTATGGATAACAACAATTATATCTTAGCATTAATAAATACAATTTCAATTAAAGTGCTTGAGCTTACTGGTGGATTAATCATTACAGAAACACAAAGAATGGTAATTACCAACACTATTAACTTAGGGCAGCTGTGGTATTAACCGTATACCGGGTGGTGGTATAGGTACTGTAAATAGTTTCAAACAACAGATTTTTGTTTTGTATTTTATTTATCAAGTATACCCAGTAAAGCTAAGGGGAGCTGTAACTACCAACTATTACTTTCTCACTGCTCCAATTCATATTTGGACAACAAAGTCTTATAATAGCCAAAGATGTTCATAACTTACATCTTCGGATGTCTGGTTTTGTCAGAGTAACAGGCCGGGACATTAAGACATTTAGCCTAATATTTTAATTCCTTACAAATACACATTTTTAAAATAATTTTTGCTACAAAAAAAGTCAAGTTAATTGTGTTGCAGTTGACTGTGATGCACAATCATTATCATATCATAGAGCCTTTCACATTCCTACTGACCAGAGCAATGTATGCTTTCATGCATTTCATCCTGGTCATATTACTGATTTATGCCCACCTGTGTAAGGATACTTGGTACTCTTGAATAAGGCTAATAACAACCCCCCCCCAAAACAAAATTATGATTATTTCTTGAGCTTCATTTTAAAAATACTGAAAAACCAGATATTGCCCAAAATTATTAAGACACACTTGTAAATTTAAAAAAAAAATCCACGCTATTATTAACAGGCTTACAACAAACTATCTTAACAAACTATAGAGCAAGGAAAAACACTTACATTTTTAAAGCTAAATTAAAATAAGTTAAACTAGAAATTGATCATTAAAGACGATCAAATTTCCTAATTACACAGTCATTAATCCAAAATGTTAGTAGAGCAGTATGATCATAACACAAGAAGTGAAATATCAGATCACCTTACCATGCCTGGTTAGTCTCTTACCCTAAACAGCCCTGCACAAATGTTTCAATATTAATGTCTTAGAGTCAGTTAAATGTCCCAAATGCATGTGACGATGTGGGCCACTTCCCCAGACAATAACCATCATATGAAACTCAAACACCCCCTGAAGAAAATATGACAGTTCCACTTTTTTAAACGCTGACTCTCCACTATAAGCATAGACTGCATGTGACTTCTGGTGTTTTAAGTACGGGGTTGATAAAGGCTAAAAAAACTGAATGAACAAGCAGGAGTACATATGTATGTAAGTGAGGGTTGACATTAAACACCAAGAGTCACACAGTCCCGGTGAACTCTGCAGAAGGAACCATGTAGCGCAGATTAAAGTAAACTTGGTTAAAGTTGATGTTCATGTGTAAATTGTATAACCCTGAAAGAGTACGTGTGTAAATGCATGTAAATGTGCCATTAGAGTCAGGCTACTGCTGAACGAACTAGAGTTAAACCCTCTCCCAAGGCCAGATTAATAAGAGCGTGCAGTTGTACCTTTACATCATGGCCTCCAGCTTTCCTCAATCCACCTTCTCTCTCCTCTGTTCCTTATTCACACTTTACATGTCAACACCATTTTAACATGGGTAAAATAAAGTTTTAGGATGCCTCTTTGTAGGCGCCAAAAATGTGGCAGTAGAAATCCTTGCACTAAAGGGAGTTTGGACCAACATTGATTTCTCATTAAAAGCACATTCCTGGCAAGCCAAATGGCATTTTAATGAGTTTGGCAATCCAAGAGGATCTTTTTTTTTTTTTTTGCTTGTCCAGTCAATTAATAAAAAAAAAAAAAAAAAAAAACAATAACGGGCTCATCATTTTGAGCACTGGCCTTTTACACAATGTTAAGTGCGATCCTCGTTACAACTTTTTATTTTTAAATTATAAAACATTAGTTGATAAGTTCAAACTAATTGCAACCAAAAATGCAACTAATCTTAGTAAATTATTTTAACCCCAAACAAACCAAAACGAAACAAAAAAAAAGCTTCAACTGAAAGTCATGCATTAGAAGTCAAATAGCAATCAAAACCAAAGCCACTCGTAGAAGCGGAAAGAAAGACCAACCTTGTATGATTTGTCTTTAGTCAGACCAGGTCTGTCAGTCTAACTGTAGTCCAGAAGGCTCTAACATTCCTCACCAAGCAGGGAGGGTCAGGGTTTTGAGAAGAGTGGGGAGCTGGGGCTATTCCTGTCACCCCCACCCACTATCATATCCAGTATCACATTTGCATGACCTCAATTCTATATGAACTGTCATCCATTACTAACAGACAGCTAAAACCACAATATTCACTGTAAAGGAAATGGAAACTGGGCCAGATTACAGTAGAGCATACACGTAATCAGAAAAAACATTTGGCAGTAATGACCAACTTGGTCATATTGGAGCCTGCGTTTTGCTACATGTGATTTTGAACGTTAAATAGCAGCGAACAACAATTTGCTACATAAAGATGCTGTGGTTTCACTGCACAAAAGAGAAAAATTGTGAAACAGAGAACAGAAGAGAACAAAAAAACAAAAACATGCAAACAAACAAAAAAGCAGTTACAGGGAGTGCAGAATTATTAGGCAAGTTGTATTTTGGAGGAATAATTTTATTATTGAACAACAACCATGTTCTCAATGAACCCAAAAAACTCATTAATATCAAAGCTGAATGTTTTTGGAAGTAGTTTTTAGTTTGTTTTTAGTTTTAGCTATTTTAGGGGGATATCTGTGTGTGCAGGTGACTATTACTGTGCATAATTATTAGGCAACTTAACAAAAAACAAATATATACCCATTTCAATTATTAATTTTTACCAGTGAAACCAATATAACATCTCCACATTCACAAATATACATTTCTGACATTCAAAAACAAAACAAAAACAAATCAGCGACCAATATAGCCACCTTTCTTTGCAAGGACACTCAAAAGCCTGCCATCCATGGATTCTGTCAGTGTTTTGATCTGTTCACCATCAACATTGCGTGCAGCAGCAACCACAGCCTCCCAGACACTGTTTTCCCTCCTTGTAAATCTCACATTTGATGATGGACCACAGGTTCTCAATGGGGTTCAGATCAGGTGAACAAGGTGGCCATGTCATTAGTTTTTCTTCTTTTATACCCTTTCTTGCCAGCCACGCTGTGGAGTACTTGGACGCGTGTGATGGAGCATTGTCCTGCATGAAAATCATGTTTTTCTTGAAGGATGCAGACTTCTTCCTGTACCACTGCTTGAAGAAGGTGTCTTCCAGAAACTGGCAGTAGGACTGGGAGTTGAGCTTGACTTCATCCTCAACCCGAAAAGGCCCCACAAGCTCATCTTTGATGATACCAGCCCAAACCAGTACTCCACCTCCACCTTGCTGGCGTCTGAGTCGGACTGGAGCTCTCTGCCCTTTACCAATCCAGCCACGGGCCCATCCATCTGGCCCATCAAGACTCACTCTCATTTCATCAGTCCATAAAACCTTAGAAAAACCAGTCTTGAGATATTTCTTGGCCCAGTCTTGACGTTTCAGCTTGTGTGTCTTGTTCGGTGGTGGTCGTCTTTCAGCCTTTCTTACCTTGGCCATGTCTCTGAGTATTGCACACCTTGTGCTTTTGGGCACTCCAGTGATGTTGCAGCTCTGAAATATGGCCAAACTGGTGGCAAGTGGCATCTTGGCAGCTGCACGCTTGACTTTTCTCAGTTCATGGGCAGTTATTTTGCGCCTTGGTTTTTCCACACGCTTCTTGCGACCCTGTTGACTATTTTGAATGAAACGCTTGATTGTTCGATGATCACGCTTCAGAAGCTTTGCAATTTTGAGACTGCTGCATCCCTCTGCAAGATATCTCACTATTTTTGACTTTTCTGAGCCTGTCAAGTCCTTCTTTTGACCCATTTTGCCAGAGGAAAAGACGTTGCCTAATAATTATGCACACCTGATATAGGGTGTTGATGTCATTAGACCACACCCCTTCTCATTACAGAGTTGCACATCACCTAATATGCTTAATTGGTAGTAGGCTTTCGAGCCTATACAGCTTGGAGTAAGACAACATGCATGAAGAGGATGATGTGGACAAAATACTCATTTGCCTAATAATTCTGCACTCCCTGTAGAGACTCATCAGTGGTTGTGGCTAGCTTCTGTTTGCCTCTGTACACAATATTTCTATCTGTTTATGGAGGGAGGAAAGTATGCCAGAGGCACCCATTTGGTTTGAGGTACTAGTGTTTAAATGATGTATACAACAAATCATCTACCTCAATCTCTCCTTATCTTAACATCCTCTTCTTTCAACAACCCTCTCCTTGTTCTCCTTCCCCTTCATCCATGTCCAGCAGCAACGGAGGCGATGATTTTAAATCCGACCAATCTGGTATGGAAATCTTATTCTTGATGATTTGGCCCTGGATGCTCTTCCTGACATAACCCTCCCCATTTAGGCAGGATTGGAACTGCCACTAGGAGTACCCTGACTTGTGTCCCCCACAAGTCAGGGTATTTTGTATCAGGATCTGGTCGACCTCCATGCCTGCAGCCTTGGTCTCTTTAAACACACTACACTGTGAACTGATCTCATCTCTCATTGCTCACAAACCAGGACTGGCACTCCTGTCATACTGATCATACCAAAGCATGTGGGACACAGATCACTCACTGCTAACCCCTGCCGTGTCTTGCAGCGCGGTCTGTCACAGCTACTTACATTGATCATAGCATTGGAAGTGATGCGGAAGAGGGTGGCTCGCTCGTTGACTGCCTTGATTTTTTCTCCTCCCTCCACAGGGACTTTCAGGCCTTCGAGTTCACTCAGGGAGCGCTGCAGGGCCGCCCCGTGCTTGGCGATCAGGTCATTACACGTGCTGAGGTCATCGAGCTTGCTGATAAGTATCTTCAGGGTGCCCTGGATCTCGCTGCGGTCTGACTGGGACGTGGGCTCCTCGTCCCCTGAGTCATCTAAATGGCATGGGTCACATAAAAATAAAGAACAATTAATACCTAATTGAAAATACATTTCTTAAGTTTTCCTAAATATCTAATGAACTTGTGCAATCAAAGAAATATCTGATTTCTCAACTGTTCTGTGAATGTCACTGTCCAACCTATGACACAGTTAACTTTTTATAGACACTGTAGTGTTAACCGAGAAAAGATGTGAGGTTACTGGGCCACAGTTCTTACAGTTATTTTGTTTTCTTAAGGGACAGTCTGAAAACAACTGTCCCTTAAACAGTTAAAGAAATTCTTGCCAGTCTCTTTAAAAAAAAAAAAAAAAAGTGTAGTGTAAGTTTTATAATGCCATTTAATGTGGACAGCTTATCTGTAACCATGAGCTCTGTGAACCTTTGAAGCAGCAGCAGCCTTACCCTGTGATATGTCTAAACAGAGGTTACTCAAGGTTAAAGAAAACATATGAGAACAGTATTGCAGTGTCAGCTGTGTGACACGCATATACACATGCACCGCAAGCAGAAGGACACGCACAGAAAGACGGAAATATACCAAGGGGCAAAAACACGAGTCCACAAACAGCCTAGCAACATCGTTAAAGAAGCAAATCCAAAAAAGGAAGTAGAACCATAAAGCTTTAGGAACAAATATGATTTATACACAAGCTTCATGAAGAACAAACTCTATTATGAAGGATTTTATTGGAGGATTTTAAGCCTACAATCGATTCTGGACAGAGAACTTGATGTATGTCACAGCCAACGTTCCTATTTTTTTTTTTCTGTGTGGTACTTTATCTATCAAATAGTTCATCTTGTAGTTTATGCGTTATGTCCCCATAACTTTCTGATCACCAGGACACTCTGCTATAGAGCATTTTTAAAAAACCACCAGGGAACTTTTTAAATCAAGATATATTCACTTCCAAATCTGATTTCACACGAATACTTCCCCACATCTGTGCTGGGCGTTTCTATCATCATAAATCAAAAACAAGCCCATATGGTGGGGATAAATCAAAAAGCACCAGCTTAGGTGGAAGCGTCCTTGTTCTCGACACATTATGGCATGTTGAAAAGCTGTAACATCCCAACAAGCACACCAGAGGAGAGGCATCTAAAATTACTGCTGCCACTGGAGCAAAGAAAACAGATGACAAAATGGAAGGAGGAGGAATGGGAGGGGAAGACAGGCTGAAAAGCAACGAAAATGAGGACGAGAGGGACACTGCTTATCTCGACATAGAAAATATATTCCTGTATTAGTGAGGTTAAAAGTTCGAGTGTGGAGAGAAATTCTTTTCACCCTCTAATCCACCCTGCTGACCCTCTAATGCTCTAATGTCTGTAGAATGCTGTTCTGCGGGCTTCTACACCCGAGCCTGCAGAGTATGCTTTGTCACGTTGAAAAGGTTCATTATGCAGCTGACGGGAAGACTGTCATAGTAGTGGTGAGTGGAAAGAGAAACACTTTCTCATAAGAACATGGCAGCTGGCTGTGACTTCAAAGGAAAGACACTATCACCTCTTTCAAGACCATTTACACTACACAGATGGAACATGGATCTCTGCCTTGGGGCTTTGTTGTAATAGCCTGGTAGACCCAGACATACAGTGGGGCAAAAAAGTATTTAGTCAGCCACCGATTGTGCAAGTTCCCCCACCTAAAATGATGACAGAGGTCAGTAATTTCCACCACAGGTACACTTCAACTGTGAGAGACAGAATGTGAAAAAGAAAATCCATGAATCCACATGGTAGGATTTGTAAAGAATTTATTCGTAAATCAGGGTGGAAAATAAGTATTTGGTCAATAACAAAAATACAACTCAATACTTTGTAACATAACCTTTGTTGGCAATAACAGAGGTCAAACGTTTACTATAGGTCTTTACCAGGTTTGCACACACAGTAGCTGGTATTTTGGCCCATTCCTCCATGCAGATCTTCTCGAGAGCAGTGATGTTTTGGGGCTGTCGCCGAGCAACATGGACTTTCAACTCCCGCCACAGATTTTCTATGGGGTTGAGGTCTGGAGACTGGCTAGGCCACTCCAGGACTTTCAAATGCTTCTTACGGAGCCACTCCTTTGTTGCCCGGGCGGTGTGTTTTGGATCATTGTCATGTTGGAAGACCCAGCCTCGTTTCATCTTCAAAGTTCTCACTGATGGAAGGAGGTTTTGGCTCAAAATCTCACGATACATGGCCCCATTCATTCTGTCCTTAACACGGATCAGTCGTCCTGTCCCCTTGGCAGAAAAACAGCCCCATAGCATGATGTTTCCACCCCCATGCTTCACAGTAGGTATGGTGTTCTTGGGATGCAACTCAGTATTCTTCTTCCTCCAAACATGACGAGTTGAGTTTATACCAAAAAGTTCTACTTTGGTTTCATCTGACCACATGACATTGTCCCAATCCTCTGCTGTATCATCCATGTGCTCTCTGGCAAACTTCAGACGGGCCTGGACATGCACTGGCTTCAGCAGCGGAACACGTCTGGCACTGCGGGATTTGATTCCCTGCCGTTGTAGTGTGTTACTGATGGTGACCTTTGTTACTTTGGTCCCAGCTCTCTGCAGGTCATTCACCAGGTCCCCCCGTGTGGTTCTGGGATCTTTGCTCACCGTTTTCATGATCATTTTGACCCCACGGGATGAGATCTTGCGTGGAGCCCCAGATCGAGGGAGATTATCAGTGGTCTTGTATGTCTTCCATTTTCTGATGATTGCTCCCACAGTTGATTTTTTCACACCAAGCTGCTTGCCTATTGTAGATTCACTCTTCCCAGTCTGGTGCAGGTCTACAATACTTTTCCTGGTGTCCTTCAAAAGCTCTTTGGTCTTGGCCATGGCGGCGTTTGGAGTCTGACTGTTTGAGGCTGTGGACAGGTGTCTTTTATACAGATGATGAGTTCAAACAGGTGCCATTCATACAGGTAACGAGTGGGGGACAGAAAAGCTTCTTACAGAAGTTACAGGTCTGTGAGAGCCAGAGATTTTCCATGTTTGAGGTGACCAAATACTTATTTTCCACCCTAATTTACGAATAAATTCTTTACAAATCCTACCATGTGAATTCATGGATTTTCTTTTCACATTCTGTCTCTCACAGTTGAAGTGTACCTCTGGTGCAAATTATTGACCTCTGTCATCATTTTAAGTGGGGGAACTTGCACAATCGGTGGCTGACTAAATACTTTTTTGCCCCACTGTACATCATTTACTTCAAAAGTTCAAATTTGACTAGCAGCATTGTCCAGAGATTTAAAAAAAAAAAAAAAAAAAAGTAAAAAAAAAAGTAGTACAGATGCATATTCAGTGCCTGAAAACTATGCTCCATTTACTGTACTACTGGACTCATTTTTGTGAAATACAGCACTGAGTACTAATAACAATAACTTGTTATATAACAGCAACATTTTTCAGACCTAATAACTTAATGTTATTTTTAATAGAGATTCACCAGTTGACTGGGATCTGTGAATTTTTTTCCTGATAAGCTAGTTAGTTGTGCTAACATGCTAACAGTCACATGCTAACATTTGCGTAGAAACTCATCACTGTGAGCAAAACATTAAGTTCACCAAAGTAGCCAATGAACCACCACAAAAACACTTAAATCACTTTCATCTAGCAGAATATGAGTATTTTAAGGAAGCTAACAAAGACCAAGTGGCTAAAGCTAAAGCTATCCACTACGCAGAGCGAACCACAACCCAGCAGTCTGGAGCAACGGATTAAAGTAGACGAGTTAAAATAAAAAAAAAAAAAAAAAAAAAAAAAAAGAAGAAGAGTTGTTGAAGTTCATGTTCCTCAGATGAAGTTATCAACATATTTTGTATAAACATGTTTTCTAGGTTGTATTGTTACTAAAAAACAAAAAACAAAAACAAAGAAGTCTTGATGCATGCTCAATCATCCAGGTAAAGAAATCCCCAAAAGTTGAATTTGTTCATCTGGACGTAGCATTTTCAGTGGGAGAAATGTTTCGTTACTCATCCAAGTAACTTCTTCAGTCTCAGCTGACTGCAGGAGGGAGGGACAAGCAATTAATTAGCAGTTGACTGCAGATTTCCCCAACCTTATAAACAGTACCTTTGATCATATTAATGACCAAGAAACTGTTTCCATCATTGTGCAAAGGTACTGTTTATAAGGTTGGGGAAATCTGCAGTCAACTGCTAATTAATTGCTTGTCCCTCCCGTGACTGCAGTGGTTACGGTTATTAGTAGGGGTGCAACGATACTCGTATCGATATTGATCCGTTCGATACAGTGCTTTCGGTTCGGTACGCATATGTATCGAACAATACAAAATAATTTTTTTATTTATTTTATCAACTTTCCTTCTGACGATGCTGTCTGTGTTGAGCGCTCAGTGGATCTGCGCTCGACAGTGCAGCCTAGGCGGAGTAGTCGAACGCAGATTCACTGAGCGCAGGGCAAGCTAGCGAGACAGAAGTTAAGCTCTCCTTGCAACATGGCAAATTGAACCTCCCCCACCCTCATTCAGATCTGGCGTTTGGAACTATTTTGGTTTTCATGTGACGTATGACCCTGAAGGTAAGCGTGTCATGGACTAAAGTAAAAACAGTATGTTGGATGTGCCACGCAATGCTCAATTACATGGGTGGGAGCTAGTGTGTTAGCGCAGTTAGCTCGTTAACGTGTTGGCCGTCCAGCCCCATGCACGGGCGATCCGTGGTAGCTTGTTAACGGAGATTTGCCGTGTTGTGGCGTTAACGTCATTTCAACGAGATTTATGCTGACAGCATTAGTGGGAACACAACAAATATGACTGCACATTTACACCGACATCATCCTAGTGCAAAGACAAGTGGAAGCAGACAAAAACAACAAGCACGCATGCTACAAACTTTACCTGAGTCATTTAGACAGCTGTTAGCACATGATTCTCCTTATGGTGACCTGATATGTTTAATATGCTGCTGAGAATATAGCCCAGAAGAAGCGTATAGTATAGCTTTTATTTTGGAAAGAGCCATTTCTCTGTAATAAACTCTCTTTTCCAAAGATGAGTGATTCCTCAATCAGATACAGGGCTTGCAAAATCGCTAGCCCGACGTCCCGGGGCTAGAGATTTTTCCAGTCGGGCTACCAAAATCTATCTCTGCCCTGCCCGTCGGCCTATCGTAGGAAGGAAAAATATATGTCAATGCTTTTGCATTCTTTCGGAAATGTAGCTGGGTAATTATGTCATTGGCATCGGTGAGCCACTGTCAATATGTGACATATTGAAATCGCGTTTGAATTTGCCCTTGTTTTTTGCTTTCACTTTGCAATCGCGTGAACTGTGTATAGAGAGCGACAGCACTGATTGGTGAATGATGATAATTTGCGCACCAATTCCTCTGACATAGTCTTATCAATCGTTAGCTTACTATGCAAACATGACAAGTGAAATCTCCCGCAGCTTAAACATGTGAGAGGTTGATCGCGCAGAGAATCGCTGAGCGTTATGTGAGTGCGTGTGTAAAAGCAGCAGGATATATATTGTAGCGGGTCAGGGCTGTTCGGGGTTCTGTTTGTACAGTTATGTTTTGTTTATGTTGCCATAGTGACGGGTGACGCCCTCTCGCTGCGACGGTGTGTCCTTCCGGGGTCAGAGGGCGCCCTGTGTGTTGTTGTTGTTGTTGCTGCGCTGAGCAGTTAGCTAGCGGCAGTGTTCTTCTGCAGATGTCAATAAACGGCTGTGCTCCCTGGCTAGCTCACGGGAAGCAAGACCAAATGATACCTCCGTCTCCTCCTTGTCTGAGCTCGCCACAATATTTCAGTTCTGCTGAGCCAAATAAGACAGGTCAGGGTGAAGAAGTGACAGCCAAAGAAAAGCTTACCACAAAACGGAGAAGTTATGACAAATCAGACTATAAGGCAAAAAGAAAGTGCAGCTTTATGGTTTCATGGACAAAAGAATTTCTGTGGCTGCAATATGGCGAGCTAAATAACCAGGGCTGCACATAAGTGGTCCGCAGGTGCGCATTCGCTGTCAAAATAAAAAACGGGCACAAGATAAGAAGTTGCAACGCGTGTTTGCATACATAAGATTTTCAGGAGGAGGACAGACATTTGTTTAGAAAGATGTCGAAGAAGCAAGCTCCTTTAAACAATTACTGTGATGTTCCTCCACCTCCAAAGAAATGTCAGAAGGAGTCCGAACCACAAAAGAAGCATGTATTCTCGGAAAAGTAGTTGCAGGAGGTGAGCTGGCTTCAAACAAATGATGAACGCACAGAGATGTGGTGCGGAATGTGCCGTGAAAATTTAATAAATGACAAATTAAAAAGGCATGAACATTTTTTTGTATCGAAAAAATATCGAACCGTGACACCAAAGTATCGAACCGAACCGTGAATTTTGTGTATTGTTGCACCCCTAGTTATTAGTGCTATCATTTTTTTTAACTACTACTGCAGTAGTTAAATAGACAAAATGAAAAATTTCTGTTCTGTTCTAGTTGTAGTACATTACTGTACTACAACTAGAAAAGATGAATACAGAATAAAATAAAAATCTCACCATGTTGGAATTCCTGGGTGTCCATTTTAATCCAAAGGTAACCAAAGTACATCCAGTAAGATGCAGCACACACACACACACAGGCCACTGATCTCTACCGTGTGTGGGACTTTGTAAACATGTTCAGGAGGATTTCAGAAATTCAGCTTCCTGGTCATTAGAAAGAAAAGAGATAAAACCTAAGCAGTCCTGTCAAAGACCAGCCCAGCACCCCTGCAGCGATAACAAATCCCAATAGAAACCTAGGTTGGAAAATGAAACCAGCATCCTCCCATTACCAGTACAGTAGGTCTCCAATTACACAAAATTTCAGCAAAGTCACTGCAGAGAAACTCAAGAAAAGAAAAGGGCTGACGATGTAAAGTCACAAAATCGACTGGACTGTGTGTTAAAACTGCAGAGCAAACAAAACTAGGACAAAGTGAAAAAGGTGAACTGAAAGACCCAAAGAGCAACTTCAGAGAGATATGGACAGGCTAATGAAATTAGCCCTAAATTGATAAAGCATGACTATGTCAGTGCAGCTCTAAACTGATTTAAAAAGTTAGTGGCTGAGTTGTTATGGCGTTGAACTCGATCCCACAAGGCAGCAATTCGCCATTTTCAAATATTATGGAATTGGATAATTAAGTTGCTGCATGTTCAAAACTTTTGTTTTTGATTATATAGTTTGAGAGGTTTTTTATTTAACAAAAAAAAAAAAAAAACTATATTTCTTAACAGCAATGTTACATTTATGATTTCACTGAACAGAGAATAGTTTGTGGACCGACAGCAACATTCAAGAACGTCTGTTAAAAGCATAGCATGATGAATCTGGGCCTCAAGTTTCTTAATAAATCATTGAGGTTATGCACAAAACATTGGAGACTTTGCCTCAATGAAATCAAATAAAATCATGAAACTTCCTTTCTCATTGAAAATCAGGTTTGCTGGGATGGTAAAGTCTAGGGCAGTGGTTCTTAACCGGGGTTCGCTCGAACCCTAGGGGCTCCGTGAGTCGGTCTCAGGGGTTTGGCAGAACCTCCGCCGTGACATGCACGGCTCATTTTGTGCATCAGTAAAAAAACATGTGTCTTGAATTTGAGGGGAAAAAAAAAAAATCATATTTTTCACTAAAGAGGGGTTCAGTGAATGCACTTATGAAACTGGTGGGGTTTGGTACCTCCAACAAGGTTAAGAACCACTGGTGACCAACCGTCCTCTTTTCCCCGGACATGTCCACTTTTCACGTTCTGTCCAGGTCGTCCGGGGGGATTTTCGAGATGGATGAAAATGTCCGGGTTTTCCTATAATCCTACAGAGGACCGATATGTGCAACGTCATCCCTGAACTGCTGTGTTAAGTGTTGTTCCGCGCTTACAGACGGGACAGAGCGCGCAGCGGCGCGCTCAAAAGACGCCAAAGCACAAGTGCATCTTTTCAGACAAACTGCAAAAGAAATTTCCCTCGTACCATTCCGGTCGGAATAAATGGGAGGCGTAGTGCACTGTGTGCAGAGCTGGCACAGACGTTTGTGTGTCTTACAAAGGTTACTTAGACACATAAAAACATAAAAAGGCTGTGCGAGAAATTTCATCTGGTAACTTGATTGAGTTCTTTGTTACACCTGGGAAAAACAAGGATGCTGTTGTATGTATGCTGTTTTTGCAGCAGAGGGTGCACTGGCATTTCATACTATGAAGCATCCCAATAGCTATAGATCCATGGATTGCACTAGTGTGTTACTAAAAATAATAATAATAATAAAAAAAATTTTTTTTAAAAATCCATAAAAAAAATCAGAAGCATTTCCAAACTAAAAAGTTCAGCAGTGCCCGCACTAAGACTGAAGCTATTGTCAATGGTGTGATAGTGTTACACTCAGTGGAAGTCACTCCTGAAGCTCTTTATGAAATCCAGTACGGTGGCATTTCTCAGACTTAAGTAACCATGGAACAGAGAAAATATTCCCAATCATACTTTGACTGGAAGAATGGTGGCGTGCAAACAAAATTAATTGAGGTTAGAAACGCCAAATGAGACAGCAGAAACCATTGCACAATACCTCACTGGTAATTTTTCTTATACAGATGAGGCATTATTTCTGTAACATTTTTTCATTCCAGAGGTTTTTAAGGGTTTTTTTTTGTTTGTTTGTTTTTGCACTTGTTGACTTAAAAAAATGTCATAAGCTTTTACATTTCACCATTCATTAACCGCACAGATAATGCATGTTTTAAATATGTTTTTAAAAAAAATTAAGCAAACGGTATTATTAAAATTCTTCATGACTGGGCCAAGTGTCCTCTCTTTTGGAAATCAAAATATGGTCACCCTAGTAAAGTCACCACTAACTAAGCCAAACAGTAATGCTCACGTCCACGTTTAAGAGTGTGAAATTACATAGACTCTGGATAATATCAGGATAACTTGAGAGCTGCTGTGACAAGAAAAAAAAAAAAGAAAAAGAAAAAAAAGAAGCCCATGACCATGGAGAGCACTGAGGAAATTTTAAATAACGGGGGATTTCACTAACTGGTGGTGATCCCATTCCACTGGTAAATTAGATGTACAGCTGGGACCATTTGATATTAAATTCAAATACGTGGCTGGAAAAAGAAACATCCAAAATTGCAGTGATGCCTGGCTCATATTATTTACCCCCATTCTGCCAAAGAGTTCAACAGCTCTCAGTGATGCCACTTAAAAATAAACTGTCACATGTACCAAAGCATATTTGTGCAGAAGAGACTGCTTACAGTACACCGCCTGCAAAATAAATTCTCCAACCAAAAATCATTCTAATTCAGATTTTGGATTTGGGTTCTACTCTGTTGACACCCTGCACCTTTAAGCAGAAACCAGAAAACAAAGTTTGTGTCCCCCAAGTAGTAGAAATGTCCTTTCTGTAATATCCTTTCAGATCTATGCAGCAAAAACAAAACGTTAAGCACAACTTGACAAGACTGAATACTGTAGAAGAAAATCCTTTGGGTTGGCACCAAGTGGGTATCACTTGGACTTCAATTAACAAATTAGTAATGGCTTTTACAATAAACCCACGTCACTAAAATGCTGATCTATGTTGTTTATGTATTGGCGCCACTGCCTAGCCCACCTATTTACATCTCCAACCACTTCCCTTACAACAGGAGATGTTGATAGATGGTTTCTCAGAACAAAGTCATTACCATGCCAGTCATGCTTCAAGGGTGAACTACCTTCAGTACCTCCCCCACAGCCTACTACCTCGAACAACCTTGCATTAACACAAATGTAAGTCTACCTCCAAGTCTACCTACTTCATCCTCCTTCTCAGACCAAATTTAAACAATTATTTGTGTCTAGCATAAACTAAGCTACACACATGTCTGCTGTATAGGTCATAGCTTGTCCAATCACAACATTTCATTACATGGACACAAAGCAGCTAGCTTCTGCATATGTATACGGTTCCTCTGTCCTTCACTCATTCCCCACTGTCAATCTTTCTAGTGAGCACCCAAGTTTTGAGTGATGGAAGAAGTGGAAGGTGGAGAATAGGCAGCAGAAGTATGTAATTGGATGAGCAGTAGTTTGCCATCTCACTGTCAGGGCTCGTCTCTCTGCGAGTCCCTGAGGGTAGGTTGTCAGATCAGTGGAGCCAGGCCTGTGGCTGTCAAGAAGTTACCCTGTGGCATAATATGCAGACGTATATTTAAAAAAAAAAAAAAAGAAAAAAAAAAAGAAAAGAAAGAAAGAAAATGTGAAAAATGCACTGTCCCTCTGGATTAATGATGGTAACATGCTGCTAATTCAACTAGTTTTTTTGTTTTTGTTTTTAAAATAGCTTTATCGAGGAGAAAAAACAACTTTTTCCCCCATTTTTTTTTTTGGGGGGGGGGGGTTACGAGTCACAATGACAACTGAGCAGCTGACTGTGGAGGCCGGTTTGAAACCTGCAGCATGTATCGAATTTATTATGACGATAAAAAAGAATGAATTCATCATTTCAACATTAGGAAGTGAAAACTGTTTAATTCCAAAACAGAGTCATGCTGACACATACATGCTCAACAAATGTATTAGATCACCTGTTATGAACACAAGAAAACACAGGAGATTCAGTAAATTCATGATTTTTCTACAAAATTTTACACCAGACTTCTCTGATTAGACAGAAATGAATGAAGTGCAACATTTAACCACCAAGACAATTATTTTCTGTTCAATAATGCAAGCTAATAGCTGTAAACTGGCATTTTGATCAAAAATAATAATGTGCTTTACCATTTTTTCAGCTTTTTTATTAAAACAGTAAATTTGAAAATTCACATAGGAGATGACAAATGGAAATTTTCATTAAAAATATACTTTGGAATATGAAGCTTGCACAAACTGGAGGATTAACTATTGCAGAAACATGAAAAATGATTTAGGTCATTACCAGTACTGTTAATTTAGGGCAGCTGTGGCATTACCTTACATTCAAATAATCATAGCACTTAAAGAATTTGTTGTGTGCTTTAAATGTCAAGTTATATTTCAGGACTCTTTTTCTATTATTCATACTGATCTAATGAAGGTCCAGTCAAAATAGCCATATTTGCTGAAAGAGGGTAATTTCCTGATATCTAATCAGTTGTGTGAGACAATACATTTGGACAACGGGTTATTGTCGGGCCCTGACACAGTCTCTTATTTCAACATAAATGCCCTTTATGTTTCCTGATGTTTCAGATATCCACATAGAGGGAAGATACATTTATTTTTATTTTATTAAAGCTAAACCTGTCACTTTGCAGAAAACATTAGCAAATTGGGATACGAGTCTCTTTTAGAAACATGAACACTACTCCTTTAGGAACATAGGGAAAAGCACTGAAAGTATGCCTCTTTTACAGATGGTGACTTAAATGAAGAAAAAAAAAACCATAGTAACAAACATATAGTGATTTTCTGGGGTTTTTTTTAGATTGAGTGTTTTTTGTGGGGTAAGTTGATAGTGCTTTCAAATGATATAAAGCACTTATATTTTTTTAAGACCTTCTCAGGGTTTAAAGGTGAACCAACTAACTGGGCCAACTGAAAAATGAATTAAAGTCCCTGGCAGTGCATCCTTTCTACAAAAAGATATTCCCTCATTTGGAATTTTGATGAAGGTGGTAGAGGTTGTTGCCTAAAAGCTCACATGGGTGTTCAACATCTGCATTAGCATTTGCTTCACATCGTTTTCATACTTGTCACAATATTCAGTGACTCCTTATATCCTATGGATTAGGGCGTTGTCATCCTGGAAGAGTCCACTTCCTTAAGGTTAATGTTTCATCATGGGGCAAAGGTGATCCCTCAGAACAACTTTGTATCGATTTGCAGTCATCCTCTCCTGTACGAGCACGAGAGGACACGAATGATGTCAGCTAGTGGTCATGTTTTTCCCATAATCAGTTACTTGTCTCTATGTACAGTATGCAGTAATGCAATTACATGTTATAAGGTTCGTGTTTGTAAATTATTTGTTTTAAATGAAAAGTCCAGATTTTTGTATTATATGTATTGAAAACACGCCCTTTCTTATCACAAGACGTGTAAACTTGAGACCACTCAATTTCCATCATAAAGAGTTTGTTTCAGAACAGACAGCAGAGAAAGGAGGGATGACAGTTTTGCTGTTGGGTATTTTGATGGAGTGTGCATGAGTAAAGAAAGAAATGAGAAACAGTGGAGGGAACAAGCTAGACAAAGAGCCAGGATGAGTCCCAGGGGAGATAACTGTAATCCTGGCCAGTAATTGCCAACTGGCTCCATACCTCCCCTGAGATACATCACAAGGAGATAAACTGAGGAGACAGCAGGTTAAAACCAGTAGCATGGCACTCCACAAGCAAATGAGAAACTGTGCAGTGTAACCTATCACTGTCCCCAGAGCTCTGCAGTACAGCCCTGGCGGTGCATCCGATCGAACCCTCTCAGAAAGCAGCAAACAAAAGAAACGATTAATGCCAAACTGCAGCAACTGTGCACGAGTTTGAAGTTACAAACATAATCTGCTGGGAGGGAGGGAGGGAGAGAGAGAAAGAGAGAGAAAGAGAAAGAGAAAGAAAGAAAGAAAACAATCAGTCTGCTGACTACTAAACTATAGGTTTATATTGTGGTATGCTGAGTAAATTCAATTGACAAATTCCCAGTTGGTGCATCAGACCTGCGAGAGTTAAATAGCTCCAGCTTTACTGCATGCACAGTCTGAAGGTTGAGGTGATTAATTATCCTACAACCTCAGAATACAAACTGAGCTCTACTACGCAGGTCTAGTCACACATGACATGGATATCAGGGTACTGCAGCAGTTTTAAAAAAAAAAAAAAAAAAAAAAAAAAAAAAAAAAAAAAATGGCACTCAACAGCAAAATGCAAAGCCTGTGTTTGTCATTTGAAACAGTCTGCAGTGATTTATTTGGAGGCTAATGTGTGCTATATTTGCAAAACTGAAAGGATGTATTCGTGAATAGATGTTCCCACACATAAGGCCTTCATTTATGACAATGCAAAATGCTGCTCAGGCCACTACATGAAGAGAAGGAGGGCGGTCTATGAAAGCTCTTCAGTTTGACCCACAGCTAGTATATATACTTTAAACATAACAGCAACAAACTCACTAGTTGAGATTTTCATGAAATCCAGCATGTTTTCATGTAATGGTCTCGCTAATTAGTCGTGAAGCATCTTCAGATACAAGTGTGATTCACAGGAAATGGTCCACTCAAAATGTAGCCACAATGACATCATGCATTGATTAGTGGAGTTTCTACTACATCTTCGTGTTTTTAAAATATGAAGAGGAAATACTTACTGGGAAACAGAGATGACAGTGTGAGGCAGCCATGCTCTAAAGCTTCATAATCTTATTGGACGACAATCTCTCCTAAATACTGACTGAGTCATTAGACATCTTACAGTCAGGCACTAATGTTACAATTAAAAGGTAAAATAGTTCATGAATATATGGCTCACAAGTGTCGTTACTTTTTTGGAAATGATATGGGCATAAAAGGCATTCTCTGTTATTTCCAATCATCTTCGTGAACATTTAAATTAGATGTATAAGGAGGTCGCTAGATTACACTCAGCATTGTTGGCATTAAAATTCATCCTTACAATAAGGAATACATTTCCTTTCACAACTAAAACCAAAACTGTCCTACAAACAGTGACACTGGCATAGCAGTCAACAAAATATGATTGTCACATGTGTTGTGTTTACAGTGGGTCATGTGGTATATTGGTAAAATACGATCTTATTACTCGGGCTGCCGCATTTGTTGCTTGTTTCAGCAATGCCCTGTTACAGTGAACTGAGTGGTTTCCACAACTATGGCTTAATAATTTTTAGAAAACTTCTAAAAACATGTCTTTATATTGCTCGACTCCAATGGAGGCCAACTTTCTTAATCTTATAATTTCTTGACAACAAAAAACAGACAATTCAGATTATTTTATTTTATATGTTTATTTATATCTATGTGTGTTTTTATATATACACTCACTGGCTACTTTATTGCATACACCTGTTATATTCCTCATTACTGTATCAGCTAATCACATGGCATTGACTCCATGAATTTGGGGCATGGTTAAGATACCCTCAGGGAAGAAGCATGATTTATGTCACTTTAAATGTGGTATGGCTGTTGGAGCCAGATGGAGTGATCTATTTCAGAAACTGTTGATCTGCTGGGATTTTCCCTCAGAACCACCTCTAGACAGTAACTCGATGGACCAACACATCGAATTCACCAGGGATGATATGAAAAATGACAAGCTTCTTAGGTGTGAGATTTCCATCAGTAGTGGTGCACATTTAAAAGTCGAAGTGTACCGTAAATACTGATCCACACGCGTAGGTTTAAGGTTTGACTCTCATCGTCTACTGCAGCACAAACTGGGTGTCATCAGGACACTACAATACAGACCGAACACAGATACAGCGACCAGGGAAGCAGAAGAACATCATATCAAGAAGGCCCTGAGTAAATGTGGTTATCCCAGCTGGACATTTGTCAAAGCTTGGAAAACATCTAAAGAAAGCTCCAGCTGTTCCAGGAAAGAAGAAGAACAACTATTGCCTAAGCGAAAACCCTTAGTGATTCCTTATGTGTCAGGAATATCGGAACAGTTGCGATGCATTTTCTCCAAACACTGCATATCTGTGGCTTTTAAACACCAAAAAACGCTGCGCCAAAAATTGGTCCACCTCAAAGATCTGGTCCCCCAACACAAACAGAGTATTATATTGCGTACACTGTTAAGTGCCAGGAGGCACAACACAGAAGAGCTAACTCGTCAGGCCAGGACTCTGCAGTCTATTTACACCTACAGGCCAGTTGACACTCTTTCAATGATAAGGATGTACACATCCTGAACAGGGAGGAAGGCTGGTTTGAGCGGGGAGTCAAAGAGGCCATTTATGTGAAAAGGGAAAGACCATCTCTGAATCGAGGAGGGGGCCTAAGGGTACATCTTTCACCATCTTACAATGCTGTGATTGCGGCCATTCCCCAAATCTCTGTGAATGGTACTCGTGGTCATTGATCAATGATCATGACAATTTGTATATTAATGATCAAGAAACTCGCCTCACAGCCCATTGTTCATTCAATGGTGCTAGTTTCAGTCTTTATGTAAATGTACTGTTTATAAGGTTGGGGAAACCTGCAGTCAGCTGAGAATGAAGAAGTCACTTGGATGTGTAATGAAACATCCAACATTTCTCCCACTGAAAACACCATGTCCCGATGAACAGAATCGACTTTTTGGGATTTCCTTACCTGGATGATTAAGCATGCATCAAGACAACCGCCTCTATAGTTTATAGGTGAATGGTCCGAAAAAGAGAAAACATCCACTGAGCAGCAGCTCTCTGGATTAAAATGCCTTGTTGATGTCAGAGGTCAGACAAATATGACTGGACTGATTCCAACTTATAGAAAGACAACAGTAACTAAAATAATCACAAGTTACAACACATGTGTGCAGAAAAGCATCTCTGAATGCACAACAGGTAGAACCTTGAAGCAGATGGGCTATAGCAGCAGATGACCACACCTGTTCGTGAGCCAAGAACAGGAAACTGAGGCTACCATTTGCATAGGGACACTAAAATTGTACAAAGAAGATTGGGAAAATATTGCGGTCTGCTGAGTTTGAATTTCTGCTACAACTTTTAGATAGTTAGGTCAGAATAGGACAAAAACAACCTAAAACCAAGGATCCACCCTGCCTTGCATCAAGAGTTCAGGCTGCTGTTGCTGGTGTAATTGTTTGGAGGATATTTTTTGGCACCCTTTGGGCATCTTCGTACTGACTGAGCATCATTTAAACCTCACTGTCCGAGTATTCTTGTTGACCATGTCCATCACTTGACCACAGTGTACCTATCCTATCTTCTAATGGCCGCTTCAAGCACAGTGTCACGAATAATCTCAAACTGGGTTCTTCAACATAAAGAGGAGTCCATTGGGCTCAAAGGGTCTCCATAGTCACTGGATACCAATCCAAAAGAGCACCTTTGGGATGTAGTGGAACAGCAGGTTCACATCATGGATGGTCAGCCAACAAATCTGCAGCAACTGTGCAATGCGATCATGTTAATATGGATCAAAATCTCAGAGGAATGTTTCCAGCACTGTATTGAATCTGTACCCTGAAGAATTAAAACAGTTCTGAAGGCAAAAAGGAATCCAACCTGGTACCAGCAACATGTACCTAATAAAGAGTCATGAGTGCATGTGCTGGTAAGCTCACTGGCATAATTAAGAAGTGCATCTAGAAAAAAAAAGGAGGGATGAACATGCCTTTGCAACACAAATGAATAAATATCAGAGTCTCTGTGATGCTCAGATTTCAGGACAGTTTCAGCTTTATGGTTTCTCTTTCTGTCAACATGGGTCAAATAAGTTTACTGAAGTACAGTACATTGTTTTTAGTGTCCAACACTTTGTCATCTCAGAGGTAATTTCACAAAAAAAAAAAGAAAGAAAAAAAAAAAGGTGGGTGTATATTAGTAACTACATTTAATTAAATATTACATCAAAACAGACAATCCCAGACATTACATTACATCAACCTTCATTTCTTTAATATCCCCGTTTCAAATTTCAAAATATCAGTGAACACCGTCTCTTCTGAGGCTTTGGGAGATATGACACTAATAGTACACACCCATATATTTAAAGTACAATGCAACAAGCATTTTATATTTGTATTTTAAAATTAATTTAGTTTCTGATGTAGGGTTTTGATTTATTCCATTAAACACTTTTCAGTACTGTTAGCACTATTAGTTTGTCCTTGAAGGAATCCAATTTATTGCTTTTGGACCAGATATTTGTGATGCATTGATCCAGACTCTTGTTCTTTATGCAGTTTCATCACTTGCATTCACATTACAGAAAATGTGTGGAAGTCTAGTATGAAAAGGACTGCACTGTATTAGATCATAAAACACCAGGAGCTACACTACTTATGCCAACCTCATTTGAGTGAACAAACAGACAAAGCGCGGGGACTGGGAGCCCAGGGCTTAAGAGCACAGCTGTTCAACTCCACACTGTCCAACTCTGCCGTGGGCAGGAAAGCAATAGATGAAGTGAGAGACCTGGAAGAGACAGTATAAAATGGATAGACACATTTTATACTGAGGGGAGATGCGATGGCTGAGAAATTTAGCATTGTTGCTCCAAAGATAACCATGTAGTCATTTACACATGCATTTGTTCTGCAAGAAATCTGTTACCAGTATATTATAGCTATAATTTCCTATAAGTGTTAAATGGGGGAAACAAAGTTATACTGATCTGTAGACATAACAGAGACTTATTATCCACCATCCTACTACAATATGTAAATAACAGGTTCTAGGACCCTGGGATACACAGGACCTCCCAGTTTACAGTTTGTGATGGTGCAGTGAACTCTACACACATAATATGTGTACACAGACACACACTGCCAATACGCAGGCCTGGCATGCTCTGTCTCATCCATATGCAAATGTAAGGTGGAGCAGGCGCAAAGAAGAGAGAGGAAATGAATGTGAGTAAGAGCAGCACAGGAGAAAGAAGGGTAAGAGAAGAAAGGACTGCATGCAGCTAAGAGGGCAAGAAAGATGACACACCGCTCTTTCTACAGCATGAGGTGCTGCATTGTTAAAGTAGGCTGCGGGAGCGTAGGGAGCCGAGACAGCAGATAGGAGACACAGAGAGAGGGAGAGATGGATGGAGGAATGACAGCTATCTTTCAAACGTAAGATGACGAGCAGATGGCGGAATGAGGAAGCTTTCGCTGTTGGACCGCGAGGAGTGTGACGGCTCTATGTTGCCGTGCTGTAGTTTTAGCCAAAACTGTACTGACCCTGGTTGAGTGAACTCAGGCAGCCTGAGTTGCAGAGGGAGCGGATGGTCCCCGGCTCCCAGCAGCGCCGGCCCTTCATCCCACTCTGCGGGCCCGATCCCACGCCAGGCTTCCCGAGACGCAGTGTTGCCCTCAGATGCTACATAATCCCAGAGAAGGGTGGGCTGAAGCAGCAACTTTTCCTGTTCAGCATTGCAGCGTGCACACAGTTACATGCATACTCACGCACATGCAGCACACAATTACAATAATGCCAGGAGCGAAGCGGGCACCCCGCTTGTAATTCCTCTTTCTTATACCTTGTCCCTGTCTCTCAGAAACACTCGTGCACTCTGCATACACACTTTCCCATAGCTCGGCACATTTACAATTCCCTTCCACATGCTTCTCTCTGTGCAGTGCAGACTGAAGATGGAGGGAGGGAGAGAGGGAGTGAGTGAAGCAGAGAGGAGATAGGACTCGGCAGCCAGCAGTCATCTACACAACTGAGCCCAATATACACCGTTTCCTCTCTGTTGCTGCCTGCCTGATGCTTTGGCAGCTTGATGACAGAAGGCAACAATTATTCACAAATTGTAATGGCAGAGATTGCAAAACACAGTGTTGGGTTTGTAAATAAAAAGCATGTGATCAGACACAAGGACGTGTCATAGTTGTGGAAACCACTCAAGGGCATAAAGGTCAAAAGCAATAACCCCAATAAAATGTCCATTTCCACTTCTACTGATTGATGTATCCCTCCAGTGTTAATGTCATAATCCTTTATCAGAATCATTAAAGTGCTCATCTTGCAGCTGACTATGAAGTCACTCTAAAATCTAACCTCCTATCAGTGTCACTATACAACACAGAGGAATTCATGCTGTAGGATGATTTCGGCTACTATAACTGTCCTCAGTCCATGACTTTTCAAAATAAAGTGAAGGTTGCAATATTACTGCCAGTGTGAGCGTCACAGTGTGCTGTACATCAAAGTCACCTACATGAAGCAGTTTCGACATCCTGCTTCTGCATTCATCAATTTACTTTTACCATAATTACATCATGACATTGTTGATCCTAGATTGCGGCTCACTGGACAATAGAATCAAACAGATTTCAAACGTTTCTTTATTCAGATATCTTTATAATATAATTTAGCAATATTAATAGTCATTTAGAACAAAAGGGAAATTACACCCCAACACCATCTGACTTCCAAAACAACAGACATTTTTAACACCAAACTATACAGGTAAAGATTCAATAAGGAAAACTCAGGATTAAGAGCCTCTTTACCAGTGACATACACGTACCCAGTGCTCTTTTTGCATGCCTACTTGTTCTCAGTACTGCTTGTCTTTTTAATTTAATTCCAGTTTAATTATCAAGCCATTCTATTAACAACGGCTCCAGACTGTAGTGGTTAACATATTTATCTAACAGGCAAATGATCCCAATAAAACTCTGAGAGGGTTGGGTCAGGAAACACAAAAAAAAAGCTGTCCCAATCAAATATTCAGAGCCCTGTGTTGTGGCGAGCCCTCAGTGAAACTTCAGATGTTGCATCAATAATCCCATTAAAGCCATGCACTTGGGTCCAAATTTATCATTTTGATACATACAGGATACATTCATTAATTATAGTGTAATTGTTTCAAAGATTATTTGCATAAAACCACTCCCAAATAAAGTATTTATATCATATTTTATGCAATTTTACGATCAGCTGAAACTCCAGTCCACAAGTTCAAAATCTTTTACAGCCCAAACTGTTATTAATGACTCACAAAGAGTTTACTTTTCCAGGCTAGTATTGGAAAAATGTGCATTGTTTCTATAGAATAGCATAGGTCCATTTCAGGGCCTAAGTTATTCCTTTGATTAAAACCACTACTAGTCCCTACTGTAAAACCTTTGTTGTAGATGTTCTGCAGAAATATCTGGTAACAGCACAAACAGTGAACAGGAGAGAGGCTGTAAGTGAGGTGAGAGAAGTGCTGACGAGGAAAGACTGTTGGACTGTAAATAAAAAATGTCATCTAAGTGTCTTGGGGCATGTTCAGGGGGGAATGAAGCATGAAACTACAATTAATTTCACACTTAACCTTCATCATTTCTTTACTTCACTGCAGTTCAGTTTAGCCATGCAAAAAGAGCACAACCCTCTGCTGGCTTGGAGTGATATGCATCAGCTTCATAAACGCATTTTTTCCTTAGTATTAAGCTTTCTGACATCACCCTTGATGTAAATCAATCTAAGATCCAATTTATCCACGATAATAAATACATATTTTAATATAGGCACCTGAATCGAACTAATAGCTGCTAAATATTACAATTATTAACAGATTTTTTACATTCAGAAATTCAGTGCAAATATCAAATGATCTTCTTTTGAGAAAGTTTATTTTCTCCTGGAGGACACACAGATGAAGGGCAAGGAATCTGAGAGACAAACTAAAGCGAACGATGGTGTTTAAAGAGCATAAGTAACAGTCTCATTAGTCTAATTGCTGCATTAGGAAGCAGTAACCCAAACACACACAGCCTCCACGGCCTGGACGCGCAGAGCTCATTAAAACCAGTAAAACATTTCAAGAGCGAGAGTCGTTTCAACGTGGGAAAAATGTAAGATGGCATTTTAAAAGTCTCATGCTGAATATGAGATTATTTGAAGCACTAGAAGCCACATAAATGTTATTGAGCCACATAAAGGACCACATTGTGCGATACACTGTACCTCCTCGCCATCGCCGGGGAAACAAGACCACTTACATTTAAGAACCGGAAATACAAAATTTGACTTTAGTGAAATATAAGCCAAAAGAAGACCTCTTAATGCACCGAGGCTCCTGTAGCGATGATAACGCACTCATCCGAAGGAGGTGGAAGATCTTTAATTAACCACAAATGTAAGAGTTAAGACTAATTGCTTCCTGTCTCAGCCTGCACTGCCTTATAGTAAGACGGCCAAACGTCACTTTAACGATTTAACGGTTGCAAACAGACGCTATGAATGGCCCACGCAGAAGAGTGAAATTAAAGCAGATTCTCGGTACGCTGGGGCAATGAATCATCCAGCCCCACTGACAATAAACTCCAGGTATGATCTCTGCATGGCAGATGCTAGTGTTGACACTGCAAGTACATCTATGGTGTGCCTTTAAACTTTTAGGCACGGTTTATTTCAAGAATATCTTGACACGTGTCTTGAAATGCATTCAAAATTTTGAAGAGATAATCTTATCCAAAGAGGACTAACCTTCTGTCAGAGGCTACGTAATTATCTCAGTGTGTCTATCACACACACGCGCGATAGTCTCTGTGTGTAAAGTCTGAAATACTCTGGAGTTTTAGGATCTTATTTTAGACTTAAGTGTTTGATTTAATCTATATGTAAATATTTTTTATACTCCTGCCCAGGATCTTCCTCCAGCACAGACACAGAGAATAAATAATGAACCATCTTAATAAGCATAGCGCTCAGTCAAACGGCTATTGACCAGGGCTACTGACAGGTCAGGTTTTTGAAACCACAGCTCATTAGAAGCCAAGTTTCAGTTCAGCGTTATCCGTGGGTTGTCTTGTGTGTACACTTTAATCAGCTTAAGGTCAGGACTCTTTCTAAACCGGCAACATTTCAGCAATCAAAAGATTCTTTGAATGGTTGATTTCAGAGCTTGAGTGACTTATTATCACATTGAATGACCTGACATCTCTTTAAACAGATACCTTTATTTCCCAGTAGAACAGAAAAAATGAAAGAAGAGAAATCAGAGGTCGCAAGCTGTCAAAACACTGAGTCAGCGTGTGTGCAATGAATAATACACTTGTGCTAAAATTCCTCTTTTTGTTTCGTGACTGCAAATTGCTGAAGGTCTATGTTGTTGTCATGGTGTCCTGTGGTGCTACAACATGTTGCTGCAATACATAACTCATTATAGCGCTTGCTGTAATGGGAGTTCATGTCGAATGCAGAGATGTCTTTCCATTCAGATCGCTTACCTTCACATTCATAAAAACGATAATCATGTAGGTTTAGGATTGAAGCTTGAAAATGAAACTCCAAATCAATAAATAAAGAAATCAAAGACTTAAAAAAATTTATTTACCGTTCTGCTTTATGTCACCCCTGCTCAGCTGTAATCTGTAAGTGGCCACAAAGAACAAGGTTTTTATTACTGGGTTAGATTAAACTGATGGTTGACAGCGCATAATCGTACTCTAGCAACTGGAATGATTAGGTATTAGTTTTGGATATATCAGCTTCAGTTTAATAGTAAAAATAATGTGTCATGGCACTGAAGAGTCAAATTTGGGAAGAAAGGTCAATTAAGTCACTGTGAATGTGCCGTGGTTATTGGTGCCAGATAGGTTGGTCTAAGGATTTCATAAAGTGCTGATTTCCTGCGACTTTCCCACATGACAGAGAATGATAAGAAAAAAATAGAAACCAGTGAGCGGAAGTTCTCTGGGCAAAAATGCTTGGAAGGCAACATTAACTCAAGTAACCACTTGTTACAACCAAGGTATACAGATGTGTCAAATTAACACTTACAAGACTTAGGTTGCTTCAGTTTAACAGCAGCAATTTCAAACACCAAGCGTGCTGATTTAGCATCAGGACCCAAAGCAACGTGTTTGCCCAGTAAAAGTTATCTTTACTGCTGACTAAGAGAAGAGTAAATTGCCATCTCTGTTCTTTCCAGACAGCAGTCACCTACAGGCAGGGTGATTCAGAGTTCGTTCAGCATGATTATCCTAAAAAGGAGACTGTTTACCACAAACTGTTTCAAAATACAGTGGCAGAGGAAGACGGGAAGGAAAAAGAGACAATGCCATGCATTTTTAAGTCAACGCATGACAATGGATTCGTTCAGTTTAGGTTGTTTACAGTGAAAAAAAACAAACAAAAACATCACAAAGTGGGGGCTTAAAGAGAATGTCACATCAGTGGGAGAAAAGACAGGTGGCGTCTAACTCCAAAATCAATGTGTCAGCATGGCCGGCATTATGTAGGCCATGCTGGAAAGGAAGCCAGAGTGCAGAAAGGTTAAATCCACCGTGAGGCAGTAAAAGATTTGATTTCATACTGTTACCTTTACAAATGATTACAGACAGAAAAGGAAACAGGAAGTTAAATATGGCAGAAAACACAGAGGAGAAAAGAAAAAGACTATCAGACTCGTATCATTTCTGCCTGGTTGACTGTTTGGACAACCACAGCTTTTAGGCTCGCTGTGAAGCCTGGCTTCAGTTGTGTTTGTTATGTCACACGCCTGAAAGTAGCTCTGATCTCTCCGTCTCCATCTCCCTTGTCTTTGGGGACTGAGCTGATCTTGCAAATCAACCTCAGCCAGCACACCCGTCTACATCCAAGGCAAACAAGGGGAAGCAATTCAGTGCACAGCCACAGGAGAACTTAATTGATGAAGATAATAGGCACACCATCTGTCATTTCATAACATCCTTCACAGGCTCAGAAAGTAGCATTTCATGGCTAGAGCTCATTGCAGATGAAGCAGCTGCAGCATAATTGGGAAATTGTTTTGTTGTTTTTGTGTTTTGTTCACCAAATATGTCAAGGTGTAGTTTTTGGCTCTATGGTGATAACAGCAAATGTGAATGTTTAACATAAGAGCTAAAAGAAAAAAAGAAAAAAAAAGAAAAAAAAGAAAAACACTTTTTCCCAATAAAAAAATAATAATAAAAATCATATACTAGACAAAATCATCAAGTTATTGATGCAAAGACACATTACTAGTCCAGATTTACTGCCATGTAGGCTGATGTTGCACACATTATGACTGTCCTCTAATCAGTCTCCTTCCCTGCCCTAAAAGGTTCATTTACCCTAAACGTCAAATGATGCACAGCTTTCTATTCAATTTCTATATATTATATATTAATCATTTCCCCATTCTGCTTAAACACCTTCAATGTCACCTACTAAGCACAGAAATAACACTTAAACCACCACTAGTTCCACACTGATGAGTTATCACTTCAAATGATCAAAAAACAAACAAAAACACAAATACAATAGCTGACACATGATAAATACACAGCAAGATCTAAATCATCCTAACCAGATATCCAAGTCTGAGTGTGCACACACACAGATTCCTGAGGACAACACAAATGGAAGAAAAGCCATTTACTTACAGGAGGGAGACCTTATGCTGCTTGTATCATCACCCACTACTTGGCAGGACAATCACAATTATTTAAGCAACAGAGAGCAGGTGGAGAGGGGAGAGTTGAAGAAAGATGATGGTGGTTATTCCATTCCGACCTAAACCCTGGATGCAAAGCAGCACAACCTGCTCAGTGAGAGAGCCGGGAAAGACGGAGAGAGGGAGAGAGAGGGAGAGGGGGTGGGGCGGGAAAATCAGACAGCGCGAGGGATGGTGAGAATATAAGAGGGTTAAAAAAATTTTTTAAAAAAAACAATGTAGTCAGTTCACACCAAGAGGTGGGGAGCAGGGAGAGGTGATCTTGATGAAAATAAATAACTGAGAGAAGCATGTTTAAAAGGCAATACTTGATCAGTGCTCTCTTCACCTTTGAAAATATGCTGAAGGCTTCAGGACCTTGGACAGAGCTCTCTCTTTGCAACTAAAGATAATGCAACAGGGGACAGAAAGAAAAATAACTGATCCACTTCCAGTTTATGTGTCACCAGAGTCAGTAAGTTGTACTGCTTATAGATTAGACACCCAGTGCAGATCAATGCACTGCTTTTTGAAAACTCCAGACTCACATCTTCTTGCACGCCTGATGGATTGGTGTCTGATACCGATGCCAACCTGATCTGCATCTGTCTGAGTTCACTCAGAGAAACACCCGAGTAGATGACTACTACAAGAGTGAATTCCTCTTCTTCTTTTTAAACTTCCAGTAAACCATTTTACTATCCACTAAAATTTATCAAGAAAAAAAAATAATAGCTTGTGCTAAATTTACAGGCTCGGCAGTGTCAGGCTGTGATCCCACTTTCACAAGCCGTGAAGACAAGGCAGAGCAACCCAGGAGAGAGGTCACAGTGAAGTGAGGGAAACACTGCCACCTGCTGAGCTCATATGCCTTAGATTTCAGCTAGTCTCAGTTAGAAAGCCAATCTCAGCCTAAATTAAGACAATACGCACACGAGAAAAGTCAGCCAAATGGAAAAGCAGCAGAAGTGACACCAGCATTCATTAAGGCAACTGACTGAAAGATCAGGTCAGGTCTACACAAGATCAATCTTATTGCCGGCTGACAGCGAGAGACTTGAAATCCAGTAAATTATACAGAAGACCTAAAGAATAAGGGCCTAAAAATTACACTGCACTGCATGTCTAAGCAAAGTAACAGTAGGCAACGTCAAGGATTTCACTTTGTCAGTTCTGCTCTGTATTGACACGCAAGTCATGTTGTGCTCGTGGCTCCCCCGAGGAGACAGAGAGGGAAGAGCGAGTTAGTAAATGCAGGCGCCTGGTCACTGATCCATGTTTGCTCATGGATAAAGAACAATATGCTCTGCATTACGCTGGAAACAAAACTCACCACAAATATAATGTTGACACTTTTTCCTGACTGACATGCAGCAAGTTAAGACGATATGAATACACTCAGCAGAAGTTGACAGATATTTAAATTTAAACAAACTCACTGCATCATCGAGTTACAAAGTCTAATGTTTGGCAGGTAATAACAGCATTTATGCAGCAAATATTGATTTCAGGCTCTACGATTGTATATGAACCATTTAACAAAGTCTCAGACTGACAGTTTCACTCTCTATCATGTGCTATGAAAGCAACAGCATACCCTGAGTGACTACTGCAGCGCACACAGGTGCTTTTTTTTTCCTGTGACTTCCTGTTTTAAAACGAGCATACATTCTGAATTATTACACAGCCTATTTAAACACCTTCTATGGGCCTTGACTTAAAGTATAACCGCTAACGGGATCTTTGTGGTGATGTCAGCTTGGACCTGAGACTTTTAAAGCCTGCCTGTGAAAACAAGACGTGTTGTTAAAGTGGTGGTTAAAACGTTTCTACAGTAGGAAACAAACGTCTTTAAAAACTTCTTTGGGGCAAAGTCAGCAAACTTTTTAAGTGGACTATATGCAGTTTTTGTATCCTAATGTGCGTTGAAATTAAAGTTAATTCAAAAATAACTGGCCAAATAAATGACCAGAGCTGTTTGGCTGCTTGAATTTAAAAGGACTTTGCTGAAGAGGCACAAAAAGAATGCTGTGTTGCACTATGGGAGCTGTAGGATGCAGCATTTTAGGAGTTTGGGACACACTATGGATTAAAAAGTCGCAGTGTGTGCCTCTTTGATTTTGTGCGTGTGTATATAAATGGACTGGCAATATATGGCACTTTCTTAGTCTTAGACTACTCAAAACATTTTACAACACTGTAAGCCACTCATGGCATTTATGCACATAATCATACAGTGAGTGCTTCATCGCTCACACACTGATGGATGCATGGGGGCAGTTTGGGGTTCAGGATCTTGATCTTGTGAGAACCAGTCCATGTGCCATCACTGTCATTTTGATTGCCTCCATTTTAAATGAGAAAATCTACTATTTGTATAATTACATTAGAGTAAAATGCTTCAGGGTTACATGGATGTTTTTATAATACCTTTCATATTCCTCTATAAATAAAAACATTGCTAGTGTTTTACAAATATCTCTTTAAAACAGCCTTTACACTGCAATTGTAAATGTGTCACACCTATCGAAGCTTGTCTCAACTTCATATATAAAAAAATAAAAATCACATTGTGTCTTACAAACCTTTCCTGCATAGTATTTTTTCAAAAATCCCCATTAAATGGAAACTGCTTTGTGTCTATGTCACCCGCTCTGGATTATGAACTACCAATGAGACACCAGGGAAACCAAGCTGAGCAAAACTGGTTAAATACACAAAGAAGGTCATGTTCTGTGAAGAAAATAAAGGACATCAAACTGCAGTGGCACAAAAGCTTTAGCTGGACATCAGCATAATGGAACTGGTCACCAAAAATGCACGCACACGCAAACACACACAGCCAAGCTGTTCAATAGCCTAACCTTTTCAAAATACAAATATACAAGCATTCCTGTCCTGCTTACTGGAAGTGATGAGCTGAAAAGCTCTCACATCCCCCTCCTGCCCAAGTCTATATTTAGTGATCTGACTTTCAAATGGAGGCCAGAGCAATATATAGCCTGTCTCAGTCTCTCTAGGCCCTGTCTGCAAAACAAAACATCCAGGCAGAGAGGCTCTGGGACGATGCCAGGGTGAAACGTGAAGAAAAACGGCTCTCCTCGACTTTTCCCACAGCCTTTGACCAGAAACCTTTAATACAAGCACACAAGAATAAGTCCCCTTGGAAAGGAGAGTGTTCTGCTGACAGGAGGTTGAATGGAAGCTTGGTTCTCACAGTCTTATTAGCATACTCCAGTTTGTTGAGTGAGCAGACAGCGCTGCCCTCTCCTGGCTCATAACGGAATGTGAATGACATTAAAGAAGCAGGACAGCTGTGATGAATATCAAATAGCACTGGACACCGGGGACCAGGAACAAAAACAGATATATCCAAATTTCTAGACTGGCCTAAAAACTGTGCAGAACTCTGCTTAACCAGTAGTGAAATCACCTGAGATAAACAAGACAAAGGCACACTGTTCTTTTTGCTCAAACTGACTCAGTCCAGCTTGTTATTTATCGGATTCTGACCAGTAACACCTTGCACCACCAGCTCACAGCCATCTTGCCCACAATTTATGTGTTGCAGAGCTATTTTTCTATTTAGGCAGCCGGTTACTACATCTGTCCTTACCAGACTGATCGTTCATCATCCGGATTGCTTTAGCTTTGGCCAACTCCAGTGCCGTGACCCATCTCTGCCGCTCCACTTCTGTGCTGGCCTTCAGATGGTAAGTGCGGCCGCCGCTGCTCAGCACAATATTGCAGGCGTCCTCTGTGTCGATGTGTGCAGTTGCAAGGTTTATAGTTCCTCGGCACGTGTGGGCCATCTCTGCCTGTGTCCTGCAAACAAAACGCCAAGTAGAAAAAGCTGAAAACTTGTTTTGTTTTATTTTTCCCCTGTCTTACAATCACATCATTCAATCCTAACACTGTAAATTCATGTTCATATCCATTACAGCAGGGGTGCAAGTAGGAGAGTGGAAGAGGCATGTGGCCACTAAGAACAAGCAGGGAGGTATCCACGGTGATCGTGTCAGTCAGTTTTCAGGACTGTTCACATTATTTCACTCAATAAACACAACCTTATACATGAAATTACACCTGCATACAAATGGAGCTCCTGATTCACTCAGCGTGACCTGACTGCCCCTGCTGCGAGTGTGTTGAATTGTGGGTATCTGAGTAGCCTGTAAGTCCAACTGTTGCGCATAACAAGGCCTTTGTCTGAGCGAACACAGGCAAACAATGAAGAACAGTGTGAACAAAGAGAGAACAGAGTGTGAGAGGAGGTAAAAATGACAGAGCGATAGTAGGGAGACAGAACCAAAGCAGCAGGACGAGAGATTAGAACAAAGGGTAAAGGGAACAGTGGGTTGTATGAGTTGATGACTATATGTATTGTGTAAATCTTTGACAAAAGTGTACTCCAGGGCTGTTTCTAGCTCAAAATGGGCCTTTGCGGGTGGGAGGGGCACATCAACGCAATTGCTCTGCATATAAGTAAAGCAAAAAAAAAAAAAAAAAAAAACTGTACTTAATAGAAATCTATGCAAACATTAGTTATTTCAGTAGTTTTATGCTGAAAAACATACATCCTTTACATGTTTTGATACTTTCCTTTAGTGTGGCTGAATGAAAATATGTAACAGGCAAATACAGAAAATACCCCCAGCTGACCACAGCAGATGTCTGCCCCTCCCTGAGTCTGGTTCTGCCAGAGGTTTCTTCCTGTTAAAGGGAGTTTTTCCTTCCCACTGTTGCCAAGTGTTTGCTAATAGGGGGGTCATCTGATTGTTGGTGTTTTCTCTGGGGTCTTTACCTTACAATATAAAGTGTCTTCAGATGACTGTTGTTGTGATTTGGTGCTATATAAATGAAATCAAATTGAACTGAATTAAAAGGAAAATCCATTTCAATGAGGTTCGTTTAAATACAACTAGTTTTTTTTAATAACTGAAAAGAAAAAAACTCTACAAAAACTATGCACTTAACATTCTGCATTTGAAAACTGTCTGCCTGACATTTTGTCACAGTTAAGTGAACTGAACTGCAGGGCATGGGTAGACCCTCGTGGCCTTTTGAAGCAGGTTTTCAGCCCGACCACAGACTGCTGATTTTGCCGATTAACAGCCTCAACCGGGGAGCAGCAACTAATCAGCAAAATCATATGCTCCACTCGCTCTTGTGAAGTGCAGAGGTTGTGTCAAATGAAACAAAGAGATGCTCAGCCCTCCATGTCACATGTCTGCCTGCTCATACCCTTGGAAACGGCCCCTTTGACGCACCCGTGCAATCATGTGAATTTGTCTGTGGGTCCTAACATCCTTTCATCCATCCTCAGTGAGCTCTCCCTGCCACAAGCAGCTGCCTCTCAGCAGCACTAAGCTCCCCAACAGTTCCGGCCTCAGCTGACACTAACAAGGTGGTTGCCGCCTTGTTGAGTGAGAGTTTGAAGTGTATTTAAAAGTTCTGCCAGGCAGTGGCTTCCCCTATACAGCTTCTCCAGGCTGAAGTCAAGTCTTGTTATAATGCCAGTCCAGAACAAGCGGTTCAGTGTACCCTTCCTCTGGCACTCGGTGCACATCAGTTGCGCAGACAACACCGCACTGTGGCCATGCGAAGCAGCGCGGAGGGGCAGCCGGCAATCCTGAACAGCCCAGATTTCAGCCGAGCTCAGCTGCAGAGTGCCGGATTTAAGTGGGTCAACAAAGGGAATGTGCTGCTGATGAGTAAGATGAGAAGCCACACTGATCGCTTCTGCCCTATGGGGAGGTGAGGCCATGCAAAGGCCATGAAATCATACAGTCAAGGAAACTAAAAAAGAAGCTGGGAAAGAGCGAAAAGAACCACGGAGGCATTAAGGCACTAGCAGAGGGGATAGGGGGAAGGTGAATGTGGGCTGCTGCTGCGGGTAAGCGAGGGGTCCTGCATGTTGCGCTCAGCCAGGAGAGAAATGCAGTGCTTTACCTGTCGGTCCCCTGCGCACAAATCCTCATAAAACACAAATCCACCGATCTGGAGCATGTAATGACAAAACAACAACCAGTGAAGAACACAGAACAGACGGCCGTAAGCATGAAGAGGCACACAGAAGAAGGCAAGGGAGTACCCTGAGCATGAGAACGCACAGTACACAAGTTTGTTATTCTGGCTGCGGGCCCATCACAAGACAGGGAAGAAGCCGGCGACTATGTCATGCTAATGAAAGAAAAGAAAGATAAGGAAACCAAAAGCAATGACACTGCAGCACGGATGGTGTGACATGACCTGCTGAAAAACCAAAACAATGAGATAATGAAAATGTGGCCAGAGCCCCTGATCTCTTCAACATCGCTGTGCTGCCCTCAGCTTGACATAAACACACAAACAAACACACACACTAAGAGATGTACACTCTTTAGCCTGGTGCAAATACCAGAAAACGAGCCCATTAACAAGATTAGATCAGCGCAGCAACATCTCTTGTTCCAGCCACTCTGCTGATGTGTCGGAATAGTAAACAGGATTCAGGCCAGGCTTTACCCTCCAGCTGGGCCGAAGGTTGGCCAGTTTCCCCGCTCCCTCCCCGCCTCCCAGGAGCTGAGAGGTGTGAGCTGTAACGCCAAAACCTGACTTTCCAAAGGGACGCAAGAGGTGCCGCCCCCCCACCGAGCATTTAAATTGATACTATCTAGTTACTCTCCCGCAGCTGAGAAGGAAACATGGAAGGCCTGGTCTAGTATGAAGAGCAAGGCTGGATTTACTGATACAGCAGCTCCAATAGCACTCAAAGCTTTAATACCCTGTAATCTTCCCTAACACACCAAGCTGGATATACTATAAGAGGTGAGAGTATTAAAACTGTGAGGAATAGTAAATTATGCATCTTTTTTTTTTTAAAGAAGTTCATTGAGAAAAGAAGGGAAATATCTCCTGATATTTCTGAGGCTGAAATAAAAGCCAGACAGAGCCGCAATGTCACAGCCTTAACCAATCAATAACTACCGCCCTGTTGAATCTCTATAAAACTCATTGTAATTTACCAGGAGCAAGTACTGAGTGCGTCAGTCAGCCCACGAACCGTTTCTTATAACCCAGCAGTTGTGTCGCAGCACCAGCTCAAAGAACCAACCCGCTGCTTTATCAACAGCAGGCCTGAATGAAAGGAAACCTTTGGGGGCATTGACTAGTCTTAATTGCCACGTCTGTCAGTACTGATTTATCACAAATACAAAGTACCCTTTTTAAAGGGGGCGGGTGGACCCTGCGAATTATTAAACAAAGCAAAAATGATTAAATGCAGGACAGGCTACATGAGGTTTGATGAAAGTTGTCTTTGCTTTAAAGTGTGTGACACGGTTTAATGTGTTGTGAATTGTATTTCCATTAAATCAGATAACACGCTGATGCAAAGTGACATCGTCTTTCTTCTGATGCTTCAACCTAAAGACAAAAAAACAGTCAGAAAACACTTTAACCTAACACGTTGTCACATTTGACTGACTGTTTCCCCTTTACTTCACTCACAAAAGAAGCGCAGACAGTCAGCCAGAGAAGGCGCAACACAAAGCCTGAAGTCAGACACGCACAGTGTGGTCTGCCAGGAAGACAGCAGTGGAGGGGACAGCTCGTTCGCTTCGCTGCCTCTGTGCTCAGATGTCGACGGGCTACCTTTACTCCGGGGACAGCAGTCACCTTACAACATAATGGACTATTAATAGAGGGTAGAGGCAACAGGCATCTTTCCTTTCACCACAAGCACGGACAGGTGTGGGGCCGCATCTACCACACCTCTGTCAAATAACCCCGCTGGCACGAAAAGACAAAGAGTCTGTTTCAGAAAGTGTGGCATGAAATGGTCTGAAAAGAGATTTGATTGTGTTTCTGCCAGCACACAGAGTAGAGAAAGCTCCCTATTCAATCTCCATTTTTAGTTTTGGAGCTGCAGGAAAACATCGTGAGTCAGAAGTTTGCTTCACAGCCCGGGGAGGCAAAATCGTACTGATGAGCATTCGCCGCGTTATTTGATGTACACAGACGGTTCGCAGGGGACCCTTTAAACAAGCACTCTAACTTCCCAATTAAAGATGACATTTGAAAAAGACATTAACCCAGAGGGATCAACTTATGATTTGCATTATTTTATGGCTGCAAGCAATTACAGAGTGCATTAACACATCATGCTAGAGCCATCTAAACTGTGAAAGCATTTAAACTTCACAGTCAAGGCTTTGACTCGCAGCATGGTGAGCAGAGGAAGGTTAATGCCATTAGGTGCACCTTCACTCTTTAATTAGGGAAACTGGGTCAGAGACAGGGCGAACATCTGTTGCTGGAAAACACTATGACCAAAAGATCCCACTGATATAAATGCTTTGGTAACATGACAGGCCTCAGTATGACGTACAAACTGCTGAAACCGTCTGTGTACATCAAATAATGCAGGGTGTTTCAGTGTTGACAAAAGCAGCAGCAATAGCAAACAAACAGGTTAAACATGCAACAGCCAAGCAGTGAAAGTGAAAATCAACTAATTTTGCATGACCAAACAGCAGCTCAAGATCTGGCTTTCTGCCTCTGTCCCACCATCTTTGTCAGTATATCAAAGAGGTTTAGGGGGAAAGCTGTGAAGATTATGTCACACAAAGCAGGTACAGCTTTGTTCCAGAGTCTGGTTCTGCCTGATGTTCCTTCCTGCCAAAAGGAGGTTTTTCCTTCTCGCTGTCACCAAGTGTTTGCTCATAAAAGGTCATATGATTGGGGCGTTTCTCTATTATTGTAGGGTCTTTAGCTTATGATATAAAGTGATTTGAGGCGACTGTTCTTTTGATTTGGCTTTATATAAAATAACATAAACTTAATTGAAGCAAGTCTGTAATTCTCATTGCTGTTGCCAAGGAGATTTGTTGATTCTGACTGGCTTTAAATTGAAGTGCTATAGTATAAATCCACGTTACTAACTGAAATAAGCCTAGGAGCTGGCGTGCTTTACGATCCATTCAGAGAGCTCATGTATGAGCTTGAACACCTGCACCTGCGGAAACATGACTCCCGCGGAGAAAGCACCTGATCCACAGGTGCTACTACAGCTAACACTAGCTCGCAGCTACCTGGCTGTGCGATAGGAGCGAGGACAGACGGATAAACGATAGCGACCTTCTCTCGCACAGTATCCCGTTACGGCGATCATACTAAGTGGCTGGGCTCAGTAACGTGACCGTGATGCAATGAATGAATGCACTCTGAAAAGTAACGTGGCGGTCATGTGGCGAAGGTATTTGAGACGGTGAAAGTCACATAAAAAGAAGTATTCAGGGCGAAGGGTTATTAAATGTGTGTTAAAAGCGGCCGGGCACCCTGTCGTGTCGGTCTCCCCGGGCGGACAGCTGGATCTGCAGCCGCCTGACAGCTGATGACAGGAGGCTATCGTGCTAGCTTGGTGTGCTGGCTAACGTCTGCGCCTGCCGTGACATGATTTCCCACTTATTTAAAGGACTAGCTGCCCTATATGTCCCCGTCTGTGTCACTGTCTCTCCGCGCCCAGCTGTCTTTTAAAGAAAATCCTGACTTTCTCCTCCGTCACAGCTCCGGTAGCTAGCTCTAGCCTGCTGCTAAACAGCTGAGGCAGCCAGCTGTAGTGATGCGCCGACACAGAAATGTGAGCACAAGTGGCGTTTACATTTTCCAGGGGGAGGGAGGAGGAAACATACACGCCATGCGTGCGATATTTACCTGTAATATGACAGCAGGCCATTGCTGAGGACAAACCACCGCCGCTGGTAGCCTTTCAGATAATTGGTCCATTTAAAAAGCCAGCCTTTGTAAGTATCCGACCCAGGTGCCGGGGCCGCGGCAGAGGCGGATGCCGAGCCCTTCCCTTGCTCGCTCATCCTCGGCTCCGCCGCACGCCACAGAGTGCTGGATAAACCGGGAGTAGCGGAGACAGGGACACTAGCCCCAGATGGTCCACCAGGGCGAGGGCCTTGTCACTGACAAATGAGATCGACGGAAGAGGGTCCGGTGTAGGGCGAGAGAAACCACCGTAAACCCCCTTCACATGACGCCGGAATGGACACCGGAGGAAGAACGAGAAGTGATGCCAAGACACTTTGCTGATGCAGACTGCAGAGGATTCAGAGCACAGAGCTGGGCTGGATAGAAGGGAGAGCCCTTACATGGTCTCAGCGTAACCTGACAAGGCTGCCATCAAACTAAATTACTTACATTACGACAGCGATAAACAGTTTGTGGCACCAATTTTAGGGAGAGGGCGGCCGCTACCCCGGCCACTCATTGAGGGGGTTGCACTGAGGGGGAGTGTCCGCTCTATCAATTCAAGTCTATAATTCAGCCCCGCACCACGTGACGTTGTTATCTAAACATTCCTAAACATTTGACATGCGGTTTTGGCTCCTGAATTCTGATCTGATGCTGTCAGATTGAGTAGGGCAGACAAACCAAGTTAATCATCAGTGTTATTAATCCAGCCTGTGCCTTTGCTTATAATCCAGGTCCTAATAAATCAGTGGTACCGGTGCACATCAGGGTGAGACACTTTTGGCACCCTTTTACTTGTGAAAAAACACATTGAGTGTAGGGCAATCTGCATTTGAAGTAACAAATAAACCACATGACTAAGAAAGCCTGCCCCAGAGCTACTGCCTGCTCTTTGGGGGTTTGCTGTGTTATTACTTAATCTTAAATCCCCGGACTGCCCAGGGTAACCTGTGTCATTTTATTCTTTTAGTTTGTATTATGCTGTCACCTAAATGGGATCGTGATATATATGCACAATAAACAGGGCCACAGATAGAACCAAATAATCATTTTTTCCACCCACCATCACCAGTACAACGAGCATAAGTCTACGCTTTCACAATGTTATACAAATGTTTGTCCCCAGAGTCCGAATGGAATAAAGGGGAAAGGCTTGTAAAGCTGTGGCCTCTGTTTCCTGGAATAATATCCTACAGAAGGAGATGACAATGTCCCCTTTAAAGGAGCGAGAGAATAGCTCTTTTGGTCAGTGTGACTGCTTTTGTAATGATCTGTTATTTATCTGTTATATGATTTGCATGTTTGTGTTCAACTGTGTGTACTGAATGTCAGGTGTATGTCTTTCTTTACTTGTCATATTGTTATGTGTTGTATTTAGTCAGGTCCCTCTTGGAAAACGCATGTCTTTCAGTACAGCAGGCCTCCTTTTACAGTACAGAAACATTTATTCAGTTAATTTTCAGTCCATCTAGACTGGATATATCATCACAATGCCACCTTAAATGAACTGAGTTGGTTAAAACTAGTGTGTGTGTGTGGGGGGGGGGGGGGGGGGGGCGTCAGACACATGTTCGAGCAAAAATCCAGTAACTGGAAGTGTGTTTGATGCTTCTGATGTGGTTCCTGATAACATCGCTTTACCACAAGATGGCAATGTTGTAGAATTGATCCTAATGTGGTGAAGCCATGAAAAACACAAGGAGAAAAAAAAGGGGGACTATGCGCTTACCTGCTGCTCCTTGGCAGGTAGCTCCATGCCCTCCTGGGTTTTAATTGCACCTTAGAACACACATGCATCAACACTACAATGAGCGGGTGGAGGGAGGTTTGGAGTCTTCTCTCACCCCCGTTCTCTGCGGCCTGCTGGAGCGGGGGGGCTAGGAGGAGTTGGCTGTCCAGCTGCGGTCTGGAGTGTGGGGCCTCCCTGCTGCTGCGGAGTCGGGGCGGTCTGCCTCTCCCCACCGCAGGGAAAAGGGTAACACCACCTGGGTCTGGGTGCAGTTCCCCCCTCCAGGGGCAAGGGTACCTAGACCTGGTTCGTAGAGTACGCTTGGGGAGTGTGATCGTGTGTACAGCGTCTCTTTATGTCTGTCTCCATGTTGGTTGAGTGTGGAGTAAGTGCATATGAGAGCATGAGGGTGGGGATGGATGTTTGTGTCTGTGTGTGCCTGTCTGTGTCTATATGTCAGGTTGGGTATCAGACGCCACCTCTCTGGGGACATCTCAGGCCCTCCAAGGTTTGGAGGCCTATCTCCACCCACCACTTCCCCTGCCAGTGGCGGACTCCCTCAGGTGTCGGTGCGTTGGTGGTTCTTTGTGTCTGGGGGTGGGCGTCCGGGTACACACCGGCTCACTCCTTGGCGGCCGCTTATCGGGGCCTGGAGCCTGGGGCTCGCTCGGGCCACTTCGGAGGTGGGGTGCCCCCGGCCTCTCGGCCTGGGGCTCGGTCACTCAGGCACGGCTGGCTGCCGGCGGAGCTCACGGGCGCGTCACTGCAACTCCCCCTGGCTTCTGCTCCGCGGCTGCTGAGTGAGCCTTCATCTGGGACTCTCCTCAGCTCTTACTGGGACAGTGGCGCGGCTGCCCCTCTGTTGGTCTTCCTTGGTCTCTTGTGTTCTGGGGGCCTCTGGATGTCTGGATTTTTGATCTCCTCCATACCTGCTTCATACCTTGGAGGACGGGGCTGTGGCCCCCCACACTCCCTAGCAGATCGTTACATGGAGAAACCTTTGGAATGCAAGCATGCTGATCCACACAGGTATGCACACAGGTGTACACACGGGTATTCACAGACGCGGACTACAGCTTTCTTGGCTGCTGCCTCAAAGCACATTGTGCGCTGTCTATCTTGCGTGCTGCACAATATCGTTTATTATTTAGTATCTACTGATATCTACTGCTAGCTAGTTTATTGTGATGGTGCCGTTTTTTTTATTATGTTGCTCTTTGTTGTTTGCTTTCTCTTCTGTTTTTTTTCTCCATACAGGTGACCCAGGTGTTTTGTTTTTTTTGTTTGTTTTTCTTTCTTTCTTCTCCCCCTTCTCACCGTCTCTTCTCCCCTTTGGTTTTCTTTCTCTCCCTCTCTTTCTTTCATTCTTTCTCCCTGTCCTATCCCCCAGTCATGTCTGTCCCGTTTGTAGCAACTGAAAATAAAATAAATTCATAATTATAATAAAGGTCAATCAAATGGACCAATATGGCAAGGCCATGATGATCCACTTGGTAAAATAAATCCGCTTGGCATCTTTCTTGGCCTCAAGACAACAATTCTGATGGCTAAAGTTCCAAACGGGACACAAAAGGAAAAAAAAAAAAAAAAAGGAGAAAAAAAAGGGACCAGAGCAAGGTTGTTGTTCTCAAATGCTTTTAATAATCATGTGTCAGAAAGAACAAACAAAACAAAAAGCAACCAAAAGCCAAACAAAATTACTTACAGTACTGACACTGTAAAAATAACACAACACAAGTGATGTATGTGATAAAAAACAGTAGCCCTTTTTATTTGAAAATGCACACAAACGAAATGATGAGAACTCATGCTACACGCAGTTGCTTTCTAGTTTATCTCTGCTACATATTTCTCTTTTTTTTCCAACCAGAAAAACAAACAAACAAACAAAAAATCTAACACAGACATTTGGCCCGACTGAAGGGTTCAACAATACACCTTGGTAGAGTATCGTGAGCTTGTGCTCTCACATGCCGGTGAAAAACGACCACATTCACTCCACTCAGTTGCTCATTACAGCGTCAAAAAACCATGTATTACAAAAATTAAACACAGTATCACATTTTCACATCAGTGCAATTAAACCCTGAACCGTTGGCTCTACCAACAAAAGCATGCAACTCAATTAGTCTATGAATCAGTCGTGTATATACAATAGATCTGCTTGCTTTCAGTGCTGGCATATTCACATACCTCGGCCTAATGAAATGAAAAGAGTTGCTGTTAATTTCACGATATGACCAATTAGATAGTATTCACATATTGATATGGAAGCCACCGAGTTCTGCGTGTGTATTTCTGCTGGAGCGCAAGTGGATTACATTGACTGTGTGTAGCGAGGCATTTTTAATATAATAATGTGGCACATATAGTCAGTCTGGACATCCCCGTGTGTGTTTATTGCTCCTTTCTAATCCAGTGCTTCAACATCTGTCTGTTATCTTGCCGCGTCTGTCCTTTGCTTGCCTGAATGTCAACTATAAACCTGCCTCTCCCTCTCTCCATCTCTTTCTCTCTCTCTCTCTCACACACACACACACACACACACACACACACACACACACACACACACACACACACACACACACACACACACAGGTTCTTGTTTCAGGCTCCGGAGCCTCCTGCTGGTTCCCCGTTCCCTGGATTTAATGTATTCATCAGAAACAGACACTGAGTGAGGGGAGGGAGCAGATTAAAGTCCTACAGTACATGATAAGGGACTGCAGCATTTTCTGCTGCAAGACAACCTTAAAACAGCCTTTCTGTGAACAAGCAGCTTTTACTGTCGGCCAAGATTCTAATAGAGGATGGGGCAGAGAACAAAAATGCATGGCTACTTCTCAGAATCTAAAATTAAACACCACCTAACCATATCTATCTATGTACTTTTTGAGATAACTGGCGCAGAAAATGAGCGCTCTCACTTTTTATCGTTTCCATCTTTTTGCCTGTCGGTCTCATGCACAAATCCCAATAAATCCAGTGATGTTAGATGTGAGCTTCTGCTTTTGACCTTACAGAGTGTGGCAAATTCAAAAGGAAGACTGGATGATATTGCTGCCTGTCCGCTTTGACTCTCACAAACACAGCTTCTGCCCTGTCAGGCCCAGCGACAGACCTTTCATATTGGGAAGCGCAGCCTGAAATGTTGACCTGTGATGTGAGAAACATATCTGTGCTATGCTTTTTGTATTGTTTGTCACCTGCTTTCTTTTTCCCATTTCCTTCCTTGTTTCTACACAGTTGACTAGGAAGTGGTTGGATGACCATGTGTGTAATTTGAGTGTCTTTTACAGCGCACGAATCTAATAAACCTCATTAAGAAAAATCAGCTCAGTAAAGCAGGAGGCCACGGGGTTATTTTTCCCAGCCATTTTGATAGAAAGTCCTTCTCTCTGCTGCCGCTCCACTCCTGAGTTGGCAGGGGTGGAGGGAGCTCTGAGGGTCACATGATGGTGCAGCGATTCCTCTGTAGCGCCCCCTGCAAACGAATGGAGGTGTGGTTCTGGCGCATCCCCCGTGCCACAGCAATCCCCAGCAGCTCCTTGAAGAGCAGGACTACGTGCCAGTTAAACTTGGCAGAGCACTCCACATAACCGCACTTCCATGTCTTCTTCACCAGAACCGACACGGCCCTGCGAGGCATGAAGCGCTGACGCTGCAGATCTCTCTTGTTACCCACCACCAGGATTGGCACCTCGCTGCTGCTACCTTCCCTGCAGGAGCATGAGAAAAGAAGGTTGTGTTATTTATTTTTATTTTTTTAAACCCAGAAAAGCCATCGTGTTGGTGTTTGTCACAGCTGTTGTCTCTGCATAGTTTTCCCTTCCTTCTGAGGTGTGTGGGGGTGGACTGGAGGATTAAAACTCACAGGCTCAAGGGGCCTCCCACCGCATGCTGCAGTGAGGGCTTTACAGCATTATTGAGTGGGAAAATGTACGGCAAGCCGGAGGGATGTGTTATAAAATTCTAACTCAGAAGCAAAATCAGAATACTTTATTAATCCCAATGGAATTTATGTGGTCACAGTTGCGCGAAGGCAGTAACGAACAAGTTAAAGTACCAATAATAAATAATAAAATATATTACAAAACTACTCTAATATATAAATACCCCCAATATGTTACACTAACAACCTAGGCGCCCCTCTCGTCATACTGACAGTTTTCTTCTCTGTAGAGGACGTGCAGATTATTAAAAGTAAGACCTGCAAATATAAAGATTAGTCCTGCAGCACTAATGAAAAACATACAGCACCTCTTCAAGTCGACCACAATTAACCGTGATTAGTGATGGTTTAGAAGTGTTTAAATGAAAAGAAGTTTAGTGCAGCAGTGTGGGAAATTAAGCTGCAGGAGTTTAGAGTAAAATGAAGTGTTGATGATAACAATAATATTCATTTTGCTGCTTATTTAGGAGGCAAGGTCATTGGGTTAATGATTTGTAATAATAATTTAAAAAAGCCTTAGAATATAAACTATTTAGGAAAAGCTGTAACAACCGATGTTGAACTCAGAACATCTAGAAAAGACAAGTGTATAAACTGTTTAAACAGTTTATACACAACTTAGCTCTTTCTCTCAGAACGAATGATGGCTTATTTTGTATGACAAAGACTTTTGCATACTTTTGCATATTTGCACGTCTGCCTCGACAGATGGATAAAATGGCTCGCCGAAGAGAAGGCGATGCAGCCTGAGAGAGATGAGCGGTGCAATTTTCAAGCCCCGAGGCGAAGTTCTCAAAACTTGGGAGCTGAACAACCACACGGCAGCAATCATCTCACTTTTCTCCTTTTCACAGGTTGTGCTCACATAACAGCCTTAAAAATATCTCCTTGCATATCTGCTCGGGCTTGACTACTTGTGCACAATGAGGTGTACTGAATGTGGGAGGCGGTGTGCGTGCATCCCTTCATGAGAATGGGGGGGGCGCGGGGAGGGGGGGGGGTAGGAATGATGGAAGGACAACACTGTCACAAGCCTCACTGAACTGAAGGTAGGCTCCTCGCTAGTGGGAACCAGAATAATAAAAGATTTCTGAGGAACATTTCAACAATAGACTTTTTTTTTTCGACAGCTGACACACAGAGTAAAAGAAACACCTCTCAAAACTCGATTATTAATGATTCCTCTTACAGTATCTGCCCCCTTCTCCTCCCCTTCCTTTCCTTTCCTTCTCCAGTCTGATGTTAGACTCTCCATGATTGCACATTTTCCCCCTATTGCCTATTCCTCTCACATTCACCATTTCTTCCATAGTTGCTGGGGATAATAGGTTTCTGTCTTAGATCATAAACATTCGTGGTTACACGTTCAGAGCTGCGAGAAAGTGGGCATCAACTGTGGAGAGGCAGTTTGGTGTTGTACAACATGGCAAACAAATGAAGCCACCCAATGCACCTTTCTATATGTAAATATATGCATGCAGCTGACGACTGGAGAGCGAGGGATTTCTGGCCCCATATGCAGCAGGTGCAAAGCAAATCCAGGAAGCATTTACTGTATGTTATCTGTGGGCCTTCTGTACACTAAATGTACGACTGTCCCAAGAATAGCCTTTAAATTACTAGTGTGGGTTTAGGCATCACACAAGAATCAAATGTCATCAGACAGTGAACTGTCATCACGACGAGCGCGCACGCTAAATTGAAAGATACCACCACAAGAAGCCTAAAAATCACTGTCACCATCATGTAATTGTACAGCTTTGTGACAGGCTGTGAAATTGTGTGCTGTCTTCAGACGGGTGACGGGATGATTTCATTACAAATCATCAGTGAAGGATAACAAGCTGTGTGTCAGCGGTTTAACAAAAAAAAGCAGGATTGTTGTATTACATTTAGTTAAAAATGAAATGCAAATCATTCAAACTTATATTCAAATGAAAACAGCACAAAAACAACACATGAATTGTTGAAATAATTTTTTTTATTGAATTTGATTTCAGCAACATATTTTTTAAAAGGTTGAGACATGTTTAATACTTTGTTGCCTCTATCTTTCTATGCAGCCATGTTGCCGTAATACAAGTGGAATTTGGTTTCGCACTCTTTAAGAAATAAACAAGGCCTTTCCTGAGAAACACCCCTCTGGATGGCAGCACACGTTGCTCCAAAACGTGCATACGGAGCCTTCAAAGGTGTAAGTTACTTATGGCATGTGCACTAATGATCTTCTATACGATTACAGTATGGATGTTGGCTTTTTAAGCTGTGCACTGATAACAATCTGAATAGTCCAATCCTATGCATGACTCGACTACACTAGAATTTCTGTGAAAAACTAAACATCATTACTGCTTCCACTGGAAATAAGATGGTAAGAAACAGCCAGGTGCTGCTAGTCAAATGTAGCTGTTTGTTAAGACAATGTCACAGTCTTTCCAGGAGTGTATGTCCGAACTATTTCACTCAAAGGTCAGACTGTGCAATGCTCAGGGAAACCTTGACAAATTCTAGTTAGTACAACTGTCAAGTGTCACCTTGGGCTTGTTTTACCTTGCAATCAATGACTCAGTATTCAGTAGAAAAGTATTCTAGATGCCGTCTTCCAACAGCTAATTGGGAATTGGGCCATGCAACAGGACAACGATCCCAAGCAAAGCAGCAAATTTACAACAGAATGTCTGAAAAAGAACAGAAACAAAGTTCTGCAATGTTCCAGGCAAAGCGTAGACCTCAACCTGCTTGAACTGCTGTGGTGGACTCTTGACAGAGCTAATGCTAACAAACCTCAATGAACTGAAGCAAAGTTGTAAAGAAGAGTGGAGCTAAAGTAAAAAAAAAAGTCAAAGTGAGAGCCTGCTGGGCTCTGTATAAAAATCCCACAGAAAACTATTACTTTACGTTATTGCTGCTAAAGGTGGCTCTACAAGCTAAAACTTTCTTTTCCACATTTTCACATGCTGGGCCTTTATTTTTTGGTATTTTGTACTTTGATGATAAAATCCCCCAAACGTGTTGTAATTTTTATGTTCTAAACATTATTCTTATGCATTTATTTGTTTTTAAAAAAAGGGTGGTAAACCCACCGTCCTCTTAATTCTCAGTTCTGAAAGGCTCAGCCTCTGTGGGATGCTCTTTTATGTTACTGACCTGTTGCTAATTAACCTAATTAGCTCTGAGATATTCCAACAGCTTTTTTTTTTTCAGCATTACGTAATATTTCTGGTCTTTTGTTGTCCCTGTCCTAGATTTTTTTTTTTTTTAAATTAGAAAACAGTAATGCCTGTGAGTCTTAACAGCGTCATTGTGGTTCAGTTTTCAATTAAATATAGGGTTTAAAGCACGGGTGTCAAACACAAGGCCCAGGACGAAGAATTTCCAATGGAAAAAAATACCCCCCTCCTCCCCCCCAATAGATAAATGCTTAATTTACAGGAAAATCTCTGTTTTGTAAATTAACAAAAGCTTAATATTTTAAAATAACACAAAACTTTAATATTTTAAAATAAAAAAAATCGAAGGAGTGTCTGGTAAATTAACTACCACTAAACATTTTTCTGTAATTTCATATATTTATCATGTAGTTTCACTGGTCTGGCCCACTTAAGATCAAAGCAGGCTGTATGTATGTGATGCATGATGTCCAATGAGTTTGACAGTCCTGGTTTGAAGCTTTTGGACGGTATGTTGAACATCTGCGTTGTCAGCAGAGAGTGTTTGTGACCATACCTGTTCTCTACTATCTGCTGTCGGATCATTTTGACGTATTCAAAGCTCTCCACGCAGCAGATGTCATACACCAGGATGTATGCGTTGGCATTACGAACACCTCTGCAGCGCAAATCCAGCCATTCCTGAAAGGACAGATATGTAGAGAAACACATAAATATGCAAACATATGAGTACGTCCAAGACCCGTTTTAGTCAAGCTTAAGAACTGACATGGTCTCTTGGGTATGCTGACGTATTAGATGGAAGACTTTGCAGATGTGTAAGGTTCCCAGGTAGTGTGTCCTAATGGCTTTGTCAAAGTCTGACATTTCCTCAAATGCCACAATGAGGTTATTTGTGGTTCTGAGTGAAATGGCTCATCGGCTCATGAATACGTTCTTGTGAAATTGGGTGCGGACATTAATTTCCCCTTCAGGACAAACTGATGACTTTGCCACCAGCGTCATCATCAAAGAGAAATTTCAATCCAATACTTTGATTCATGACAGATTAAAAGACTAACGATAATCCCATCAGCCTCGGTTAATTTTTTTCCCCTCTTTATGTAACAGAACTTTGCTCTGTCACAGTTTGCTTCCCTTTGCAGTTACAAAGTGCAGTGTATGAATTCCTCGAGTAGACATGGTTCTGGGAATCTTACAGCTTTGAACAAAGTCATAAAACACGATGACCCCGCAGTAAAACACTGCACGCTGTTCAAGGACAAAGACGGAGGCTGGGGGAAAGAAAACGCACAACCTTCTGTCAGGAGAGGAAAAAAGGGAACGCGGTGCTCTGATGTGGCAAAAAAGCAACATTTTGTTCATGCTAATGGTTTTCAAAGCATAATTCAAAATGTAATCAAAGCACACAGTGCACGTGGGTCTATTTGCACCTTACTGAGGGCCATTCGTTTTAATAGAAACGTGAGGAACCATCCTTCTATCCAAATGTGTATCACTGGGCTCACCACTGCCGACCTGCTGCCTGTAACACAGGGCTCTAGACTAACTTTTTGACATGGGCGCACCGGTACGCCTAACTTTAAAAATTTAGGCGTACCGGCACAAAAGTTAGGCGCACTCAAATTTTTCAACCGCATCGCTTAACACCGCAGTTTTACATGTGCACTTTCTTTGGGGGGGGGAAGTCCATACAGACAATATTAATTTCTAAATTATTAACTAACAAACTTGTGCTTAAAGTGCTTTGTCAATATTGTAGAAAATGTTAAAAACTTAATCATCATCTTGGCCTCCTCTGACGACCTGTTTGCTGCTGTCTGCTGCTGAAAGGCCGTGGGGAGAGGGGACACTTGGGCAGTGCATTTATTGCAGCATATAATGTGTTTTCTGGATACACTGTGCTTTTTCAGCATTCAAATATTGATGGCACCGTGTCAGAGCACTGGCTATGAATTTCAGACAGATCAGGCCTTAACTTAACAAAAAAGTTATCAATAGTTCTTTTCATCTTTTCTTATTACCCACAGCTACAGTACATCCACTTCTCTCAGGCCTAGGCTGCTCACTAGGGCTGAGTATCATCACTGATTTCTATAATCCATTCAATTCCGGTTCTCAAAGTCCTGATTTGATTCAATTTAGCCTCAGACAGTCAGAAATATTATAATTCTGATCATTTATCAGTACTGATACACATGAGACTTCATCAGAATTGTGAAAATCACAGCAGATGCCTTTGTGTGAAAGTAACTGAGAATAAAACACAGGAAAACATGAAGGAGATTTTCCTGGTCTGGCTTTTTATAGCAGATAACCTTAAAAATATTCTGCAATTTTGCATAATTTTAAGAAATTTAAATTTCTTCAGTATTGAACAGCAGAAATTAGGCTTTCTTGTCCGAGGTCATTTAAGTGAAAAAAGAAAAAGCGCTGTAAACAACGGTAGACTGGTGGGTAATAAGCGAATGAATAATGCAGAAAACAGATTTGAGACGGGAAACTGTTCCTGAAGTACAGAGAGAGAGAGAGCTGTGCAGGAAGTGTGATTTTTATCGTGGTGGAAGCAAAACAGCAAAAGTCAGAGGGAATTCATGACGACATTGATCAAATGTGAAGCGCAGTTTGCTGCTTCTTTTGCTGCAGGCTCGGTGAATTTTGGTTGGAGAGAGGCAAAACCTGCAGCTCAGAATCAGCGCAAAAAGACGTAAACACAGCGCGGACCCGAAGAATCGCTAAGCTCCGACAGCGTGTCCGTGTTCAGGCCGTCGGGTGAGAAAGCCGAGAAAGACGAAGCTGATTCTGATGTGTTGGGTCCGCTCCGTGTTTAGGTCTTTGTGTGGAATCCGTTAATGAATTGATATCGCTTTATTCAAGCTACTCACCTCTCTCTTCCACCTGCACTTTCAACTGGACCACGGCCAATCAGAGAGGTCCCGCCCCTGACTATCTCTGATTGGTTTAGTCCACGATAGGGGCATAATGTGTGTCTGTTGTTGACCACACGGAGAGTTACAGAGATTTTTTTTTTGTTACCGGAACAGTTTATTTTTAGTCGCACCACTGAAAAATTTGGTCGCATTTGCGACCAAATTGGTCGCACTCTAGAGCCCTGTAACAGCATGAAATTAATGTATAAACATTTGATCTGATAAAAGAGGGAGAGGCAAATAGAGGAAGTTCAGGGGCTGGGGGAAAAAGATATACTGAGGGAAGGAAATGAGAACACAAACGCAGGCCTGGGAGAATGTTGAAAAGATGAAAAAGGCAACAGCGGATCAAGGGATGAGCAGACATAACCTCTGGTGTTCCCACACACTGCTAATGAAGGGCCTAGACTCTGTGAGACCGCCTCAGTTCAGTTCAGTGAAACATAATTCAATCCAATTTAATATAATTTAACAGACAAACATTGGAAATTAACTTTGCAATAAACAGGGTTGTTCTTATTAGATGCAGACTGCTGTAATGCACAAACGGCATTGCACTTTAGACAACGGTGTGATGAGGATCTTTCAAATGTAGTCTAACATCTGGGGAAATACAGTTTAGTAGCTGGGGATGAGAATGACTAATAATGACTATGAAGCTGGAACTAGAAACTGCTTAGTTTGGCTTAACATGAATGCTGGAAGCGTGGAAAGCTGGGCTCTGTATAAAAACCCAAATCTGTTTTCTGCCACATTTGGAGCTCACCGGTCAACACATTACATTCAGGTTTATTATATTCCTTTAAATGAAATGAAAAGCGGCACAGGTTGTGATCTTAAAAGGGGCTTGTGTGGCCCAAGACCTCTTTTCTTGTGATCACTTTGAAGTTTCTGGTGTTGTGCCAAAAGATGGTCACCCACATTTAAGCTGTTGTAAATGACTTGTCGGCCTATAATCTGTGAAGCACATGTCAAACCAATGTCATCAAATCATTCTGAGCCACAAATAACCTTCCTGTCACAAGGTAGAAAGTGAGTTTTATATATCCTTTATTTATCCAGCTAAAAAGTGTCATTGATGTTAAAAATATATAACTTTTAAAGAGTGATATGAAGTTGGTAAAATAATGTCATAAAGATAATTTTATATATAATCCTTTAATAAATTCTGTTGACTAAAGTCTATTTACCAATATAAGCAAAGATATACATTTGGGAAAATGAATATAAACATCAGAAATCAGTTTTGGCACATTCACCAGCAAAGATTTTCAGGAAGTTGGACTTGTCTCATGCTTGGAAAGTACCGGCATATTTCCCAAAGCTCAAAAGTGTCATCAGGTAGTGCAATGATATCAGCTTCCGGCTATTTGGATTATTGGTGTCATCTTTGAACAACAACTGAATTTTAAAACTCTAAGCTCATCCAACCTTGTTTCCTTCACCTCAGAAATGTGGCAAAAGTCAAACCTTTACGGATGATCTGATATCGTCGTGTTGGTGTCGTTGCAAGTGACCAATCACATTGTTGTGACGTTATTCTTTGGCGCGCCAAGCCATTCGTGCATTTATGAAATTCCAATGTTGCAAGGACAATATCAATTCTGCTTAGCGTTTATTAAAGGGTTAGGGTCAGGGTCTGGGTCCGTTGATCGGCGGACAGAGGCGGTTTCTCGCAGCTTAAGTACAGTTTTTTGTTTTACGGCGTTTTTTCCTGAAGTCGCAAAGGTATGACGCCACAACATTCTGATTGGTCACTTGCAATGTTGATCCTGGAACAACATTTACTATGTTGATCTGGGAACAACACCAACACGACGATATCAGATCGTGCAACCTTTACTGTCATTCAGTCCTCTGGATCTTTTACTACACAGTTTACTTTTCTAACCCACTTTTCACTCTTCACTGCATCTGACCTGCTCTGACCTCTGGCATCGACAAGAGATTTTCACCCAGAGACCTGCAGCTTATTGGGTAGTTTCTCTTTTTTGACCATTCTCTGTAAACCCCAGAGATCCCAGTAGATCAGCATTTTCTGAGATACTCAGACTACCCTGACAGCAACAACCATGCCACATTCAAAGTCACTTCAATCACCTTTCTTCCCCATCCGACGCTCGGTTTGAACATGTTTTCATGCATAGACACACTTCCATGTGATTGGCCGATAGAGATTTGAGAGCGCTTGAAAAGGTATACCTAATGAAATGGCCAGTGAGTTTATATTATGTTGTTAAGATCACTGATTTAACCTTGGAACATTTCCACAGACTCAGTGTAGATTTACTTCACACAGTGGCTGCTGTTCGATTTGCTCCTCCTGAGCTCTTTTTTAAAACAGTTTTTTTAAATCCCTGTGAACACATTTTTAAAAGAATTTACATACAAATCAATTTCCCCATGTGATCACTGCCTCTCCTGAAGCTGTTTATTATGTTATGCTTCAATGATTTTCAGTGAAATTCCGCTCTGATGTATTTGATGCTTTTTGACTGACGCACCTGAACCTCGGGGCTCTGATGATGATTTGGCTGCTTTGGAGCCGTGCTTGTTGTGCCCATATTGCTTTGAAAGCTCACATATCAAAGTGCTGATTGTCAGGCCCCATTTTAATTTGCATGCTTATAATTAGCATGCAATCTAATGTGACCCTGTAGTGGAGCAGTGCAATGTTGATGGATTTGCTACAGTATTTTGTACAGCGTTAAGTCATTTGTTCCATGTGGTGTTTACTCTACACTTTTTCCAGCACTTACACAGCTTGTGTAACCTAAAATAGAAACGTGAATAGAAAAAAAATTAATTACACTGCTGTCAAGGTTTGGGGGGGGATTTGCATCCAAATTAAACATGCTGTACAGCTAATCTGTACAATGAAGATGAACTGATAATTTGTGACAGGTGAGGCTGAGGGAACAGGCGAGGATCAGCCTAACTTGTAATGATAAAACGCAGTGAGGGACGCTTTGCCTCTATTCATTTTGGAGGGGGTGTTTGTGTCAAGGAGCAGAAACAGCCTCACAGATCAGCAGGAAGATAATGAAGCCAATCAGGCGCAGAGATGGCAATAAGATCACTGCCATCAAAAGTAAAAAGCGTAAGTGGGACGATGTGTTGTGAAAACTGGTGTAAAGTGCAGTTTTCTCTGGTCTTTCACAGTGTTTTCAGCAAGAGTGGGTTTTTTTTCTTTATGATTTCTAATTTCTTCCATCAATTCATTTTCTTACTGGAGTCTATCCTAAAGTGTCCAGTACAGCTCCAGTGCAAGATTTGTTGTGTTTCCCGAACAAACCAGAGATGTTCGCTGTCATCACAGCTCATGATAACTGAGGCAGCTGACGACGCAAGGCGAGCACGGTGGCTTGTGGTTGCAGCCTCACATCCCGCGGGGCTAAAAATAGCAGCTTGTGTTTTCATCTCGTATCTCTTTGTCGTCCAAGTCCTGTTTTTAAATGTGGAGGAGGAGCCGGCACAGAAGCAGCAATACTACTTCTCCAAACCCCAAACACGAGGCCCAGGCCAAAACAGAGCAGTAAAGAAAAGGCAGCGCACTGATACGCGGTAACCAAATGAATGCAAACGGCATGTGTGGGCATGTTTATTTGTGTGTGCTCGCCGGGATGTGAGAATGTGCTTGCGGGAGCGTGACTGTGAAGTGTGGTGCCACTGTCTGTGTCCTCCAGTCGGTCGCCTTACCACAGCGTGGAAAAAGAGCAGCTCGTCCTTTGCTCCTCAAGACCCAAACAGAGCGTGTTTCCCTGACAACTGCAGGGCCGTGGTCAGTTTTCAGCAGGCTATGGCAAAGCCGCCATGACTCCGATATTAGTGGAGGCAGCTTGAACGTAATGAGTGGTTGCGATGGATCAATACTCCATCCAGTGCAGGAGGGCGGCCGGTGTAACCTGGCTGGGGCCAATGCTGAGCTATTACAGATATGTCAAACACAGGTCACGCTGGTTGAGTTGGAATTAAAATCCATTACATCCCTTAGGGATGGAAGTCCCCTTTTCAAAGTAATGACCTGGACCAGCAAAACCATTTATTGCCCTTTGTTGTAAGTCTCCAGTGTTCAGGTGACAAAGAGACTCTGGCTGATGCTGGCGAGGGGTCAAAAATGGATATTCTCAAGAATTAGACTGGATTGGGAAACTGAGAGATATGTAACGTTGCTCTATGTCTTTCTTGTCCCTACAGATATCCTTGCAGATATCCTTGCATGCTGCCAGAGAGTTAGATGAGAAGATTGCCTACTTTGTTAAATACTAATAAGATAAAGCCAGGAGCTGGAAGCTTAACATCAAGACCAATTGCTGGGTCTGACCCGAGGCACAACCTCCATGGCTGAAAAATGAAACCAGTTGAAGTGCACCTTGAAGTGCAGTTACTCGAAGGCCCACTGAGGCGGCCTCGAGAAGCAAGTTAATCTGCTTAGACTCACAATTTAAAGGCCTAACTAGCTGTACAATGGAAATATGAATACAATTTTAAATAAAATGGTTTACAGTCTCAGTAGCTGATGTTTCACATCCTTTGGGGTGACTGTGTCTCAGGAGGTGGAGCAGGTTATCTACTAATCAAGAGGTCAGTGGTTGGATTTCCTCACGCATCGGAGAGCAACTCAGCTCCAGCTACTTGCCCAATGATTCTTAGGCATGCAGCCAGGTATGGAGTCACCAACCTTTCCAAATCTTCCAGAGCTACAAACACCACCACCCCTAGTGTGAATGTTTAACTAGCTCTCATTGCACTTGCATGAATGAGGCTTGTAGTAAGAAAGCGCTTTGAGCGAAAAAGTGCTACATTAGTACAGGTTCATAATAAGTGCACCAGAGGTGATTTTTAATATAACTCACCAACTGTGTTGTTATTACCACTTGAACTTTGCATTTTTAAGGGAATAGTTGAATGAGAGGGGGAAACGCCAACTGGTTGTTAGCTAGCTGTCTAGCATGCTAGGCTACTTCTAATTCAAATCACTGATCTAGAACAAATAACATGGCTTGCGAGTACTTAACAATTAATTAAATCTAACTGTACTAAGAGCCCATTCAAGGAATCTTTGCTTCAGCTTTGTTGAGTGAAATGTCAGAATTTTATTCAGATTTGACTTGGCAGTAATTAGCACTGAGGATGAGGGTGTGTTTTGCTGATCACGCTTGTTAGAGTCATCTCTACAAGGCTTGTCTGGTCCATATTTTGTTGGGCACAGTTTTACACTACTGTACACAACCATAATGGATTTAATTTTATTCTTATATAAGTGCAAATACAAGGGTTGCCAGCTTGTTTAATTCTTTGCAGCCTGAAGTCTGGAACCCATAGACATCAGGTAATGCTGTCTTTCTTTGCTTGAGATGCAGGGCCTTTTTTACAGCTGCCTTTGGCTGCTGCTTGTGTGTGAGTATCTCTGCTCTGAGTTTTGTATTTAATACCTGAAAAGCTGCACTATTGAGATCAGGCGAAGACTTGCCATTCAAGGATATCTCATTTCTTTGCTTTGACAAACTCTCGGTTGCTTTTACAGTTTGCTTTGGGTCATTTTCCGTTTGTGCTGTGAAACTCTGCCCGATGGGTTTTGTAGCATCTGTCTGAATCTGAGCAGAGAGTGTAGCCCCGTACACTTCACAGTCAATCCTGCAGCTTCACTCAGCAATCACATCACCAACAAAGTGTCCTGGTTCCCCTGCCAGGCATATGTTTCTACGTGGTATTCTTTGGATCATGACCTTTTCTCTAATGCTCAATACTTTTGTCTTCTATTAGTAAGTAAAGTTACATTTTATTTATATAGCACCTTTTCAGATTAAATCACAAAGTGCTTCACAGAGGCTCAAAATATACATCATCCAATGTCAACCAAAACCAATTTTAAAAAGATAAGTCTTTAACTGCTTCTTAAAAGAAATGACTGAGTCCACAGATCTCAAACTCAATGGCAGAGAGTTCCAGAGTCTGGGAGCCACAGATACAAACCAGAGGTGTGGACTCGAGTCACATGACTTGGACTCGAGTCATTAATTTTATGACTTTAGACTTGACTTGAAAAAATGTTCTAAGACTTGTGACTTGACTTGGACTTTTACACCAATGACTTGGGACTTGAATTGGACTTGAACCGGTTTACTTGAAAAGACTTGATATTTTACCCCAAATATAAAATTTAACATGCATATTATATAGAGATTGAAAATGTGACGTCATTCACGGGTAGAACCGCAAAGGATTCTGGGAACTCGTGGCAAGCGGTACTAGCGCACGCAGGCTTTCAATTAAAATCAGTTACACAGCGATAAAAAGAAACACAAAAATGTCAAGAAGCCGTTGTATTATTAACTGCAATAGCCGGTCGCATGACAGCCACGGGAAGCCGACGGGTAAAGAGATCGGTTGTTATCGGATTACGTCGTTGAAGAGAAATTGTTCGAGCCATGTTTCCGAAGTAACAAAGACGCGACGGATGGTCTGGATTGCAGCCATTCAAAGATCAAATATAACGTCCTAGAACACTCCAGCTCACATGTTAGTCTGCTCCAAGCATTTACACAAAGGTCAGTCTGCTGTTGTAGTTAATGCGTCATTTTCTTAACATAATTGGTGATATAGGTTACAAGCAAGTCTGGCGCTGAACAGAAATTGTCGCGCTATGCTCCTTTGTTTATTGTGCATAAATAGTAAATTGTCCTGACACAATATTGCGTTTCGCTTCTGTTATTATGGTACATTGACAAAAACACATACTTTTATTCACAGGATAAAACAGGTTTTTTGTATCACTAATTGTCCAGTACGATTACAGCATACAATATTATTGTCACTGCTACATTTCTGTGATGCTACCAGAAATTATTTCCACTACTAATTAATTACCGTTGAGCTCAAAGGTCCTATTAATAAACGGTTAAGGAATGTGTATTTATGACGACGATTTGTGAGACTGGTAAACTTATGATACGTACGATGGTCTTTCGTTCTACACGGTGCATTTCAAGGTCCTGCACCCATCCGGCGGTAAACTGTACCTGGGCTTGTTGCAGTGACCTGAAGTTACTAAACTTCATGAGTGTATGCGCTCACTCCAAGAACCGTATAATTATAAATATGCATATAAATATGCTACGATGAGATAGCTGACTTCATCTAACTAGCAAATGTTTTCCAGGCTACGTTGGTGATACAGTTTTTTTTAATGTGTATGATATTTTTGTCATGCGATTTTAAAGCTGGTCCTACAACCGCATCCAAGAATGACATGCAGCTTATCTCAGAACTGTCGGTGAAAATTATTCTTGGAGCTAAGTTTAATTGAGCTGCATTTTAAAGAGGTGCAATTTCACAATTTGTGTATATTTTCTAAGTTCACTATTTTGTATGTGTTGAGAAAAACACAGATTTTAAAATTACATGGTCTAATATTTACATTTAGCATAACTGCAACATTATTTTTTCGTTGTTTTTTTTTTTTTAAAGACTCGAAAGGACTTGAAATTCAAAGTTTCAGACTTGTGACTTGACTCGGACTTTTACACCAGTGACTTGAGACTCGACTCTGACTTGCCTGACATTACTTGAGACTTGAGGATAAAGACTTGAGACTTACTTGAGACTTGCAAAACAATGACTTGGTCCCACCTCTGATACAAACGCTCTGTCACCTTTAGTTTTTAACCTTGTATGCTGGACAGCCAGCAGGCCTTGGTCACAAGACCTCAAGACCTTTTTTCTTCTATTATGTTAGTACAGGTTAATCTTGGTTTCATCTTTTATCATCTAGATGTTTTCTGTCAAACTCTAATCCGGCCTTCCTGTTCCTCAGTGTAACTGTGTGAACCTTATTGTAAATTCTCTGTATTTCCATTCATGAAGGTGTTTCTTGATTGTAGTCCTCGATAACAATACTCCTACCTCCTTAAGAGTATCCTTAATTTTGTTAGGTGCTATAAAGTTGTTTCTTTAGCCATGGAAATAATTCTGCAATCATCCTCTGTGTTTTTTCTGAGCATTTATTCTTTTTTAACGGCATAAAAGATTGCTGATTTAACCGATCCTGGCGTTTTGCTCTCTCTCTGAGAGGATAATTTTGCTGTTTCAGTGACAATGTCTTTCACTTGCACCGACATCTATTTGAGACTCATATTTAAAATTTCGGTGAAAAGCTACGAAATACAAATTCAACACTTCAGATATTCTATCTGCTTCATTTATTATGAAATAACAAGTGAACGTGCCTCACCCAGCCATGAAACCGCTCGTCAATCAAATGTAGAACTAACTGTGAGCCACTGAAAATGAGGGACTGTGTATAAACCGTAACTGCTGAACTGTTAATGCAACATTTTTGTTAAACCCTTTGAATTAAGGCTAAAAGTCTGCACTTCTATCACCTCTGGATGTTTCATTTAAAATCAACTGTGAAGGTGTGCACAGGGAAAACTACAAAAACTGTGCCTTTGCAGATAGTATAATGATATTTGTGTATATATCAGCAAAAACAGATTAAATGCAATTCAAAATGAATGATCCACTATGATTATTATACATTTGTGCTCAGTTTCACTTCCAGATCCTGTCAGCACTTAACGCTTCACCGATATGTGCACTTCACAGACGCACACATCTTTCTTGCTGCATCTGCAAGCGTGAAATACGATAGTTTCCTCGCTGTTATATATGAAAGTATTGACAGAGATAGCTGAGAAAAATGCCCAAAGAGAGCAGGAGACGGAGCATTTTGTGTGGGAGGAAGTCATGGAGATACATTATGGCAAGAACAAAAAGGGAAAAGAAGAGAAAGTGAAAAGAAAAGAACAAGAAAAAATCATGCTGAATCTTCCGTCACGCTTAAATCCATCTGTCATCACATCGTATTGACACACCAGGACAGATGCTCTCTCAATGCAATACTCTCAGAAACAGACACACACGCCACAAAGCAAACAAATCATTACACCAACCCAGCTTCACGGGAAAAATGATACAAATCTTGCCTCTTTCCAGCATTAAAAAAAGATTTTTTTAATGTCTCTGTATGTTGTTGAAATGAGGTCACAAGTCGCCTGCTAGAACGCCACTGCTGTTCTTATAAAATAATCTGAACTGATGAGAAATTGCCGGGCTACATCAGCGCGGAGGCGTACTGACTCACTCTATTCTGCAGCTTATTCATCACAAATTTTATAGGACAATATAAAACCTCATTTGGTCACCCCGGCTTCAACGGTGTCCATTAAACTTTCTAATTGACCAAAACAAATTCCCGCTCTCTCCCTCCCCTCTCTCCTTTCTTCCTCTCTTATTCCCCGACTGTATTCTAACAGTGAAGTGTGCTTTTATTTAATTTGCTGTCTTCAGCAAGTAAAATTCAATCAGGATTCTTTGTGCTGGCTCAACTCACCCCTCATTACATCCAACTGCCCCTGATCCACGTTACATTTCTGTGGTCGCAGGGTTAAACGCAGATGAGGGCAGTGACTCGAAAATGCCCCGTGTCTCTCGCTGTGAATAGAGGATGAAGCACCAGAGGAAGCAAGAACGAGCGAGACAAAGCACAGCGGGCCTTCCAGGTGTTGTTCCTTACCAAATGAGTAACCGTAAATCTGTCAGATGGAAATGTTGTGGCAACACTCAGCTAATGGATTTCTCTGCTGGTATACCTTCGACAAAGAGCCTGCACCACCACTCTGACATTAGCATGAAATGTTTAACCAAAGACAATCAAATGAGGAGGAAACCCCTCAAATGTGACTCAACCTTTGAGACACTTGAACTCATCAGATGCACCTCGTCCCCTGTTCCTGCAGCTGCTCCTGCTTATTGCTTAATGGGAGTTCAAAGCACTTTAGCTGGAAAAAAGGAAACTCAGTGCCTTCCCAGCAGGAATCTGTAGCGTAAGCAGTCTGCAGAACTCTTAACACCTTCCAATAAAATGTTAAATCTAGTAGGGAAGCTTTGTATAACTCCGACAAGATGATTGCTCTGCCCTGTCAGATGTTTTCTGTGTTAACGCCGCAGCTTTGTGAGCGCACAGAAAACCAGCACTTTGGGAGGTCTCTCTTTCTCGTTGTGCTTTTGTTGTCTCCTGCTTGGCTTGATCTCATTTTCTCAGTGGCACTTTCGCCGGCGGTAGATAACCGCAGCTGTTCTTGGGAGGCCTATCTGTGACACCGACAGGGAGGGAAGGAGAGAAACAGTCAGCAGCAGCAAATCAATGGCTTTGCTGTGGTGACCTTGGAGATTTCGGTCTTTCCAATGAGGTCACAGTGGACAAGAGTCAAACACGTGCCTCGCGTCAGCAGAGACTTGCAGTGGGATGCGCCGTTTCAAGCACCGCACACATGCATACGAAGAGAGGGACGCATTATATTCAGCAACTTAATGGGCTGGGAAAAATGACAAAGAGGACTTTAACAAGGGGATCATTTGTCTCGAGGGATAGAGTCACATTTTTAAGGCGATATTAAAGCAGTTCTCACATGCTCATGTGTAGATTGGAAGGATTTCAGCTGCTGTAACAGATCCTACTCTCCACATTTGGCCACTAAGAGGGAAGGGAAAGCGGAGAGCTGATGTCTTTCCAATAAAGAGAGGATTTAATGCGATTTCACTCTAAGTGTCAAGGGCCAAAATACGCACTTCTTATTCCATGTAAAAAAATAACTAAAACAATGCTTAATATGTCTGATTCACACAAGGTAAGCGGTATAATAACACAAAGAGGATTTAAAAGATTATCCCCTAGACTGATTCAGACAGTTGAAGAAGCAGGTGAAGCAGCTCTCCCACATCCTTGGTTCTGGTTTTTTGTTCTTATTTTTTACTGGCTGTGTTTTTGAAAACAGAGGTTCAGAAGTCTGTGGTGTTTTGAAGCCTCTGTGGGTCTCCTCCTTGGTTGTGACTGTTTAACAAAGGATCTGTAAGGCGGGAGGGTGAAAAAAGTTAGAGGATCTAATAATGCTTTCAGTATGGCCACGAGGACTGTTTCAAGCACCTCCAATTCTTGTCAAGAAATAAAGAAAGCCAAAAATCTGCTCCAAAAAAGTGACTGCAAAGCCGCAGCATTCACAGTGCTTTTTCATCTTGCTATGATCCTGCGACCAGATGTGCCTCCATCTAATGAGGGGTGGCATCTGACCTGTGGTCAGGAATAAAAGGGCAGTCTGCTCTATTTTTAAAAAGGGAGTTTTAACCAGGTGCTGTGGCCATGCCTGAAGCACAATGCTGCAGAATCAACACAAATATCAGCAGCAGCACTGCTGTTTCTTAGAAGTGTGTAGAAGACATGTTATGATTAACACATAACAATATGCAAGTTTGCATATTGCAAGTTTGCATATTGTCTTCATAAACGGGCTGAAAGACAGAGACAAAGAGAGTTTAAAAACGCCAAAGTGAAGCTCTTAGGCTTTAAGTCAGCCAGGTCTCCATAGCAACTAGTAGACTAGGGACATCTGATACTGAAAGAGAAATAAATAAAATTGGTGTTTTTGCCTTTGAGGGATGTTAGCGGCTGTGAACAGACGGGCACTTGTAAGATTAAGCAGTGATTAAATAAATGAGAAGCGGGTTCAATCAGAGAATGGACCCCCTCCTCTCTAAGCTTGTCTAAATCCTCCTCTGATAAAGTTCCCGAGACAGAGACGTGATACCTGACTGGAGCTTGATGGAAAAGAGGAGATCGGCGGGACGTCCAAAATCTTCAGCTCGTACATGTTCCCGTTCAGTATGACGGAGGGTCTGTACACATATCTGGTCCTGGTCGGCGTGTACACCTCCGAGAAGTCGTTATAGATGAACTGGCGGATTATAGAAGTTTTCCCCACTCCGGGAGCACCGATCACTGCGATACTCAGCGTCTCCACCATTCCTGGAGCCCGAGTTCAGCACCATGGACAGCGGCGACAACAACGGCAGATGTGGTAGTCCAGAAACACAGCTGGCCGCCGCTTTTTAAAAAATAAATCTTTATTTTGTCTTTTTTCTTTTCTTTTTTTTTTTCTTGCTGTTTCTCTGGTGGAATTCAACCCACCCGCCGCCGCTGCCCCTTTAACCAGCACCCACTAAATCACCTTAACTGGCTTCAGCTGCGTTCAATAGAAGAGTCGGTGGGAGAATAGAGCACCCACCCGTCGAGCAGAGCGGGGAAACTTTTATCTCCAAGACACGCAGATAGTCAAAAATACAGCTCAGCCACCAATAGATGGGCTCTTCGCCGCCTCTGTGAGCCAACGCAAGGAGAGAAACTCTTGGTTTTCAGGGGACACCCCAGGCAACCTCGTCCCCGGAGAGGAAGCATAAAAGTCCGCCCTTGCCGCCTCCACATGGACATAATCCTGCCAAGGCTGGGCTCCGATGACCTTGTCCAAACGCACAGCTCTCAGTGTCTTCGTTGATTATCTCCTCCGCACCTCTCACTCATCCCCAGCGATGCACCACCGCGCTCCTCCATCACAATGAGGACGGGCGCGCAGCCGCTCGTCTCATAAGCTTTCCACGTGTTCCCGCATAATACGCGATCCCCATAATCTTCTGGTTTTCGATAACACAACGATCGATTTAAGACAGGAGAGGCAACTCGCACAGAAAACAGCGGCGCGTATTCTGTAAAGGCATCTGGAGTCTTAAGGAGCGCTGCGTGTCTGCCGTTGGAAAGACAGGAGCTCTCCACCTCCTCCCCTCTCTCCCCCCCTCATCATCATTTGCAATATCCACTGCCCCGCTCGTCCAATAGGATCACGTAGTGCACAAGGCGTGCGAAAGCTTTGAGCTCCCATACGCCGCAAACAAATAGCTGTGGAAGAGGCCACACACTATACATCATCTCCGCGCCAGGGTCACGGAGAGGCGGCGCAGGACTGAACATCATACCTGTGAGGTGACTTATGACCGGACAGGGTCCCGGGGCACGCGAGGGGGGGTGTGTTCGAATCAATCACGGCTGACAGCGGAGCACCACAGACAAAGCTGAGCAATAAACGCAATTCAGTTTATGGTTCCTCAGAATAACTGAGATGAGCTCCAGAGAAGTGTGAGACTGTTCTGTGAAAGGTTTGCATGCTTTATGTCTGTGAAGGTTCTCACTCATCCAGGTCATCGTAGTCTAAGGAGCTTGGAAAGAAAAGCGTCTGGACTTCTTTGAGTTGCTTGAAGACGTTTCACCTCTGCACCTCAAGTTTGCATGTTTTAGTTCACACCTCTGCAGATTAGTTCTTATTATTAACAAGTACAGCGTTTTAGATCCAGTTTTCCAAACCTATTGTTGGTGGGGTTTTTTTTTTTTTTTTTTTTTACTTACACATGTCTGAATGCAAATCAGTTGGAGCAAAATTTCTAGGGTTTTACTGGTGAAATGTGTAAAGGTACTAATAAGACAGACATATGGAAAATAGGCGAAGGCTCTTGAGGAAATGGGAGTAGTTAAAAAGAAATATCAAAAGTTAAAAGAACAGAAGCTTTTTCTGCATACTCACTGGTAATGCCCCCGATGGTGAGTTTTAGTGGAAATTTGGAAAGGGTATTTACAAAAAGGACCTTTAAAAATAACAAAGCAAGTGTCACATGCTGAAGTTGGTTAAATATCAGCCAAGGAGATGTTTGACAACTCGGCAGCCTAAAATATGTAGAAAGCATTTGAGTTACTTTAATGAACATAAAATAAAAGCTTTATTGGTCCTGAAAGCTGGAAATTGACCGTGTTACAGCAGCTAAAATATGAAAAACAACTTGGCTGAATAAAATAAATATATCACAGAACAAATGTCTTAAAAAAGGACACTAGGGAAGAACGTTATTTAAACAGAATATTTCAAAGAAAAAGCTCAATAAATCCACATTTAACTGTGTTACAAGAAGGAGATTAAAGCTAAAATAAATGACAGTATGTTGTTACGGTGGTAAAGATATTTTTGTCTTTCCAAACATGTTTTATCAGAAAATCGATGATCAAACATCACAAATGAGGACTATAGACGTGCTGCCACCGAGTGATAAATGCCAAATCTGGAAAATGTCAAGATAAAGAGTAAGCCGAATGTATGAGATTACTCTCAGAACACATAAGAGCCGATGATGGGTGGCTGTAGATCAGGAGGTGGAGCAGGTCGCTGGCTACTCCATACCAAATATCCTTGGAAGGATACCAACCAAAGTTGCTGTCTGCTGTATGACTGTGTATGAATGCTAGATAGAAAGGACTTATATGGATGGGTGAGAATGAGATAAGTTGTATGAAGCACTGAGTGCTCAGAGTAGAAAAGCGCTACATAAGAACCAGCTGCCACATTGTTGAGCTCAGCTACATTTTGGAAAATGTGGAAAGTTCTAAAAAGCAGGACATACATTTTATACCTTTAACGGTCTCTTCATCCGTTTCAATCTTCTTACTGACAGATGTAACCCCATATGCCAGAGTAGTAGATAAACCATTAAGTGAATGGAGGTTGTTGGTGTTAGTGTTTAATAACAGAAATGTTCCTTTTCCACCGTCTTTAACACCATTTTCTGGTGGTGACAGTTGTTTTGTTTTTTTAACTTTAGGATAAAGACCTCTATTTCTTACAGTGTAGTCCCAGTCAGTCCATACTTGCAAGTTGCTTTGATTTTCCACAGCAAGATTTCTTTATAACATTGAAAAAAATAAATAAAGACCTGCTGCTTTAATTGCACTTCTTTATCTCTTAAGAGAGCTCAGAAATTAAACATGTATTTAAACTTTTTTTTACAATCAAACTAAGGTGAACAGTTTAGAGCAAATAGCTTCACTGAAACTGAGTCCACGACATTAAAATGAGTGTGACACTCCTGGACTGACCATAAATAGTGGAAGTGATCTGGATACATTTAAAAGAAAAAAGAAGAAGAAAAGAACTGAGTTTAAAAGAAGGGATTTCTCCTCCCAACACTTCAGAAAATCTATTTAAGAGATAAAATACTGTGATTACTTCCCTGCTAGTAACACAAATTACATTTGTGATTTGGTAGTTAATGACTGTGCTCTCATAGAGAGGAGACGTTTACTAAAAGACAGTAAAGTAACAGGATCAATATTATGGATCATTCATTACAGCAGCAGAAGAAAGTCTGACACTGTTCACAGCTTCACTTTGCTCTGGTTAGTGATTTCTGTTGACCTTATGATTCACGCAATCAGAGATCCGAGCTGAGAAGTGCTTGTGACCACAATTGGATCATGCAGAGGAAATCTTGGTTAAGCTTTCCAAAGCAGGTTGGACTTTCAGGAAAAGGAGGGTGCACTCTGACGGATAAACCTCAGATTTCACTGCTGGAATGAGGCTGAGCACAACTGAGTCTGTTGACTTCTGTGTGCAAAGCTGCGGACACCGTTCGGTCAACAACACCAGAGCAGAGCTGTGGCGCCCAGAGAGAAAAGCGCTGAATGCCGCAAAGGTCATCAACGATTATGGCGTGTGTGTGAAAACGGTGCACATCGATTTCCAGGCCCCCCCCCGGGGGGGGGGGGGGGGGCGCGCAAATAAAACTGAGATAATGTTTCACATCCTTTAACACTGGGACTTCAGCATCAACAGGAAAGGGAAAAAAAAAATCTGCATTTTTAAAACGGAATCTGTGACAATATACAACTACTTAAAAAAACAAAAAAAACCAACCACACACACGTGAATTAATCAAGACTTTTAATGGTTCTTCAAATGATGTACACACAATGAAAAAACAAACATCTGATTAAACATTGATTTTTTTGTACAGCATGTCATAAGTATCAGCTGCATCACACACACAGACACACACTCAGAATACACAGCCTCCGTGCTGATCCTGTAGAGCCGGTACAGTCTGTAACAGCTCGCTAAAAGGAATCCAATTAATCAGCGGAGCCTGCAGCTCAAACAGAGACGCCGCATGTTGATCCAGCTTTGTTTTAGCGAACGCTGCCTGCTACCTACATGTGCGCTTGTGACTCAGAAGTGTTACAAACTATGGCATCAGCTGTTTTGCTTTATTTTCCACCTGAGCCTTCATGTCAGGTAAGGCGTGGACCTCGAGAGAGCTGCAGCGTGGATACACGGAGAGCAAAGTGGCAGAGAGCCCGGGGTGGCCGGCGCTGCTGACGCAGAGAGCGCCGACACTTATAAAACTCTCGCCACCTGAGCCTCTCTCCCAGTTTGCAGCATGTGCGCTAAACAAGACTACGAACAAAAATTTAACCATGGAATGACCGAGTAAGAGAGTAGTCCGAGGACAACTGCTGCTAGTCTATAAAATGTTGCGATGTTGATGAAAAATTAAACACGCAGTAACACACAGTTTCCATGCACACGGAAACACACATTCTGCTTTCGGGGACAGACGACGAGCCCCCTGATAACCAGACACTAAAAGAAAACTATAAAAGACAAAAACAATAGTGTAATGGGTTTTTTTTAGATGTAATTATGTGGCTCTATTAAGATCCAGAGAGAAGCTAAAATACAGTCAAAGCCTCTCCTGTCTGACATCTTAATTGAAATTAACCCCTAAATAAATATGGTGAAAGTGATGATTCACCTGCTGATCACAGGTGCTAAAAATAGACTCCAATATATATATATGAGCGAGAGAGAGAGCGAGAGAAAAAAAGCAGGGCTTGAAAATGATAAAGGAGCCTCATGCAGAGAAACATTCACGGCCGTCTGCCCCCCACCCCTAAAAACGAATAAAGATTGTTTAAGGATGGCTCGGACAGGGGAGAACAGGGGATGTGGGATGATTTCCTGAAACCGAAGCATGTGGTGTGAACAAAGATGGGGACAGGATAAGGGCAGCCAAGAGAGTGAACCACATCTCTCTGCAGCATTGGAGGGGAAAAAAGGAAGAAAGCAAGCAAGAAAGGAAGGGCCGATAGACCCATTAACCATCCTGATGAAATGGTTGGGTAACATGAGGACCGCAGTGTCCCGACCGAACGCAGCGGGAAGCGGCTCCCGGCACTGCGTGAGGCTGTGATGTGGTTCGTGGGTCAGGCGAGAGAGAATGAGAGAGAGATGGTAGTCTGCAAGGGCTGCGGCTGGGTGGATGCACGGGCTTGTTTGTTCAGTTCTTCAGCACCGCCTCGTAGCTCTGGAACACCCACTGGGAAACCTCTGCAGCTCTGCACTTCAGAGAGACCTGAGGGAGACAAGTTAGGGTGAGCATGATTTGATTTATAAAGCAGTCTGTTGGCAGGCAGTGCTTTGACTGACGCATGAACAAAAAGCAGGTTTTTAAAGGCCTGCTGCGGGTTATATAAAGCACCTCAGAAAAGGCGATAACTTATTGTTTGATCTTAAATCTTTGCTGTTCAGCTGATATCTTCATCGGGCAACTTCACATAACATTTCTCCAGATTCCTGGTGAATAAATGACCTCATCTTTTATACTTATAGAAGATTAAATTCCTAATTTTCCACCTTATAAGGAAAAAGGCCTCAGATGACACCCACTCCTACCCCCACCCACATTCAGCCTTATAAAGCACAGACAGACGTACACACAGAAATATAGATACATATACGCTCAGGAGAAAACAGAGAAGGCTTCTTCTCTCTTTGATGTCAGTCTCAGCTGGGAGGAGGTTTAGGATTAGATGGCGCTTCACAAAGTGCCCCCCCATCCTCCACCCCATCTTACTGCAATCACTCTGCAGATGTCACTTCCTCAGATCCAGAAATACACTATTTACAGGCAGCATAAGGCAGCTGCAGGACGGACACACACGCACACAAAGAAAAAAGTGTAATAATTGCAAAAGACAGTGATTCTGAATAATCTAAAAAGTGTTTTGCTAATTAATTGGTGCGCAGTGAAAACCAGCCGCGCTTTCTCCTAAGACGAGTGGAACCCTTAATAACCCCCACGTCTCTGCGAAAAGGCATAGTGAAGAGAATAACCTGCATTCTTCTTGCCCTGACGGCGCTCACAAATCATCAGAGTGCGAGCCTTTTGGCTTTAATCACTGTCATTTCTTAGAATCACATTTGTTCCGCTAGAGTGGAGCTGGAATAGTCTGAAGGTCACATGGCGAGCACGCCTACGATAAGCGCCGACCCCAGGTGACTCTAGTTTCCAGCGACAAATACAAAACGGCACTCGAAGATAAGTAATTAAATCCTGGAGTGTCGTGTCCAGATTAGTCCTGCATTTTAACATTTTGCTTTTAAATCTGTACCTGAATACGAGTAATGGATCTGTGTGCTTTATTCTAAAAGGACAGGATGACCCGAGCTTCTAACATTTTATCATTTCACCATTGTTTTTTCTTCAGTGCACCAACACTACACAGCAAACACTTTGACACTTGGCACCATTATTATAATTAAAACGATCAGTAGGGCTGGGCCATATTATACCGTTCACGGTAATACCGGTATAATGTTAGGCTACGATAGGAAAATGAAATATCGCGATAGAATATGAGTAAAACGCGCATGCGCAGTGCCTTTGTTTTCATACGCACATGGCCGATTGTTGAGTGAAACAGATGAACCAGAATTGGTTTGTAAAAATGGTGCAACTTCCGTGATGTGGAACTGGTTTGGTGTTTGTCCGTCAGATACACGACAAAGCACATTTTTTTGCAGAACATGCAAGCGGCCGTCGGACTAAGATGCCCTTAAATCTGGGAGTAATCTGGGTCCTAAACTCCGTATGCTTCAGGTCAAACGAACACTGCAGCATCACTAAGAGTTAAAAACTGTCTAAATTCTTTCATCTTTAATAAAACGATCAGCATTGCTGCTTTACCAGGTGTAACTATGAAGTTTAACTTCCAGGCATCCATGAAAACAAAATGTATTACATTTAACGGAGTTAGAAGCTAGCAGGAAGCTAGCGGAAGTTAGCTCGCTAGTTTCGCTAGTTACCTAAGCATGATATTGCATGTTCTGACTGAGAGATTTCTGAAAAAAATCAAACGTACAGCTCTGCTATCACTTCCAACATAAATGAAGACAGGAAACTAAACAGCAGTGGCGTTTGTAGGGTTACTGAAGTTGGGCTAGCTGGTATATAATGATGTGCTACGTGATCGCTAGCGACACAGCTATGTTAGCATAACATAAACAGTGAAGCTGGAGGACGAACACTAACACTTTTCCACTTATAAAAGTTAACGTTAAGGTTCCTCATGGTTAGAGACAAATGCAATCGCATGGCAGGATGCTGTAAAAGGACCAATCTTCAGTCAGGAGAACAACTGAGATAATCCATCCACAATACGAGGTTAGTCATTAATATACTGCAACAACATGGGAATAGAGCAGCTGCCAGAGAATTCAACATTAATGAATCAATGGTACAGAAGTGGAGGAAGCAAGAAGAATGAGTTTAATAAAGTTTGATTTATCTGACTGCTTTGTTTCGCTTAATGTGCCTTATAATCCCGTGCACCTTATGGTCCGAAAAATGCGTACTGCACACTGCAGTTTAATGTTGCAAAGCACCTCTTTTTAACTTCAGTGGATATTATACATGGTTATGCTCAGGATATGTCAGCCCATTTCTACTGGAAATGCCTTTGGGTTAAACTTTCAGCAAGGAATTTGCATTTGCACTGTTACATTTTTATAAAGCTTTAATGTACATAAAAACCAGCTTCTTGTTTAAGTGAAAATAAATGATAGGTTGTCTATTTGCGCTAGTAATGTTGTGGAGTTGTATTTTGTCTCGCATCAATTATATCGTCAGTTATATCGTTATCGCAAATTTTCAAATATATATCGTGATAAATATTTTTGGCCATATCGCCCTGCTCTAACGATCAGTAATGAATTTGATGAGTGACTGATGGGAATTTCACACCAGGCCCCTTCTATGACTCTGAATATTAATATCAAAGGCAGGTGATGGAGTATGGAATGCTTGCTGCAGTCAGCTGAAGCAGTAACAGTGCACAGCTCCTTCAGTGCTGCACTGGTACACTCAAGGCTCTTTATTAATGCATGCTGCTGCTGGCAACATTTAGACGCTCCTATCAGGAAGATGTGAAGAAACGCAGAAGCTCCAGCCACTGTGAACAAGCCGCTGGTTAGAGAGCAACTGCGAGAAACTGCAGTGTTCGAGTCTGCAGCCAAGAGCCTGCTGCTAAAATGTTTGTTTTATCGGATGAGGAAATGGAAGAAAAATACATCTTTGTGTCTATTATTGATGGACTGAGTGAGAGGGGGAGATCGCTCTTCAAGACAGTCTCGGGCTTTACATAACACTGCATAAATACCAGCAGGATGTGCTTTTTTTGGAGTAATTAATGAGTCTGAAAATGATGCAGATCTGCTGTAAAACCTGCATAAAGGAGACTTGGAGCCACTACACTGTGATGAAGCACAGCAGCACTGCAATAAGGCAAAGCAAAGACAGACTGATACAGTATGATAAAAACCCTGTCTTCAAAAAGCATGTGGACTGTTGAACTATTTAAAATAACCGAGACTGTTTAAATGTTAGATGCATTGTTAGCAACAGTTGTTAAAAGAACAGTAACATTCAACAAAAGGTTGGAAACATTTGTCAGAGTTTCTGATCCATATTTACATGGCAGCGTCACACAGTTGCTGCAAATCCGTGACACAAATCTCCGATCCCACGACATCCCAAAGCTGCTCTACTGCACTGAGATCTGATGACTCTGGAGGCCGTTTGAAAATAACGCTCAGTTGGTACTCGACGTGTGCCGGGAAACTATCCTCCACATCAATGCACCGGCAGCAGCCTGAACTGTGGATCCACACTTTCATGTTGTTTCTACCAAATTCTGACTCCTACCATCTGAATGTTGCAGCAGAAATTGAGACTCAAACTAGGCAACATTTTTCCCCCATCAGTTATTGTGGAATTTTTCAGGAGCCTGTGCAAACCTGCTCAGTTTCCTGTTCTTAGCGAACAGGAGTGGCACCTGATGCGCTCTTCTGCTGCTATAATCCATAGTAGGTTCAGAGATGCTCTTCTGCATACCTTGGTTGTAGCGAGTGGATATTTGAGTTACTGTTGCCCTCTAATCAGCTCCGAACAGTCTGGCAATTCTCCTTCGACATCAACAAGGTATTTCTGCCCAGAGAACTGTTGCTAACTGAATATTTTTCAGCCAAATCTCAGAGATGCTTCTGTGGGAAAATCCCAGCAGACCAGCAGTTTCTGAAATATTCAAACCAGCCTGTCTGGCACCAACAACCATACCACATTCAGATCATCTTTCTTCTTCATTCTGATGCTAAGTTTGAACCTCAGAAGGTCGTCTTCACCACATCTATATTTCTAAATGCGTCAAGTCGCAGTCATGTGATTGGCTAATTGATATTCGCATTAATGGATAATTGAACCGATGTACCTAATGAATTGGCCAGCGAGTGTAAGAAAACGATTTTTACATGGAACACTAATCAAACTGTGCCATATCCACTTCAATCAAAGGCAACGACATTAAAGTAAAACTGTTGTTGTGTTGCAATTAAGTTTGAAATTCGTATGAAATGCTCACGTCTAAATACTTTGATATGAAAGAGCTGAAAAACAAAACAACTGGGCTTTAAACTCCAAGTTGTTGTGCCGGGGTTTTGGTCAAAGGTTCAAAAAGCTCAGCAGAAGATTATTTCAAATTGATGTGTGGAAATTCTTACGTCTGCAAATGTCATCCATCCTCCATAGATGGATTTTTATCAAAAAGCTGTAAGAGGAGGACTGTGAGTGAGAACAGAAGGCAGACCCAGACAGAACAGCAGCAGATTGGATATTTGCATAAGTGTGAATAAAACGGAGGAGAAAAAAAGGTTCTCTTTAGATATCAACAACAATGATCAGATACAACATAGCACACAGGCCAGAATCAGCAGGTAAGGTTACAGCATGGTGGAAGCCATTCATGAGCTCAAAGAAAATAGGGGGAAAAAATGCACAGAAAGACAAACACTGTCTGAGGATTTTTGTTTTCCAAGATGTACCCATTTAATCTACATCAGTGTGCTGGTAGCAGGTTTGTGTGGGGAAAAGGCCGGAGATGAAAAATAAAAACCCAAACCAGACTGCACTGAGGGTTCAGGAGAGATGGGAATGTCTGAGGCCGTTTTTCTAACAGTGGAGTCGGTGAGCTGAGTATTTATTGACAAATTCACAGTCTGAAACAAGTAAAACAAAAACATTCAAAGCAAAAGCAGGCCAGCAGCCCGTGCCCCACTGACACTCTGATGTAGATGAACTGAACGCATGTGCAGATGTGCCCAGCAGTTCTTTGCATTGGAAAAATAAAATAATGAAACTGTAGCTCATCTTTGAAATGTACGTCTACTTAACAAAAACACAGGGTGATTAGTTTATGTAAAAATGTAGTTTGTTACTGTTTTGGTTTATGTGCTGAAAACGGTTTTATTTGTGTATGTTCGATGTGTTAGACTTGTACATAGTTAAACATGTATGGATCAAATAAAATTGAATTCTGGATATGGATTTGTAAGCAATGAAATTTGAAATAAGGGGGTAGGAAGAGGAAAAGTGTAAACTTCATCCTACTCCTTTTCGAGCACACACATTCTGTAGACATAAATATACACATGAAAACTTGATGATTTTTAAGTTTTTTTCCTCTTGTTATTTCAGTTATTTTTGCATGTTTGAAATAAAATTCTATCTAAATAATAATTTGATTTTAGATGCAATATTCATGTAAAATCTCCAAAATAATTCAGCAGTCTGTTGCATTGATTTATAATGCTACCCATAATGGTATCAAAGTGACATACACAAACCCTTCTATTAGAGATTCAATTCTGATTAGAGATTTTTAAGAAAACTCTTCATCCACGTTTATGTTGAGAAACTGCTCACGTGTTTCGTTTTCAGCAGACTTCTCTATTTACCAAAACCCCTCAGATTTACCAGCTAAAGTGGTGGGTAGAAGAAAAAATAAATAAATAAGTCAGCCCACAACACTGGTCACATTGTTGCCATGGGGACAGGACATGGCAGATAAGACCATGCGTGATGTCAAAAAGATGAGCAGCATCCCTATTCGCCACTGTAAATACGGTAAAGTGTACACGAGCCTAACTGAGAGAGTCAAATGAGAACGTCAGCTTGGTGTCGCATGAGAAACGCAGGTACAAACCTGTTTGGGATCTCAGTTCAGTTTTGAACTTGCACTGCCAACAAACACGGACCTAAATGCAGGAAGCGGACCAATGTACAACACTGAGAGCAGCCAAACGTATGACACGGGACTTGGCGATGGAAAAACAAACAAGATGCAGCATGCAAAGATGCTGGTCATCAAATAAAAGCCACCTCGCATTATCAAAAATGGCTATAATTAGGCCACCATTACTGGTAACAGTGAGTGGAAATCTGAGTGAACGGGTGAGGGGGCGAGACACACTGTGCCAGCGAAAATGAAGCATGAGCTCTCAGATTTGTCTGATTCCCAGGCTAATGAAATCTGGGAGCGACAGACAATTTCCTAAATCCACAGCTGCCATAATGGCAAGATGGCAAAATACACTCTGAAAACAATTTGACAACACACAATAGACTGTGATGTTGCTCATATAAAGAATTAACACCTTAATGTGCTACCCTCAGCTCAAATGCTACATTTACAATGCTGCCAATTTGCAGGTAGATTTTCTTTAGTGCTCATAATCATTCCTAGGCTTGTGTAGGACACTTCAGCACTTCTTAGCACTGTTCCACTATGTAAAAAACACTGTTCCACACACACGGCTTCCAGTATTTACTCACTTTTCCATTGTTAGTGAAGCGTAGAATAAAACCGAGCAGGAAGCAGCATGGGATGTGGAATTGGGACACAGCGTCATAGAAGACCTGAAGCTAATCAACTTTTAAGATAGGAGGAAAATAGGGCAGCTATGTTCAACCCTTAAAAACTGCATGTGTAAGCAGCAGCAAAACTCAAGCATGTCACCATACGTGTCTACTAATGTCAGTGAATTAGAACAGTTTCATGTCTCATCTTCAGACGTGCAATAGAACCCAGAAAACAGTGTTACGGCTTTGCTTCTTCGGGTCTAAAAATAGCTGCCGACAAAAGGCTTTGGCAGCTTGGCTTTAATGTTCTGTGCCAAGAGAGCGCGGGGCCCGTGCAGCAGGCAGTCGCTCCGAGGGACGAACGTCAGGATACATACTGTGCGTGTGGTTTACTTTAAAGTCTGGTCCTATCGTTGCTGAATATACGTTTGTTAAAAGCACTTACAGTCACACCGAGAAACCATGTGGAGATCAGAGGGTACAAGGTAGAAAACAAACCCCTTCTGCTTTCCCCGTTTCAGTCACATTTTGTCCTGTATCACATCAGGATGTGATCTGACCAAAGAGGCTTAACCGTGGTGGGTGTAAAACCACCTCAAAATTCTGAGACTTTAACGCAACTAACAAATTGCCTAGTCTAGACAGAAGAAAACAAAAAGACAGTTAATGCCACCTTATACATAAAACATGACCTGAAAGCAGACTGAGTGATGAGCAGGGAGGAGAGTCACACCAAGGTCATCGTTCTAGGCGAGTTATACAGAATTTCTAAGCCAAAAAACAATCCATTAAGAGTGGCGACTGCAGCGTGCTGACAAAGCAAGACACATGCAACAACACAGCACACAAACAATTAACCCTACAACTGCACAACAACACATGTATGCGCACACAGATGAGTCACCACGGGTAAGTCATAGCCAGTGTTTTTCCACAGCCCTCCACGCACATCAGAGAAGTTTCCTTCCCTCAGACCGGTTCGTGTCGGTCAGACGTAGTTTTAAACGGTGTATTTTGCCCCAAACCAATCTTTTCCTGAACCCGCCCGAGCGGTTTTGTTGCCTAACCTAAATCAAACTACAAGTGAAAAAAAAAGAAAAGCAAAAAAGCAAAAAAGCTGTCTGACAGGAAGCCCGAAGGCAAACTTCTCCCACTACCACACATCGCCATCCAATCCCTGTCCCTAGTGCACATCGACTGCTCAGTACTTCACATTAATCCCCGTCACATCTCTGCTTGGTCAGATCTGATATTAATGTCATTTGTCTCCATCTGTAATATGCAGTGCCCACTATTATTTAACTCCATCATACCGATTTAATTTTCTAACCGGGCTTTAATTTCTGCTAAAAGTGCAAATCGGAGGATTCACTCTTTACGGCGTTATTTATGACTGTGAGAATTCAGGATGTGGCTGATAGACAAGTCTGTCTGATTCATCAGTTATGAATATTTCAAAACATAACAAAATGGGAATTTTCAGTTATTATGGAGGGCATCAATTACAGCTGCCCAATAATGTTAATAAATGTAATAATAGAGCTTGTTTAGAAAATGGGACATTTACAGCACCATCAAATTTCCAACAAAGCTTAGAATATCTGGGGAATAGGACTATTTTTTAGTCAAATTAGCTTGTATAATACTGCCTTACTGTGTATGAAACAAGCAGTTCTTTAAAATCTGTAAATGCTTCTTTTAAATGAACCAAAGTAAATTTGAAAAACATTATGTGACAACAAGTATGAATAAAAATAAATAAATAAAAAAAAGTAAAATAGGTCATTTAGCATACAATTTACATGTTTTTATTTTTTAATTGGTGCAACTCGAACTGTTTCTTTCTCTCACTCTGCGCCATTGTACTCATCTGAACTTCGCCAACTTAAAGCTACTGGACGCCGCCTAGAACGTCTCTCCAGGAAAACAGGACTTACTATTCACAAGGACATGTATCTCAGTCATATACAACACTATGAAGAAGCTATTCATCATGCTAAACCTGCTTACTACACCTCTGTTATTGAATCTGCTGAAGGAAACACTCGCACTTTGTTTTCTATATTGCATAATATTGTTAAACCCCCAGATACCTTTGCCATACATACATGCTCTGCCAACAAATTTATGGATTTTTTTCTTTTCTTTTTTTTTTTTTTTTTTACACCAAGATTGAGAATCTTCATCAACAATTGCCCTCGTCCTGTGAAATGGTCAATTGTTCTATCTGCATTTTTTGTCCTTCTCAACTGTCATCCTCTCTATCCAATTTTGAACTTCCCACAATAACTCAGCTATCTTCCATAATTACTAACTTAAAGTTATCATCATGTAAACTTGATCCATTGCCAACAAATCTTGTTAAACTCTCATTCCCGTCTCTTGCCCCACTGATTGCTAATATCGTACACTCCTCTCTTATATCTGGTTCTGTTCCTTCTTCTCTTAAAACTGCAATAATAACTCCAATACTGAAAAAGAATGGTTCAGATCCCTCCAATCTAAATAATTTCAGGCCAATTTCAAATCTCCCTTTCCTAGAAAAAAAATTCTTGAAAAGATAGTGGCTGCACAGGTTCATCATCATCTCATTGGAAATAACTGGTACGAACAGTTTCAGTCCGGCTTCCGTTCATGTCACAGTACAGAAACAGCCCTAGTAAAAATCACCAATGATCTTTTGCTTGCAGCTGATTCTGGACTTATATCCATCCTCATTCTCCTTGACCTTACAGCAGCTTTCGATACCATCTCCCACTGCATCCTCCTTCACAGATTAGCATCTATTGGCATCAATGGTACAGTACTCGCCTGGTTTACTTCTTATCCCTCTGGCCGCTCACAGTTTGTTCAATTACTCCCTCACAGATCAGTATCTACTCCAGTTAATTCTGGTGTACCCCAAGGCTCTGTCCTGGGTCCTTTACTTTTTATCATCCATCTCCTACCCCTAGGTAATATTTTTAGGAAGCATAACATCCAGTTTCACTGCTTGCAGATGACACCCAGCTCTACCTATCCTCCAAACCCACAGCTACTCTCCCACCCACATCCATTTCTGACTGTTTAAGTGAAATCAAGGTCTGGTTTTCTCACAACTTTGGCAATAAAACAGAATTCATTTTAATAGGCACCAGATCAAAACTGACTACAGTTCCAACCAGTCTTTCGTTATCCACTGATAACTCTGTTGTCACACCCTCCCCTCAGGTTAAGAGTCTTGGTGTCATTCTCGATAGCACTCTGTCCTTCACAGCACATATAAATAATATCACTCAGTCTTCCTACTTTCTTCTCCGTAATATTAACCGCCTTCGTCCCTCACTCACACCACACAGTACCGCCATATTTGTCAATGCTCTTGTCACATCTCGTCTGGATTACTGTAATTCTCTTCTCTATGGTTTACCTCATAAATCCCTCCATAAACTGCAGTTGGTTCAAAATACAGCTGCTCGTATTATTCCCAGAACTAGATCCACTGAACATATAACGCCTGTTCTTAAACAGCTCCATTGGCTCCCAGTTCACCTCCATGTCAATTTGTCTCTGAGGAGCTTCATGACTTTACTCCTCCATATCTATCCGATCTTCTCCATACATACTCACCCCTTCGTACACTCCGCTCTTCTTCAGTTTCCCTTCTGTCTGTTCCACCTGTTCGCCTGACTACCATGGGACTCAGAGCCTTTAGTTGTTCTGCCCCGAGACTTTGGAATGCACTTCCACTTGCTCTACGGACCACACACACCATCTCACCACTTTTAAATCACTACTCAAAACCCATCTGTTTAGAATTGCATACACCTGATCTGTCTTAGGCCATTTTTACCTTGCTCAGTTTTTATATTTGCTTTTAGACTTTTATGACTGTTTATGTCTAGATTCTATCTACCATGTTTGCTATATATACACATTTTTCTTATGTTTTTTATGGTATTGTTTACGTGCTACTGTAAGGTGACCTTGAGGGTCTGAAAGGCGCCTATAAATAAAATGTATTATTATTATTATGTTATCCCAGAACAGGTTACAAGGACCATCTTTAGCAGAAAAAAATGCCCATGAATATGCTGTAGTTGTGATAATTTACTGTCAACATCAAAATATTGAAAGGAGCCATATTCCTGGTCATGAGTAAGTACCACAGCACAGGCAGCAGGGCAGCAGTACTCACTGTGTAGACTGGGTTTCCTGCCTGCACCCTCATCTCAGTCAGCACCCAGATGCCATTGGTGAGCTTCATGGACTGATACAGCATGTCCTGACCGTCCACTGTGCGCTTGGCTATGGTGAAGATGTTGCTACCCTGCAGTTTGTTAGAGGCTGCATCTGTAGAGGAAGCATAATGAAACACTCTTAAATTGCAGGTTTAATCTAGTTTAGCAATTACTTAATATGGAGTTACTCACTGACTTCTGCCACGATCAGCGACTAAAACCATTATTAAAACGCACCAAATCATTACGGATTTCTTTTATTTCCATTTCTTAAAATTTCACTCCAGGCTGTCAGTGCAACAGACTCATTTAGAATTTTCCCCTCAGCCATCGTCTCACTCTTGTGCCCAAGCAGGACATGAAATGCTCTCTCTATGTTCATCAGGATGAAATTTAATCTTTGGGGGGGAAAATCTCCATTAGGCCATCATTAGGAATTCTTCTCCAGTTCAGCTGCTCTCACACTTGTGTAAAACTAAATTATCACACATAAATAGGGACTGCAGCTGATGAGTTCCCATCAAATACAATTTGCTTCATTACCGAGGATCTGATTCTGAGCTGTGGACTGTGCTGGCTACAGAAGCTACTGAATATGTCTGGATAGGATTTTTTTTTTAAGCAAGTGCACTCTCCATTCTCCAACCATCCTTCTTACCTGAGCTGAGATGACAGTCTTTGATCTGAAACTGGGCCTCACTGTCATTAGGAATGTCTTTCCATGTAGCAAGAAAAACTTGCCGCTCTGTGGAGGAGGAGATATAATTAGTGATGAGTGCATTGTCAGAGCACACAATCAAATGCACATCTGAAAGCATAGTCGATTTTTTCGTAAAGGAAAATGTACATACTGCATTAAAGAGGGGAAAAAAACAAAAAGTCCAAGTAATTAGTGAGCAGCTTAGCACAAGACTTCCTGTTGTTGTTCAGGCTCTGGAGCATTAAATCTCAGCCTCTGGCTGCAGTCCTGCTGCTAGCCCCATCAGAAAGCTCCACAGGGAGAAATGCCAACACGTTTTCACAGAATAAATCAAATGACCTCAAGAAACAAAACGTGAAAAAAAGAGGCAGAAAATATCACTGGTGTGCAATCGAGGAGTACTAGCTGTGCAGCCCCGAGATGTGAGTGAGTTCAAGCAGCTGGACACTTGCATACATCTACGTCACTGACTGCTTCACATGCGCCGAACAGTCACCTTCACTCAAACACTAACGTACGTGTCTATCACTGACGTCAGATGGGCTTCGGCCTTTTTAAGTGAAGAGATTTTGCCAAGGAACACTCACCCATCTTCCCGTCCTCTACAAACAGCATGCTGATGGGGTACTGGCAGCTGAAGTAGAATACGTCAATGTTGTTCTTAACAGCCACCTGCAAGAGTGATTACATCGAAAGAGGGGGAAGGGAGGACAAGCATGAAGCATTACATGAGTAATTACATTCCAAGTGCCCTCCAAGGATGGCCATTACTGCTTATGTGCACTGTCTACTAAATAACCAGCTAAAGTTGTTACGATAACTTGTGCATTCAAAAACACAAATACGGAGGTATTAACACGGTGGAGCCCAACAGTCTGAGGCCACTGCTCCGATTAAGAATTTGATTCAAATTTAATCCTTAATGTTTCATTACAAAATGTTAATACCAGCTTAACAATTTGACTGAAAAGCTCCATCTCCAATTTTCAGAATAACCACGTATTAGTTTGCCTCCTTTTACTTTAATGACAGCAGCCCTGGAGCCACTTGGAAATGGACACATTTGCTCAAAGCGGATAAACCATTTTATCCCAGCGTGATCTGACAATGATACAAAGAGTCGTTTTTGATAGCACACCGAGGCTTCGCTTCCTCAGTGTTCAAGTACCCGCAAATGTTCAGGAGTTTACATAACATGACAAAGGAGGAAGGTCCAGGACGGGGACCGTTGCTTGGTCTTCAGATCACTGTGGAAAACATCTAAGGTGGGTTATGGCTGCAGCAGTACAAATCCTTAACTACACAGATGCAGCCCACAGGGTTTCTCTCTTTACATACACTCCTCTGTCACAGCCACAAATGTGGAAATGGTAAATAGCAAATAGTATTTTTTTCCTTCCACTGCTATTTCTAAGCTAACCGAGTGTTTTGATTTTGTTTTTCTTCCTGACAAATGTTTTAAAGCTGCAAAACAGCTGAGTACTAGACAGCCTTGTTTTGACACAAGTTTTCAAGCCTTTTATTCTTTATTCAGGAAATTCTGCATCAGTGCTGAAGTTGCTTTTCTACCTCTCAGTGAAAAAAAACAAAAACAAAAAACAAAACTTGATTTGTTGATCTTGTGATGGTGTGCTCACTTACGCTGCGTCTCACCATGCTTTGGATGAAACTGATCCAGTTTCCGCACCCTGTTTTAGAGTAGTGTAATGCACGACCCCCTCAGAAACTTTCAGACATGACTTGACACAGAGAAATCCTCTCATCTCTCAGAATAACAAATTGACTTCTGACACTTTCACTTAGTTCTGAAGGCACATTTCTCACTATCACAATGCTACAAGCCTGGAAACTTGAAAAGGAGCTATTTTTATAGCAACCAAGGAATATTTGCTAGTTTATGTACTTGATTCAACTTTTAATGAGCACATCACATCCACCTGAACATTTCCTAAAGCACCAAACTCCCACTACTGGCAGGTGGACATAGAAATACAGGGGAAAAAAAAACAAAAAAAAAAACTTTTGGACTCCACTTTATAACATCATTACTAAAAGTCGTGTTCATAACTGGCCCCTCACCTTATCACCAAAGATCTAAATATAATCAAATTAACAGTCTACAAACAGCCTTGAAATATGATTTACAACAAGATATAAATAAACATGAAAATGAGAAAGATCACAACAGAAGACAGTGTTAAAAATAAAATCTGAAAACTGTCCAAAACAACAACCACATATAAAATTATAAAAAAAATGTGTTGGCCACAGGCTTTAAACAGACAATTCATAGTCTATGCAAGGAAAAACTACAGGACACAGAAACACTCTAGCAACTTGTGGTTGAAAGCGAGCACACGAAGTAACAAGCGTCAGCCAGTGATACTGATCGGGCTGTTGAACAAAGAGGTGCTGAAAGAAGAACAGCGAGTTCAAACAGAGCATGGCAGAAGAATGGCTCATGAATTATTCATTACAGGGCATCTTATTCCTGAGTGCAACACAGGACAGCACAAAAAAAAAAAAAAAAAAAAAAAAAGACCACAAAGCTCCATTCTGATCTAGCGGTCTATTAAAAAGGGTTAGATGCCCAAGATGAGGGGGTCTGACATCTACTGTAGAGAAATGAAATAAAGAAAAAACAAACTTCCAGTCTAATAGTATCTGACACACGGCCTTCAAGTTAATCTACTGGCAGCACAATAGTTTCCAGCTCTGTAAAGTCCCCTTTTATGGACAAAAAGACGCAGGAGTAGCTTGCCATTTTTCAGGTAAAGTCTCCACTGCAGCATTATTATTATTTGGATGAGACTCAGTTAACTGCTGTGTCCAGATGTTGCCAGCGTACGAGTGTAAGAAACAAACTGCTTCGACAAGTAAATAGTTAAAAGAGCACTCAGAATATTATGTGACACCTTCATCACAACAAAATACAACACATATCTCAGGAGATGTCAAACCCACAACAGTAACCATCAAAGCGGGGCCGTGAGGCAGCACCGCAGAAAGGTTAGCGAGGCTACTGAGGCCAGGAGAAACAAAAGAGCCATGTGCTGTGAGACCGCTAATGACCAATCCCACCTCCATCGCCCCCTAAGGCGCTCTTATCTTCCCTCTCCAGCTGCACACAGCACCCATCCACCATGCTGGCCAGTTAAAAGAGCCGCCCTAATCAAGAAACAGACAGGCTCTGCCGTTTTTTTTTTTTTTTAACATTTTCAACAAATCATTATGGCTCTGAAGTCTGTTTTACGCTTTAATCACATTACAGTTTACAGTGTGGGAATTCAGCAGTATAACTTGACTAATCAGTTAGAACATATGGTCATATCTTCGGGTCAGTGCCTCAAAAGACAATGTGAAGTCCACTGGATATATCAGGTTAAATGATTCATAAGTTAAAATTTTGTGAACTTTAATTTAGAATTTGACAGATTAAGCTGAGTAATGTTTCTGTTTAATTATGAAAAACCTTAAATAACCATGCCAAATCCATTTAAACTTACTGAATCTATGCAATGGGTGTCATAATATAAAGTCAAATTTCAGGACGATAAAGTGTTGAAAATTCAAAAACAGTGGAAATATGTAACCACTTATTCCGATTTGTTCTCGACACCAGTCATGTGTTTGATAGCTTATGTTACTGCCACACTGTGACGCTGAAAAGTTCAGCCAAGTTTGGATTCATGGAAAACGAATACAGAAGCAAGGACAGAATAACACTGTCATTTCAAGCAAAACAAAAAGTAGCAATGTCATAAATAATTCAGGGGGAATGAACACAAGTGAAGGTTATACCTGCAAGTTGTTAAGAGGCTCCATCTTCATGACAGGTCCCACAGTATTGAGGGGAAGAGTCACTTCAATACTCTGGTTTGGGCTGAGAGGAGTTAGAACCTGCAGTGGACCAGCTGGAGCGAGACCAAAGCTTAAGCGAGACAAAGAAGAGAAAAAGGCAAACATGAGCATCCATTGCAGGGTTTGCTCAAGGTCTATCGTATCAAGCTTCAATCTTGTGAAAACCCTGTACGGATTATTAGCTGGTCTTACCTGTTTCTGTTAAACTGTATAGCAAAATCAGTCATGACACTCATAGCTTTATTGGTGAGGGTCATCTCCATTTGGATGACCCCAGAACGGCGGGCGAAAGTGCCTGATATCTCCAAGCCCTTGGCCTTCAAAGCTGGAAGCCAAACCTTAACAGAGACAAGATCATTTATTTTCTGAAGGATCTCTTCTGTTTTTTTTGTTTTTTTTTATCTTTCCCCAGCTTATATAAACTTACAGTTTTGGGGGCGCTGTAGGCTCCCATAGGCATACCAACTCCCCCTCCGAGATCAAACAGGTCATCCAGACCGCCGCTGACAGGGGCACTGAAAGAGGCTGGCATTGCAGCTGGGGGAGCACCAAAACCAGCCCCAATCTGTGGGTTACACAGCAACATGTTCACATTCAATGTCACTTTGTACTGAGCAATCAAAGGCCAACAACAATTCTGAAAAATGACTTACAGCAGGACTTCCACCAAGGTCTCCTCCAAGCTGAGCAGAATGAAAAAGCACAGAAGTAATTGAAGTTATTTAGTGCAGTATTAAATTATTTTCTGACAAGTTTAAAGAGGTGGATTGAGGGGTGGGGGGTGGAAGTCTAAAATGTCTTTCAGTGAATGATGACAGCTATGGGGTTTATATCATTATATCAAGTAACAGCAAAAAGGAGATAAAAGAACAGTAAGACTCCTTTTATGTACTTCACTTTTTACCATCCACAAGTTCTGCCTACTGGTTGTTGAAATCCAAGAGCTTTTTGTTAAACTGCTGCTCAATAAATAGGTGTACTGTCATTGCGACTTCACACTGTGACAAAGCTAAACTACTGTGCACGGAAAGAAATTTGACCAAAAACACAGGTGTGAGTCATTAAAATCTCACCTACAGGGAGTGTGGGTGGGGGGTGGGGGGGGACTGACAGTGCAAAGTGCAAACAGACTAATATCACTGTGGGATGACTATTCAGAGGGGACACGGTGGCACAACAGGGGACAAGAGAAGGGTTCAAGACTGGTGCTGGCCTTTAGTGGTCCAGCACGGTCCCCTGGACCAACCTCAGTGGGGCTGTAATCTGGGGGCGATGGGGATTGATGTGGGAGCTGAGGTGACTGAGGAGTGTCCATCCGCAGGGGAATGGGCGGCTGATTGAAAGATGAGACACCACAGAGCCCAGAGATAAGAGATGGACTTAAGGATTTGACATCATGTTTACGACATATATCAGGACAATAAAGATGATAATGATGAATGAAGAGATTTAGGTACATTCTCAAAACAAAACAAAACAACAACATAATAAAACTGTTTTTATATTCTATAATGGCCTGATATGGTTTATAAATGTTAAGCCCTCCCCTTCCACGTAGTTACCGGCTCAGACTCATCCCCCATCTGCAGGTGCAGCATTGAACAAAGGGAATAAATACAAGAGTCAAAAGAAAAAAGGCACCAAAAGGTAGAAAAGGACACAATACAAGGATACAATAGCTGCAAGCAGTGATGAGGGGGAGGCCAAGCAGTCGCCATGGCAACTTGAGCTCATCATGTCAATTTTTCCCCCCTGTTATTAATGTGTTGTTCTATCAGTGGTCAGACAACTTTCAGATGACATGGAGAGTCCATACATCAAGTCTGGTGGCAATATATCAAACACTGAGATTTTGAAAAATCTGAATGTGCCTGGATCTGTCCCAATTGGAAAAAAATGGCCTGTAAAAATGTTTTGAAACTTCTTAAAATCCAGTATGTCAAAAGTAGCCATGAGCATTGATAAACTTGGCTTTATCAAAGTGATTCCCTGTTTTTCGCATAAATGGATCTTCAGCTGCAACCTACTGGTTACAGTTGAGGCACAGCCATAAAACTTTGTGGAAAGAATCAGTCAACACTTCTCCATTTAGTGCACCAACATTCACTTCAATTGTTTACCAGAAGCGGCTTGTATGCATGTTACATGGCTGCTTGGCCCCCTGTTATCGTTACTGGGCGTCTTTAATGTTAAACCTCTGGGTGAAATAAACAGCCTTTCAATTTCACTTAAATAATCATGTTCAGAAGACATACCAGGCTGTCAAGTCCTCCTCCAAGAAGGTCCATAGCACCCATTTGCATGCCACTAGAGGCTGGTGGTGGTGGTCCAGTGGTGGTGGGAGGTGTCAGGTCGAGATTGAGAAGATCTCCCAGCAGGTCTCCCTGGGATGGGATGACAGCCGGAGGGGCATCAGAAACTGCAGCAGCAGAAGCTGTGTCAGGGCTCTCACTCTCCCCACTGGTAAAAGCAAGGGGGGGGGGGGGGGGGGGGGGGGAATGATGTTTAAGCCATATGCATTATGACAACTTTGGTTATTATGAAGCCCCTAATTTGTCATTAAACTCCTGATAAAACTCAATCGAGTTCATATGAATAATGGTAGATGGATGTAATGAATTACATCCGAAAGAAGGAACAAACAAAGAAATGCTCCACAGCTTGGCACTATATGCAAGTTATACTCAGCAGATTTTCTTGAAAGCAAAACACCATAGTTAAGAGGGCAGTTCCACTCAAGTAAACTAAGCCCTCTGCCTGCAGTGTCAAAGTAATTAAAGTCTATGACTCACGATTCAGTACTGCCAGGGAGTCTCTTGTGCTGAACTCCGCGGCTGCCCTCAACAAAGGCACTGGGAGGCTTGTGGTAGACAGAGGCCAGAGTACCAATGTGGCAGATAAGTTCCTCCAGCAGTGTAGGCTCAATCAGATCTGTCTCCTCAGAGATCAGCGGCTTCTCAGCCAGAACCACCTCTTTGGCAGCCACAGGGTCTGTGGAGAGCAGACGCCAGTAGATGTAGCCTCGGTCTCTTAGATCTGGGTTATCAGAGTCCTGTGAAAAAGGGATGAGTCATAAGGAATGTCTTTATGTTGTATGTTTAATAAATACTTAATGTTCGACTCTGTCTTGGCCCAGAAGTTATACAAAGATATCAAAAACGGAGTTTGCCTTAGGGTAGTGGTAAGATTTGGATAATGTATGAGGCAATCTGACACTGTACTTTTTTTCTCAGCATAGAAAAGCACAAAGTTCCCAGGGTTCTAAGAAAATCAAGTAAGCTTAAAAGTTACTTCAGTGAATAGCCAATATATTCATTCTTTGAAGTTGCGAGGCACATCGTCTCTACATTGCTGCTTTCTGCTAGCCTTTTACAAGAAAAAATAAATGTTTGTGTGCATAAAAATTGGACTTAGGGGTGAAATTACCATTTTCTTTTTTGCATGTTTGCCAATAGTATACACAAGTACTGGAAAAATAAAAATAAATGAATAAATGTAAATCTGTGAGAGGATTATAAAAGGTCTGGATTTTGGAACAGAAATAGGAAGTCCCTTTTAATAACGTTTAAATGACACAACTAAAAGAAAAAAGAAATAAGCAACAAAGTTCAAAAAGCAGACAATAAAGGATGCGCTGACAGGAAAAATAGCATGTATGACGTAGACTGCTTATTCCCCCGCCCCCCCTCACCTGTGTGGCTAGGCTTAGCACCTGCTGCACCAGCTCTTGGGTCTCCGTTGGCTTTTTCAGGAACAATTTGACGATTGCAGTCAGGAGCTGCAACTGCACCTAGAGGCCAGTGAGAACACCAAATGTGTTACAAATGCTCACGCACTGCTTTTAAAAGCAAGTGAATAAATGATCATTAAGATGTACCTTAACACTGTGCGACAGTTTAAGACACGCAGTGAGGTTTTAACATGTTTTACATAAATGACACACCTTTCTAGCAGTAAATAGTTTAAGACTATTTTACACATGCACTGCACAGCACAAAAAACAAATTGTTTAATATCTGACTGGTTAGCTCAGACAATACAGTCCCTTGTGTTAGGTCTGCGTAATGTTCACAGAATACACAATGAGTAAGTGCGCTTAACGTGTCCTTTTTCCTTCATCAGTCAATAATAAAAATGGAATATATTTCCAAGGCAATAATATGGGAATCAATCATTTACTTAGGGAGAGTCTAACACCAAGCAAAGCTGTGTAATCCGACAGTGAGCTGTGGCAGAAAGATCTTCAGAGTAAAGGCTGGCGTTTCAACAAATACGCCCCTGAGCCACATATAAGAAGTGACACACTGAAATATTGTAAAGCCTTCTCATTAATCACGGTTAGTCACAAGAAATTTTGTTCCACTGTTTCTTTATTTTTTCTTATTTTAATCATTGAGCAAGCTCACTAAAAAGAAAAAAAGGTCTCTGGTACTTTCAAAATGGTTTATGCTTTCTCATCCTTTGCTACAGCTAACCAGTGGTTTTAATGATTTCCTGCTTGAAAGGACGCATCTGTTACTCCCAGCACTGATGGCAAATTATTACTGCAGCTTCCATTAAATATTGACTTTTTCAAATAACAACCTCCCCACACCCTCCTAAATACACCTGAGTGCTTTCATCGTGGAAACCCTCCAAAAAGCTCTCCAGCAGCTCATCAGCATTGTCGATGCGCTCAGCGTACTCTCCTACAATCCAGATCATGGCGGCACGCGCCTCCGGCTCATCCAGAGAGTCCAGATTTTCACACAGAGTGGCAATCACACTCTCGTACCTGCAAACAGTGACACAAAGCATCAGTGCATCAGATTCAGAGACACTTAAACGCAAGACTGACAAAATGCAAATTGCAGTTATTTTCTTAGAACAGCATTCATCTGTTTGTTGCCGAGATTGACCAAAATAACTATAATAAAATCTGATCAAACAACCACATGTCTGGCTTGTAATACGTGGTAGCAAATAACTGCCTACTTTCATATCCAGCAGACATAGAACAACATTAACACTGCTTTGGAGTCGTGTTTTCTGGCACCCTGACAAATGTAAATGTATTATTCACTCTCCTTTTAGCTCTGTTTCCTTGTCTTTCGCAGGCAACATGCCAAACTATGAAGTTTTCTGCAGTGGTTGGTGAATTTCTGATCTGCATAAAATGCTTGATAATAATTTAGTCCATTTACATATTGCTTTCATTAAAAAAAATGCTACAGCACAAATGCCTAATTAATAGAAAATCCAAAGGTTGTCCTGGGCAGTGACTCGTGTCGCTCAACGCACAAGGCATGCTGATCTGGAAACATTGCAAAGCTGCTCCCTTAGAGGCTCACAGCCTTGCAGCTGTGTAGGCACTCCCCTGAATCCACAGCCAAAGTTGGACTCCAGACAAACCAACATACCCTTTGAGCCAGGTACAATCAAGTACCGTCGACTACAAGCAGGTTTTTAGAGGGAAACACTTTGTCTTTATGATCAAAAGGTTTTCATTGCTTATTTAAAGATCAAGAGGAAATGAATGATGAGGTGACTACATGTGCATAACAGCATATGTAAATAAGGGTTATAAGTCTTTGTCATACATTTGATAAATGTGAGGATTATTCATATAAACACAGAGAGAGTTTTAAGTAAAGTGGAAAATGTGAAAACAAACATGTCCAAGAAGAAACCTACTTGTTAGGGTACTTGCGGAAGATGTCCTTGATGACCACAATGGCCTCTTGCACCACATAGTTGACCTTAGTCTGGATGAGGTCTAGCAGTGTGCTGACACAGCGCTCGGCTGATTGCTAACAAACAGAGAGAGAGAAAGAAAAAAATGACTGGTGTGCAGATTAAGTAGTTCAGTAAGTGTTCTTGTATAAAAAAATAAAAAATAAAAAAAAATTGTACTTGATTTTAATGTGGATGAGATTCTCTTGAAGGACATCTCCTTGAGCCTTGACACATCGCTTTCTACAGTCCTGCTACTTTTGTATTACTCCCTGAAAGTCTCACTCTAAACATGCTGGATCTCATCCACTGTGTCTAAACAGTACATTTTTTAAAAGAAGATTTTATTTCGGGTTAGGGTTAGTGGGTGGTCACTGTGTTGGTGGGTGCACAATTGCATGAGCAATGCTATGTACCACAGCTCAGCTCGTGTCTGCTGAAAGTTGTCCCTCAGACACCTCAGGTCATTTTAGCAGAACTTTGCATTGACAGTTGGATCCCAGGAGACAAATTCATGGTGTACAACTCTATGAATGTTAATATGCTGGCATGCTACTCTGGACTTGATGCACTGCCTTCAGGCTGTGACAGTGTGGGCTCTTCTACTGAAAACTGCTCTTCGGTCTCTGGGTCACAGCCAGATTCCCAGCGATGATCCTTGACATGAAGGTTGAGTCAGTTTGACACAGGATTTGATGTTTGCTCTCTGTGCGAGGTGCTAACAGAACCGAGTTGACAGCCGTGGAATCAGCAATGGAGTAGAAAGGGTTAGAATAGAGGAAAGAGGAGAGCAGGAGAATACAGAGTGTGGGGTCTATGGTGAAATTGCAGCCTGCAAGTGGTTAAAGCAGGACTTCCACCAAGTCATACTAGCACAGCATGAAGCAGCAGAGCGGTTCATCAACACTTGCTTTTTGTTTGTTTTGGATTTCTTTTTTTAAACAGTCATGAATATTTCCTGATGCACAGTGCTAGATAACATCTGTGTAGTGCGCAGAAAATGATTTCATTGGTTTTACTGAAGATTAATTTCACTTCACAATGAAACCACATTTTAAATGTCAACGGTAACAGGTTCTATTGAATCCTGTGCTGGATACTCATACTTCCCCAAAATGGAAATATTAATAAGCTGTAGTTCAATTTGTCTGAGGAACTAACACATAACAATGCCATGATGACAGCACCACCTTGTGTTTGAAACTCCGTCTTACTGGTTGGTGGCAAGTAGATTAACTATTTACAGCACTGTGATCTTCAACTACCAGCGAAGTGAACACACAAACCTAGGCATTCACTATGTAGCTAACACAAATATTTAACCAATGAAGCGTCTGATGACATCACCTTCGCTTACCTCAACTTTGATGGCACAGCGGCCAATGGCTCTGACCGCTTTACGCACAAAGTCCACATCCACCTCAGTGGCATATTCCTTCAACTCTGCCAGCACCTACAGCAGGACAGATGTGTGTCACTCACTGGATTCTATTAAATAGATTTATTCTTGGGAGCATCCTTAGATAATGCTGCATTATAGATGTGGGTTTCTTACCTGAGCAATATTGGCTTGAGATGCTAGGCGAATCATAATGTCCAGCTTCTCCAGTTTGACGTAGATGGGGTCATTGTACTTGACAAAGAAAACCTTCATTTCGTGTTTCAGGATCTCTGGGCTGCAATGACACATTAAACATTGCTTGTTTACAAAGTAAAAAAAAAAAAGGAGTCTAACTGAAATATGACAGTTTATTAAAGACGTGGCAAAGAGACCCTCTCCTCAGGCTTACCGTCTCTGGACAATGAGATTGATGTTTCTCAGCGCCACATACTGCAACTCAGGCTCAGCAGAGAGGAGTGTAACCAGTGGAGGAGCGAGCTTCTTCAGTAAAGTGCCATAATAGTCCAAGTCTTTGGGCAGCATCTCCATGAACTTCATTAAAACTTTAACCGCTGACAACACCACTGCAGAGTTGGCATGCGAGAGCCGTGGGGTCACACGCTCACAGATGCTAGCAGGTGTTATTAATGTTGGAAAAGGAAGAGCAGAAAATTAAAACTAATCCACAGTGAATAGAACTTAATGACAAGCACAAGGACTAAGCCGTCTCCTTACCTTTGGGACTCCCGGTCATCACGAGGTGTGTAATTGGCCAGACAGTCAAGAATGAATATCTGTCCCCACTCTGTGCACTCATTAAGAGCTGTCAGCAACTTGTTTATGGTCTGAGGGTTCAGGTCCATTAGATTACTATTGGGATGAGACTCAGCAATCTCAGACAGCGCTGCTACTGCATTTGCGACAACCTACAAATGAAGACAAAGCCACAGATAAATGCTAACAGGAAGAAAACCATGCCCACTTACAAAAGAGATCACTGACATCATGTTCAACATCTGCACGCCAACAATGGGCTTATCAGTGAACGATAGAGCTATGGCTTGTAGGCAGCTCTGTCACATGCAAGAAACATGGCTGGCTCAACAGCCAGCTAAAAAGGCTTCGTTAAAAAGTCGTACCATAGGGTTGGAGTCAGAGATGAGATCTTTAAGGGTGTCCAGGAAGCCCTGATCCTCCACCAACTGGGCATTGATATCATGAAGCTTTGCTACACAAACAGCAGCCGTCTTCCTCACATATGGGTCTTCATCCTTCAGACATTTTCTCAAAGGCTCACAGAGGTACTCTGTGATCTTGTCCACACGGATGCAGCCCATGGTACGAACAGCAAGAGCCCGGATGAGAGGGTTGGGGTCTTCACAGTCCTAATGGGTGATTTAATGAGGTCAGAAGTTCTGTTGCAAATATTTTATTAATTTCTAAAGAATCCTGCATTACACAAGCAATTTTTAAATTTGATTTAACTCTTGTTTGTATCAAAATCCTTGACCATGTAAAATGGTCCACAATATTTCTGTCCCAAAATTTAATTAATTAATTTAAAAAACAAAAAAACAAAAAACAGGAGTCAAAGATCACCTAAAAAGCTGATCATTTCTTACAGCATCTACATATTTATGACAAACTGAGCTTTACCTTCACAAAGGTGTTAACAGCCATGATCGCCATGTCTGGCTGGCTTTTTGCGTAGTTCATCAAGTAGAGGTAGACCAGCTTCTTCAGTTCCAGGTTATCTGTCTGCATGCAGTTCACAACATCTGGGAACAGAGCACTGAAGGAGAGACGAGCTGTTATACAACTTATGACTCACAGTGAGAGCTCATGTATGCAGTTCTACTCTACATTTGTAGACATGATTTTCACTGATATTTTCCCCTCTAACTCACCTGACATCCTTGCCCACCGTCATGGATGCAATGACCTTCTTTACAGCCTCCTTCTTCTTCTCTTTCTTATCACTATTGAGCTCTGCTTTGAGCTCAAAGATCTCCCCTGTACACAAGAGACAGAGATAGGATTAAAAACATGAAATGGTATAAATGTCCATGGCTAGAAAAAAAATGCTGGGCGAGTTGATTGGTCAACACCAGTCCTGTTTGGGTCAGTGACCTGTGAAGCAAACTGGCTGAAAAGCACTTCTATTTTACTCCACTAAATTTATTTTAAAGCTTCAAGCACACCCTTCTTCTGATATGTGTAGATGTATAATAGAAAATATAAACTATTATTAAATGAACTACAGTATTTAGCAATAATTAAATTGTTCTTTTTGCGAATGTGTGATTGATAGGCCTGGGAGCCCAGTGGGGGGAGGGGCATCTTTTAGAAACATCTTAATTAGAAACATCTTATTGCGTAATCCAACTGGTACACAAATAGGATGAAAGTGCTTTGTCAACATTAAAATGTGCAAACTAGACAGTGGACGCACTGGCTGACATTTTACAATTCTCTGTCAGAAAGCTGACTGGCTGTCAGCTGTAAGCATAATGAACGCGGTGCAAGAGCTTTTTCTCCCACAGACAGAACAATGGAGTGGGTTGTAGAATAAACACCTAGACCTGTAGTTTTCATCTAAATACTTCTGGGAGGTTGCTATTTCCTTAACAATTATTTCCTTGAATTATCTAAAACCATAATTAGTTTAAAATGTAATCTTTTCATTGGAGAGTGAATGAGTTCATCAGCAAATGTTTACAGAAGCACTTATGTTGCTGCTGTAAACCTTTCAGCAGTTTAGCGAAACCAATTCATACAGTTGCCCTACAATTAGCATTGCACTGTAATCACATTACTATACTAAACTCAACAGCCACATTACAGTTACAATAATGTCATTATCTGCACAATGGGTGCACAAAGATATCAAACATGTCTTTTTCATCCTGCACATCTGTGCTACATTGAGCTTATCTCAGACATGTGCAGAGATGAGGAAACGCAGGACTTTGTGTAAACACAAAGCTAGTAAAGAACAGTGTTATTAAAGCAGAGTGTATACAGTGTCTGTCAAATATAAACACAAAAGGAGTGTGTTTGCCTATTTGTGGTGAATTGTACACAGAATTTTTTATTTTTTTTAATTTGAGAATCACGTTTAATTTAGTTTTTATTGCAGTCTAACTCAGCTGCCTAATTAGGGTACAAACTACACACTGCAAGAAAACTGCAAATTATAAGCTTAAATTTGAATCGGCAGACTTCAGTGTTTCCCAGGCAAATTAATACTCAAAGTCTCTTTTGCATGTGAGCTCCACACTGCACAACACAGCATCAGGCAGATCCAACGGGGGGAAGATTTTGAAGGAAACTTGTTCTTATGTCTCAGGTAATCCTTAAAAACCAAGGAGTCTGGTACACTATCATTTACTAGCATCTGTTTATATTTCTTAAGCCCTGTGTGAGAGAACAAAGAGGGCTTCTAGACTTTCCCAGAGCAACATTGTGTGAGGGGAGCTGCTGAAATACAAGGAGGCCTAGCAGTTATCTCACTGAGAGCTAATTCTCACTACGTCTTATCTGATATACAAAAGCCAAAGCTCTTGTTCTTGGGAACAACTTTGATACAAAGCTGTGAGATGACATCTTTAGGTACATTTTCTGTTTTGTTTTGTTTGTTTCTTCCTTACTTAAATCTATCTTATAGTTCGGTAACATTCCTAGTTATACCACAGTATGCTTGCTCTTGAAACAAGTAAATGTGCTTGGTTTCATAGACTTGAAGTTAGTAAATACATGCCAAATCATTTTACTGGGAATCTACAGAACTTTTTTTTTTATCAGCGAGAAAAAAAACATCCCAAAGCACTCGCATAAATATAATGTGTAGGTACCAACAACAATAATTATAATCTTGCACTAAGGAGTTTACCATGTTAAATCTTCTAAAGAACAAAGTTTCAAACCTTTCTTGGTAGTGGTGAAGTACTTGGAGTCCGTCATCTTGGATCCAAATTGTCGATTCTCCTGCAAACGAATGACAGGATGAGAAAGATGATAGCGAAATCTTTTCCTGACTGGAAACTTGGAGCATCACGAGAACAACAGGAAATACTAGAAATGCAAGCACAGGGAAATAAAAGGAATTCCTGTCTTCTTCTGAATAAATGGTAGGGATCTATCGGAAATCAAAACAATGGATTCTGTTAAGAAATCAGACACTAATATCTTCTCTTTACAAAAAAAAAAAAAAAAAAAATCATCTTGGTCAGCATGTATGGGGCCAACAATAACTCTTGTCAGCCAACATTAAATGTTTTCTTCTGGGTATCATTAGCTATACCTCCTCATCCCGTTGCCCTCGAGGCACCATTTCATTTTATTTTTACTTTTCTTTTAAGTTTAAGGTACAAAGATGCCTGCTTGACACATTTCAGAGAAAATTGTAAAATATTAAAATACTATTGGAAAAATAAAACCTGTGTTTTTACATGAAATTTTAACATTTTTGGCTTATGGACAGCTGGTCGTTTTTAGGAGGTCTCCACAACAGATCATCTGCCTCCATCTCACCCAATCCCTAGTATCCTCCTGTCACACACTCCATCCATAAATCTCGTCTATAGTCTCCGTCTGTTCATCCTGCCTGGAAGCTTCATATTCAACATCCTTTTCCCAATGCATCCACAACACCTCAGCCTTCTTTCTAACTTTGACTCCAAGCTGCTCGACCTGAGCTGTCCATCTGATGTACTCTTTACTAATCTTATCCATCCTGGTCAATCTAAATGAAAAGACACGTTTAATTCTGCCACCTTTAGCTTGGCCTCCTGTCTGTTTGTCAATCCCACCATACATTCTTTCTGTTGTATTCTGTCACTAATCAGCCCTGACATCTCAACTACACCCATTCCACCCTGCCTGCACCATCCCCTTCACCTTTCTTAAGCACTGGCCAATGTTTAGGTTGGCATCAGGTATTTAAACTCAACCACCTACAACTAGTAGCTTAACTGGACAGCAGTTTATGTTTAACATATATATGGCTTGTTCATACTAACATGTGGAATTTGTCTCTTTAAAGTCTTTCTGATATGGAAATAAGTTAGTGTTTCCTTGACTATGCACTGAATATCTATTATTACTGTGTTACAAATATGTAAAAACACTGCTGCAGTGAATAAACAAACCCATAATGATTTCATTAATCCCACTTATATTCAGTTCAGTCAAATGGTAGAACACAGAAAGAGAAAATTCCTTCACAATATTCCGCAAAATAACCCTTTAGGCTCTTCAACACACGTCTACATTTATGAATGAATCCTGTTAGACTGACATGTTAACTTGTTATTAATGGTACTGAAAAACACATTAACTAGAGCACCGGGTTTCAGGTACCAGTCGACATCCGACAAGTCGCTAACTAGCCATAAGTTAACCAAAACCGAGCCCAACTGTCGACGTAGTTAGCAATACGTTAGCCGATTACGATCCGTTTGTACGATAAAGCACACTGCTACCGCCCTAAATTGACACCGAAACTCTCGTGTACTCTTACGTAGCTTCTGATCTTACAACATAAGTATTTAACAAAAGCTGTCCTTACACAGATAGATAAAACACAAAGTTGAGAAAATGTTCTCTACTTGGCTAGCATTAGGCTAGAACAGCATTAGCATAGCTGGCTCGAGTCTGTACGACAGAAGGCACACGTAGTTGAGTAGTTAACCCAAAATGAGCTAAATTGCAGCCGATATTTGCGCATTTGAAAGTGCATTTCAATCCACTACTCACGCATAACTGATTTGCCCACTCCTGCATGTTTGCAGCAGTTAGAGTAGATGAATGAAGCTAATGCTAAAGGATAGCAGCCTGGTGCAGTGTGCCTGTCAGTGTCAGCTAGCGCCTGACCACTTCTCTGGCTAGCAAAGCTGAGACATGACCTTCTAAGTAGGGACTTAAGGAAGCCTTTGCCGGGACAGTTAAGCTCTTAATCTGTCGGGGTAATTAAGACCTTACTCAACGAATTAGCGTACCTTCTGGCGTTAAAATTAAACTCGCCATACAGTGAATTCAGCAAGCACAAATATCTTACCGTGACAAGCGTAGCAGTTACTGTGATGGCCTTCGTCCCCTCCTACTTGATTTACTTCCGTCTTTTAACAAAATAACAACAGGCAGGCAACGTCAGCTCTCATTCATGCAGGGCTGGTCATAATGAGACAAAGAAATTCAGGAACTCTGTCAACGCTGTGCGCTTTTCTTTTTAGCTCCAATCCGGCTACTTAAATCTACATACAGAGTAGTTTTTTGGGAAGTTGAGGAAAAACACTACCTAAATACAATAAATAAAATCTATGGCCTAAACCTTTCGACTGATAATATTATGCCAGTGTTTTGTGTATCAGTTTATACTGTATTGAGATAGCAAGTGTTTATGTGCATAAATGAGGCGTTAAATGAGGATCACCAAATACTAATTTCTACAAAAAGATAGCACTTTGGTCCACCGTTGCATGACAGCAAAAAGGTCCTGCTGTCCAGTCATCTCTGAATGGTCTACATTCTCTCCCTGGGTGCCATATTCTAAAGACATGTCAAGTTAACTGGTGATTTTAAATTCTTGGTGTGAATGGTTATCTGTGCCTCTTGCCCTATGACAGCTGGGATGGGCTCTAGCTCCTAAGGCTCTAGTTTCCAGACTGACTAAACACTGGAAGGTTTAAAACAAAAGTTTAAAACAAAAATGTTTACAATATTTTTGAACTTATAATTATAAAAGACTATGTAGGGATTAGCTGAATTATTTTATCCAAATAAATAGTAATAAAAATTGAACATTTCAAGCACATTGTGAGGAGAAACAACTGCAGCATTTTAACTCCATTTTGAACGTCACGAAGCAAAATCTGCAGGACGCATTGCCATATTTAGTCGTGTCTTACTTATGCAACTAATTATTTATTATGTATAAAAATATAGTGAGTAACACTGTGCATGAAGAATAACAGAAGCACTTCTTTGCTTTTCTCTGACATGCACTGTAGCACAGAAAATCCAGTCACTGCTGTGCCAAAAGCTACACATGAAAAAATGGCCAGAGCATCATCATAAACTTCAGAGCAAAAGATTTATTACAAGAACAATTTGACAGCATTTTCAAATTCAGAAAAAAAAAAGTGAAACATTGTAGTATTGGTATTTCATACACACAAATTCCACAATGTCAAGCAATCTGTACATTTAACCAAAGTTTTAGTGAAAATGGCATCTGATCACAAACATTCGGATTTTGCTGATTGGGGCAAAATCCAAATGTTTATGAACATTTCATAAAATCCTCTGTAGGCAGAAAGAGCGGATTAGGACAATCAATCGTTTTAAGATTGTAGAAGTCATGGCTCAGTTAGCCTGTACATTTAAAACACCAAATCGGTGTTCGAACAAGCCAAAACAAATGTAAAATAAAAAGAATTAAGAGTACATGTGTAATGTGTTTATACACGCTAAACTGCCCACCGGCTACATATTGCAATCAATGTCGCTCTAACAATACTGATACATCATGAATCATTTGTAGCAGTGAGGAGTCAACACATGATAAAATTACTGTATCTTTAAGAGATGGGACACCATATAAATAAGTTCACTTTGCCTTCAAATCACTCTCATTTTTAACTAACAACATTTCCACTGATTCTGTCTGTTGTCTCGAACTTGAGAAACAGATGTCATGTGAGCCCATGAAAGCTGATTTCATAAATAAATAAATTAGACCAGCACTACTTCCCTCTTTACTTCAAATCTGTACATATTCCCATACAGTATGTACATAAAGATATACACACTCTCCATTCCCAGGCCATGCTCTGTTAGTGTCCAGCAAAAACGATTTTATCAACATTTTCTTTTCTTTGCCTCCACATTGTGTGGAAAACAATCATCAAATATTAATATCAGTTTTTCCTTCACTCAAATTCAGAAGCTCTTGAGATTCTATGGTTTCTGCAGCCCACTAAACAGTACAACTGCTTTCCAACTTTACACCCTTCAACACATGCAAAATACCAAAAAAGCTAGTAATGCAGGCTCTGTAGCTGGAGTCTGGCTTGTCATATTGATGACGATTGTGTGAGAGCTTCACAAAGTAGACTCAGTTTCCAGTTACAGTATCCATTATTCATGCACCCCTGCACACATGCAGACACTCGAGTTAAAGCCAGTCAGTCTTCATCTATCAAACCATACCATGTCATACCAGACCATTATTGGCTCTAATCAGCACCAGGACATTTCAGTATCATATCAAGACAACATTTTCTACCACTGAATAAAACATTTCTCTCTTTTTTTTGCCACTAGATGTCACCATAAATTGCGGCATATTATTGAAATCCATCTGTTAAATAGGCGATAAACAACCGAGGGTATTCAGAAGAAATACATCATATGTATGGTTTTCATTATTTGCACATCCACCTCAGGTATAACTTATAAATGAAACTGGCTGGTAATGTTTTTTTTCTCCTTCACATTCACACCCAAACTGTCCAATTATTAGAAACAGTTAAAGATGGCAATGTAGTGTTACCTAACAGATTTTAGTGATGTTTAGCTAAAAACATTCAAAAAAAATTAACCTGTGAAAAATTGTTTAAGGCAAAGGGAATTTTCAAGGCATTTTCAACACCAGTATTGCATAGCTAAGGCTGCACAGCACTGAATACAGTGAATATGTACATTAGACTGTATATTCCAAGCCTTGTCTTTACAAAATACCCACTCTCAGCATGTATTTACACATTCATTCTCTTTAGCATTTAATTCCAGAGTACAGTTTGGTCAGAGGAGGAACTCAACATTTCAAATGTCAGTGACAACTATATAAAATAATATAACCTTCCCCCATGCTCCTCATATTTTTGTTGTACACTCAATGCATTTAAATTAAACTTTTTAAAATTTTACTGCATTAAACATAATCTTAAAAACCGGTGAGACATTAAGCATTCAAACAAAAAGCATCTATCTTGTCTAGAACAGCTTATTATTATGAAAAGCTGACATTGTTAAATAATAACATGAAACAACTGTACAGAAACTGGTAGTGCGCATAATGTTCATAGAGCCAGAGATGAGTGTACCTTAGTCTATGTTACTGAATATTGTAATGTGAGTATAGTGAGTCATATATGAATGTGGACAGACTGAAAACATCACAGTCATCATGCCAGTATTTTCACTATAAGGCAAGCAGAAGTGCTATGGCAAACCACAAGAGGGAGCCAGTCTGCATGACTCAAGGACTAGTGTTTACATCAACCCCTGGCACTTTACCATGCCCCCTTAGTGAGGCACATGGCAGCACATATGCTCTCGGTTTCTATTTCTGTGTATCAACCGTGAGAATTTCACTAGTGACTTATAAAAAAAAAAAGATTGGCAAAAGCATCCCCATGCACACATTAAAATTAAAAATTACAGTAACTTAAAGACCATTCCTTTGGTAATAAATAATTTGGCTTGAGTGCAAAAAAGCAATGTGAAGCCCTGCAGTTATTCAGGGGAGAACCTAAATGGAGAAAAAAAGGAGCGTTTGACATGCAGTGAAAACAGTCTCCATTTTTATCTTGTTGGGTTTTTTTGTTTTTCTCTTTTTTAAACACAGTAGTTAAAATTCATGACAACAACCCCCCTCCCGTGTACTACCCACAGTTTCGTTTTGTGCTACATCCAAGCTTCAGTGTCCACGCTGCCTGACTGTGTAGGGTAGGCGCAGTCTTTGTTGCCCATGGCTGAGGAACGAGGATGAGGATGGATCATATCAGCGAAGGCCTGGTGCAGGCCCTTGCATGTGGCTTGGCGACTGGTAGGATGGGAGCTCTGAGGAGACAGCGGTGGGGTGTGGCAGGGGGAAAGAGTGTTGTTCGCCTGCAGGTCTCTGTAGCTGACGGGGGTGGGTATGCGCGAGGGGCCGTTTTCGGGCCTGTTGTCAGTGCGGGGCCTGAATCGGGTCCCCAGTTTGTGCTTAGGGATTGGGTCGAGCCTGTTTGCTCTCTTTGGCCCTTTCTTAGCCTCCAGCATTTCTCCATCAGCGTCCCCATTAGTCAAGGGCAAATTTGGTGGAGGTGACTCGGAGCGGGATTCGCTCAAGCTGAAGCACATGGAAGAGTTTTCACTTGAGGAATCCTGGAAGGAGCAGTCCTCAGAGAGGGGAAGGGGAAGAGATGATGGACAATCCTCAGAGGCTGGGAGGTCAACACTCCCGTCACCATTTTCCATGTCATAAGGTAAGTCTGGCTGGTGATTTTCCAGTGGAACATCTCCTTCAGGCTGTGTGCTCCAGCCAAGAGGACCCTGTTGATCTATCATCCCCCCTTCAAGAGGAGAACATCCATGTTCTCCATTCATATTCCCACATTGAAAAGCAGGTTGCGAGGAAATGTCATTCATCAAACTATCTGACTCTGTGTCTTGAAGGCCAGTCAAGGAAGAAGTGATTTCTCTCTCTTCCATGGAGCTGGAGATAGCTGGGAGCTTCTTGTGACCCCCTCCACACTCCCCCCAGTGTTCAGGCTCTCCTTGACTAAAGTTGTGTGGTCCCCCAAAATTGTGTCCAGAAAGTAAATTTAAGGAGTCCTCCAGTGGGAAGTGACGAGGGTTAGTTCTCTTGGATTCCCTGAGGTCAGGAAGAGTTCCCATCTTGGCCCCCACATTCAAGGAGGAGGTGGATGAGTTGGAAGAGGAATAGGCAGAGTCATTGACATTAAGATCAGTGAGTACTGCTGCCGGATGCATCCCAGCTCGCTGCAAGGTGATTCCACCAGGAGCTTTATTAGACACTGCTCTAGCCTGCTGTGTATTGGCAAGATACTCGGCCTCAAAGCTGCGATAAAGATCATGCTCCCTCTGGGGGTCTAGCGCTGGCAGCAACGGGAAGCCAAAGCCCAGCCCTTCCTCCTCGGGTTCCTGGCATTCCAGACCGGATGCGTTCTTATGGTGGCCTCTCCCAGCAGAGCGGGAGCCCTGTGAGGTCCGAGAGGAGCGAGCGGCATGATGATGAGAGTTGCGAGGAGATGAGTGTGGTGAACGTCGCCCCCCTGATGTCACAGGTGGTAACAATCTGCCTTTTCCTACGGAGGGTGAGCGAGGGGCAGGAGGCCTAGGAGTAGTTATGGTCTTCTTGCTGGGACTACTGCTATTGTTACTCTGGACCCCTTTAATAGGTGAGTTAGAGCATGAGGACGATTGCCTTTTGGAAAACCCAGCAGCCATTCTCGGAGAGGATGGGGGCAGTTGTTTGGCCCGAAGATCTTCTCGTCTCTCTGAAGGTGGAGGCTGAGGATCTCTGTAGGAGAGAGCGGGTCCTGGGCTGGCATCACTGGACCGAGTACGGCTGGTCAACTTACTCTGGCTGTGGGACCGTGGACCAAGAAGCCTCCTTGGGCCCTCGTTTCCAAGAGAGCGGCCCCTTTCTGTTCGAGGCAGCCGTACTCCTTCAGAGGAATCTTGAGGTGGGTTGGGTTTGAGTATCGGTGTGAGTGCAGAGCGTTCCCGTGACTGGCTGCGTGCACGAGGGAGTGAGGGACGCAGGGATGGGCTCTGACTTCCGGCTACAGGCCTCTCGATCATATGTTTCCCCTCTTTACGATTGACAAGCAGTACTACTTCTTCACCCGAGCGCCGTGAAGCACCCCCAAGAGACTGGCGCCCCCCGCCTCCTCCTCCTCCTCCCTTAGAGGAGGCCGTAGAGGAGTCACTGTCACCAGACAGACGTCTTGTTAGTGGTGTAATCGTCTCCTTGTTCCTGGAACATAAGCAAGAAACAGATTCATTTATATTTATAATACCTACCACATCTATAAAAGTAATATTTTCTTATTGAGTTTGTGTTCATATTCACAGGCGGTACAGTCTACACGCCTGTGGTAGTATACAACCCCCAAGACACCCCCAGATTTTCGGAGTCACCATATTCCTTTGTACCAGCATGTGACCTATAATGTGTAATATGCAGGGATTTTTGAGTATTTCCAACCTGCCGTTGGTGCACACAGACAGCGTGTCCGACCTCAGGCTCATGTGTTTCTTGGAACAGTGGGCAGTGACAGCCAGAGGGATTACAGCAAAGATGAGAACAAGTGGGGGCAGGATTAGAGGTCTCATAGTTTTTCTAGCCCAACACACACCACTGCGCTTTCCTGACCAGAACACACTCCACTGTCACGCACCAGCAGGACCATCGGGTTTAACTGTTTAATCAGCTCAAAGTTCACATTACGGGAAGGAGAAACTTAAATAGATCCCATGAGTATTGATCAACAGCATACTGCTGGTTATTTAAAGACCTAGCAAAGGCTTTGATATTTGTTTGATGGAAGATTTCAGGCATTCTTACATTTTCTATACAGCACTCAGTCTGTTTCTTAAATAATATTAATAAAGTGTATTTGCATGTTTTACTGAGCATAACTTGAATTTTCACTTAAAAAATAAAAGCAGCATGAAAAGAAAGCAGACACATTATTTATTACAACTTAAAAAGCCTATAAGACCATTTCAGCACAACAGCCCACTGTGTTCCTTTGTGATGACTTTTAATTACTGATTTAGAGAGACTTTTGGGGGTCATGCTTGACTTTTGTGGTTATCCTTCAGAAACTATATTTGTATTTATTCAGGCTTACTAATTTATCTGCATGGAGCCCACCTGTTGACCTACTTCTCCACTTAGCTGACCAGTTGTCGAGGGATAGTTGTCAGATTAGTCTTTATCTTTGAAAGTGGACTCTCCACACACACAGAGTTAATTGAAATGAGCTGCTGCCTTGACGTCTGGTCTGAGCTATCGCTCATAACAGAAATGAGCTGGATATTGGCTTAGAGCCAAAGTAAACCACCATTCAGATCGTAATTATGTTAAACAAAGGCACCCACACACTCTGACATATTCAGAGGTATGTGGAACATTTTTCCAGCTTCATGGATTTTAGACTTAGAAGACTTAGAAGACTTTATTTTATCTATTGTCTCTATATCCATATAATAAACGCCATTGATAAAGATCTCAGTATTACCACCCTTTCTCTGATAGGGCGCTTCAGAAGTTTGTGGTTATATTTGACACTGACTTTACGGATCATCTGTTTGCCTTTATATGTAAAAAAAAAAAAAAAAAAAAGCTGAAGCAACAGTTCCCTCAGTATCGAATCCATGATAGATGATTAGAAATCGAATTAGTAAAATGAAAGGGAATTGACAAGTCCTTAAGAGAGCTGATTAAACATTATAATCTCTACCTTGCAGCCACAAGGAGGTGCTGTAGGGTGGCTGTGTGTTACAGATTTATCAGGGCAATGTCACCTGAGATTAGAGAAATCTGCTCTGCTCTAATCTGGGGCTTTCTGGTGTATTTGTTGTGTGTATGCCACTCTTTGTGTGTGTCTGTGTGTGTGTGTGCCTGTCAACAGACACAAAATCACAGGTCACAAAAATGAGTATTTCTCCCAGGCTACCCATAGCAGATTCATTTCTTATCATCGTATCACACTTACCCACACACTTGCCTGCACACTTGGGTAGACACACACACGCACTCACCTGAGAGGATTAAAGTGGCGGGGCTCTGAGCGATCTCTTGGCGGCTTTGGGAGAAGACTACGTGCTGCGCCAGAGTCGAGCTCTAAAGAGTTCTGAGGTCGGCCTGGTCGTGCAGAGGAAGATGACGAGGCACACTGAGCAGAGTGGGGCTCCAGGGACCGCCTGTCAGAAGGTTTATAGGGTGCGATGCCATCATTTCGCCAGTGTGGACCCGGGCTGGTGGAGCGGGAGGAGTGGGCGCTCGAGGACTTGCTCTGGGCTCCCTGACCTTGGCCACTAGCTTTAGCCTGATGGTAGCGGTGGGCTGTGGAGACAGATTGTCAACAAGTGGTTTGGAAAGACTTCTAACCAACATTGGCAGACAGCCTGTACAAGGATAAAAGACATCAAGTGGTCAAGAAATACACTACTGTGGCATCTAGCTCTTTATTAGCAGATAAATTACAGCAGCTGCTGCCCACAAAGATGGACTCACTAGTCGAACTAGCCAATCAGACAATGATTTGTCATGTAAAACACTTAGAACAGCTTATAACTCTATTATCTTCAGCATGGCCTCTTACTTTAGATCAGGATGTATACTCTCTCAGAGTTTTAGGCATGAACGTGTCCTAATTAAAGTAGCAAAAAAGTTCAAAGTTGCTGTACAGATGTGTTGTTGGATCATGTAGCAGACGAGTTATTAAAAAGTCAGAGCCTCGAGGTTCGGTATGACACAGACTGACTGTTGATGGGTGACATAACTATTCAAAAAATAAGTCAAACAGTAAAAATCTGATAGATGCAAAGACGAAATTTAGAATTTCTTATATCATGGTTTTATATCCGCAGGGCTTGAATGACAAATACAGTTTTTCAATGATCCACAATGTCTGCCGTAGTCGGAACACAGCAAATCAGATGTGAATCATAATCTGTAATGTATCATGATTTATGTAACCCGAGCCATGACAATAAATGTGTTTTCTAAGGGGCTAGTGGAGAATAGGAAATGACCTCACCGAAAGCAGCACAACGGCACGGGTCATGCTTGTCCAAATAGTGCTCTAATGTGTCCCAGCCCCCTCCGACACGCACCATCACATGGGTACGAAGGACCTGTAGCGGAAAAATAGGAAAAAAAAGAGACGTCAATAGAGAAAAAACATGGACATGCATATTCATACATTAAAAAATTGCTAAACCTTTGAGTAAACTGCGCCAACACACACACGAGTAAACATATTCCACAAACAGGGCAGCTTGCTGAAGGCTGCCTGGCTGGCCCTTAGTATTACATAACCTCTAGATGTGCCCCTGCATGTGTCCCCATCTCTCCTTTCCCCACAACTCCTCTTTCTCCAGCATCACCCCCAGCTGCTGCCATTATGAGGGGTATTCATTACTATGCCAACCCACAATTAAACAAAGTACGGTAGCATAACAAAGAGCTCGAAGTGTGCTCTGGCCGCTTCTCGCTCATGCCTCTCAGCTGTCTTCCCCGTGTTTTCAGGGGGTAGCAGGGTGAATTTGCATGGAAATAACTCACCCCTGCTGTCCCCCTCTGCTGAGACTTCAGTTATCAGGGAGAGGGGCAATGAGAAGAGGGGGCCAGGAGAGCCATAACACAGAGGGGGTTGGTGGATATGTCCCTTCCTCCCCTCTATGAGGTGCACACTTCCATAGGATCAGTCTCACTCCCTCCAGGCAGAAGCTGCCTTCACCGAAGCAACACTGCTAGCTTGATGTGACAGCCCCGTGGATGCATCCCCCTACCTTGTGTTGTGTAACACAGTCTGCCAGCCACATGTTTTGAAGGCTGTAACCCTGTCTTTGAGGCCACAGAGGGCAAAGTCATAATGGCGAATCTGTGCAAGCCGGCACAGAGTTTATTTCCACCAAATCACACGTTGCACAGCATCGCATCTCCGTGTCCCTGGTCAGAGAGAGGGCACAGACATGTGCGACGAAGTCTGACGCCACCTTCTCCCCAGCACAATCCCCGCCAATCCACTACAAGTCATTTCATTGGCCTTGCTCCGCTACTACATCAAATCCGTAAAAACAGCTGATCTGCTTATCTCTATCAGACGTGGAAGCATAAACTGCTTATTCTCCAATGCTTTGGCCTTATGTCAGTAACAGGTTTATGCTTTCTGTGATGCTGCGAGGCCATCGCGAGCCAGCAGTGAAAAGCAGGGTTGCGCAATGTTCTTAATATATCATCATATTCATCACTGCAGTACTAACAGTTACAAAAAAAAGATCAAAAAGGTAGAAGGTTGAAAAAAGCGAGGGACAGACTGTTCCTGGAAATTCTGCAGAAGAAAATTTTGACTTGTTTTTAATTTACAATAATATCTCTGCTGTATATTCTCTCCCTTTTTCTCTTTCTCGTTCCTTTCTTTATATACATTTTTTTGAACAGTGAAACTTTTATCCCCCTTTTTTTTTACCAACTTTTAAAACTGGGTGTCATTTTCTTAAGCATAATACATTCTTGTTTGTTAAACTGATACAGTCATGTGAACAAAGTTTTTATGGGACTCCACGCAATCCTGTGTAAAACTAACTACTTCCCATGGTTCAACAGCTTGTAGAGCGACCTTTAGCTGCAATAACTCAAAGTAATAATTTTCTTTACTGTACATTACCTCCTATTCTGAGATGAGAAACTTTCTGTCTTTTATAAAAAACATCCCAATAAAAGCATCTTGCTGATTTTACTTTGAAAACTGCACAAGCTCTCATGATGGCACCAGATATTAAAAGCCTCATACGATAAATTTCAATTTGTACTGCAGTATAATGACTACAAAGAAAATTACTAGGGGTCTAAAAATGCTATTTGTGCTGTATTAATTTATAGGCTCTGCACAAAGCAACTTCACTGTCGTCTCCTAACAAGAGAAAGGTACTGTGTGTTTAGGATAATCCCCATTTTATCATGTGAGATGCTGAAACATGATTACAGAGATTACACATTTTACGCAAATGCACAAACTACAGCATCACATAGTTCTTTGCATTTCATTTCTCTTTGTCTCGTTTCCATATTCAGTAAGGTTATTACGCATTTCCCCTTTAAAAAGGAATGCCGCAGAACTGCTGAGGAGTCAACTGAGGCTGAATAGATGTTTAGGGACCATGTTCCACTTTAAAAGAGCGCTCAGCTGCCAGATTTCCCAACCAACAGAGGGGTATCACCAGTAGACAGACCCAATCCCTGTTTCTATGGCAACAGTGAACAGAGACTTCTTGTCATCATTGCGGGGGCGTGATAAACCAGCGTCTTCTTAAATCATGCTGGTGACTTAAAAAATTGAGCTCATGCTTCATTTCATCTGTTGTGAATGTATCGCCTCCCACTAGGGAGCAACCTCCCTCAAGGACAAAGATGCTTTATTGAGCCCCCCGTGTTCATACGGCTGGCTTGCTCACTCGCTTTTAGGACTTCATTCCCTGTTTTCAGCCCGAGATTCTTCTTACAGCCTCGCCAGCTGAATAGGGGTCTGTTGGCTTTCAAGGCGACTGTCCGTTTCCTCCCATCAGAAGAATAAGGGAAGCGTGTTGGGTGCACTTGTAGCTGCTTGAGCATATGTGTAATCTCTGTCATCCCCAGATAGGCGTCAGGGGGAAGGCGGAGCAGCATGCACACAGCCAATCTGACAAGTAAAAGGCTCAAAGCACACTCATGAACACACAAAGCCCATTCTCAAATTTAAATGTTACTTTAAATGGCTGCTGCAACAGGCGAACACATGCTTATGCTGATTAAACTGCTTATAAAACACGTCACACACCATCTCAAGGACTGTATTCGAATTATGTGGAGTCAATAAAGGGGAAGGTTACTGTGTGTATTTTTATCTATTTTGAGGAGGGGGAGGTCTAATATTTTGAGACGACAGTGACTTTTTTTAACTGTTCTCAGTGGCTAATAAAAGCATGTCGAGCAAGGATGTCAAACTCATTTCACATCGAATTTGCTACATTTACTACACTCCACTTTGATCTCCCCTTTCTGTCAGTCTACAGAAATGAAACTGGCAAGACTCTTCAGCCATATATTGTAAGACCTAAATGTTTAAAGTTACAGAAATCTATAAGTTAAGTTTGTCCTGCTTTGCATTTTACAAAGCCATCCAGTGGGCCAGATTGGACTCTTTACCGGGTTGATTCTGGCCCCCAGGCCTTAAGTTTGACATCCCTTATTTTGAGGATAAAATTTCAGTTTTCATCCCATGAATTATTAATTATTTCAAACAAGCTAAAAATCAATAAAGGTTTTCAGAAGCATGAATTTAATAACTTCAACATGGTGATTCAATTTTATATCCCACTATAAGTTTTTTGAAAGAGTTGAATAAAAAGGTTAGACTACATCAATGACTTAACCCAGGGATACTCCAGGGAATACTCATGCAGTAGACATCGGGTGCTATTACAGCTCAACTAATCTGAAAAAACCCTCAAATTACATTTGAAAATTACAATTTTAGCAATCTGACAACATTTTTTTTTAAAAGCGACTTAACTAACGGATGAGCAGAAGGCAGAAATCAAAAAAGTGCACCGATGATATTATTAGATAAAAGCACAGATAAATATTTGAATTATTTTTAAATAACATAAAGGATAAACCGTACTCAGACATAATAAACGTCAGCAGTTACTGAAAGTGCTCATGTCACGCTCCCTGTCATTCATTAGTCAGTCAGACCTCTCAGGTGATCAGGGGCAGATCTTTTAACTCTTCCTAGAATTAAACGTAAGTGTAGCGACGGTGCTTCTGTTTACCGAGGTTATGGTTTCGGAACAAGCTGACTGCTGACCTGAGATCAGTTACATCTGTGTATACAGTTAAAAACAGACTAAAAATCTTGTTAACTACACAGGCCTACACTTGGGTTCTTTTGTGTTAAGCATATTTAGTTTGCTTGTAATGAAATGCACAATATAAATAAAACTGCCATTCTTTAGTTTTTACTTGTTTCTTCCCGAGCCTTTTGCATGTGTCTGCCATCACGTTTAGTGCTACTCATCGTATTTCATTGTTACTTCTATCTTTTGGTTATTTCCTTTTTTAATCTGAATGTTAGTTTTCTCATTTGTCTCGTTCAGCTCTCACTTCATGTTTTTGCCTCGATCTCATTACTGTCACCTGTGTCTGCTTGTTTTGCATCCGTGTCTTATCACCAGTCAAATAATGTCTATAGATTCCTCTGTTAAAATGCCATTAAACTCACATTTATAATCGGACAGTGAATTAGTAATAGCCTCTAATGGCAGTTTCCTCCTTTATAACCACTAATTAATTGCATATATGTGTATACTGACCCACGCAACTAATGACAAAATGTTAATGTTGGAGATTCAGAAGCAAAGGGTAAAACCGTGGCTGATTAATCTGTAACACTGCATTTGTATGTACTCCATGACTTCTCCATAGCATTCCTTCTGGTGCACCTGTTTTGGATTACCTTTTTGGACCTCACAGATTTTCAGATTCTTTGTCAGTGAATAAATGCTTTTTGCTTCCATGTCCTGGACTTGGGTCCTTTTCCCAGTGACACGTGGATGAATGGTTTCAATACTAGGCCAACAGCTATGCAGAAATGGTAGAAAGGAGAGTGTCCTACCCACAACTGATGGTTATGGTTAGCTGAATGTAATCACAAAGTGTTTTTTGTGTCTTCACATGAAGACTAAAGAACCCATTTATCCTTCATATCTACCAGAGCTGCAGGGATTGAAAAAGGTTGGAAATGATATTTTTGAAAAATGCTATATAAAAATTTAAATCTTCAAACAAAAATGCTGGAAAATTGATTATTGATGCTGAGTCCACATATCTGGAAATGGAAGCTTGCTTATTGTAGCAGCCAGGGAGCTCTGATTGCTGCAGACATGTAAATAAACCCAGAAACACCCCCATGGTACAACCACGCCTCATTCCCCCTTGTTCCAGGAATGGACTGGTGCCGTCTTGTCTTCCATAAAACTGCCCTCCGTTTGTCTTCTCCGTAACTGTCCTGTCAAACTGAGAGCTGGAGCCGTTTTACGGATGTTGTTGAATGTGTAAACCGGATGAGTGAGGTGTAGCTGTATGTGGGTGTTTCTGAGTGTGCGATCGGTGCGTTACTCCTGGCTGTCACAATGACTAACGTACATCACACAATTTGTTTTTCAAACATGTGTCACATTTCATTATATAAGTTGACGGTGTTGGCTTTTTTTCTAGGCCAAGGAGAATGCCCACAGAGCACAATTACAACACTGAGAAGAGCCTTGTAAAACACTGACGAGTCAACCCATTTTTAAACACAACAGCTCAGTTTTGTAGTCCCGGATCTGCATTGATTTTTCCTTTTGGTGTAGGACTGGCCTAACCTGTATGTGGGAAAGCAACTACAAACCTCACAGTCTCTAAATTAAGGACACATTACACACAACACATTTGAAAGATGTTTTTTTTTTTATCTATAACTCAATATGTATAAAAAAATTCTCAATTTCTTAAACAAAGATAATTTTACCAAAAATGTAATCATATATTTTACATTACATCTCCTAGTGTGGGCCAAGTGGTGGTTCTAAAAGTGAAAAAAAATAAATACTGGCATTAGAGCAGTCAGGCACGCCTACAGCAAACCCGGAAAGCCGTTCAAAGAGTCCATTATCAGGCTGTGGTACATGTTAGGTAAGTGACACCAAATCAATCTTTGGTATCAGACGACCTTCCTGCACTGTCCTCTGAGGCCTGGTGTGGGTTTAGTGGCAGCTTTTGAACTGAAAACGAGACCAACAGTCCAAGAGAAACAGGCTACAGCCAAGATAAGGAAAACTCAGGAAGTGACCTAAACCTCTATTTGTGTCTGGATGGAAAAAGTACAATCCTGGGAGTGGGCCAGATGAAGGCAGTTCATAAACACTCAAGAGAGAGAGAGAGAGAGAGAAATCATAGTACTGTTCCAGTTTAATTCAGCCAAACAGCTGAGGGATTTCTGCTGGGATATTATCTTGCTCTTCATGAACCAACAAATGATCCCATATGGTGCTACCATATGGCTCCATGTAATTGCTGTATGCCCGCTGTGCTATGTGCCAAATATACACGCACATGTGACAAAATAAAGGAAAAGCCAACAGGTGACTTAGTAAGATGTTGGACCATCACATGCATGCTACATGAACAGCTTCAATGCATCACTTGCATTATTTCTCCAAATCTATAGCACAGGAGAAACAGGAGCAGCGCCATTCTTCCAAAAGTTTGCGCCCTCGTTATGTCTTTTGATGACGTTGCTGTCTTGCCCTCCCCAGCAGAACAGAGCTCTCCGAATGTTAGAGGTCCAGGGTTCAGGTTTTTCTTTTAATTTGTCCCACATCTCTATAGTATGTGGTCGTTGTCAGCTGAAACAAATATGAATATATACTATTCTTCCCTGCAGCTTACCCCTATGTTATAAGCTCCTCCCACTAGCAGGGGCACAGACATGTAGGCGCTGACATTTCGTTTCACAGAGAAATCCAAACATCCCAGGAGAAACTCCAACCCTTAACCCATTTAACTGCTGCATATTATTCCCTTCACGGAGTTTTTCATTCTTTACACCACAAACCTGAATCAGACCATTTCTATAACAAAATGCTGAAATTTCAATGCAGGTTTTTGTCGAACTACACATGCCACATACCTGGCTCTGAAAACCTTAAAAGAAATCGTCCTAATCCAGGTGCATAACTGCTCATGCTTTATTTTTATTTATTTATTTTTAGTAATTTGGTAATAAAACTTAAATCAGTCATCTGATTTCTGAAACTGATTTCTGAAGTTTTCACATCTGACAACGTGACAACAAAGTGATGGTTCCAGAAATATTAGGAGACAGATATTAAATCAGATTCACTCGTATGCCGATGGAGGCATTTACTTAGCTTTTGCTAAACACCAACATACCTGCGTACACCTTTCTGAATGTTTTCAAACATTACTAAATCAGCCAGTGGCCTACATGTCCAAATGACCATTAGACTGCAATATATGGCATCTCCAGCTATTATATGTCATGTCACTGCACATATCATAAACCTAATTTAATCTAATGGATTCTTACATACTTCTGTTAGGCCTACTTAGCTAAGCTACTGTAATTATAGTGTTATAGTTGGCTGCTGAATGTGAGCACAAATAAAGTTTGGATGCTCATTGAAATTTTCATCATTATTTTTAATAATAATAATTAAGGTATTAATCCTTAATAATAATTAAGGATTATTAAGGTAATTATACTATTTACAGTTTTTCTGGTGTGATGTGGTGATCTGGTCTGATCTCTAAGGTTCAAAACAGGACTGTGCTGTAAGCAGGTTAAGTAGTTAATATCAGTCCTATAAACTCCATTCTTATATCTATGCATCAGTGAGCAAGAAGATGAATACAGCATGCTAAGAAACGACAGGTGGCGAGCGTTTTTTTATTAAATGTTATATACTAAAGGATCAATGGCTACCCAAACTGTTGTGGACAGTCGTCGGCTTATTTATGTGTTTAAAAAAGGCAAAACAAAGAGATAGGAAAGGATGGATGGGGACAGGAAGGGGGCCCACAGAGGCTGCTTATGTACAGACCCCAGAATTCTGAGATAAGCTCCTGGGAAGAGCAGAAATGTTGAGGGCAATCCTTTGTAGGACAGGATCTGTGCACAATTATGTAAAACTTGGTTGATCACAGTAGTTTTTGTTTGCCTAAGTGTGTTTTTAATAAAATGGCATTCAAATGAACAACTGTCTAACAAACATTAAATTAACATAAAGGTAAAAGGAGTAGTAAGTCATTAGGTTTGAGTACTTGTGATGTTTTTGACTTTCAAAAGTGCCCTCTCAACATTTTTTACATTCTCATGACAAAACTAGTAATGTGGGTATTCTTACACAACAATAAGTAAAATGAAAGCATACAAAGATGTGTATCACAGTGACAAATATCTGATGATGCTAGGGTTTATCTTGGCGATGACTTACTCTGATAAAGATCAGTGCGCTGGAGTCCCCCACTTTGTACTTCCCCTCTGACACCTTGATCATAGGAAACTGAGCTGGACAGGAACACTGCCCCAAAATCTCCCGAACCTGTAAAGGACAAAAACAAAGGATTTTTTTAGATTTTGGATTATTTATTCTTTGGGCACTTTAACATTTATTCAACAGGACACCAGGGAGCGACTGCGGGGGCACGATCAAACCCAGGCCAGGTGAGCTACAGCAGCAAAAACAAAGCATTTTTAACATTCAGATGAGCCACACATGATGTTGGATACCTAAGAGGAAGCTGATAATGATCCTTTCCTGTTTTTACCAACATGACATCATGATTAGTCACAAACTTGCAACAATGACCAACGCGCTGCTGAATGTGAGTGTTATGTGTCAAAAGCACAAAGCCTCTGTTTTACGTTATGAGAAATGAGCAGTCTTCCTAAGTAGACGAGTGTGTTGGAGTGTGTGTGTGTCATCTTCCTGCCAAAATATTCTCTCCAACCCCCCCACTGGGTGATCAAGCACCGCGCCCCGCTGTCTCACCACAATAAAAGCCTTTTCTCACCTCGTCTTTTCAGAACATTTGGTCATTAAGTTCACCGCTAAATGTCACAAAAAAACCAAGAAAAACACAAAATACACACTGGATGTGAAAATTAATACTCTCCCTTTCTGGCTCTCTTGGCTTTTTACATGACCGTGTTTGTCTCTGTGACATCATCAACTAGAGGGAAGAAAAGAGCACGGAAACCAGACTAGTGGCGATGATGTCAGCAGGCCGGTGCTGCCAGATGGGGTTTGAATCGAGAGAGTCAGAGCCGGTGCCCTTGCTGTGGTTACGGGTGCTTATTAGGCAAGCAGAGTCAGACACAACTGCAGGGTGGAGTGAGATCGCTCGCTTTGTTGCGCAGGCCTGCCGCTCTTGCTGGATTGGACAACTTTGATGTTTTTCTTGGCGTCTCCGTCAGACAAAGGCGTGTGCGCACTTGTCGCGCAGCAGGGAGAGAAAGTAAAGCTGCAAAGTGGACCGAGGAGAGCACAGAAGCAGGATGAAGGATGAATAACTGCTTCATAGGTGTAAAAACAAGGGGAGGGGTGCATGTAGATATTAATCTGATCAAATACCTGATTGTAGCTTCTCCGCTTTAGCTGTTTACTGCACCTTTCATGCTATCCGCAGGGCTCAAGGGATATTGCTTGTTTGTGTATGTGTGTGTGTGCTCGCTCTACCTACCGCATAACCGGTATGGTGTATTCAGAGGATTAAGGTGTCACCTTGTTATTTTCTTGAAATAGCACCCTTCTTCTATCCCGTGCTAATTAAAGAGGGAGGCCTCAGAGCTAAGCCTCACATCTCACCTGCGCCTCTGTTCTGCCTCTCACCTGTTTGTATCGAGGCTCCTTTACTTCTTCTTACTTCTCTCGTCTGCTTTGTTGTAGATCAGCCTCTATTTTTAGCCCGTGCACTGCCTGACCAGACCTATATTTATCTTCTTTTTTTTTTGGTTTTGCTTACATTTCTACAGCTGCTTGCTGCTTCTCTTTTTGTCCGCCCAGTCACCCACTCTTTCATTCTGTCAGTAGGTGGACTAGGCCTATCTGGAAAAACCCTAGTCTGTGTGTTAATGGAAAGACTGCTATGGCAACAGACGCACACATAGCATTACCCTTCCCTTTCTGACCATACAGTTTCCCTTCTTTTTTTTTCACCGCAGCCATAGTAAAGTCTCTCTCCCTTGGTCCTGTTCAGATTAGGTTTTCCTCTTAACGTGTCACATTGAGCACTGAGCAGGATGTACATTTGAAGTGTTTTTTAATAGTAACCCATTCAAAGAGCAGCCCTTGCATTTAAAGTATTTAGTCAGTGGATTCTTTGCTGTGAAATACTTGCACTTCCCATGTCTTCGCTGTGTCAACAATGACAGATAAACTGAAACTAAAACACGCACGGACACAGGCATGCACTGCATATGGTGGGGGTGAGATGAAAAGGGAGGCGAGAGATGGGGTCACGCGGGAAACATGCGGAAGTGGAGCTGGAACACTGGGGAAGAATTGGGGGAGAAATTATGGATGCCTGCTGGTCTCACGAGAGACGCTTCCAGCGAGAGCTGCAGATGTTTGAGAAGGAAGAGAGAGAAAAAAAAGGAAGATGAGGGAACAATTCACAGCATGCCCCAATACTGGAAATCTCCTGCATCTATCTTAAGATAGGAATGCAGAGATGGTTTTGCAAGAAGACAAAAAAGAATATTTTCAAGAAGGTTTTGTGATGCTTCCTTTGAACTGAAAAGCTGTATTTGTTTCTCTGAGGAATTTAACATTAAGATCACGTGTTCTTTTTAACAATCCCACAGCACAGATCTTGTCCTATCTGCGCAGTATGAGTCAACAGTGTCCTCAGTCCTTTCCTTCCTGACCTGCAAACACTGCAAGGCCAACTCATAGAAAAGGATGAACAGAGGAAATGGGAGCGGAGGAGTTAAAGATGTCTCGGTTTTGTTTTCTGTGCATATTCTGTGCTGATTTCAAATAAAGACAAGTGTGCAACGCTGAGACTTGACTTTGCATCTGAACAAAATGTCATCATCACAAAGGAATGTCCAGGGTTTCCAGTTTTTTTCTACTATTTGTTGCTGTATGGTTTGAAGCCAGTGGTTGTTATGCAAACACACAAACACCAGATGTACTCTCAGATCCATTTGAATAATGGTCTGCTCCCTTCATGAGTCAACACCCACGTATGGCCACACATTTCACCAAACATAGGTGTGCTGGCTCCTGTAAGTGGCCCCTTTTATGAGTATAAAGGGACGGATACTCATTGCTAAATTCCAACAATAAAAAGTGAACATTACAACTCACTTCCCAGGAATTTCTTTCTACAGGGCGTTTCTAGATTTCGACTTTTGAGCCCTCGGTGATACAAAAGCGTTAATAAAAGAGCATGTGGCTCCGAGGTGATGTTTCCAAATGACAGAACAAGACTCTTCTCTTAGCTTATCTGCATGCCCCGAAGCCTGGAAGCTTCCCGGGATGAAACAAGCATGCCGTCAGATAAGAGACAAGAAAACTAGGCCACAAGAGGCTCCTGCTGTGTAAGGGAGATTTTTTGGAACTTGAAGGGTTATTGCTTCACCACCCATAAGCAAGCGCTTCAAACCTTATCCACCTATTAAACCGCTGCCCCGACAGCCTGTATAAATGACTTGTCCGTGGACAACCACGCTTTCTCATAAACTGGGAACAGCTTTCGCACAAACGATCTCGTTAAACAACACGGGGGTGGAGGGAGGTGATGAATGGCTAAATGAATGATAATTATGTTTTCTAATTATGTTGGACCTGTAGCCCAGGGGAATGAACTAAAAGAGTGTTCAGACACAGTTAGTCTCCTGGAGTAAGAGCCTAGCCTAACCAGCAGAGAGAAGAAATGGAAAAACAGTTGGATGAGTGCCCTGGGGTCAGATAGGTCACCTAATGCCCTTACATGGGGAGGAGAAAAGGAATAAACACATTTACAATCATTCTGAAGGCAGCAGTCTGCTGTGCTGTTGAGGGAAAGTGCATATACACACACAGGCTTTAATACCGTTTTGCCGTGAGGGTAAATAAATGCAACACATTCTAGCAAAACCTTTAAACCCACTCAGAAACATTTGTATTTTCTACTGCTCCTCCGTTACATCTGTTACCATTAGAAGCACTATTATGTTGGAAAATATCATAAATCTACATGTAATTTTCGTTCCATCTCAGGCTCACAAAAACAGTCTTGCTCTTCTACTAATTTCTTTGTTTATTGTCTAGTATTTACTATGTTTTTAACTTACTCGTTTACTGATGTGTTTGTTTATTTATTTCTCAGTCTTGAGTTGTATATCACTTATCTTCCTTGTGGAAAATAACTGATAATGACACAGGGCGGTACCGCAGAGTGGACACTTGCATCCGGGGAGGAACTTAGGGGATGGGACTGGAAGTGCGGCACCACTGAGGTCTGATTGCTGATAAGCTCGCCTACAATTAGGAGTGTTTTTTATCTCTGACCTGCAGTGCCACGATTTCTTATTTCCTTGCGTATTTGTCAGATTTCTGTGTTTCATTTTACAATTAGACAAAGATAAATGATATTTTTAGAACAATTTCATTTATTGAGGGGAAAAGGTTATCATAACCTGTCAGGCCCTGTGTGAAAAAGTAATCCCCACAAAAAATATTCTGTAGACTGACAAGACCAAAGGTTTTTTTTAGAAGGTTTGTGTTTCCTTAAATTTGGTTTAAAACATCTGTTTAAAAAGAACTTCATACTAACAGTCAAACACGGTCGTGGCAGTGTGGTGGTGCATCGTAGTCAAAGTCCGGACTTAAATCAGATTGGCATACGGTACTTTAGCGTGCCAGTATCAACGTGTCTAAAGATACCATTTCAAAGTTCTTAGTTCTTTGCTAAGTTTTCTGTTATGTGTAGACACAACACTGGTTCATCATTTAAGTTTTTATGCTTTAACTATTTATAGGTCAGTGTTAGAAGTTTGGCTTCCTGGTAGCACAACATTAAAGTTTCATACAGTACTGTATTCTGTCAAAAGCAGCATTAAAACAACAACTCTGGAACAAAGTGGGAAAGTAAGCATGCAAAACTATAGGCAGCAGCTAGTTGGCTTAGCTTAGTGCCCTGGTTAAAAGCATTTCCACCTCATAAACATGGTGGATTTGTTTGTTAATCTTTATGAAACAGAACTGGAAATATGTGCTTAACATATAATGTTTTAATTGGTGAGCTCCTAAGATCTCAGTAGATGTTTTTTGCTGTTTTATACTGTACTGTATGTTTGCCCAGAGGTGAAAGTGTAATCATACCTGCTACAGGATAGCTATCATTTACTGCTTTAAGGAAATCGTGCTCTGTAAATCAATGCCTTTTTTTTGGCCACATGACAAGCACCCACTTAGGCTGAAGCAATATAAGAGTCTGATGGGCATCATGTGATCTAAGAGCAATAACACCATTATTCAGCTGCTCCAGTCAAAGAGCAATATCATCATTCAGTGCATGAAAATGAATTATCCGGCCAAGGTTGGGCTGATTTGCTGGTTTGTCTCGATGAGGATCAACAACACTCAGCGCTCTCCTTGTGGCAGGCAAGGTTAGAGGAATTTATGTTTAATCCCCACCTGAGACCAGCTTGTAGAGGCTGCAGGCGGGTGCAGAAAATAACCAGCGAATCACTGTTCATACAGACAGAAAGAGGCAGATCAGACGGACACCCAGTTAAGCGATAAACATGCAAACGATCAGCTGATAGCATCAAGTACAACAATAAAGACATAAAGTGGGCATTATGCAAAACTGAGGACTCAGCTGTTCCATGTGCACCGGGCTGTCTGGAAAATAGCGATGAGAAACGAGATGGCGACAAGTATTACTGTGCCAAATAACCTCTGATAACAGCGCACCCCTTTAAAAGCAAAGTCCACTCAGCAAAGAAAGGAGAAAGAGTGAAGGGTGTTTCGCTCTCTCGGCAAAGCATCTGAGTGTGACCCGATGCAAAGCATGACCTACTTTTCCATTTCACCCTCTCTACTGTAGCTCTCCCTCCCAGAGCCACATCCATTCTAGTCAGGTTTAACGGAGTGTACAGTGAAGTCACTCTAGGCACATTTTCTATCATGCCCCCCCCCTTGTATACCGCGAATGCACGAATGAGACCATAAGGTTAACGGAGCAGTGTCCATGCATGTAGTCATAACACACACGTTATGTCTTTATCACCCTCCCCCTTTGCCCTGCTGATGTTTCCATCCAAAGATCAAGATGTCAGCCTTTGATTACCTCACTGCCAACAGTAGCTATTCATTTTCTCCTTCCATGCACCCAATGAGACATACGGATCCACTCTTTGCTTCATCATCTCCAGTAGGGACAGATGTGGGGGGATGGGTTGCGAGGGCTCAGTGTAAAAACTGAACGAAGACTGAATGTTGAAGCCCGGGGTGTGAAAAGAAATGAACCAGTTTATATGAGTAAGCAAAAAGAAGCAAAGATGTGGAGTGAATGGAAAAAATCTTTTGTTTCTAAGCTCAATCAATGTGCAACTGCTTAGGTAGCGTAAACAATGCATGTTAGCATCCATAATTTGTAATGATTTGGAATCAACAGATTGCAGTTTGTATAGCTACAACAAGCATATTTTACTATTCAGACATGCAAATACTCGCGTATGAAAAACACCTAGGAGGAGATTTTACTGAAAGACTGTCATCCTATAAATATTTAGGCATTTGGTTGGATGACAGACTTTCCTTTAAAGTGCATATTGGGCACTTTGTGAAAAGTAGAAGGTTAGATTGGGTTTTTATTATTGAAATCTGGACAATTTTAATTTATCAGTTGGCAAAAAAAAACTTCTACAGGTGACATTCTTAAATGTCGTTGATTATGGTGGCATCTGCACGCTGCTTACGTTTCATTGTCTAGACTCGCAGCTTTTTTTAAGTGTCATATCAAATTTGTTGTCGCTGTGTACTTTATAATCTGGTTTCTTGGCCTTCGCTAGTTTTAAAGAGACAACTTCACTGTTATATTTTTATGTACAGCTTCCTTTTATATCTGTGTAAACCCTCAACATCTTCAAACAGCTGCTATGATTTGTGGTGCTCTACTTGGCTATTTTGCATCTTGGTCAGAGCGCATTAAAGCCGAATGCTTTCGTCTCCCTGGAAGAATTCAGAGCTCTCATAAAGACTTCTGTAGCTGAAGTGTGTAACTGCTACTCAGAACCTGGACCTTGAATTTGTATTGTTTTGACTCTGACTTGTTTTATCTTCTTTTATGTAATTTTCGATGTTTAAGTTGTAACGCTGTGATGGTGTGCCTACTTGACCAGGTCTCTCCTGAAAAAGGAAATGTTAATCTCAAGAGACTACCTGGTTAAAAAAAAACATTAAATAAAATAAATAAGAAAAAAGCACAGAGACCTGGAAAAGAGACTAAATGATATCTGTGAGGGTACAATGTGTGTTTTGGGGGGTTTTTTTTGCCTCAGCCAATCAATGTCTTTTTCATAATCCCTGTATGATGATGATAGGACAGAAAAGCCCCTAATGCAAAGGATAAACAGTACGTGTGGGTATATTCAGCTCATCTGTGTGAGCCAGCTGCTGTCTGAACATCTTTGGGACTGAGAGGAGGAACATTTATTGCACTCAGAAGTCTTAGTCAGTTACTTCCCCAACATCAAAGTGGAGCACTGGAGCATCAGCCGGAACCTTAACATTGACAGATTAGTGGCAGACTCTGTTGGAGAGGGTGTGTTGAAACCAGGAATGTCAACAGCTTATGCCTATTGTATAGAGCATGTAGTTGATGTGACACATCAACTGTCTGCACTGCGAGTCATTTGTTTACTGAGTCACTTTATTCTTGCATAAGCCAAGTAGTCAGGGACAAATTACAACTTCTGTGACACTTCTGTGATTGCTGAAGAGCCACAGAGGGAGCTGTAGTTTGAGTTATCGTGGCCTGTCTGTATACTTTAACTAATTAGAATAACGACATGTAATCCTATTACCACCACACTTGCTTTGTCTCAGTAATAGGATTAAGTTGATTGACTAACCACTAAACAATGTGTTGAAGAACATCCATACATGCATACTTTTTCTTAACTGCTTATCCCACAGGACCGTATAATTTGAGCCTATCCCAACTGATACTGGGCGAGAGACGTGCTCCATCACAGACACAGAGAGTCATCCACACCAACACTGTGTGGTACTGTGGCAGGGTATTTCTCTGTTTCTTAGCTCAGAGACTTTATATGAAAGTGTGATCTATTCTTTCATAATTGAACAATAAATAAATATCCTGTATCCCAGTCTCATGTGAAGCTGCCTTACAATAAACATTTCTTCATAGATATAAAGCGCAGCTCCAATTTCCTGCTTTTAATTGAAAGTATTACGGGTACACACCGGCTCACTCCTTGGCGGCCGCTTGTCGGGGCCTGGGGCCTGGGGCTCGCTCGGGCCCCTTTGGAGGTGGGGTGCCCCCGGCCTCTCGGCCTGGGGCTCGGTCACTCAGGCACAGCTGGGGGCCGGCGGAGCTCACGGGCGCGTCACTGCAACTCCCCCTGACTTCTGCTCCGCGGCTGCTGGGCGAGCCCTCATCTGGGACTCTCCTCAGCTCTTACTGGAACAGTGGCGCGGCTGCCCCTCTGTTGGTCTTCCATGGTCTCTTGTGTTCTGGGGGCCTCTGGATGTCTGGAGTTTTGATCTCCTCCATACCCGCTTCACACCCTGGAGGACGGGGCTGTGGCCCCCCCACACTCCCTAGCAGATCATTACATGGAGAAACCTTTGGAATGCAAGCATGCTGATCCACACAGGTATGCACACATGGGTATTCACAGACGCGGACTAAAGCTTTCTTGGCTGCTGCCTCAAAGCACACTGTGCGCTGTCTATCTTGCGTGCTGCACAATATCGTTTATTATTTAGTAAATATTGATATCTATGACTAGCTAGTTTATTGTGATGGTGCTTTGTTTTCTCTATTATTATGTTACTCTTTGTTGTTTGCTGTCTCCTCTGTTTGTTTTTTTTGTTTGTTTTTTTTTTTTCTCCATACAGGTGACCCAGGAGTTCTTTTTTTTTTTTTCTCTCTCTTCCCCCCCCTTCTCACCGTCTCTTCTCCCCTTTGGTTTTCTTTCTTTCTCTCCCCCTCTTTCTCTCATTCATTCCCCCTGTCCTATTTATTAAAAAAAAAAAAAAAAAAAAAAAAAGACAAAGGATGAACTGAAGCTCTGCCATCACGTAATGTCGCATACTGCTGTTTCTGATGTCATTTAAAAAAAAAAGAAAAAAGAAAGTATTACGGGTAAACATGAAAAGATGATATCCTGACTTTAATCAGTGATTGTGCGTGGGTATTAGCTCCTTCCACTACCTCACATTAATAATATTTTCTATAAGAATACATAGAAGCTAAATGGACACTGAACGCTCACATTACCAGGATCTTTCATGACATAAGAGGCTGATAATTAATTGATGATATTTTATCAATAATGCTACTGGGTATGCATAGGAAAGCGGTTTGTGGAGAGGTTGATAAATTATGTATTTATTTATTTGTAATGTAGAAACAAAATTAAGTCAATGTGAATTTAGATTCATCTCTTGTAAATACAAAAGTATCCTGGTGGATAAACTTGTGACTGTGCTTATAGAGGGAGAAGAGGTCTTGAGCCTTGCAGCTAGAACTGGGTAGCAGATATTGATCAAACTATGTAGATGATAATGTGGGTTTTATTTCCTGGTAAACACCCTGTGTCAGAGTGCAGGAAATAAAGAGGTATTCAGTGGAAATATATATTACACATAGTCTGCCACCAACAGCTGATGTAATTAGACAGGATGTGTTACTAAATACAACTCAGCAGACAATATACAACATGCTTGATGATAGTGTACTATTTTAATGTTGCAGCCTGTGGTCTAAGTGCCCTGATCAATTTTTTTAAGAGGATGGAGAGTTTATTCATCACACAGATGATAACAGATAATTCCATCCCTAAACCAGTCAAAAACAGTCAAATCTGTGTCTCGATCACAGCCGAGGGATGCTGTCAGTGTAAAACACGGCAAAACGGAAAAATGGGGATGAGCATCTGTAACTTTCCTGTGATGATTCTCTCCCAAAAATGTAGCTCGCTTGTATAACCCTCAGTCATATGAGCGAGGGATAAGGACAGCGCACATCTTCCTCCACGTGCTCTCTTGTTCTTTGGAGGTCACACACTAAAAATGGCTCTGCATGAGTGTGGCTGCTGACTGTCTCCCCTCCTCCCTCTCTGGTGTCCCTCACATTTTTGGTGTCAAAGACAGACATCAACATGACAATATTACAGCTACCCCCTACTCACAACCTAACAAGCGTGCGTTGTGCTGGGCTGTGCTCATTAGCTTTGCGCTGGTAAGATCTTTGCCTCCATCACATGTTCATGTGCAGCATGCTCTGTCAAAGGTCAACCAGTTCAGCACAATGAATGACAAAAGTTAATGGTTTGACTGCAGAGAAGAGAGAGTGTTTCAGAAGCAAAACTGCCCAGAGGGACATTCCCGGCATCTTGATTGAGCAGATACAGAAATGCCACATAATCAGGAAGCTTGTGATATTGTGTTGATGTCAAGCTAAATGAAAGAAAGAAGTAATACTAAGTCTCAGGGAATTTCTTGAGATGCAGGACCGGTATTTCCAGAAGAATGCAGCCGATTTGACCTGTGACTTTTCAACGCTTTCCTGTAGGAGAGGGCAAGGCACACAGGCCCTCCAGAATTGAAGGAATTTAACAGCACGTCTTAAAACAAACCCAGATGTTTGCACGCACCCCCCCACAGGTGATCTATCAGGCTCCTGTGTTCTTTATATCACTGACATGGTACTTTCAGAGCAAGTATTTCACTTTTGGCACATTTTTGTGTTTTACTGTGGGAGAAAATGGGTCTTCTGTGAGCTGTTAGACGCTGTTTTAGCACCAGTCAAAACAGACCGGTTGATATTTGCTGTAGACCGAGGCCACGTGATGGAAAACCTCTATTATACATTTATACCAGTAATAGGAATAAAGCTTTCCTGCAAATCCACTTCCACACTTAAGACTGAACAGCGTGGGAATTGAGCAGAGGGATCATTAGGCTGCACTTAACCTTCCTCATAAAGCAGTTATGACACATTTTGGGTTTTCATTTGTTAAACTCACCAGTTCATCCAGATTTCGCATGTCACATAAAACTCTCTTCTGCTGCCAGATGAAGGGCTCTGGATCTGGCTCCTCTTCATCCTCCACACTCTTACTGCTTTCCTTCCGGCTGAAACACCTGCTGGGCGAGCTCTGCTTAGCTGGCTCCCCTTCATCGATCCGCAGGCTCTCCTGGTCCCGGATCTCCTCTTCGATCTCTTCCTCCAGCTGGATCAGCATGGGGGCCAGCATACCGAACTTGGACCCACGTCGCGCCACCTCAAGGAGACACAGAACGAAATTCTTCTCGTTGCATTTCTCCACCAAGTCGTTGGTCTCGAACATGAGGACGTCTTTGATCCAGAGCTCCTGCCTGCACCAGGTGATGAAGTTGGACACGTTGTCCCGCGCTACAAACGAGCCGGGGACAACATTGCGAAACTGGAAGCCGACATCTTTAGATGGCAGCTTCATTGCCTGTGCAGCTTCAGGATACTCCAGCTGAAACTCGTGCGCGGCGCGGTTCACGTTGTTGGCGTGCCGACAGAGGACACAGCCCGTCGCCAGCCCTTCCATAAAGGTGTCCGCAGTGATATCCAGATCATACAGGGTGTTAAGCCATTCAGCCAGATCCTCCTTCATGGCATACAGGTATTCCTCGCTGGATTTAAAGGGCCGGATACTCTTGGATGCGGCGGATTGGATGTTGCTCTGATCAGCCATATTGTCGGATTATGTATCAATTAAGTCTACTTGATAATTCCCGATAGTCTCATTGCACAGCTGCGCTCCGAAGCCTCACGCGCAAAGAAGAGCAAAACAACCGCGTGAACGCACCCACGCCGACGTGCCATGAAAGCTCCTTGAAGCCAGGCTTTGTATCGTCACGAGCACATCGGGATGCGGAGCGGCCGTGGCGCATGGATGCGTTTTCCGGATATCTGCGGAATTTGTTTCCTTTAACGAACGCATCGCCAAGTCCCGCGCGAGACCACCACTTAATCCAGACTGTGGCCGGTGGGTCCTCGCGCCCACAGAAACCCACGTGTCGCCATATCAGTGTGCGAGGCGGTCAGCCGGAGCAGAGTGAAATGAAACGCACTCCGCAGCGCGCAGTCCTCGACTCATTTCACTGCGAACAGGCTCGGCCCATGATGCGCCGCCTCTTGCGCTGAATATGTTGACCTGCTGTGGCTCAGACCAGCACAGCGACTCGGTGGCACATCCCATTATGAGGGATAAACGGAAGAGAGGAAAACTTAACCCCCTGTTTCCCTCAGTGCTGTTTAACAGTAAAGGAAATCAGTGGTGTAGTCTAAGTAGGCTACTCTGTCGGTTTATTTCCACGCCACTCTCGACTTCTGCTCGTCTGCTTCACGGCCTTTATGGAATAACTTCAATATGAATAATAATAAAATGTTTGTTTGTTTGTTTTTTAATCAAATTAAACCAACCAGTAAGATAAAATAATGCAAATATAAGTCTCATTATTGAAGTGGCAGAAAAAAATATGTTTTTCTTTTACAAACCAATTATTACTGGAACTATTAATTATCCATGATAAAAAAAATAAAATGAAAAAGCTGTAACAGTAATAAATAAATAAATAAATAAATAGAACTTTATATTAAAAAGCTTGGCATAGCATAAGCATTAGTAGTATAAGTAGTGCAGAAATCGTGAAGGGCTATGTGCACCTTTTATGAATTGGTGCTTTATTTTTTAATACTGTTTATATTAATGATCATACTTAGATAACTTTACAATAGATTTTCCAGTGTACTTTGGCTATGCAGTATCTTTTGTCAGCGGTAAACTACTTTTACCGCTGACAAAAATGGAAATCTTCAGAAATACCATCATCATCATCTCTCAATAATGAAATCTTTGTCTCTTTATCAAATCACCCAAAAGGCAAATAAAGCGTTCATATTGGACCCTTCTGACTGCACAGTCAAGATATATATGCTTACAACTCATGATGACCCTGAAGTAGTCAACCTGTGCCAGCTTTGTAAGCTTTGTAGTTTTGCAATGAGTGTGTGGTTACAATTTGTTTAGGCACAGCCCAAATCAAAGTAGTCAAACAGGAGAAGAGTGGTGAATAACAAAAGAGTGATCAGTCTAGTCAAACATGCAGCTGAGTGAAATACAAAGCAGTCAATAAAAGAGCACATGATTTACTCTGTGCACGAAAGAAACACTGTGGGGGTTTTAGTGTAGATGATTACAGGGCAGGGCAGTGGAGAACTTTTAGGAGGCACTTTTGAATTAGGTTAAGTGTTGCATTAACTCTGGAAAAAGCTGCCTAAAGTGTGTTTGAGTTCTCTTCTTATCATCCCCATGTGACCTCAAACTATTTAAGCCCAGAATAGTAATGCACATTACATATTGTTTTGGTTGTTGTTAAATACTAAAGGCTTTCCAGTTAAACATAAGAGCTGGAACTGGGATAAAACTTTGGTGCAAAAGGCTCGACTTTTATCTTTTACTATAGAAGCAGATTTTTTTTTTTTAAAGGCAAAATTTAAAGCGCACATTTTGAAAAAGTTACAAATCCTACAGGCTCAGACTAAGTGTTTAATATTTCTTGATGCTGTTGAATGTTCTTATTATGATCTGATATCTGATATGCAGGTCTGTCGTGACTGCAGTGAACCCAAAGGCAGACCAAAAGTGAGCCTTTTATTCTGGCCGATTAAAGTTCATAAGTAAAACCAAAACTGAAATACTAAACAAAACTAGGAACAAATGGGAAAAACCAGAAACGTAAGAAAAAAGTACAACAGGACAACACACACAGTGTGCAAATGTGGAATGTTCAAGTGGGGTCAGAGGTCAAATGTGACACATTTGGATGCCAACTATAATATGATATTTATCTTCCCCATGTACTAGTAAAACTCCCTAAAAGTTGCCAGTACAATTAAAGGCAGTAGACTTTTAATCGTTTTAAATATAAAAGACATTTTATAAAATGTTGAACTTTTTGGACCCTGAAAAAGAGGTCAGAGGTCCAAAGTAACCCACATAACCTATTTGTTGTCAACACAAACAACGGCAGCGAGATACAGTTTTAAATAGCTCCACGCACCGTTTTGAGCTATTGTGTTTACACACAGAATGATGATAGCACACATAAACACTACCAAAAACATAACCTTAATATCAAACACAGGAGAGAACTAACTAGTAACTAGTAAGTAAAACAGGAAATGAGTAACAAATTGGGCAAAGAATCACAAGACACGGGGAAAACAGGGGAGGCAGGATAAACTAAGAGGAATACAATACTATGATAAACATGAACAGAAACTGGATGGCAAAACTGATAGAACTCTAAGTGTCGTGAATGCCATGAAAACTGTTGAGTACTACATACACCCTAAATTATTAACCTATAAAATACATATAAGTTAAAAACAGTCTGACCAGGCCTTTACTTCTTCTACACCATCTCTTTCTCGGTGTACTAACTCACACTGAGCTCTCTTCTTCACTCCTCGAGTGTGTCTTTTTAAATTTAGGCAACCAGCTGCCAAGAAGGAGGGCTTGTTTTCATTTAAAAAGAGGGATGTGTCCGTTTAAGAAAGACAGACAGAGAGCGAGAATGAAAGGAAGGGAGGGAGCGGAAGAGAGATGGAGAAAGAGACAGACAGTGAGAGAAAAAGAGGGAGAAGGTGGGGTTGATGAGATCATTTTCTGGGCCTGGATGAATCAGCTTTTCTGTCAGTGCAGAGAGAGAACGAGAGAGAGTTCAGCACTTAATTAATCTACATGAACAACCAGCCGCAGCCAATGAGAAAGACTTGAAGATGTCAGCTGTGGCTGCTTTTGCCAAGGCACTACTGAGAGTGGCGGAGTTTAAAAGAGACACACAGACACCATCTTGATTAGTGCATCTTATCTTTAACACGACTCCGAGTCCAGATCCTTACTGATGCACAATCTTGTGAGACTGAATATCAGGTCTTTATAATCAAGTAGTTAAAAAATGTTTTTTCCCCCCCGACTTGGCCACAAGGTCAAAGGTTGGAATGAGAACCAGAACAACAGGAGCTGAAGTAGGTTTTGTGTCCTGCACTCATGAGGACTTAAACATGCTGTGAGATCCACAATGATTTCTGTCTTCAGAGGTTCTAGAAGTATTAGAGGTGATCTGAGGATCAAATCCTAACTACACTAAAACCCCAGCAGGCAGGAGTTTGCAGTGGTAACATGAGCAGTGTATGAAAATGAAAACAGCAACACACTCAGCAGCCATATGTTTCACAGATGTTTTTCTTTTTTTTGTTTTAAATGTGCCAGTGATCAACGTCTGTGATTAGCAGTGCTGCTTAATTTAGGCTGAAGGCCTCACAGGGCTATGATTCTGAGTTTAACAAGCAGTGTAATGAGAGTGAGTGTCATTGAAGTTTGAGGACAAAAGAGAAACGAGCAAAGAAATAGTTTAACCATTGGCTCTTTGTGAATTTTGTTCTGAGAGTTTACAATTTTATTGCTGTGAATGGCAGCAACTATTTAAAGTAACAGTGTTATTAAGACCAGAAGTAAATTTGAATTATCCATCCTTTAAAAATTTAAACACTTACACGACTTCCTGTATTTTACTGCAGTTCTGTCACTGATGTAAAACTTCTCATCTGATTCTGAGCTGCACTGATTCACGCAAAGTTTGAATCTAACCTGCGCCACCTGCTGGCAAGAAAAGTAACTGCAAGGCTTTTCAGACCTGCAACTGCGCTACATCGTCTACATTAATGGAAAAATAACAAAACAGAACGCTATTCTGGGCCTACAGAGGGCTCACAGCCTGACTCGGTCACCTTTTGTTCAAGGCATTTCACTGTAAAGCGAGTGATGAAAACTTCCCCATAACAAAAAATGAGATACACACAAATGCGTAGTCAGTACAATCAATGGTGTTAACGAGTACCAGGGTGGAAAACCTGTGTATGCAATGCTCAGGAATGCCTCAGGAAGGAGAGCCACAGAAAGCTCTGAGGGCTTTTATAGAGCTCTGGCACACTGGGCCCAGGTGTTTCCAGCATCACTGATGGAAAGTGAACTACACCAGCCCTCCAATGCCTGCAAACAGGCTGAAAGGAAGGCAGGGTGGAGTGGGTTACCACTGAAACACATTCGTGATGTGAATCTCCGGTCCCACCACATCCTAAAGGTGCTCTACTGGACTGAGTTCTGGTGACTGGATGCCATTTCAGGCACAGCAACATGAGTACACTGTTTATGGAGAGATGGACATGACCAGCAACAAGACTCAGGCAGGCTGTGGTGTTCAAATGATGCTTGATGGGTAGTAAAGGGCCCAAAGTGTGCCAAGAAAGTATCCCTAACACCATTACACCCCTGCCAGACTGAACCGTTGATGCAAGGCAGAATGGATACTCATTAATACTCACTCCAAATCTTCTGTTGTCCAACTTAAGGTGAACCCATTAAAATTGTAGGCTGTGTATCCTGTTTTCAACTGGCACAAATGACACCCAAACTGGTTGGTGTGTGCTGATGTGCAAAACCCTTCAGAAAACATTGCAGATGAAATACAAAGTGTGCAATAGCACAAGGACTCCATAAAAACCTGACCAGCCTCAATGCGCCAAAATTTAGTGGGAAAGATTCAATTTAGTACTTTTTAATTACGGGAAGAATTTGCCTTCCCAAGTTATGCGAATGTAACCAAGTTGCATTAATGTCATCTCTCAATTACCAAAAACATTCATCTGTGCTCCTTAGGAAATACCTTTTTTACAATAACGACACTGCTTCCAGTTTTTTTGGAATAAATTTCTTCATTCATCATATGATTTTAAAATCCCCATCAAATATTTGAGTAAGATTAACATCGTGTTTCCTCAAAGAACATACCAAACACACCTTAAGCAGAAAGAGCCTCAAAGAAATACTGAAGTGCCAAAATCTTTGGTTTAACAATTCTGAGTATGTACAGTTCAGAGATGTTATTTTATGTAAGTAGTGTGAATGTGTACAGAGGTCCCTTTATGATTTTAAATTACTTAGGTGCTTAAAATTTGTACAGTTGAGTAAAAGCAAAAAAACCTCAACATTAATTAAGTAAAATTTTATTTCCCACATTTATCAACATACAATAGTTAGTTATGGGAAAGGACAGTTCGTTAATGAATGAAAAATACTGGATTTTACAACACAAAGTCAAACCTAATCTGCATCTTTAAAAAAAGAAAAAAGAAAAGCAATAACAGGAAGAACAAAACATGCACAATACAAGATTTAGCATAAACATGGGTAAACTAATGACGAGGAAAAAAAATATGGAAACGATATGAATGTAACTGCACAGGTTGCGTGAGAGCAGTTCTATAACCATCAAAATTCGGAACCATAAATTAAAAGAAAATTCTTCTAAAAATCAAATTCCACAAGAGAAACGATCAAGAGCTTCTCCTTCAGTAAGGTCGGTCTCTGCGCTCCTGACGATGATCCCTGCAAACAAAACCAAGGAAGGACAGCAAACACTTCAGTTTCAGTTCCATGTCCAAATTCAGCATTAGAAGGTAGTCATAAAATTACTTAGAGTAATAAGACTGGCACTAAAGTTCACGTTTCAGGTAGCCTAAACCCTACCTCATATCCATCTTGCCCCCTGGTGGTCCCATTCCTCTTCCACCTCTGCCACCCATTCGGTCCATCGGTGGTCCTCCACGGCCGGCCCCACGGAACCCTCCCCTGTCCATTCCACCACGTCCTCTGAATCCACCTCGGTCACCTCCCCAGCCTCCACGGAATCCTCCAGGGCCGCCGGGTCCACCGAGCCCTCCGGCTCCTGCTGGACCGCCACGGTCCATACCTCTGCCACCACGCATTCCCATTCCACCTCTGCCACGGTCACCTCCATGGGGAAATGGAGGGCCACCACCCAACCCTTCTGGTTTGGGAGCTTTGCACTGGTTACACTCCATTCTCCAGGCAAAATTCTGATTGCCACAACCCCTGGAAGCACAGATTACATGAATTAAAAAGTTCTGACAAACCAACAAAGTATCAAAAAACCAAGATGGTACACAATGAAAAAAATACATACGGATTAGGACACTCCCAGTCACCGGCTCTCTGCTGCATGTTGCCTCCTGTCGGTCCACCTCTGCCCATACCACGTGGACCACCTCGTGGGACAAAACCACCACGGTCTCCGCCACGGCCCATCATACCTGATATTATAGGGAAATCACAGCACCTTTAAATCATGAAGCTGGACTCAGGCTATTTTAGCATGCAGTTCACATAAAACACGCTACAGGGCTCCTGTGTGAGTTTATCTAAATTCAAACTACCATCAATTAAGATTTACACAAGTACAGCAATAACAGCATAAAATACAGTCCATCACTACCAAAATTTACCTCCACGTCCCATCATGCCATCTCGCATAGGCATACCACCTCTCATTCCACCCATCATGGGTTTTCGGCGTGCCATGGACACCTTAAGTCTTCTGCCTTGGAACTCTTTTCCTAATATTTAAAGAAAGAAGAAATTGTTTACTAATAATATTAATACTACTACTACTAATAATAATAAAGATTTGATGTCGATGAAATGTACCATCAAAATGCTCCACAGCTGCTTTGGCACAAACTGGCTCCTCATAGGACAGAGTGGCGTCCCCCTTTGGCTTTCCAGAGTCCTTGTCTGTGTATATGTTAATCGCAGGCTGGCCAAGTCTGCGGTTAATCTTGATGTGTAGAAAGAGGGGAAGGAAAAAAACATTTACTTTATTGTTAATTAGGTGTGTTTGCAACTACATTTAGAATAAAGTGTTCTTACCCTAATCGGACCGACGTGTTTGAAGAATTCAGCCATTTCCTCGAGGTTAGCCTTCTCAGTCAATCCTGTGATATAAATTGTGCTGTTCTCTGAGTCATCCTGCTCCTCTGGGCGTCCTACGAGGAAACCCATTTACAATTTTTTTTGTGTTTTTAAACAGTTGCTTATTTAAAAAAAAAAAAACAACAACAACACAACAACAACAACAAAAAAAAAAAAACAAGCTGTACAGAGTTTATGAAACACCAATTTCAAGGAACCTAACAGGAGTTTAGTGACTCACCCATCTCACGCTCGTTGTCGCCCATAGGTCCTGTGGTCCATCAGCCAGGAGGAAAGAAACAGATTGATACAAGTCAGTGTTGAGAACTCTTGTTTAGTAAACTCCACCTAAAGAGTACTACAAAACATAATCCAGACACTCCCTTATAGACGCATCAGCCATATTGGGAAAAGTTGAAAATAGCACCTTAAGGTACACACAATTCCCACAAGTGATATATTGAATTGAAAATAGGACACCTTGGACCCTTTGGCAAATATTTGTGTGTCATTTGAAAAGCCTCTTAGACCAGTAGCAAATCCTCAAAAAACCCCATGAATTCTGCTCAGATTTCTTAAAGCAGTAACAAAACGCATTCGAGTTGAAATTTGTGATTAACCTTTTGAAAACTCAAGTGTCAAACCATAAGCAGTGACTGAACTATACAGTACCCCAGAGAGAATGGTCTCAGGCAATGGGAAAAAAAATAATTTCCAATATTTTCAGATGTGTTTGTATAAATAAATTTTGACGACCACAAAGTATGTCACATCAATACTCGAGGCATATTTGCTCAAAAAAGTTTAAGTCTTTGAAAGGACTAACCAGTGTAATACTCGTTAACTTACCACCAGGCTTACTGAAGCCACCTCTGTCTCCAGCGCTGCTATGGGGGAATAAATGGAGATATGAAGGCGATTTCCCTTTTACAGCCACTTCCATGGCTCGAGCAAAGTGGCTTGATTGAGGGAGTAATCAAAACATTCTAACTAGCCGGACAGCAACTTTCACATAATAAAAATTCCCCATAATCAGAAATACATAATCTAACTGAGGGTATTAGTTTAGGAATTATGCGCCATTCCTTAGTTAGCTAAAAACAACTTCAGAAACATTTTTTAGTAGAGGATACACATGAAAAAAAAATAAATAAAAAACTAACATTTTTTACTGGTATTTAAATTGTGACAAAACCCAAACATTTGTACACAGATAGAAAAGATTTCAGATGCATTGACGGAATACAGTTTTACCCAGAAACAAACTATGGCCGCACTAACATTACTTCTAAGGAAAATTACAGCACAAGCAGATATTACACATGTAAAATAAGACAATGCATCTGAAATTTCACAAGAAGGCCTGGTGATTACATTCACCAGGTAATAAAAACAAATACAAGTATACATGTTTCCAAACAAAACACCAAAACTTTTCGTTTTCTTCTTCTTCTTAAACATAGTTTACCAAGGGAAATTAAAAACAAAGACTTGGTCGCTTAAAGAACCCATCATGCTCATAAAAACCACCATCCTCAGTTCTTGAAAAATGGCAGACCTTGAATCTTTGTTAAAGCTCCTTCTGCTGCTTAAGCTGGCGGCTCTGTACTGAGTACAGATACTTTTTAGAGAAAAGATGGTTTTAAATGGCTCTCACTGTTACCTGTACGGTATAAATGTGACAAAGCATGTTAAAAATGTGCTCAAAAGAAAGTGATCAAACAGTTGTATTCCAAACCACAAAAACAATTCAAAACATTTCAGAATGACATAACGTGCCCCCCACCTCCCCCCAGAATATATAAATATACCTGTGCAAAGCTAAACCTAAGCTAATCTTCAAATTTAATGATAGAAACCTGCTACACTGCATCTGAAATACAATGATGTAATTTTATTTATGCTTTCTAACTGAGAACTATTTTGTTTATATTATACTTTTAAAGTGTGGCCTTGTATGAGATTTGCTGAAATACTTCAGTGTCTGTGTGTGTGCATTTGCGCCACCAAAAACCAGAGATGTCATGCAGAACCCTCTTTCTTAAAAAGGAAGGAGAAAAAAAACAAAAAAAAACCCCCCAAAAAAAACAACTTTTGCCACTGAAAAATAACCATGAAAAATTCTAAACACACCTTAAAATGGACACCTGAAATGAACACCCGATGATGCCCGTGCATTTCTGCCACAAAACTGCTCATTCAAGCTTTGGGCAGGATTCTTTCCCAAAAGAAGGGAAAAAAAACCAAAAAAAACCCAAACCCCTGTCATGTTACCAATAGTCACGTTAATGGCTGCTGATGTAAAACTTGATAGCGCAAGTATGAATTTTAAATAGTATTTTTAAACCTTTAAACAGCTCTTCTAAACCAAACCAAATGTGCAGTACAACATGACGGTACAACCCTCTGATGAACTTCAAACACCTGAAATGTGTCTCTGTAACCGTTTTAACTTGGTAAAAATCACATCTGCACAATAGAAAACCTGTTCCGATGCTCAATCTGTAGACAATTTTCTTGTCTATTAAATGGAAGTACCAGAGAGAGTGTCCAGGATGTGTTCCAATTTCCTTATCATGAGAAATACATTTTCACAAGACCCTTAAAACAAGTATAGTGCACCCAAAAGCTGTTTTGAGATTTGACTAATGACAAAACAAAAATCCACTTTGGACTGAATGCATCCACACTAACCACCCCATGAGAAATCTTTATATATTTTTTGGAACAGATGGGTCTGTGCATACCTTCAATAAGCCCTGTTTTCCCATGCCTTCAACGTCAAAAAACCACTATACCTACATTTTTCTTTCCTCAAGCTGTCAAAAACACCAAAAAACAGCCAGTATATGGCTGGAAAATAACCACGTGTATCAGAAAATTAACCAGGATTTTGAAATTTATTAAAACTTCCCTCTGAGTGTTTTGCCATTAATATAGGCTTACCGTTCTTACTGTCCTTTGTTTTGTTTTTTTGCTTTAATGGTTAGTAAAAAATAAATAAATAAATAAATCTGAACATCAAAGTAACCCTTGAAAGAGATTATTTTTTTTAAAACAAAAACAAAAACTTACTTTGGTCCAAGAGATGACATCAAATGAGAAACTACTTTTGGGAGTAATGTCAGAGCGGCAAATGACAAAAATTCTTAAAATAGATGGTTAATTACTCTGTCTTCTTGTAATTGATGTCATTTACTTTTGAGGTGTTTCTTTAAACAACCATTTAAACATCTAGATTAATTTAAAGTGCCATTTCCCGCCTTTTTTGGCATTTTCTCAACCCAATGAAATGGGGACAAATACATATTGTCACCGGTTGCCCTTTAGAAACCTATGAGACTCTGAAAAACCACCAATGAATTGCCAAAAAAATGAATAATAAATAAAACTTATCAAGAAAATGTACTGACCCAAATACTGCTCTCTAGTAAAACACAAACGTGCATGTGAAATGGAACTTAATGTGCTACATGAGCCCAGCGTCCATTTATACATTTCTTAAAATACCTGTCGTAATATATGACCTTACAGGACTAGACTCCAGCATCTAACTGTATTATTCCAGTTAGTCACTCTACAGAGAATAATTCAGCATGCTGACAAACTGAACTGGTGGGAAACTAAAGAAAGTAGGGTTAGAATTCTGTATGTCTTTATGTAGATATTCTTACAGATTGTACCATGTTCCCTGACAAACGTTGAAATCTGAAACTACGTTTTCCTATGCTATACTGTTGATACTGCCCAGTAATCAAATCGTGGTCTAGGATATAAGCTGTCCAACCTAAATTTTATGCACAGGTCTCTGATCAAAATCGGCACTTTTTTCTTCTTCTTACCTTTGACCAAGAGAGAGGCAGGGTTGAGACAAAACTCATTCTTATTGCTGGCATATACAACATATGCCACTGCATGTATTATACTAGCTATATGCAATTCATTAGCACCGATTGCTGATGAATCAGTATCAAATGCTAATAAATTCCCCTTACAAGACTGCCATTATGTTTTCCTGTATTATTCTGACGTTACAGCAGGGTTTGTCTCAGCTCTGCCTCAAATGGCAACGGCACCTGCAAAGACTGAATAAATGTGAGATTAAGTGCTTAAGAAAGACACTTACCCCATGCCGCGCCCCATGCCTCCACGCCCACGATGCATCATTCCACCACGGTCAAAGTCCCTTCCAGGGCCCCTGCTGTCCCCTACTCCAGGGTACCTCGTAAGCTCAGAGCCTGGATAACCAGAACCTCCACCCTGCCCGTCCTGCCTGTAACTGTCTACAAGAGGAACAACAATATCAAAACATGCAGTCATCACAGAATGATCACAGTGGAATCGAACAGATGCGCTTAGTTGAGAGAGCAGCTGTTTAGGCAGGAGGAAAGCAAAGCTTACTGTAATGGCCGGACTGACTGTAACTGGGTGGTCCACCTTGCTGGTTGTACTGGTTGGCTGGAGGCTGCCCATATGATCCACCGGCCTGGGGAGGGTAAGCAGGAGGAGCTTGTTGCTGTGGCTGGGTCTGCTGTTGGTATCCCTGCTGCTGGCTGTAGCCTGCCTGCTGGCCTTGGTAACCAGGTTGTTGCTGACCATATGCTGCTGGCTGGGAGTAGCTACTCTGGTTGTAAGTAGCCGGCTGGCTGTTAGCATTGTAACTGATGGAGACAAAGCACAGACAAAATGTAAGTAATCCGATAAGCATGTTCTTCTGGAATTCACGTGTTATTTTGTTGTCAGATGAGATGTTCATACCTCTGAGGGGCAGTGGGAGCAGCCTGTTGGCCATAACCAGGGTAGGCAGACTGAGCCGTGTATCCTGGCTGAGAGCCATAAGACTGGGAGGCAGCTGGAGCAGCAGCAGCAGGAGTACTGTCATAACCACTGGCTCCGTAACCCTGGGTTGACTGTGAATAGCTGTGAGTAGCAGACTGGGCAGCAGGGTAGCCAGCTATACAAAAGACATCACATATCACAAAGAGAAAAAAAAAGATATTTGATATTCATTCCTGTTCACATTGTAATTTGACTGTTTAACAACAGAATAATTAAAAATAAATAAATTAAAACAAAACAAAAACTGACCTGATGCTGGTTGGCCATATGATCCAGATCCATACTGTTGCTGCTGCTGGGGGTAGCCTCCAGCTGCAGGTGTTGTCTGACTGTAACTGCTATCAGCAGCTGCTGCAGCAGGTTGGGTATATGAGCCATAATTCTGCTGGCCATAGCTTTGCTGAAAGACCAAATACAGTAGCCATTAGGCACAATAAACCTCAACTAAGCATTATTTAAAAGCTCCATTTGCTTAAAGCACAAACAACCTATATGACTGCCAGCAGTAAACAAATAACCATCCCAAGTTTCCCCCACAATCATTAAATGTTTTAAGCACAAGGCATGCTTTGATCAAATCTGCACAATTAAATCAATAATGGTACCTGAGCAGATTGTCCATAATTCTGTGAGGGCTGGGCAGCATAGGAAGCATACCTGTAAACATATGCATCAAAATTTTAGGATCATCAGAAATCCGGGTACTGCCTGAAAAAAATATCATGCTGTGCGCTGTTTAAAATGGTCTTTATCCAAAAGATGTTTACTACGATCTAAAGAAGGTTACAAAACGACCAAAAGTAATCCATGTTTGCATATTGGTTTTAAAAAATATATACAGGTTTACATTTGCATCCACCCTAATCTCCGCTTTGTTTCCTTTCTTCGAAAGAATTAGGTCATATTGGATGGTTAAAAATCTCAAAGCCATTTTAATAAAGGTAACTGAAAAACCTTACCCCTGTTGAGCCCCGGTCTGGTTGTAGGAGCTGTAATCTGTAAATGGGGAAAAAGGGTTAGTTTAAAAAAATAAAACAAGAAACAATAGTTTCAGATCTTAGCGCGCGAGCCGCACGTTACAGGCCCGTTCTTAGGTTGCCATTCAAAACGGAGACAACTAGACCATTCACTAAACCTATACACTACTTCACAGCCAACGAAACCACTCAGAGATCGACGCACCCGTTAAACAGGATTCGTTTTAAATTGGTAATATGCGGAAAAACGCAGTGTGCACAAATGAAAAAACATATCCGGAGTAAATACCGCAAAGACTCGACGAGCTAACTTGTCTAGGCCTCGGACGCGGAGCCGACTAAGTTCATGTTATTCAATGAAGAAAAGTGGCTAAAAAGACAAACTATGCAAACATACTCACAATTAGGATACATTCATGTAAATTAATGTTTCAATGAAAACCAACATTTACTTTAAAAGTCAGCAATTGTCGCAATTTTTTTACTCACCCGAAGCAGACGCCATTTTAGTGTGCCTACAAGAGACGAATGGACGAAGAATGCTGCCGCAGAAACGCACTTCTCTTCGCGGCAACCGCGAAATCTCGCGACATAACGCGATACTGTTTGGGGGCTGCTGTAGCGAGAGCATTACAGATTAGATACACAAATCGACACGTACGTTTACAATAATAGCCGCATAGTCTGTGCTTTTAAATTTTAAACAACATAAAAAAACGCTGATTTGTAAATATTCGGAAGTCAACGTGATTTAGGGAGGGGTTATACAAGAAGTAAAATAAATACCTGTTTTTCAAGTATCCTTATGACTTAGCGTGATTATACCCACTCTGGGTAATAGATCGTAACTAGACCAGTTCTCGTGGGCCACTTAAAAAAATCTTTATAGAACAATTTTCATATATTTGTTTCCATCTCTTCTGCCCTCTTGGCCAGATCTTAAAAAATGTCTTTGAAAACAGTTCATTCAAATAATAATCTAAATCCTTCTGGTGGTTGACGGCTTGCTAGCAGTATGTCCAGCAGGTGGGGGTAGTGCATCTTTATGCTATTGTTTTACTGCGAAGAAAAAGACGTAACGCGGAAGTTTGCTTTCATTTTCTGAATATTTTCACACTGGATATTTGTTTATAATTGTAGGACTTTATTAGTTATGCTTTGATTATTCTTTTTTTCCTTAAAATATTTCATCACATACGCTTTGAGGATATGGCTATTTTATATACGATCAGAAGAAATTAGAGGTTGTCGTACTAGTTAGATATTTCATGTCTTTTGGTGGAATTTCTGCAGGCACTAACCTCAGTTTGAAGGATCTTTGACGGGCTGTCTTAATGCTGTGAGGACAATAATGGGTTCAGTTTAATGCCACAAACTATTTTTCGTGTTATGCAAACCAGCATATGTTTGTTTACCAATATTATGCCACTATAGCAAAAAACAAACCCTCCAAAAAGTGAGTAGAGAAACTACAGCTGATCGTGAATAATCGTGAATAATGCTGGACTGTATGTCGTCAGTGCGGTTCTGGTTTGGATCAGGTCGTCCTGGCTTCTGCCTGGGGACCTCTTTATTGGTAACACTCATGCTACTGATGTATGCTGGGGGCATCCAGGCAAGTCTCAGTGTTGGTCCAGGAGGAGACTTCCCGAGGTTCACAGGTAACCCTTTTTTTGAGTTCAGATCTCACAGACAAGAATTGGTAAAAATCAAAACATATGCATGACCTCTTCCCCTCCTCAGATGTGTTCCTGTATGCTCTCAGCCATGATGAGCTGCCCTCTCTGCTGGTCAGTGTAGCTCTGGTGCTGCTGCTTGGATCTTGTCAGGAGCGCCGCTGGGGGACACTCGCCTTACTCGTCCTCTCCACCCTGACAATCATCGCACTACCTTTTCTTTACACCCTGCTCCTCTTTATTGGTGGGGGTGAGGCGAGCCGGATCTTTGGCTTCTCTGCCGTCCAGCTTGCTTTATTTACAGCACAGTGTCGACAGGTGACACAGAGGAGGGTGCTGAGATGTCTGCCTGTCTGGTTTCTCCCGTGGCTTTTTCTGCTGATTGGTCTGCTGCTGCTGCCCGGGACACCAGCTCTGCTTCACTTCTGTGCAATATGCATTGGGCACAACTGTATCCTACCCCGATTTTGCAATTGTTTGAAACCAAAAGCATTATATTGTGATTTATAGAGAAACAATTTTACTTGTTTTTTGACTTATTAGGACTTTTACTATTAGCTCACTTTTCTCTTATTTTTCTTGAACTCTCAATTTGTTTCTCCAGGTTTAAATCTTTGATGATGTTCATTTCCATATTCATAAGTCTTTCTATATAATACTTAATGTATCGCTCAGATCATCAGCCCTTTATCGGGATGTTACAGGAGCTGGAGGAGTCCAGAGTCTTGGATTTCATCCCTGACTGGATGTATGTTTCCACCACAGCCAGGTTAAGGTTGCCTAGCTACGCTACCTCACACAGGTGTGACTCATTTCGTTCACATCACAAGTCTCAATGAACATTCATTGGTCTTAACCTGTGTTTATTCTGAACATTTTAACCTCGTGTGTTGTCACAGATCTCAACCAGTTTCTCAGACGATACCCGTAGATCAGTCAGCTGCTGTCCCAATGAACCAACCTTCTGCTTCAAACCACCGCTCATGGATTGAACCTTTGCCTGCCTGGATAATGGAGGAGTCTACTGTGACTGCTGAGGCAGAGGTGCTGGAGGAGCAGATGCTTAGAGCGGGGATACTGGCCTCATTACAGGATGCTCCCGATGATCCTGGTGCAAAAGTGGAGGTTCCTAAATCATCGGTTTCCTCTTTGCGGTTAGTAATAACTTAATATCTTGAATTTTATGTCAGTATGCAGATGTGTGTGTATGTATTTTTTTTTTTTTAAACCTAGTACTACTCGATTTTCTCATAGAATACTGTGGAAAAGTCTTGAGACATCCCTCTTTGTTTTTACAGTGTGCTTCCAGACTTTCTTTTAAGTTGTCTTGAGCAATGTTTAAAGGTCTTCTGACATTGGCTGCTTTTCCCTGTATTTTCTATTTAATCCAGGAATGGCTTTTCTTTTTTCTTGTTTTTTTTAAACCATTTAACACCGACCTATCAATCATTCGAGCATATAAAAGGTTGTGCTTAGACACTTTGTTACTAGCAGCCCGTCACAAAAATACATTATTTGTCATTTGCTCAATTTTTTTGCTTGAATCTTTGAAAACTCCCTAAGAAAACACAGTTTGACAAATATAAAATAGTTTTGCACCAATGAGGTGATTCCCAAAAGCTATTAGCTGAAAACTTAGCACGGTGCGCAGCGTCGTGAGTGGTGGCTCAAGACTTTTGCACAGTACTTTATATATACTTACACAAAGTTTCCTCCTAGTCTTCAGCAGCTGGAGAAGATGGGCTTCCCCACAGAAAAAGCTGTTGTGGCTCTAGCAGCATCAAAACAGCTAGATGGCGCCATCTCCTTGCTTATAGAAGACAGCATCGGAGAACAAGCTGTGGTGGTATCTAAGGGGAAGAGCCCACTGCCACCAAACACCTAACTCGCCTCACAAGTCTGGACCGAAGTTATGCTTGGGTTTTGCTGAGCTTCAGTATGTTCCCCATGGGTTAATTGAAAAACTATTTTATTGATAAAAATTAGAGATGGCACGATACCACTTTTTTATGTCCGATACCGATATCATAAATTTGGATATCTGCCGATACCGATATGAATCCGATATAATGTTTTTTAATCAACAAAACTGTTTTTTTTTTTAAATATCTTGCTGCATTTTGTATAAGTTCATACTCAAGTTTAAAACAACAACTACACTAAAGCTATTCTGTTATACCTGTATGCAAAAAAAAATATTTCATACTTCAGCAATACTGATCAATCTAATAAACTTAAACCTACACCATCCTCCCTATTCTGGTATTTTAAAGAGTACTTAGCATAAATATTAAGCAACCTAACTAATAGGGTTCCAACTCCCAGCAACAACAAAAATAAATAAATAAAAAATAGGGAACCACCCCTCACGCTCCACCTCATGATGCTTAATCGACGTAATCAACCTCAATTTGATGCAGTGTGAAAAAAAAATGCACAGAAATCAATTATTTTTCAAGAAATATTAAATAGATTCAACATCTTTCTTCAACAAAATTGCAGACTGCACAGATGGTACCTTCCCAAAGGAAAAAGTACTATAGCTTACTAGGGTATATATATTAGACTTAATAGTCACTATATACAGTAATGGACTTCTATTCATTTTACATCAAATTAAAACTTTGGGTGTCAGATAATTATTTATTAAAAGCTAGACATTTTAAATGAGAATAAGAAAGAAAAGTATGTCTTTGTGCCCCCTTTTCCCTGTTCATGCCCTATCGGCCCCCCTGGCTAAACTTTGCTAGATCCGCCCCTGCACAGTTACCAGCCGTCAGCTACGTAGAAAAAGATCCTCGAGTAGAAAGTAATAATAAATAAATTCTAACAACAGCTTATCAAGCTTAAACGTTCTGCTGTTGTTCAGCCGCTGGTTTCCTCTTTCTGGTGCAAAGTGGGCCAAAAACAAACAAGAGAGACGGACTCGCGACAGAAAAGCCGATCAGCTGATCGTTAAGCAGTTTCATGATTGAAGTAGCAGCCAGAAGAGGCAGTCGCTCCATATATCGTTTGGTAAGATTAACGCAGGAATGCTTTACAAACATTCAGAGATGGACTTACACACTTGCTTTACTTCTCTCGGGGATAACTTTGTCGGAGATGAAATGCCGGGTTGCTAGCGAAGCTCCAAATGCTATCCAGACCACTGACAGGTCCCGCATGCCACAGCCGCTCTATCACGTGATGCATACTGCTCCGACGTGCTAACGTTCTGAGGTGAGTTACGGCGTGTTGCAAGTTTTGTGAGGTGCTTTCGTGATATTTAATGGATCGGATTACATTTTTTATTTTTCTCCGATATCCGATCCAGTAATTTAGGTCAGTATCGGACCGATACCGATACGTAATATCGGATCGGTCCATCTCTAATAACAATTACAGCCGTGAGTGTAGATGCAGAGTTTAGATTTTCTGTATATGCAAAGATAAATGTATGGTGGAAAGAGTGGATGTCATTTTATTTATCAAAGTGTTTAATGAATACTGGTGTCATGTAAAAAAGAGAAAAAAAATAAAATAAAAAAATAAAAAACAGTGGACATTATTTTATTACACCGATCATCTAGACAGGATTATATTAACACTGTAAAACATTTTGCAAGAAAAAAGTTAAAAGTATGAAATGGTTACACAACAGCATACAAAATAAACTACAGTTCATTTTAAATAGTTTCACAATAAATGCAGAAAAAAAAGTCTTTTCATCATAACAGTATAAGCAGTTTACCAGCACAACAGTGGTAAAAGTATATTCAAGTTAACGTAACAGTTTTGCCATTTTCTCCATGTGTGTGTGTGTGTGTGTGTGTGTGTGTGTGTGTGTGTGTGTGTGTGCGTGCTAAAGATCATGAAATATCCTGTGAGGTCTGTTTTCCTTTCAACATGTTTCCAGATTGCAACATCATTTATGGCTGTTTCTAAATATCTGGAGGCTTAAACAAGATGCAAATGTTTGTGCACGTTTACCAAGTTTAAATGTCGAAACGCTTTATCAGTACATACTTTAGAGGAGGAGGGGAGGGACCAGAACAGTACAAATCACCGTTATCAGCACTTATCTCAGTTAGTGAACGGATCACTTAATCTTTTTAGTGCACTACATAACATTGAGTTAAACAATATGATAGAAGCATAACAAATTACATACTATAGGAGGAGTTTTGTTTGTGTAGTCGTGTCCCGCAAACTGTACAGACTCCATGTGCTTAAATAATGAATTCTGTTTAGGTTGCAGTTATATTGTGAAAGCAACAAAAACTCAAATCCAGTCACTTTTCTCACATCTGACTTCTCTTTCACATGATTACTCTAAATGACCTTTATTCTCCAGGACCGTTTGTAGCTCGAGGAGCACCACAGAAGATTCAGATTTTTTCATCATCCTAATTGTGAGGCTTGGAGTTCTGTAGCCAAACAAATGAAAAACAGAAAGAGCAGCTGGAAGTATTGTGTAAAGGTAAATTGTTTGGTTATGGCGATGGATGGGGTTCGAACTAGTTCTCAGGTTCCCGATGGAGCAGGGCATTGTCGAGTACCAGTGGAGTTTCCCTGAGGTGTCCCCCATCCTATATTAGATGATACAGCCCAGAGAGGGTGTCAGTTAACGTCTAACTCTGTTGAGTGTTGATGAAACTTATAGGAGGGGAAGTCAAGCCTCTCCCCCCGCCTGTGATCCTCAGGGTGAGCCAGGGGGTGGCTACTTTCCTCGAACCTTGGTGTCGGAGGACAGAGGAGAAGCAAGTCGATGTGGAATTGAACCTGATCGCTTATCTCTGTAGAAACTAGGGGAGGATGTGCCAAACGGTCCATCCCCAGACCCTAGATCAGGCTCTGTTGAAGAAAGACAGCAGTTGGAACGGCACTTCCGTCTCCACCAGTATGTGTGCACTTTGTAGTCCTAATCCAAACCTATAAGTGGATTCTTAACTTGTTTTAGGCAAGCTGCAGCTGACTAATATGTTGTTGACTAATATGCTTTGTGTGTTTCTTATAAACTTGTTGGAAAAATGTCCATCTTAATTTTCCAGCACCCTTCAAATGGTCCAGAATGAGTCCAAAAGATGAGCTAATTTAAAAAAGAAGAGCACCAATTCATCACACTGGAAAAGCCAAAACCAGTGACAGTTTGGCACATTTTTATTTTCAATCATTTTATTGTCAGGGTGTAGACCTCTGAGTCTTTCTACTTCACTATGAAACAAGCTGATAATTCTTTAATATTAGGTAAATATTTATATTTTTTAATTATTATTGGTGCTCAGAAGTGTACCAAGTGAGACAAACTTAAAGTTGTGAGAAGAGAAAAATCCACAAACATCTATAAGTAAAACCTTGGCAGAAGATTGTAGGCTCACATGTGTCATAGTACCAAAACAGCTTATTTAAAGGATTGCATTTCTTAAAACACATCTACAACAACATTTCGTAGTTCAGTTACTGATTATCAGAATTTGCTTTTAGCTTCTAACACTTTAGATCTTGTCAAGAAGGTAAGTGGGGGCCAGCAGTTCTGCGGGTGAGGATGTCTCAGCGTTACCTGGCCAGATGATAGCCTCCAGCAGTGTCACCCTGCGAGTCAGAAGCTCAAGGTCTGCCTGCAAGTTGTGGAACATCTGCAAGCTAATGTCCTATCAGAGAGCAGTGACAGGGGGGGACTGTGTGAGGGTGTGGAAACACGAGCCCGAGTCCTGGGGCTGCTCGTGACTGTTCCCACCCCTCGGTAGGTAGAGTGGGGGTTTGAGTCGCCCACCTTTGACCCCTGCCTAAAGCTGACCCTGCCGCAGGCCTCCTACTCACCATGAATACCGATCATAGTCTCGAGGATTAAAACCCTCTCGGCTAAGATCTTCAGCGCCTCTCTGATCTGATGTATTCCGTCCCCCTGTGAAGATAGATACAGCCGTCAAGGTAAGGAGCACAAGCTAAAGAACTGCTCGCCAAGGTGCAAGTCATTTTTCTCAACACAGTCCAGCAGTTAGAAGGTTAAAACAGTCCACACATCTGCCCAGCACTGTCAGATATTATCCATTCCCTGTATTTCTCTACGCCGCCCTCATACTCGGAGCATGCTTCCATATATAGTCAGTCTCTGCCATGCTGGGCTGGGCAACATCAGCATGCACATTATGGACCTGCATCATGCTGGTGACATAACACTGTTCCAGGATATGCATTTGATCATGCCATCTGCATCTTTTTGTCAGGCAGCAGTTCAGCCAGGAAAATATGTTTGCTTTAGCGCTACAGTTTCATTCTTAGCACTGTGGTTACAACAGTAACCCACCATCACCTGACAGAATGAAGCCAGACTAGATTTACTCTCAAGTCTGTTGTCTTTTGTTAAAGGATGAGCTAACAATTCACGAGTCATACCTTCAAACAGAACACAAGTAGATGAAAAAGAAATATAGAGCATACAGAGACAGCTAAAAGTGTAGACATCACAAAAGAGAGCGTGCAGACAATAGCTGATGATTTGGGTGATTCCCACTACAAAATGCAGCAATTAATACAACCTTATGTTTAAAGAAAAAAGGCAAAGTTATTATAAACAATGTAACTTTAGAGATGGCAGCAGCATTTCTGATTCAGATTAAACTATGTCAGATTTGGGACAAAGGACGTTGTTATTAAGACACTGATGGTCTCCAGAGAACAAATTCTAGTTTGTGAATCATCTCCTGAATGAGCTGGAGGTGAGCATTTGTCGTTTTAGTAAAATATCTTAGCATTATTGGTTAATCGCCATGATGCTCGATACAGGTTTTCAAAATCCCCTCAGGATGAGTCTTGATCCTCTGACCGTTCATCCTGCATCACAATCACGTCATAAGTTTAATCTATCAATAAGCCGCACCTCCTAAAAATCAGTAAACATATTATGCTTGTTGGCTTTAATGCAGCCTCACAGACACTCTTTGGAAGTTTACATCTACTTTGCCTTTTTTCTGTTTTTAACCGCACTCTGTTATTAGTCATTAGATATACTTTTAGTTGATTAACACATCCAGATAAGAGAATAGTTTATTCAGTATAGCAATTTAGGACAAATTCATGCAAGGTTGCATTGGGGGAGAAAAGGGGATAGCTGTATCCACTCCACTCACACCACATCAACACCTCTAAACCAACACCACCCACCACTGACACATATGGAGTGATTTGGCATATACATTTCGCACATTTCTTCTGTGAGTCACTGAATATTCGATAGTCTGTGAAATCAGTTTGTTTTAATTCACATGGAATAATAAAGAATTTTGCCTTTAAAAGGACATGACCGCATCGAGCTGTTCTCTTGGTATGTTTTTGTATTTTTAGATGTATATGCCAAAGTCAGATGCTGAAAAGATGACTGTGAAAGGTAGCCATGGGGACAGCAGCTTGCAGAGGGAGCTTTAGGGTCAAGAGGACAGCAGTCCAGAGCACACCCCGAGGACCAAACAAAAACACGTTAACGTACAAACACACACAGATCAAACGATACAGTCATATATGATCAAACATAAACAACAAAGTAAAGCAGAGACCACGTGACAATCAACAGTCTGAAAAGTCTGAGCCTGAGAGAAAAAAAGATGCTGCTCAATCACCACTTTGTGGTCAATCACCACCACAAATATGGTGACTGCAAACAGATCAAAGCATAAACTGAGAACTTGGCTACACAGTGAAGAGATGATGACATGAATAAAAATATCTTACATTTGGATTGCTCTTGTAAAATGAGAAACAAGTGAAAGAAATGTAAGGATTAAGCATACGTTTCATGCCTAATATTAAAACTTTTGAAACCTCCTGACTACGACTTCTTGTTCAGGTTGTGTGTCACCATTTGAACTGTGAACTACCAGCAGCTGGCATCTTACCGGCAATCCCTTCTCTCCCAGTTCTCCTTTTGGTCCTGGTGCTCCCTGTGAAGAAATGTTAACAGAAAAATTGGTGTGATGCAGCAGTTCACATCAAAAGAAAGAGCACATTCTCTCTCTGATTGCAGCTTTGTTGGTCAATGTGGTTTACAGTGCTGCTGGTGAATGTAGTTTATACTAAAATAACCCAATATGACAGGGTGTTGATATTCTCCCCTTTTCTACATGCAGAGGTGGCTTACCGGCTCGCCGCTCAAGCCCCTCTCTCCTGGGTAACCTGAAGGTCCCTGAAAAATCAAAGACTTGTGTCATTAAGTTGTCAAACAAAGAAAAAACAGCTAAATCTTTCGAAAGAGTCCCTTAAAAAAACCAAAAAAACAAACTAAAGCTTTTTCCCCTTCGATAGTTCTCATTAACATTATGGTTGTGAAAAAGAAAGTACATCCTCTCTCACCTCTAAGGTTTTACATATTAGAGCATAGCAGAAAAAAAAATCATCATTGTATAGTCCTGATTACATTCTATCACTATTTATGTAACAAAAACAAATCCAAATTCAGAAGCAAGACAAAACCGAGAAGCGAAGAAAATCTGAAACAGAATGGCTGGAAGAGAAAAGAATCGTTGTGTTGCAATGAACCAGACAAAGTCAAAAACCTGATTCAGATGCTGTGACGGGGCCTTAAGAGAGCTGTGCATCAACAAAATAACAGTGAGCCAAAATTCTTCACGCTGATTACAGTTGCTTCAAGTTATTACTGCTAAAAGTGGTTCAAGTAGTTTCTGAATGATGGGGATTATGATGAGGAACACATAACCATGAAGATAAAATGTTAATTCTTTGTGTTTTTAATATTTATATTATTATCATTATTGCAAGAGAAGAACGCACAAAGTGACATATTTATGGGTTGATCGTTGTATGAGATATAAAAGTCTGAAGACATTAAGCACCGCACATATAAATCTAAATAAACATGTACTTGCTTATTGAATCATCTGATTGTCTTGCATATATTATGTTCTTTAACTGCATTGAGAACATGTTAATAAATATTAATAATAAACTAATATTGTCTTACTGTACCGCACTGCACTGCATGTGCTTTTTTACTTTTCTCTGAATATGTCTACAAACTTGTCTTTTAGCTAAGCTTTTTATATTTTCAAAAATGTAATTAACATGCGCTGTGCCTCCATCCAACAAATCAATAATCTAAGCCAAACTTTACTCACTCTCTCCCCACGTTCTCCCTTTGGCCCCACGGGGCCCTGCGTTCCAGGCACTCCAGGTTTTCCCTGTTTTGAGGCAGAGAGGAAATTGAAAATGACACAGATAAATTTGTACAAAAACAAATCTAATGCAGCGACTATCGTGCACTGCTGTGCTGTGAGCAAACTTACATTTTGTCCTGCTGGACCAGGAGGTCCTACCGGGCCTTTAGGACCTGGGGGACCTGAAAAACAGATTAAAAGATTTATATTAGCACAAGAGTTTTGTGTTTTACACCTTTTTAACCTGACATAGTGACACACAGAACCTGTAGGTGTTCATAAGTTTATGTTATCAAAGCCTTTATCTTCAAAATGGAGAAGAAAGATCAGTGGAGATTATGAAAAGCATATTAAAAGAAATAAATATAAAAAGCATCACTGACAGGCATCAGTATATACAGTTAGGTCCATAAAAATATGGACAGAGACAATCATTGACTTTTAAATGAAACAACTCAGATGCAGTTAAAGTGCAGACTTCCAGCTTTAATTCAGTTTGTTGAATAAAAAGATTGCATAAAAATGTGAGGAACTAAAGCATTTCTAACTCAATCCCTTCATTATAGGGGCTCAAAGTAATTGGACATATTTAATAACTGAAAGCTCAGTCATTCATCAATGACAGCCTGAAGTCTAGAACTCATGGACATCACCAGATGCTGGGATTCCTCCTTTTTCATGTCCTGCCAGGCCTTTACTGCAGTAGCTTTAAGTTTCTGTTTGTTTGTTTGTGGGCCTTTCTGTCCGAAGTTTCATCTTCAACAAATGAAATGCATGCCTAATTTCTTTAAGATCAGGTGACTGACTTGGGCATTCAACAATATTCCACTTCTTTGCTTTAATAAACTATTGGGTTGCTTTGGATGTCACGCAGTCTTCGTGCAGTCTTCTCTGTATGGTAGACTTGGATATCAAAATGTCTGCCTCCTGGATAGTGTTGTTCACTTGTTGTTGTGAAGGAGTTTATCATTACCCTGCAAATAATTCTGCAATCATCCACCACTATTGTCTTCTGTGGACGTCCAGGTCTTTTTGCATTGCTGAGTTCACCAGTGCTTTCTCTCTTTCTCATTATGTACCAAACTATAGATTTTGCCTCTCCTGCCATTGTGGCAGTTTTTCGGATAGGTTTTTCTGTTTTCGCAGCTTAAAGATGGCTTGTGCAGCCTGCATGGAGAGCTTTGGCTTCGTATACCCTTAAAAGAAAACTGAAATGAAAGCGTCTACACATTTTGTCCATGTCCATTATAGAAGTATAATTAGAATTATTATTAGAATTATAGAATGTTTCCGAAAACAGGTAGAAAACCAAAACTTGTGTCAGTGTCCAAACTGTACACAATAAAAATATAATAACACAGAAAAAGATCATAACACAGTGAGATACTGCACAAGATGTTTGTTCATTCAAACTGTAAGACATGCAAAGGGGCTGTGTTCATTTTGCATATTTGAGTTTGTTTAGAGTGTATACAGAGTTGTGACCACACCTAAGTGTAGTCATCAGTGTGTGGACTTGTTTTTGAAGGATATTTCTTTCTTTCTGGACATCTGGTTAAGAATGAAAAACATTTACTGCCTGTAACATTGCACCAGTTTGGTAGTGGCTCAGTGATGAGCTGAGGAGGTATATCCATGGAGGGATGTACAGACCTCTACAGGCTAGGCAACAACACCCTGAATGCCATTAGGTATCAGGATGAAATCCTATGACCCACTGTCAGACCCTACACTGACACAGTGATTCCCGGGTTCCTCCTGGTGTACTACAATGACCTCATGTAGGGGAAGTATGCAGGCAGTTCGGAGAGGATAAAAGAATAAAAGAACTGATACCATTGACTGAGCCCTGCACACTGGCCTGACCTAAACCTAAATGTTTTTTGTCCCACGTTGCACCTCAGTGATCCCCTGGTGCAGAAGACGGGGGAGATCCCCCAGGACCTCGTCTGTCTTCTCATTAGCAGCCGCAGTGTTTTCAGGCATGCATACAAGCACGTGGGGGGCCATACAAACTACTATTGTTGATATTTTGGCAAAATCTACTAACCTGCTGCATAATTTTTCACTTTGATTTTTGTGGTGTCTTTGAATTCAGTCCTGTAGTTTAATATTTTTTAATAAAGCTGTTAAGAGTGTTTAATGCTCACCAATAGGTCCCGGAGGCCCCTGAGGTCCTGGAACAGGTATCCCTCGAGAGTCGTGGAAGGTGTTGGTGAAGAAAGGGTCTTTTCCACGATCTGGAAGTTGAAACAGAAAATGCACGTGTGTTTAAAGGAAAGCAGAAGCTATTGGTAAAGTTAAAATGAGTTCCTTTAAGCAGAAAAAAAATCCACTTTTGTAGCTTCACCATCTAAACAAACTCTTAAAATACCATTAATTTATTTTCCTCAGTTATAATACTGAGTTGAATTTATTTGTCATGCGTTTCATTCTATAAAAGGAGACTTGTGATATGAGTAACATCATCTGTCCTCCCAATGAGCTCCACAGAACAAATTATATTTTGGTTATATTTCCATATGGTGCTGTTTTTGATTAGGTTCTAATTTGGTAGCCAAGCTCGATAAGCGAGCCATATTTTGCCTGTGCCAAATAAGAAATTGGTCATTCACCAACATTTCATAAAGAAGCAAAATGGCAAAATATCTCATAATAAGAAACATGAACTTCTTGATCCAACTACATGCACCCTGTTAGGCATCTTAGTGGATGGTTAAGTTTTTGTGTGACAAATCAGCCTTACCTCTAGAGGGCAGTGTACTCCAATAAACAGTCAAACTCAATCTCACGACTTCGCCAGGGCAGTAAAATATACTAAACTGTAGTTTGATACGTATAAAAGTTCAACATGACATAACAAAAAAGTTTCCACTGTTGAACAGCACTGACTGTACATGTACAGCCACATGTGTTCGAAGAGGAAGGGCCAGTTGAAGAGGGTGGTTCATGTGTGAATGTTAGAGGAAATGTACGTTTGTTGGGTCATTTTATACTGTCAGGAAACACAGGTCCAATCACAGCATGAGGCCTCAGGAGAATTAGAGAGAAGGTGGAGGAAGAGAACCCAGAAACATCCTTCAGCTGCCTGATTCTTGTTGCACACCACTAAAAAAAATCAGGGCTGCTTTTTTGTATCTGATACTCTTCATTTCCTGCTTACAACAAACTGGAATCTGTGGCTTGACGTAACATGAAAATCTGCTCGACCACTAACAAACACTGAGGTCATGCTTTTAAACAGTCCTGTTCTTAAGTACTACGTGTTGGCCGCTGGTTTAGGAACCCTCTCCAGTCCTGCAGACGGGAATTCCAACATCCTGATGCAGATGTCGAAGCCAAATAATCCAGTGTTTTCCAAAGGAAGCTCTGCACAGAACCCCCGTCTTATGTTCCCTGCTGTTACTTTGATGTGAAAGAAATGACCCACAGTTTCGGAAATAATCATGCCAACCTCTAGCCTGCGTCTCCACACAGGAACCCGGAGCCTGCAAACGGGTGTGCTGCATATTTTGTTTTTACCACTGAACCCATGTATAAAACCCGCCTGTGTGCTGACCTTGGAAGAGCTGGTGTGGGCCCCCATCTGTCTGTCACCCCCTCCACCCCCACCTCTTCCCTCAGCTGCCTGAGCGACCTACATCTGGAAGCTGTTGAGTGACATCAGGGGTGGACAGGTTCTCATCCCAGCATGTGAAGTCTGTGTCAATCTCTCTGTCTCTGACTCCATTTAACACTCTTTGATTCTGTCCTACTTGGCTGGTAGACAACAAGGAGCAAGTAGCAGTTAAAGGATTAACGTCATCTTGCCTGTTTCCTATTCTCTTTGTTTCTTTTGTAAGGCTGCTATAGACACGTGAACATTAGTTTAAAGAGTCAAGCTGGAAGTCTTTAAAATTGATGTCACCCTGCCTGAATCTGTGTGCGTACACAAGCTGATTTTGTTTGGACGTGGAGTAACAGTGACTGGTTTGGCTCAAAAACACACCAATTCATGCGAGAAGGTGGTGACATCTGACATGGACCTATTTACCATTTGGACATCTAGGTCCGTTAATAATAGGTTATGAAAAGTCATAACTGGAACCAAAGTAAAAGAGCAGAACCAATTTTTATAAACAAAAAGGAATAAAGTCACATTTAAATGGAATATACAGCAAATCAAGCGGAAGTGGGCTGTTTTTAAAAAGTCCTAACAGCTGACGTCCTTTGAGATGGAGATGCTTTAGTTTGACAATAAAGAGACTGAAAATAAAAAATAAATTGGGGTTTATGGAGTTAAATAGAAGTGTTGTACCCCAAATCCCCATCTTTGCTTGAGGCTGACAGCTGATGGCTACATTACTAGGTAGTAGCACAGCAGTTAACAGCAGTTAAGCGAAAAGGTGTAAAAAAAGTTTAGAATAAAAAAATATTTTTTTACTGAATTTGAACTTTGCTCCTTAACAGCGTGAAATGATTCGATTTATCAAAAACCTAAATGGGTATTTTAAATGTTTGTAGTGAATTAGTGTCATAATAACTACATGAGGTCTCTTAGTTGCGCAGGGTCTTACTGTGGTCTGGTTCTGGGATGCGGGCACTGGCTGGTGCTGGGGAACCTGCAGGGCCCGGAGGCCCCGGTGGGCCAGGCGGGCCTGGAAGGCCTCTCCCTCCTGGCAGTCCTGTTGGACCACGGGGGCCTGGGAGTAGGCATGACAGAAAAATCACCATGGTGACAGACGTTCTGTACAGCAGGGATGTGTCACAGCGAAATAAGACCTGAGTTTCCTCTGAAGAGGCACAGCTCATGGCAGAATGATAAATGACTGTGGCTTATGTGACGACAAGAGGACAAACAACAGAGAGGAAAAAGATTAGATAAAGTGTTGAGTGATGCAACATAGTGTCTCTTAGGAGTGAGTGTGTGTCTGTGTCTACATGTGGAGTAAGATCAGGAGCTAGACTGAACAGGAGAGGTGTATAAACTTTCTTTTGTCTATAGTTAACTAGAAGATGGTCTTTAATTTACCAGTGCTGGCATCTTTACAATGGGAAATTCAAATAAACACAATAAACTCTGCAAAGTGTTGCTTGGACTGGTTCACAGTAAATTAAATGCTCTCTACATACACAAAAATGGCAAATCTGTAAGTGCGCATAAGCAAAAGGGACCCTCGTCACCCCCAAGCGTTATTTTGAAGATGGAAAAAAGCACCACAGTGACATCTGACCTCATTGTTTGGATTCCTCTGAGGTCAGGCTGTATGCTGAACACAACCTCTCTCCATCCACCACCTTTTTTGTATATATACTAAATGACATTTCATTATTTACAGATTTTCAGCATAATATATTGCATCTGATTTGACATTTTTACTGATCGCAGTAAAGAAACAGCAGCAAAACCAGCTGCTTTGGCTACTTCATGAAGATCGCAAGCTGCAAGATGCAGCACAGTGTTCAGAGGGCCAGAAAAAGCAGCTCTTTAAAGCCTTTGTGACATATTAGGGAAAACAATTTCAGTTTTTCTTCTAGGATAATGGTTCCCCAGAGCAACTATGGGATGATATGGCAAAATATTAGTCAGCATTTTAATACGACTCTCCTGTAAGTTATCAGGGCTCGTATCATATCATACAACATCACTTCTCCTAACTACAGCTGTTCACTTTTGATTTTTCCCACAACCTCTGGCTTAAGAAACATATTTATCTACATTTAGCATGACACTGGATGCATTCCAGGCCTGTGTTTATCTTTCTCTTTGAGTGTTAAAAAAACAAAAATAAAAATCAGTACAGTAAAATAAGAAAACCACAGCGCTGCTTTTGGATACCTATGAAGTAATGGAGATAGAAAAACACCAACACCAAAGGGGCATATGGAAATCATAAGGCTCTGGGATTTCGTATACGTATCGCTTGTGTTCATTTCAATTGAAGTCACATGGTGGGTTTGTAGTTCAGCGTTTGCTCCAAATCTCATCTTTACCCAGCAGCAGGCAGAGAGCAGGGGTCACATGTTAGCCTGAGAGGAGAGGCACTCCCTTCACGATCCACAGCAGAGGAATAACAGCTTATAGCAAGAGCAGATGTTGTGACACACTTATAGACCGCCATTTACTTTATTCATTATTTAAGTCACAGCTGCCTCCGGATTTACGTTTTTCCCCGCAGGTCATTTATTATTTGTACATAACAACTGAACTCTGAATCTGTGGAACAGATTTATGATCCCGTGTCTGTTCTGGCTGCCGACCATGAAAAGCAACACATGTTGGGGAGTTTATATAAAGTCAGAAAACAAATACTTTGCTACTTTGCTTCTGGAGCATGCACTTTTTAGAAACCTATGATTTTCAAAGCCAACCAGCAAAATACTCAAATTCCAGTAAGTTACCAGCAGGCCTCAAGGGGGGTTGGATTGTCCCAGCATTTAGTGCTGGAGGGTCTGCACGCCGACTGAGAGGTTTGAGGGAAAGACAAACGCTCTGGATATGGACATCACAGGTCAGGAGGAGATACTCTCCTGTTGTTTTCATAGCCCTTTGGCCTCTTGTTAGCCATTGTTCCACAGACAATAGTGACTAGATAGGCAATAACTAAACAGCTGATCTGACATACCCTCTCTCTTAGTGGCACACATGCAACTTTACAACAGGACGAGGTTTATTTGTTACTCTTATCTCTGCTAACAAAGACCTTTTCCTTGAGTCCACCGTTACCTGCTGGTCCAGGGGATCCTTTTGATCCAGGGGCTCCAGACGGGCCCCTTGCCCCGGCCCCACCTCGAGGCCCAATAGGACCTGGCAGCCCTTGAGACCCTGGCTTCCCTAAGAGAAGGAAACAGCCATGAGTAATCGCAAAGCCCTAACTGGTTTACATCTTAAGTAGTTTTACATCAACTGAAAGTTACAATTTACCATCTCTGCCAGGAAGCCCATCTCTTCCCTTTTCACCCTGAGGACCTGAAATTAAAACAGGAGAGGTTTGATAAAAACAATCCAAGTATAATCCACCAAAGGATGAGGTGCAAACAGTCACAGGAAGAATGTGTCATTGTGTTTATAGGTCAGTATTAGGGCTCATTAAATGTTTTAGCTAGAAAATAAAACATTTTTAAAGTGCCAATTTTATATACATTTTAAAGGGCTAGTTAATTCTAACACAGGAAACTGATTTCCCTTACCTAGGCAACTCTTGGGGTTTATGTAAAGCTTTGGTTGTAGTGATTTTGGGAATACTTTATTAAAAGGAAGCAATTTTACACATCAGATTTCATTTGCAGCTCTTCCATTATTGGAAACAGTCGTATAAAACCTGCAGAGAACAGCGTAAAGACATTAAATGATTTCATTTATATCAGAATCTATTAAGGTCTTATTCAGCAGAACCTCCACCAGAACAGTTAAGCAACACCCCACACATAGTGGTGCTGAAGAACAGGCAGAATGAGGAAAATCTAAACCAAGCCTTCACTATGCATTACATAAGAGTGCACTTTGGCCTGAAGGTGGCACCAGAGGAAAACTCACAGGGTGCTGGTTTAGAAATGGTTTATCCTGTGGGGAGAAGGAACTGGTTCAGAAAGATGTTTTATATTTCTGATTTACAAATGGATCAGGGAGCTTTTTCTTTGACACAGGGAGCAGTGGATGAGCACTGGGGAGTAACTCAGCCAGAGCGGTAGACCAAACAGCACTCAATTTCTCCAGGTTTGTCTCATTTAAGACAAATAAAAGTCTTTAATTTGAAAGTCCAGTAAATCAAATCTTTCTCTTGCTGATGGTATAACAACACTGATGACTGCGTCTTTAGCTGCAGCCAGTGCTGGGCTCAACTCCAGGAAAGGAGAGGACGCTCACAGAGCTGAAAGAGAGCTGCACTCTGACTTTTGTTAAAGGAAATAAGTGCGTGTGCATTGGGTGAAACAGGATACGATCAGAGGTGTGCAGGTAGCGAGCAGGAAAAGCTGCAAGGAATGATTTCTGACTTAATTATTAAACGTAAACGTTGACGGAACTAAATGGAAATGCCTAAACTTGACACGTGAGAGCAGGATACACCTACCTGCAGGTCCCTGCTCACCAGGAGCTCCCTGAGCGGGCACAGCCCCCATCAGTAACGAGGTCTCTGGAGCAATTCCCACTTTACCCTGAAGGTGGCGATGCGATATGGAGGCCGGAGCTGTGAGTAATTGGACCTGGTGCAGGAAAACATAAAACAAGCGCAGGTAATTAAAACAATACGATTGTTTAATGTAGGCCAGTCACGTTCCTCAGCGTTTCACATGCTGCGTCTGAACAAGTAAAAGTCTTCACCTTCTCCTCCAGCGTGTTCAGCCTGTCGCTCATAGCAGTGATTCGACTGCAGTTGAGACAATCTGAAAAACAGATTTTAGTTGGAGGAATCAGACATGTAAAGATGTGGCATACCTACTTTTAGGATTAGGCTTAAACTTTTTCTTTGATAAAGCTTATAGTGAGAGCTGGATCAGGTGACCCTGAATCATCCCCAATTATGCTTCCAAAGGCTCAAGCTGCTGGTTGACCTCACATGATCCACTGAGCACTGCTCTTTTACTCTTTTCACTCCCCGTGTGATGAAATGTCATTAGCTTTGTGCCTTCTTTCTCCTGCGGTTTGTTCTTTGTCCTCTATAGGTATCATGTGCAATGTGCTGACCCCATCACTCTGCTATTGATTGTTATTGTTATATCTTTGTTTTCCACCCTGGGCCTGGTTGTGAGGTTTTTACCTCCTAAACGGGAGCTGTTGTCTTCCCTCTGTTACCAACTAAATTACCAAGTTCTTACTTAAACCATCTCCCTACCTTTGTACCTAAAAGATCTTTTCCTCACTGTGTTATGCATCCTGAGATTAATTTTGTTGTGGTTTGGCATTACAAGAATAAAACTGAGATGAGAATTGCCGTCTAGTCAAAATAATATCGTATTCACAGTTACTTACTGGAGATTGCTTCTCCCGTGCGTGCAGGTGGCCGGCGTAGAGTAGATGGTTTTCTTAATGCCTCTTGAGCTACAAGCCGGTTTCCTGCATCTGTTTAAACCAAAAGACAAAGTGGAATAAATGTCAGTTCTGTGTTTTGCATTTGAAGTTTTTATAATTTCCTGAGCTTGACAACATAATATTTAGATCCCAAAAGGTTAATTCTGTTCATCTGGACGTAGCATTTTCAGTGGGAAACGTTTCGCCACTCATCCCAGTGACTTCTTCAGTCTCAGCTGACTGCAGGTTTCCCCAACCTTATAAGCAGTACCTTTGCACAAAGGTGGTTAGTGAGTGTATTTTCTAGTTTACCAGTGGCATTAGAGCTAAAATGATTGCTTGGGAAAGAAAAGGAAACCATACATCATCATCTGGTTTAAGTAAAGAGACTAAGACAGGAGTAGGCAACTCCAGGCCTCAAGTGCCGGTGTCCTGCAGATTTTAGATGCATCCTTGATCCAACATGGCTGATTCAAATTGCTAAATTACCTACTCACCATCTCTTGAAGTTCTCCAGAGGCCTGGTAATGAACTAATCATTTGATTCAGGTATGTTGGCCCAGGGTGAGATCTAAAACCTGCAGGACACCAGTGCTTGAGGCCTGGAGTTGTCTAACCCTGGACTAGGACAACGCTCATCTCTGATTCTCACCGCCAAACTGTAGGATTCAGCATTCAATTTTGTGTTTAACCTAATGTCATCACTCCAAGAATTCAGTTACAGACTGTGTTGTGGGTTCTATCACGACGTTTCACATACATGAAATTGAAAATGACCTCTGGGCTGTTTCTGTCCTCCAGGTGAGCCAGACAGAGCTCAGAAAGGGAAATTAACAGTGACAGTTGCAGCTCTTGTATGCGTTACATTTCCAAAGAACAAACACTGTGCTGCATTTCAGCCGAATTGTTTTGCTTTTGCCTCGTTCCTTTAAGGAGGATAGCATCGCAAGGCCTGGGAAAGAGGGCGTGTGAAGACAAACAATAGTTTCCTTGTTGAAAAAGAATGGGGCAGTCTCGGTCCGCATTCTGTTTTGCCTTCATTTTATGAAGTGTGGGAGTTTGTGTCCCAGGGTTGTAGATGATTTGAATGGGCAGACCTTTGTGGAAATGCTAGACTGACTCCATTGTCTGGCCTGGGCTGGCTGTGGTTGGCCCAGGTGCTCCTGATACAAACAAGAGGCTGGGTTCAGCACCTCATTAGCCACCAGGAAGCATGCCTTTCCATTCAGTGGCCAGTGGCCACAGTCGACGCCAAGTACTACACTGAACGAAGCCATGAAATAGCACCTGCAACACAGAGGTGAAGTAGGACAACGGCATTTTTCTTAAACAGCTTCGCGTTTTGTAGCATCGAGATGTCATAATCTGTCTCTATGCACTGCAGGCCCGGAAAAGGAAAATAGAGCGCTTACTGTCATGAAGGAAGAATGAACGTTTTGAAACCTGAGACGTAAAAAGCATAATGAGTTCAGATATTACCCAAAGAGGGGAGAGTGAAAGGGCAAAAGAGGAGTATGAAAAGTACACAGAGCACATGGTTTAGGGTAAAGTGAGACTGCTCCAATAATACCCCGGCCCCGCCTCTCCTCGACCTCTGTGCTCATGATTTCACTGTTTTGGGTTCTGGGTATTTCTCAGAGGATTACAAGTGTAGATTCAAACCATGTAATGTTATGGCATGACCTCCGGATTGTAGAAAACTCCTCCATGCTTCAGTAACAGCATAAACCTTGCACAGAGACGAGGACATTTCGATGTCTGCTTCACTCTTCTGCAGCGTACTTCAGTCTACACGGAGGAAGGCAGAGGAGACAAAGAGACGTGTCTATGTGCATGCACATCCTGCAGGCTTTTCTCTGTGAAGCCCACTTCATATAGATGGCTGCATTCAATTACAAAGGTAGGAGGTGGGGGTGTGGGGGGGGCTCAGGATAAGAAATCTAGCTCTCCCTCCTCCCCTCCTGACAGCGCGTCTTTTCCCTCTAAAGTAAAGAACATTCAAGCGCCAAGATCCCCTCACCCACACTCGAGCTATTGTATGAAGCATTATGCCGGCTTTGGCACAAGAACTATAGCCTCCCACACACCTCTTGCACACTTTCTCTGTCTCTCGGTCTTGCAACAACAAATATTGAAATCTTCAAGACCCCTTTTTTTCTTTAGCATCCCCTCAGACAGTATCACTTTACTACAAAGCCTGTGGCGTGCACGCATGCAGACCTGAAGAGTGAGGATGACTGGGATGCCCCAAGAGTGCCTCCATCGCTCTGCTGGCCAACAATAACTTCATCACAGTTAATGAGTGGCCCCTGATGGACACGGTTCATCGTATCCCCTATTTGTTTGAGCTTACTGGGCTAATTGCCCCAGTGAGAGGGGGATCAAAAAATGTGTGAATGCATCTGATCTTTTTACCCCGTGTTGCACTGGGTTCCAATCAGTGACAGACTCAGAGTTCTTCATTAGAGAAAGACCCCTGCAGAGAATTCAGCAGACCAGAGGCTGACATCAGCCAGCACTTGTTAAGCTTTTCTCTCTTTTGCACAGAAATCTCACACAGAGTTGAGTGAGTTTACAAACCCTTTCTGGATTTTCTTTGATGCTTCTGGTGCAATAATCTCCGAGGAACATGAGGGAGAGATGAGCAAAGGTCACAAAGAGAAGGTTATCTTTACCCATTTTAAAGTGAGGGTGCATTTTCGAGAACGAGCAAAAGGATCGAGGCAAAAGTGTTACAACTTTTAATGAGGGTTCTGAAAAACAAATCAGTTATTCGACCTAATCTGACATTTATTATGGAGTTCTGAAGTTATCCAAAAGTCAAAGGGAGATTCTGCGCACACATTTAAGCATGCGGCCGGTGGCTAAGGCTAGACCATTGAAACTGCATGCTTAAATCCGGGCAATAAGTCTGCCAAGCCGCACATGCAACCTTGTAAACATCGGTTGAAACCCTAACAGACTTTCTTTCCCTCTTGTATTTCCTCTGCCTCACGCCACCGCAAACAAAACAAAAAACAACACTGGAGCTGAACTAATCGTGTTGTGCTCTTTGCATCTTATATCCAAACTCTCCAACAGAAACAAAACGCACTAACATTTAGTTATGCATGTGCTTTAAATATGTCGGTCACTGCATTTGGATTTTACTGACAGAAAGTATGTTTAAAATAGTCTAAAACAAAAGTAAGACACATTGAAGCAGACAGAAGGAGAGTGAGTGGGAACTTGCCAGGGTAACAGACTGCTTTGTGAGCCAACAGTAGAGACACGCTTACTGTATGCCAAGTGCAAACGGGGCCAAAAGGGGAAAGACCTGAAACTGAACTGGTTTTTCAGTAAAATTGAAAAGTTAAGAGAATGCAGCTTTTCAATTTGGATCCCAGAAAAGCATTAAAAACTTGTTTTACTGTAACACCTTTTTTTGTGGTCGCAGCTTTATTAAAAAGTTATTTTCATTACTTGAAACTGAGTCGGCGCCAAATGCACAATGAACAGGGCTTTAGCAGAATCTCTATGATCTAAGGTGTGTGTGTGTGTGTGTGTGTGTGTGTGTGTGTGTGTGTGTGTGTGTGTGTGTGTGTGTGTGAGCTCTTATGTAGCATTTTGTCTGTGTGAGTGTGAAAGAGACACACACACAGGGCTCTGTTATTAATGGACCAAGGTCATTCCTTCAGTGATACTCTCCCTGTGAAAATAAACTTGATGCTAAGAGGCCAGTTAGCCCTGCCAACCAGAGCCTTTAAACACACATCTCACACCCAGCTGCACTGACTGCCTGATCCTGGAAGCTCATAACCTTCCGAGGTTTATTTGTTCTCCACAGTTTGCGGACTGACTACCTCTATGAACGTACGAGTGAAGCATTCGCAGTTTTGTCAGCAGATGGTGGATGAAAATACGAAGATATGCCTGAGGAGCCTTTAAAGGGTTGTCCGTACTGTTTCCCTGCATCCTGCTGTGATGCATCAAAGTTGGACGTTCCTGTTAGGAGATACAGTCCACGGTGTGGAGGCAGCTGTGAACAAAAAACATCAAAACGCACACACAAACACACGCACTCACACTGGAGCGAGCAGACACAGCAGAGTACAAGGTCCTGATCCGATCAATCTCTGTCTGGTCAATTAGCTGAGCTCAGCGCTGCAGCATCATTAGTGACTAGGCGCTGACAGCCGGCCGGGGGAGGCGTTTGTCTCTGTCTCTGACCCCGGACAGACTGAAGACTGCCGCCTTCAGATAAACACACTCACACATCATCGACCCGCAGAGAACACCGACTCCTAGAAATAAGTCAAGTTGAACAAGGTGGCTGCTCAGAACATATGTTTGCTGAGCAAGCAGTTTCTTTTGTCTATTCTGAGACATTAATCTGATATGGATTCATTCATGCTCTTCTTCCACTTCCACTACCTCTAATGCTCCTTTCCCCCAAAAAACTATATTCAGTATTTGTGACTTCTGAACATCAAAAAATATACAAAAGACACAAAAATGTGAAACTATAAACTGAGAGATATGAAGTAGAGACAAACATTTGATCCAAATCTTAATATTAATCTTCCTGTAAGGAGACACATCCACATTAAATATACTTTTGTTGTCCTTGCCAATATTAAATGCTGTATTTTTACACTTAGCTACATTTATTCAGTCACAGTGGTCTGCGGTCTAGTACCACAGAAACCAGTGATCCCTTCAAATTATTCCAATGAGTTCCAGTGAGTTCCTTGTAGTCTGGGGTCTATCTATCTCTCGCCAGCTGGGATTGTACTGCACTGGTAACAGGATCATATTAGCAAAATATCCCAATCCATTCTTGATGCTTGGCTCAAATCAGTCTTAACTTATGTATAAGTCTATTAAAGGAGACCCTCCCTGCTAAGGCTGGCAGGTCCCAGTCTGGTGTCTGAGCGCCATTGTTTACATTGTTTACTTCTACCTCCAAGTCTGAGTCATAATTGCAGGTAAGAAGGAAGTGCAGCCTTGCCTCTAACAATGGAGGAAAACAGGGGGGGGGAAATAAAAAAAAGGGGTAAACAGAGCAAGACTGGATCTAAACTTTTACATTGCAAAGTTTGAAAACACGGAGGCAGCCAGCCCACATCTGGTCTCTCTTTACACATCTAGCTGAGGTGATCGAAAGGCCCGCTGCAAAAGAAACCACGCTACAGCCTCAGGGACCCTGCGGTGAGAGTGTGAAGGGTTAAAGGTTTTAGCCTCATGCAAACGCATCTCACATAATCAATCAGTGCAGACACAAAAACGCAGAGCAGTGGAAGGCAGCACACCAGAACCCCAGCATCTAACCGCACCCTCCACAGAGCTGGACCTCCATCAAGATGAAAATAATCGATTGCATTTAGTCTGACATGCTTTCTGTTTATATTAGTCACATGTGTTTTTAACAAATTAACGAAAGAAATGAAATGCCTTACTTAATATGTGATGCTTCATTTTGCATTTGTCCTCAACAGTTAGTTTAGTTTTTAAACAGGACACATAAATCATCCTGTATGTTCAACCTGTTACCAAACAAATTTAGAGAGTTAAATCTCTGTAATTTACAGTGTACTAGAGTTTTAACTTGTTCTCTGCTGTGAGATTTCCACACTGGTGCACTTGTAGTGTTGGTTTGTCAGAATGAAGAGGGCTGCAACTGTAGAAACAGAAATGAGTTTCAGTTGTGTGCCATGAAAAGCGTAAAGAAAATGTTCTGATGCTCCAGACAGAAACTCAGCATTCAGGATCAGAATTACAGTCTAATAAAAGAAAGCAATCAGTGAGGCATGGCGATGTTTGTGTAATTACTTTTACTGCATAGAGGTGGGAGGACACAGCTCTGCGCTGAAAGTCAAACTAAAGCAGTTTGAACTTTATCCTGTTGTAGAGTTGGGGAAAAGAAACTTAAAGTCATATTGTGCACAGAGAATAAATTAGACTGCATTGTGAAATTTTTAGCTCACTCTCTTGCAAAAGGTAGTCCAGTTCCAGCAGTTTTTCTAGTCTATACTGCTGTGGAAACAGTTTATTCTAATTTATTTTATTCTGGTTTATTTAATTTGTTTTGGGGGTTTTTGCCAATTCAAATTGATCCCTTACAAGAAAGGGAGCAGTTATAAGACGCTCTGATGCCTGCTTATATAAGTATATACATAAATCACCACATTTTCACTTGGTAAGGCCATTATTGTGCTTTATGTGATTTGGAGTTGCCCAAAAAAAGCATGCCTGCACAGATATCTCTTTAACAGTCCTGCATTGTAAGCAAACACATACATATACTGCAGATGCAGCTCAGTTTGAGCAGAAGTTTTCTTTGGGCTGTGACTCTGCCAATTCTCACATCAGTCCTTTCAGCTCCTCCAGCCCATCCAGATGTGCTTGCACACAAAACCTCTAATCTTTCACAGGAAGGAGGAGGGTCTCCCGCCTCTCCGCCAACTTCTCTGTCCCACACAGGGCTGTCTTTACCTCACTGTCCCTCTCGCTTACTCTCCCTATCGCTCTCTGTTTTTACAGCACATGCCTGTAGTGATGCTGATGTCAGTGACGGGGTCTGCATCTCAGTCTGGCCGTCCCTCTCACCTCCCTCCCCAGCAGGCGGAGGTGTGTAATTACAGAGCAGTGCTGGGCTGAATGGTCTGACTGGTGGGGTGACTGCGGTCTGCTGACCGCAGGTGTTTGTCTAGCCTAAAGACATGTGCTCCCATTGGCATTCTGGGACAGGAGACTGGTCACACTTGGCACGGACAGCTGTGAGGTAGACCTCTCTGCACAGGATGTGGCATAACTTCCCCTCCCTCCCTCTCATCAAGCTTCCTGCTTCTTGCATTTTCCAGTAAGTTCCATCACGAGAGACCTGCAGCTATCTGTCCCACATCAGCTTAGACTGGATACTGGAGAATACCTGCAAGGCACTTCTAAATACCAGTTAGAGGAAAATTGAGCTTTGTTTCCCAGTCACTCACCAAGTTCACCTCTAATTACTAAGCAGAGCAGCTCTTGTTCCACAGTTTGTTAACTGCCTGTTTAAGGGTGAGTGTGTCTTGGCTGTCTCATTGCAAGACGCTGCCTGATTGTCCAAAAAAGCAGGAGAGGCAGCGTGTGTTTAAAGAGAGAGCCACAAAAAGACAACGGGTCTGGTGTTTATGTAAAGCCTCAAAAATTCAAATGAATTTAGAAAAGGAATAAACATTATTTGCTGCAGTAAAAGTAGCATGCACACACACAAACAAAGAAAACAAAGCATCACCATATGGCACAATGGAAACAATTTTCTCCTTGCCATGAAAGCAAACAATGCTGCGGTTTGTGTAAAGTGGCTAAAATTAGTGCTGGGTGCATTTGTCAAACTGCAGCATGCTGACCTAAGACAGTATGTGGTCGGGACAGGGTGCACTACAAATCTGCCCCACAGTCTTTAAACATTTCCACTTGAAAGCAGCAGATGTGTAATAAAAGCATGTGGCACAGGCTGACAATCCAGCTCACACCCTTCAGCTTTATTAAGAGAGACGCAATAACGCAGAAGTCCGACGAAGCTCAGCTCCTCCCTCCTGATCCTTGTTGACCCAAAAAAAGCTGCTTAGTAAACTTTGGCTTGGCGACGTTCTCCCTTTCAGTGATGTGCAAACTTTCTCTTCTCCTCTGCGGTCACCAGGGAAACGAGTGAAAACAGGACAGCATGGCTACACACCAGCACTGTTTGATTCTCTTGTCTGTGACCTCTCCATAAAAAACACTTCTGACACACAACAGCAATTAAACCCCACCGCTCCTCTCAGCCAGAGGAGACCAACAAACCATAGCTCTGAAAATATTCAAGAACAGAATTAGTCAGACATACAAACACACACGAGCTCTGACTTATTCACTCAAAGATACTGCTTTTGACTACACAAGCTTTAAATATCTTCAGTGCTACAGTAAGCTCTATAACAGCTTGCTTCTACTGCAATTTTGCTCTGATTCTGTCCGCTGTGATATCAAGGTGCTCAGCCACGTGACTGCTGGGATGTGAGAGTGCGGAGGCATCATCACAATGAAGTCCAGTATTTTTTTTTCTATTTAAGTTTCATTCAATTTATAATCATTAAACCCTAATTCACAGTTAGAAATGCTGTCAACACAAAAATGGCAAAAATTGCAGTTCTTCAAGCTGCCACTAGAGGATGGCTGTGTGGCATGAAATTGGTCACAAAGAATCCACCATAAACTTCCTCGTGATTGTTTTGGTCGCAGCAGTCACCAGTAGTTTATATAGAAAACACCAACTTGTCTGCAAACACTTGTAAACTACTCTCCAAGCAGTTGTGAAACAGTGAAAAGTGCAACACAAACTGGAAACGGAGACTGTTTGCCTTTCAAAGTAAAAGCTGCATCGTTTTGAAATGTGCTGATTGCAGTGATGTGGCACAGGGTCTTCGTTTCTGGTTTTTGTTGCACATTTTCTGGTTTCACTAAAGCTTAGGAGAGTAAATGGCAATCGATCAGAATCAGAATACTTTATTAATCTAAGGAAATTCTGTAAAGTTTCTGTAGACAAGGTGATCTCTTCTATTCCATGGGTGTGTGCTGCAACCCGCTAGCAACCATAAGAATCACAAGGAGGTTTTTTGATGCTGTACTGCCTTTGCAGCTGATTTCACCCAGTGACAGGCAGCAACCTTCATGAACCAGTCAGGTAATACACATTTTTCACTAGTGACCGGAGGCATACTTGTCTCAAACCCTGTGTGACTGAGGCCTAACTTAACACAGTTTACTACAGAAAAAAAAATGTTACACTAAAGCTAATTTTCCTCTAATTTTCTTACCTTTCAAAGTAAAAGCTGCACCCTTCTCATCATTTGCCATCTTGGTGTTTTGAAACTAGTAAGGGATGGATTGCACTGAGAAACCGAGGATACTGGATGCTTATTGGCTACTGCCTTGTGACTGAGTGCAGCTGTTGTGAACTCAATGTGATCTAAAAAAAAGTGACTGAGGCCATTAAGTCATCAGAAAAGTGTTTCCTGAGCTCACAGAGGAAGGAGCTGAGGGTTGTTTTATACACAAAAGTCTTCTATACACAGAAGTCTTTCTGCAACCAGAGGAGTCTCCCCCTACTGGTCACTAGGAAGAATGCCTTTCTCTTTGCAAATGGATTTTGGGGTGCTTTTAGCCTTTATTGCAACAGGAAAATGGGGAGAAACCCCAGGGGGAAGACACGAATATCTTTGTAACAGATTCAAACCTGGGCCTCTGCATTAGCCTATGACATATGGGTTACCTACTCAACCCAGTGAGCTAAACCAGAGCCTCTGAAAGAATGCAGATTTAAGACATTTCTGCTGGCTTTACTTTTCAGACCCAGAAGTACGCTCATCATTTACACTTTCTAAGGTCCACATTCTGCAGAAACAGCATACAGGCTGAGCTCTTAAATGTTGAAGCAATGCAGCATTAGTTGGATGAAATGTAATGACCTAACTGTTTTTTTCACTGTCTCTCACATGAACTGCCTTAGTGGCTAGCACCGAATAAGCTTCAATTTCATGCAAGATGAGCTGTTAAACACAGGAAATCTTGGAGGAGCAGATATATCCAAACAAAGGCTATTAAGACTAAACATAAAAGACGCTGAAGTGAACAATGGCTAAAATAACAGCAGAGCAGTGGTAAAGTTTACACTCTGTAGCTCTCTGCAAAAACACACTGCTGAATTCCTGGCCGCAAGGCCCTTCTACTCTGACCCTGCTCATTATAATACAGAAGCTCTGTGCCCACAGCTACAGCCAAGAAGAGCATAGGCTACTCCACAACGCTTCAGCCAAACGTCCTGGCTCACGTCTTCTGCTGTACACACTCTGTGCTCGGTGAGTAAATCCTTTGCCCTCTGTTTGAAGGACAAGTCCCATCCAGCACACAGTTTATTTGTCCAAGGCTAGTCTGAAAGCTCACTTATTATGGCTCAGAGGCCTGTTGCCACACCAGCCAAGTACAATTTCCCTGCTGTGGTATGATTTGTGTGTGAGCACACATGAGAGTAAGTCTTCTTAAGAGCGAGGTTTCAATAGCCGATATTTTTCCTTAACCACCCATGTAAACAATAAAAACAATTGAGTCTCTTCTGACAACCATGCAGAAGGAGCCATGACAACCAAATACAAATGGTCCAGTTGAACACAATGACTGTGCGATAGTGACAGCACTTGTCCATCCAGAGCCAAGACGCGACTGCCAGACTGTAGATATTCCAGCTTCCCTCAGGACGATATTCTCCTTCAATAGCAAACCATAAAGCTGCCTCAGTCTGCAGGGCTATAAACAAACCGAGAGCAGCAGACATGTGTGGTAAAAAGTGGGCCAAATCTTTCTTCACAATTGTTTCAGTTTTCCTCATGATTCAGCTTCTTCCAGAGTGCATTGTCCGCTTCCTTCACCATAACAAATCATTTGATTTGTCAGTTTCCTTTGGGATTTCTCACGTAACACCCTAATCTCCATTTTGCCTCCATAAGCATGGCTCATGTTACTGTGGAGGTACTGGAGTCCGCTCTGAGGTTTGACAGGGTGAAAAATGCTAGATGTAACACACTGAAATAGCTAAATACCACTGTTTCACCACATACTTTAAAGCAGGACAGAGGCAGAGGAATCTTTGAGAACATCTTTGCATCATTTTCTCATCATAAATATGCTCGATCGCCAATATAAACAGTGTTTAGAAAGACAAACTGTTGGATAAAAACAGTCTGAGTCTTGCCGTTTATAGCAGCGCCCGTTTATTGTTACTTTTAACTATTGTGAAAACAAAGTAATTGTGTCGGGTGAAATTATGGTTTACAATGAGAATTTTAATGGTTTTAGCACCTGAACGGGGAATAAAATTTGGCTGTAGTTCTAGAAAAGGTTTCGCCTCACTAAACGTTTGTCACTTTCTGAAAGCAACTGCTCTGTTTTTTTAAATTTCAGTGTCTGTCTAATTTTCAGACCAGGCCCCTGTTTTGTCACTCAGATGTTCGCATGCTCACTTGTATGTGGATCATATCCGCACTTTGCCACAAGCTAGTTCAGAAATATCCCGCCAAAAATGACTTTAGACATGTTTTATCAGGCAAGAAATTAGAATTTAAGTATATATAAACTGGGCTTTGGTGATTGAGACTGAAACAAAGTGTGTACTGCTATAAACATCTGGATAATTCTTTTGTTTCAGTGTTTTATGACAGCCAACCTTTTACCCAACCTGCAGCTGCAACCAACAGCCATAAACACTCTTGACAATGTGTTGTAAGACGTATGTTTTAAGCAAATTACTCTTCTTTTTTTTTTTTGCAGTGTTTTAATAAAATGTTGCTCTACCTAATCTGCACTCCAATAATTCAGAGCCATAAAAGGTAAAGCATTTAAGGTAAAGCAGGCATGGAAGCCTGGCTTTTAAAAGCAAAACTGTGTTCGTGTGTCCAACCTGCTGCATGTTGTGCATGTCGGGAGATGTGTGTTGTGGACCTGATTGAGTTGCATGTTGTCAAGTCCTGCAGATAGAAACCTGGCATAGCAGAATCTCAAAACACCTCATTTGGCCACCTCGCACCATTTCCTCAAATGGAAATCTCCCTTTAACCAAGGAATGATCACAAAATCTCGTGGTTCCAGCTGAGAAAGGGAAAAACATCAGACACACACTTTCCACTAGATCGCATCAAATCCACCAACTGATACGCCATCACTCCATTACATGCAGTCACACATGTGGAAGCAGCGGCACGGAGCCAGGATCAACATCCCTCCCTTCACACTCCAGACTGATGAGTCCACTGCACGCCGTTTCCTCTTCATGCCAAATCTAAGCATCACTCTTTACCTCGCTACACCTTTATGCGCAGTTCTGCACCTGTTAAAACACACGCGCACGTGACAGAGGCTGACCACGACAGTGTGGGTCCGTGGCCCGCAGCTATTCAGCTGATGCTACAGCGTCCTCTATGCTTTGACAGATCAGATGCTTACAGCGAGCTCTTCTTGTAACATACAAGCGAAAAAATGAAACTGTAATTAAAGACAGCAGGATGGCATTTTTAGTTTCAGAAGAACGGTGGTGGGATGAAACCAGATGGAGATCAGCTGCTGTTCATTTTACACGGATTACAGATGTTTATGAAACAGCTTCAGGATCCAAAATGACAAACAAACACAAACGTATTTAATTCATGAGGAAACAGGAATTAAACGGGAAAAGTAACACAAGCTAGCTTAAATCTCAGTAATCTCACCAATAAAACATTGTTCCTGTCATATTTGGCTTCCACTGCCTAAAAATGGGCTATAATTCAATAACATGTAAACATATTGTGGTATTTTAAACATTTCTATTGCACAAGTTAAAAAACGAAAACAATAAATGAGTAACTGAAGGTTTTGGTTTACATGTATTTTGTCTGATGTAATGAAACACTGAGTGATTCTGCTAAACAACAATTTGACTATTTTATTTATTTTATAAGATACAGATGGATCTGTTACTAAATATGTAATTTTTTGGACTTGGTGCAGATCGTTTGGCCTCTAAGGGGGTTTTTATGGATCAGAAACTCACATTGGTCTGAAAAGGCTCATGGTAACACCTCATTGTAACTTTTCATCAATCATCATCATTTATTTATTTTCCTAAACACTCATTCAGTTGCATGGAGGCTTTAGCGTATCCCATCTGTCAGAGGGCAAGTGCAGGGAACAGCCCGCACATATAGGGCTTAACACTTAAAGACAACACAACCATTCACACTCACATTTACACCTACAGCCAATTTAACCCAAAGAGAGCCCGCGCAGACATAAAGATCCCAGCCAGCCATTGGATTCGAACCCAGGACAACTGTGGCGCTCTAATTTATTTTGAATTAACAGTGATTTATTGCTGACAAAAAATAAAATTATGAAGTAATTTCTAACTGTCAAATTTATTTATTTGTATTGTTGCTATAAGCAAGAAAACTGACTTTCGTAATACTTGATTTAAAGAACTTGTAAATAGGCAGATGTGGTGACAGCGGCATAAATCAAACAGCTGTCTGTTTTCACTCACTAGTTATTTTTAATCTTGCTTGTTGTTTGTTTGCATTTATTTAGTCCTTTTGTTAGATTTGGGCACTGAAACTACTCGGTCAGAGTGCGTAGGAAAAGATTGTGGTTTGGGCTAAAATAGGAAGAGTTAGAAATGAGGCCAGTCTCACTATTGCTGCATCACACTATTATTAAAAGACGACATCTCTGTTTTGAGACATCAGCAGTTTGGTGTAAACAGCAGTATTTGGCAGCGTGTGTGTGCAAACAGGCTCACTCTGCTAATATCATCAGCGTGGAATTAATATTGTCTTATTATTGATGAGAAGATGGACAAGTTTGACCCAAACAACAACAAATTGCATCAATAAAAATATAATATCACATATGTAATAATTACTAAACATTTCTATTTATCTTTTTTTATGGTTTGTAAAGGATTATTTACTAGTTTCACTATGATTTCCTAGTTAATTAGAAATCGTGTAAGATTATTTGACCTAACCTGTTTATGCATAAGTGTATGCATAATTTACACATGCACAAGATAAACTCAACTGTATACAGTATATACACTCCCACGGAGTGAGTGGAGTAAATGACTGTGTGAAGACTGAGCTCCTCTCAGTCTAATCCCTGGGTGAATGGTGTGCTGTGTGCCAGGCATTCCTCTGTGTCTTTCCAAGGCTTTCTGGGGATTAGACCCCACTTACTTGCAGGGGCCGCAGGGTGGGATCAAAGCTGGCTGAGCTTTTTGGGTTCAGGGTGATAGCAGTGGAACGGTGAGCCTGCGCTCAGGTGGACTCGCAGGGAGGCACCGGGGAACACGACACCGCGGCTGAGACGTGAGACGGTGACACAGGTTGCACACACCTGGTGGGGGGTCAAACCTATTCTAATCTGGAACTGTTGTAAACACCGCTCTGGTGATTGATGGCTGGCCCGCAGGAGGTAAGACTTTAACCCCTGCAATAATGCAGGCATGCCAGGCCGCGGCTCACCGGGGTTACACAAATGCACAAACAAGAGATCCGAACAGTCGTTTTCCCATTTCTCCTGCAGTTTGCGCAGCATAAAGAGCCTTTCATGAGAAAGATATAAATGAAACATGTATGCGACAGACTGCACAGCAATCTGGACTTCATTCTCCTGATCTCTCGCGCAGCAGCGCAGGCTTTACGGTGGCTAAACTTACATCCAGGAAAACAGAAGACAGACAAAACAAACACGACGGCTGATCTGCAACGGCCTCAGAACACCCCGCGAGATCTGTACGGCTCACGACCTTTGCCCCCTTCAAAAAAGTTTGGAGGTTTTTCTTTAATCCATTTAGGAACTACACAGAGGAAGGAGAGGAAGTCTTTATTATGACATTACAATGTGCAAAGCATTTGAACTATCAACATAGCCCACAGCAAGACAAACACACAGAGATGGTAAAGAGTTCTGGTCTTTTATCAGAGATAAAAACGGAACAAATTTAAAAGGTTAATATGACGAGGCCCTCTAGGCTGACTGAAAATAAACTGTACATCGTTGAGTATACTCAGCTACTAAAGGGAAATTAGTGGAAACTAGGGCTGCATGTGCAGTACCTCAGAGACAAAAACCACAAACAACAGAAGAAAACACACACACGGTGCGTGAAAGGATGAGACTAATTATTGCGTGTAGGAATTTCAAAAACGAACCTATGTATAGCCAAAGTTATCTGCAGCATCTCAATCCCGACGACAAACATGTACGGCATGTTTTGGAAACTCCCTGTGAAATAAACAAAATGACCTTCACAGGATTTTACAACCCCACAGATAAGAATAATCACCGCAGGCATGCGTTGGCAAACAAAAATTTGTTTATCGTGTGTGCACGCCACTTAAGCTGCAACGAGTTATTCCGATGTTGTGTTCCTTCTCTTTTTCTATCAGCACAGACAGGGGCTAAAACCCATCGTGCACCCTCTGTACTCTCCACACAGATGTTCTTTTGCATCTGCACAATCTGTCTCTCCTCTGAGCAAAACCAACCCCCACACCCACTTCTATAAAAACCCACTGATGACACCTCAGGTCTGCTCATTGTTACTCCACCATCACGTCCTGTCTCATGTCTGCTTGATGTGACAGACGGGAATAAAGTGGGCCCTCATGGGGGCAAGTTTGTTTGTGCTTTGCACCATTGGTGATAAGTGCGCGTGCTCTGTGAGCTCTACAAAGGAATGATAAGCTAAAGAGGGCCATCCAGAGCAGATAGTGGAGAGGACAAAAGGACAGATGCACGGGAGATCTCTTTTATTTTATACTTTGTTTCTAGAGAGGTCCTGAAGCTGCAGATCAAAAGAGAAATGTTCCAATTTATTCCAGGTATTGGGACGAGGATGTTTGAGAATGGTATATGTTCTTCTATCATGAAGTATAACAGCTACTCTACTATGAACTGAGTACAGCAGCAGTGGACGGTGTAAAAGTTAGTTTGGGGAAATGAAACGCACCCAAAAATGAAAATTAACAGTTTTACTTGAGAGTATTTCATCCTTCAAAGACAGATTTATTAACTGCTGAATGACCTATGGTGCAAGGTGTGGAGCAGATGTAGGGATTTAGGTTTTGTGCTCACTTTTTGGCCCCGTCACAGCAGTGGGGGCTGCTGGATGACTCAGTCCAGGAAAACTCTCAGTATTCCTACATTAATGTTATTTTTTGTCCAACTCTTTCTCTCAGTGCCTCGGTTTGCCAAGCCAGAAAAGCTGCTATGTGACAGAGTGTTTCAAAGTTAATGTGACAGCCATCCTCCATTGCTCTCGGTGGTACGGACGCAGCTGGAAGTTTGCGCCGGAGACACGAGAAAACTGCAGGGAAACATGAAAAAGGTGTAAAGATCAGAGTGGAGATGAGTAAAGGAAACAGGGGGAGGAAGATGAGCCGCTCCTATTCATAGTGTTTTCACTCCCTTCATCCTCAACCCGTCTGCCATCACACTAGAATGAGGGTCTTATCTCTGAAAAGCACTTGAATACAACATGCCCACAGAGAGGGCCGACTGTGTGAAGACACACACACACCAGGATGAAAGCAGCCGTGCCAGGGAGTGGAAGCAGATTACAGGATAACAGATCAAACTGTGGGAGAACCATCTCGGCCTTTACAGCACTTTAAGAAACAACAGGCCAAACTCGAAGCCAACAGTGCCGAGCCATCAGTCACACTGCTCCTGCCACCTAATAAATCACACCGTGTGATCACTGCTTCAGGTCAACAGGGGTCACCTGACCCCGTGGGGACTCCAGCGGGGACTGCGGTGGACTCGGCCCTTATCTCAGCAGCGCATTACAAAGGAACACAAGCTCTCCTTCATACTCCTCCCTGCTGGCATTCACAAAGTTTTTCATCAACAGCCTTCCTGCACTCCCTCACACCCACACTGTGAGAAACTGCTGATCGAAGAAGGGAAAAAAACTTCATGGCAAACTGCCTCAGAAACATTAGTGCCTCTAAAAACTAGGTCTGCAAAGCCCTGCTTCTTTAGTCCATGAACAACAAAGAAAACACCCATCAGAGTTTTCCTGTCTCTGTGCCGATATTAATACAATTATAGCTTAAACAAATCATCAATCTAGAGAAGAAGAAGTTAGAGAAGTCTTTAAAAGAAAGCCAAATTAGTAGGTATTAATATCTGAGAAGTCTGATCAGCGCATATTTGTTATTTTAACTTATAAATATGACCAAACTAGAATCAGAACTGCTCTTTAAAAAAAAAAAAAAAAAAGCAAAACAAATAAACAAACAAACAAACAAACCTAGACTCAAATCTAGCACTAACTGAAACTTAAATTAATCAAATCTGTTATTGCAGCTTGCCTCATGCACATGTTTACTGACACTTTGAATGTCTACAAGACTGCGAGTCAAGTTCTGTGTTTTCAATGTAATACTTATTCTGACTTTTCTAAATCTGCACCTGCCACAAGCCATAACTACAAAAAATGCTTAAAAAAAAAACCTAAAACTAACACAGAAACAAAATATTTTCAAACAAACTGATACGAGCAAATCTACCATGAAAGCTAACTCAAACGAAACCAAATTAAAAACAGGAAGTAACAACGAAATAAAAAGAACCAATTTGAAAATACAAAACTATAAGAACTCTGGTGACAGCCAGGAAATGCTCCAGTGCTCCTGCAACCGTTTAGGAAGAAACAGGTTATTAGACAGGGTCAGGAAGAAAAAGAGGATTAGAGATGTATTTGAAAAACATAAAGATAAATGTGAATTGAAATGTGAATAAATGTGAAAAGTGAATTTAAAAAGCCAAAATACAGTACTCTGTACCTGTAGTTACTCTATAAGTAAGTAAAAGTTTATTTATGTAGCACATTTCACAGACGAATGCCACAAAGTGCTTCACAAATAAAGTAATAAAACAAAAGCAAAACACAATACAATCAGAAATGCATTGTAATAGAGCATTGCATTTAAGCCCTGGTCTAATTAAAAGTCCTTAGCTGCTTTTTAAAAGTCTCCTCAGAGTCCAAACTCTGTAGAAATAGAGGCAGTCTGTCCACAGTCTGGGTGCAACAGCATGGAAAGACGAGTTCTGCAGTGGGTGTGGAGGAACACTAAAAGGTTTTGATTCGATGACCTCAGCCTACGAGGTTATCGAATAATGCATCAGTTATGAAAAAAAATGTAAATGGGGAATGCTTGGTTATTTATAAACGTATTCAGTTCAAGCTTTCAGTTAATGGGCTAATCAGAACTTCAGAACAAATGCACATTAACGGGGCGACTGTGGCTCAGGGGGTTGGGAAGCGTATCTGTAACCGGAAGGTCGCCGGTTCGATCCCTGGGCTCTCTGTCCTGGTCGTTGTGTCCTTGGGCAAGACACTTTACCCTACCGCCTACTGGTGTTGGCCAGAGGGGCCGATGGCGCGATATGGCAGCCTCGCTTCTGTCAGTCTGCCCCAGGGCAGCTGTGGCTACAACTGTAGCTTTCCTCCACCAGTGTGTGAATGTGAGAGTGACTGAATAGTGGCCTTGTAAAGTGCTTTGGGTGCCTTGAAAAGCGTTATATAAATCCATTATTATGCTGTAAACTTACTGCATTTTACATGTATTTAATCATTAATAAGTCAGATCCTACATCAGATAGTAAATCTGCAATGAGGCTCAGAGCTGTGTTGGGATTTGGGGGCACATGCACAGGCCACAATCCCAAATTACAGCCTTGTATACCAGCGCAGTCTGTTTAGGTGGTAACAGCATCACTCATCTGGACTGAATAAAATGATTCATTTCAATATTTCATGATATTGTTTGGCATTTTTTTAAATCACATCCAGTACTCATCACCAGGGTATTAATCATCATGAACGCAGCTTTGTTATTTCAGTAATTATAACATCATTGCGCCAGCGTAAACGTGATTTAGAGACAATTGGTAACATTTTGACAGTCGGGTGAAGATAAAGTTTCATTACCGAGTTCCAGACAGTCGCGAGGGAGAAGTCGCGCAGGGTCTATAAAAGACTTATGATATTAGGGGTCTTTTGTGACTTTCACAGCTAAATCAAGTACAGGTGAAGCCCTCAGCGGTCAGTGCGGTGTAATTCGTCAGAGCGGTCCCGGTCACAGCAGCTGTCTCGGCGTGCCGAGCTCCCCGCTCCAGAGATTTAACACTCCTCCTTCACAGGGAGCCGAGTGTTCTGACACATACGTACTGAGATAAAACATCTGGCTTGTCTAATAGGTCTCCCGTGTGAGTGTGTGCATGTTTCCAGTGCGCACCACTCACATACATTTTCAGTCTGTTTCTAGAATGAAAATGTGTGTAACTATGATCAGATCTCTCAAAACGCTTGATGCTCCAGTGAATAAGGATCAATGTGTCCTGCTGTCTTACATGAAGCCTGTGGGACTTCAAGATAAGGAAAGAGTGTGTCTGAAGAAAACAAGAGTGAAGACGGAGGGATTTAAATCCAGAGCGCTGCTGTCTTGAAGTAACACAGCGGTCAACCGCAACCGTCGACACCTCCTATGAGCTCTTACTCACGCTCTATTCTCTGCAAATTTATCATCTTTAATTGATTTATAAAAGTTCTTATTGAAGATTAAGCTCCGCCATCTGCTCACGATACATGAGGGCTAATTGTGCTGACTTAGTGGGCTGTTTCTGTTTTATCTACCGAGTGTTAAACTACTTAGGAAACCTATAAAAATCACAAGGGCAAAGCAGGTTTTAGAACTCATTATACGCCCATCTACATCAAACCACACAACAGACCACTATTAAAAAGTATTTCAGTTTAAGGTTTTATGTCAGCTTCAGTATTACACATGACATCACTGAGCGGTGAGATAACAAGACTTCACACAAGTGGAAAATTAAAGTCACTTTAAACTGTTTTTGCACTCAAGACCTCATCCCTGTTTCTGCAGAGTTATGAGGGTGATTCAGGGCTGATTTCATAACGGCAAAAGTTTAGTGATAAACTTTCTTTATGTGAACCGCCTGAGTCATGAAAACGAAAGCTCTGTGTCTCCAGGACCTTCGTGCAACCACTGAGATTTATGGTAAGCGCTGTACTGGTAGAATTGGTGCAACAGGTATATAGATTTCTAGGCAAACCCTTGAAGCAGAGGTGTCAAATATATGGCCTAAGCTCCAAACTGGCTGACTGGATGGGTTGGCAAAATGTGAAAATTACAAAGAAGTAAGGACTTTTCACAGCATTTAGTGCTTAAGAATGGATCACATCCCAACTGAGGAACCATCGTCATCATTTTTACTGCCAAAAACATCACCTGCGGCCTGCTTTACAAAATAAGTACAACACACCACAAAAAAAACTATAAATTAAGTGGTTTTTCATCCTAAATATATCAGTGGATTATTTGATATTTTATTCAATGTGGTTCTACTTTGTTTTTTAAAAAAAGGAAATTTTCTTTGAATTAACAGAACATGTCATCTTTTTATTCAGTTACATAAAGAACATCTTGGCCTAAAGTGAAAACACTGAGGGATATTTGTCAGTTTTAGAAACTGAATTCATGTAATGTGCACACTTTCATAAAGTACTTAAATTTCTTTACAATAACAAAAAGATTTTCTTTATAGGCTATCTGTAGTTTCAGCACCCCTGACTTAAAGGGTCTAAACTTAATAAACGAGTATGTTGCTTTCAAAGCCAAATATAAACTTTGTTTTGATCTGCCTCGATCTTTGTGGCTCTAACACAGCTACACACGACAGCTGGAAAAACGATTAACATGACCGTTTTCTAATTTGTCGCCACCGTGACTAACATTAAATACTAAAAGCTCAGAGTCAGACTGTTGTTATTGCCTATAAAAGCTGACTCTTGATAGTTTTTTCAACAATGTCACGCTTTTTCTGCTTTTGCTGCTGCAATAATTTAGAAGACATAAACATACATGTGAGTATTTTGGGCAATTCGAACAAACAATCCAGTCCTGCTACTTTCCCAGTGAGGACAGTCCCACGGGGTAAAATCACAAACATTTTCAAATATGGAAAAGGAATGGAGCGGCATTCGTGCAGTGTGTTTCTAATCTACCCTACAAGACACGTTCACCCTTTCGCCTTTTCGGACTTGCTATATCTCAAATACACAGAATACGGCTAATTAAGAATCAGCAATTAAACTCACAAGCATATCTTCTGGCAACTGTAACCCAAATCAATTTTACAGCAACTCGAGGGGTCACAGTCTAAAACCAGAAAGTATTTTTCGCTATGATCAACTTCCAGCACCAATATCACAGGATACATCGCAACTGAAACAGCAAAACTGCACTGATTTCCCATTATTCAGGTTCTCATGCTGTCAGTGTATACTGCTGTCCTGTTTCCACACTCACATTGTGAAGAACGGTGATGATGTACAATCATCTGACCTAACACTTCTCTTTTCTACAGTACAGAAAAACAGTGTGCAGTCTCTATCTAATGAAGGAATTGAATCCTCTGCAATGAATCTAGTCCTCTGGGTGCTTATTTCTCATATCATTTTTGCATTCAATATTATGCAAAATCAGCACTTTTTATCACCCAACTTGTATTCGAACAGCGTTAGTCAAGATGCTGATGATTTCCCTGCATGGCACCTGACACTGATCTTTCAGCCGCTTCCACAGAGGAGGGCAGCTGCTTGCTGCTGACAGAAGCTGCCTCAGCCTTGACTAAGAACCTCTTGAAAAGCTCCAGCAAACTCAGCTGCGCTTTTGGAACAAATAGCGAATTGGCAGCAGCTCAGGCTAAGGTTGCTGCACTGTCAGGTGCAGCCAGAGGAAAGGAATTCCAGCTTGGCAAAAAAAACTGCTGCTCTGATGGATGAAAGATCCACAGCAATGTTTGTAATTCATCTCCCAGCGTGCCCTCTCCCATCCCCGAGCAGCCCGGGGAGTGTGTGAGGCCTCCATTGCAAATTACACATCCCCAGTGAAAGTATTAGTCTGATGTATCTCTGGCAGGTATCCACGCTGGCCGCAGATTTCAGCCTGACAGCGTAGATGAAGAGGAAACAGGGGAACAAAGGACTGTTAGTAACAAAGAGCGCACTCAATTCTTCCTGGATATCTCAGTCAATCATCCTCCTTAAGGTTGAGGCACTAGTTGGCTTTAATCATTCTTTTGATTTACTGATACTGTGGGACAGAAAGAGATACATTGTACTCCCAAAGCATGGCCAGCGAACTACATAAAGCTCTGAAGTGACTCAGAAACCTAAGACAGAGACTTAATGAGTATGTCAAGATATTTCCTATCACAGTTCCTATCACTGCCTTTTAAGGAACAACACATGCCATTATTCCACCGAAGAGCACAAACACTTCACCCCTCAATTCTCCATCCTTTCACCCCTTCGGCGTCCTTGTGGCTACCCGCCTGCACCCATGGGGTAGTGGTGTGTGGACTGTTAGAGGGTCAGACAGAGCATACAAAGACAAGTCATCCACAAATCTAATTTTATACTTTTTTGTATTTAGTTCAACAACATTATGAAAAGATAAATTACCTCAAAAGAACATTGTGGTTATAGAGAGCATGAATGTTGCTCATCGTGGTTAATGCTCGAGTCTGTTCTTTGTCCTTTTAACAGCACCACAAACAGGCCTTTCCACTTAAGAAAAACTCTCTTTTCCCTCTTCTCCCAATGTCCCTTATAATAGCTTTCCTTCATCTGGCTTAAAAGAACAGTGCCATCCCATTTCTTTGCAAGTGTCAACAAGAGAGGAAGAAAAACACATCCTCTTTTCCGTTCTCTCTCTTGCTGCTTTTTCCTACCTGGCAGCACTCGGGGAAACGTGTCCCACTGGAGCTATGCCATCCTTTCACCAGTAAAGTCATTCTCATTTTACACACTCATCTCTTTCTTCATGATAGAGCGAGGGAATAGATTATCCCCCACCACCACTTCCACTGCCACCATCATGAGCGAGGCCAGTTCAGAGGGAGGGGGTCAGAGCTGAGCTCAGACTTTCAGGACAAACTGTAATTCTCCACTTTGTCTTGGGGTCGAGGACCCATCTGGCTGCAGATTTAGTAACACCGCTTCAATGGAGCTCTGTTTACTTGAGTAGCTCGGTTTACACAGGCAAAGTGAAGGGTTCATATAAAAAGCATTAACTGAGAATAATCCTTTTGGTCTTTTGTAAATACGATGTAATAGTGGGGGATGTCCAAAGAGGGTAACCACTCTGAAAAGGCTCAGAGCGGCCAATCTGTGTACTGGAAGTGGCTCGGTACCAGATCCTCTGAACTAGACAGCCATGGTGTCTGATATCTGATAGCACACAATTTCAGATAGGAACTGAATGAAGTATCCAGACAATGTATACAAATGAAAAACACACACAGAAACACAATGAGCATCCAAAGAGTGTTCACAGCAGCACTAAACCTTTACTGTTCTCTCTTATTTTCGTAGTTGTATAACGCGTAAAATGAGAAGCATATGCCATTTGCTAGACATTTTTATCCAAACTACATTATGACCTCAGGCATATTTCAGTATTTGTGGCCCCTGTGAGGCGTGAACCTGAAAGCCAGATTTATAGAGGGGTTACACAGTAAAGCGACAACCTATGAACACAGAATATAAAGAAACATGTAACATATATACTGCACAAAATGAGCGGCAGCTAATAATTGTTTCCATGACTGATTCATCTGGGACTTAATTAATTACGTACGCTATAAAACCTTAAAATATAGTGAAAATATTTGATCGTGTGCTTGTTACAATTTTCCTCCTTCTTTTCCGAGCAATAAAAGCAAAAATGTTGGATTTATTGCCACCAGGAAAGATGAAACCTTTTTCTACTTTCAGGAACAAGCAGGCCGTTTTAATGCAGCCTACACCTTTGGCTGCACCCTGACCTCAAGAACTGAATCTAATTCTGCTTTCACACTTTCTGTTCTTGAAAACAGTTTGTCCATCCAAGTAGGGAAGTAAAGCATGTGTTTTAAAAGGCATGCAGCTTGTTGTAGGTCAGAAGTTCGTGTAAAAAGCTTGTTTGTGTGTTGTGTGTTCCTCCCAACAGGTCTACAGATCTTTTAAAGCTCTAAAGATGATGAGGAAAAGATATTTCCCCACTCAAACAGTGCCCTGACCCCAGTGGTGAGGACAGTACATGCTGCGGCCTGTGTGATATCCCAGAAAACAGGGTCGTGTTCTCTGAGATATAGCAGTACCGTACCACTGGGTATTGTACACGGAAACAATAAACAGCACCATGACTATGATCTCACAGATCTATACTTATGTAACTTTGTTTATGCAAACACACATTGCAAAAACTGAACTTTGTCTAGTGAGTCAGGCATATCCGACCATAGACTGTACACAAAGATGGATGTCATTGATATTTTGGCTGTTGCCACTGGAATTTCTTGCAAGGGACAGACCTGACTGAAACGCAGTTTACAGCTGTGAACATTCAAGGAGTGGAGACTGAGATTGAGATTGTATTAGTCTGCAGATACCTGGGTGTCCATCTCAATAACCAGCTAGACCGGCCACAAATACAGATGTGGGATCAATAAAGTCTTTTCTCATCTGGATCCGACTTCTCTGAAATGAAAAAAAATGAGCGCTCAAACAATAGCGCCTTTCCTTGAGCATACCCTGCTGTATCATCCTTTTTTACTCCAATGAGGACCATAAGTTACAAAATATCATCATGTTGTATTTAACAAAACCTAAAAATAACACCTGTTCTTCTAGACATCTGTACCACCTCATCACTGACATCCTTTTCATGCAGTGGTAGGAAGCTACTGAAAGCTACAAAAAAAACAAGATCATCCATAGCAATGATAACATAAACCGAAGTGACAAAAGGCTCAGCGGTCTTCTTTTCTGAAACACACACCTACGTAGCAAAGCCTCTGCTTGCTTTGCTATAATTAAAGTACAATGTACCACACATGTAGTGAAGCTTAAAGTGAATGTTAAATCATATATCCATTTTTAAATCCACATTAACACAGACTACTGTTACAGTTAAATCGTGGTTACGGTTATTTCCCAGTAATTTGATGACTGTCGGGTCTGGCTGCCAGCCAAGCTGTCTCCACAAAACTGACTGGGCGGGGTCTCCCGGGGCCACAGCCGATCACCATCAGGTGACATGGAGCCCTTTAGGAAGAAAACATGGAGGGCAGCCAAGAGAAATAAAAGGGCCATGACATCATCGTATTTCCTTTGTCCTACAGTCAGCGAATGTAGGCGAATGAGCTTAATCTAGCACAGCAGCAGTGATTTACAGCCCCATCATCCCATCCGTCATAAGGCACACATGCAACTGATATACAGAATGTATGTCTGCGGAAACAGATTGAGACAGTCAGCGTGTGTCTGTCCCAAATATATTCAGTGACCCAGTAAGTGCAGCTGTTTTTTATGGGTTTTTTTGTTTGTTTTCATGTTTGTTTGACCAGCACTTGACCACATTAATTTTTAGTGGACGTCACGCGCCTGTCTGCACATACGAGCCTCGAAATGTGTCTGAGCTGGAGAGAGCAGGTGGTTTTGATGCCTGTCTGCATGTGTGCAAGGCGTGAGTGTGTGTATGCTGCCAGGCCCTGGCTGCGAGCTCAGCGTGAGCGAGTCAGAGAGCCATAAACACCTGAGGAAGCAGGAACACACAGGCATCCTCTCTCAACTGTATTTATGGTCCCAATTGAGACGGGGGAGAGGGGGAGGGTCATTATGTGCAGCGCCGCTCTGCTCGTGGCAGGGGTCCAACGAAAACACCGGGGCTGTTAAAGCCCCCCTGGATGAGTCCCGGGGGGCAGTGGTGCGGACGGTATGCAGGCCTGGGTTTAAAGGTTCGGGGATACGTCCTGTTGTTAATGAGATCACCCTGCTGGGCCTCTCTGGCTCTGAGCCCCCAGCATCAGTGCCACAACTTCTTACGCTAGCCACAAAAATAGGACTAAATATACTTCCTAAACAAAGTGCACCCAGGAGGTCAATAAGGTAGGTGTGGTCAATTGAACAAGGAGAAGGTCAGCGTAGATTTTCATTCTTTTTACTGAACAAAATATGCAGCTGACTGTAGAGGAGGTGTGGCCTCTTTACAAAACAATACAAAGTGACATGCTCTAAAGTTTAGACAGACCTGTGAATGCATGACTTATGGAAACTTTGCTGCAAGGGACAACTATAGGTTTAGTACACTGTATGTAAAGTAAGTTTATCTTAAAAAGCACACATCTTTAAACAAAGGCGATTCAGGGTGCTTCACAATATAACAACATTAAAGCCACAGTTTTGCCTTTAAACTCATCCACCTATCCATTTTCCTCATCACTTATCCAGCTTAGGGTTGCAGGGGGGAGTGAAGCGTATCCCAGCTTTCGTAGGGCGAGAGGCTGGGCACAGACTGGATGGATGGCCAGCTCATCACTGCTACATTAAATATGAGCCTGTAGCCTTTAGAGCTGCATATTTGTTCGTGGTTACTCATCCAGGTTTGGATATGTGTGCCTTCTTCAGAATATAATGGATGGCACGTGACCTGCGCTGTAAAGACAGCTTGCCAGCCATCTATAGTTTCACCTTTACATGTCTGATATTTGATATCTAGAGGCAAGTTCTGTAATCCTCTACCTTTTCCTCTCATAACCAGTGAAGTGAGGTAATTTCTTTTTGGTCAAGATGCCTGGCTCCTCGAGGAGAATGCCTGCTCCTCTGTCAGGTCTGACCTCTGAAAGCCAACCAGGCATGTCTCTAATTAGAACAACTGCTGGTGCAGTTCATCCAAACCTCGTCTCTCTCCTCGTCTTCAGTCCAGGACTAATCACAGCCATCAGCACCGCTCTTCTTATCCTCACTGAGCACCGTATCAACCACCATGAGCAAATGGAAATATACGCAGCGACCAGCTCAGAGCAGCGCTCAAAAGTCAGACGGGGGCAATGGCTTTTAAATCCTACGTGTTATTCAAGTGTGCAGCGTTTAGTGGCTACGAAACTGAGCCCGTACCAGAAGGGTTGGAGGGCAAGAGGCCATAAATGATGTCACCGCGGAGGATCTAAGTGATGTGGTGATCTGTTTGTGGTTTAGCAGTCGTGGGAGTGGGAGAATGTTTGGAGGTCTGCACCACAACACTCGAGGTTTTCTTATGTGGCGGTGTTGTAAATGTTTATGAATTTATAACGGTGACAAATGAGGAGCTAGATTATAAGGACTACTGGGAGTGTACGGAAACCGCAGACTGATGCAGCATAAAATACGAATACATCACTTAAAAGCGACTTTTTTATGCCGTGCTTTTATGTTCCTGTGGTCTGGATATCGCTATGCAGGGAGATGAGAGAAGAGCGAGGGGGAGACAAACTGGGTTTTACAGGTTTTACTGAGCGCAGCAAGAAAATGAAAGCGCCAAGTTGTGTGACTAATTTATTGTTGACATTTTCTTGCTCCTGCTTCTTAAACATGAAGGGTTTTTGTTTTCCTTATATAAAAATTAATCAAATATCTGTGGGATAGGTGTTCGGTCACAGAGCAAACGTAATTAAAAACATCATCTTAAGCCTCTTTGATTGATTTCTGACTGTTTCGTTAATGAATTGGTTAATGTAATAATGTTCCTTTAAGATAATAATTACCCATATTATCCATATTTGAGCACCCATACTCAAAATCACCTTATCCCCTTTCACTCTGGAGGCCCTGTTACTGTGATCTGTTATTAAAACTTGACCTGTTTCCATTTTTTAAGCTCACCACATAAAAGGAGCGAATTTCTGGTGCATCACATTTGTTAAGAGTTTCACATTTTTATAATAGGTCTGGTAAAGATTAATGTTTACTGAGTCATACAAAGACAAAGAGACTCTCAGCATGTAAAAACTCTCCCGAGACACCAACATTGTTTATTCTTGGCCTCACATTTCTGACTGTGGGTGTTTCTTCACTTCAGGGAGACGTTTTAAAAATATATTGCTTAGGGGCTTACAGAGTTAAAAAGATGGACTTTTTTTTATCATAACTTGCAGGCATATTATAAAAAATGGCTTGGAACGCAGATGCCTTGCAAAATCTGCCAGGAAATTAATGAATATAACCCCTAACAGAGAACCTAAAAGCAATATCTGGCAAATACGAAGCTGAATAAAAAGGGACGTCAAATATTCAGGATTTTATGCATTAGTTTACAGATGATTTAAAGCAAGTCCATAACAGTCAGTGAGGGTATCAGCTTTGAGCGTGCTGCAGGCAGCAGTTGGGGCCCTGAACTCATCACAGCTGTATGGAACCAGCAGTATCCCGAGCGTACCTGCTCCATCAATGCTGCCATTGTCTAAGCGCCGACATCAAACGTTTCATTACCTCCTCAGAGCCTACCTAAGCACAGTAGCACAGTGTTATACAGTACCTACATAATTCCACTCTATACCTGCAAGCTGAGAGATGGAGATATGTTGAAGGACGGGGTGGGGGTGTGTGTGTGTGGGGGGGGGGGGGGGGGGGGGTGGCAGACGGGGTTAATGCAGCTTTAATCACATCAGTCGCCAAGAGGATCAGAGATGGAGGCAGAGCCTACACCTCTGCTAGTGAAGAGGATTTAAAAAGGGCAGGATTTTAAAGTTTGGGGAGTTTTTTTCTACACGAGAAAAGCTCTGCTTCCAGTTCACTTGGTCTTATCTCAGCCAGGCAAGGAAGAGAGCGTCGTTCTTCTCTCCGCTGCTGACTGTGCGACGCGTCAGGCTGTAAAGTGCCTGCATGTTTGTGGGCCACTCAGTCAGCACAGCGGTCCACTCACACTACCAGGTGAAGGGAAATGCCTCCGCTTTATTGGCGACAGAGGAACATCACAGCTGCTGAGACTTGTGTGTGTGTCTAGTTTGATGCCTTAAAAGTTTTTTTTCTTTGCACTGCTGACTCGGCCCACTTTATTTCTTTCAGACTGCAGGAAAAAACGGTTTTCAATGTACTCCTGAGGGAAGTCTTGGGAAACAATAAATAAATCAGTAAGCAGAAGAGGCATTTCCAGTTCAGGAGCCAGAAACATAAAACTTAACTCAGATTCAAGGCTAAGTAAGTATGAAAGATTCAGTGAAAAAGCTGTGCATCTGCATTTCTTGAAGTTCACTGCCATCTTTCTTTTTTTTAGACTTACCAACAGACACGGGTTGTTAATGCAGCATAAAGTATTAAAATCAAACATGGTTCTTCATGCAGACGGGCTTTCACACAGATAAAACACTTAGATGATTAATATAATGCACAATAAATCCACCTAAAATAATATCCTGCCATTGTGTGCTTGTCTTTTTCGCCTTGTATCGAAACTTTTTTGTACACAGAGGAAAAAAAAACAACAAGAGCATAGGAATTTATAATTATAATTCTCATGACTATTATTGTTACAGCCTGAAAGCATTTTGTTGTACTGTGTGTGTCTGTGTGTGTGTTCTGAGGGTGGTTTTCATGGGACATTTAAAAAATAATGCTGTAATAATATTATCAAAATTATCAGTGCATATTGCAGTTTAACTACCGAACCCCGCAACTGATTTAACTATAATTTTCTGGATTTTTTTCCCCACAAACCTTGAGCAAATACCAGCACACCGTTACATAAGGAGAAGACAGCATGGAAGGAAAGACAGGCCGGACGTGAGGAAAGAAAAAAGACCTTCCTACTCTGTTTGGTTTTGTTATTTAAGTTGGCTGATTGGTCATTTTTGCAGGTATATATGTGTTTGCTTAAAAGGTATACATGCTCATTAATCAACAGAAAAATAACTGTAAATGAGCCATACTTGTGGGCTAATTTACATCTGGCCAGTTCTTAAAACAGCAACCAAAGAGTTGTTACTATTAATCACATACAGATAATACAAAGCAAGCTAATGATTGTGTTTTTCTTTCTACTTAATCACTTTTATGATAATTCCTCAGAGCCGAGCAGTGTCGGCTGAAAGGGGCTGGATGCCGAATCTCTTCTGGAAGCCTCAGCCCAGTTTGCTTAATGTCAGCTGCTTCCAATTTATGCTCAGCACTTGTGTGCTGGTCATTTACATAACAGCGAATATCAGCTGCTGTGGCCTTTTCTGCACGTTGACTGCAGCCTGCCTCGCTACATTCAAGTGATTCATGCGTCTTCGTAGATCTCATCTGCTGAGTGCATAAACGCTGATGCGGGGGTGACTGACATCAAGTCTGGGATTTTTCTTTTTTTTGTGAATGAACTGGAGCAAGTAAAGGATAACATGTGTAACACCTGCTAAGGCAAACGCAGGGGATCTCTGCTTGATATGACTTTGATAGCGCTCCACTGTGTGGTCTAGCAGGAGTGGGAGTGTGTGGGGTGATAGTGCTGGTGGTGGGGGGCCTTTTGGTCACCTGCTCTTGCTCAGCCTCCTCCCCTCTGACCTCAGGCTGAAGTCCCTACACTCACAGCTCCAAAAAGCCTGCTGCCATTAAAGCTGCTAATCACAGCAAACAGCTGCATAGAAATCCTCAACGCCTCGCTCTCCCACCCACACGTTGACTCTGGCAGGCAGATAGACGCATACACCGGCGTCCACGCACTCCCACTCTTCCTCTGCTAATGGCAAGCTGCAGCCGACTGATGTTTAAAGCACGGGGTTTAGCGTGCGGGCTTGTGATAAGCCACCCTGAGCTGTGAAAACACAGATTACATTTCTATGGCTTATTACAAGACAGCGGGCTTCTGCCTCCCAGCCACCTCATAATTGCAACCCAAAAACCACAGCCTCCGCTTGGCTGCGAGATACTGTTTGATGGGGACCCCCGTGGCAGAGCTTTGACAGCCGTGCTAATTCAAGTCTACATTCCCCCATATGCTGTGCTCCTCAGCGGCCTCCCCCCTGCGATAAGCCACAGCTATTTTTCTTTTAAGGCCTTTCCTCAATAAATCAAATCAGGGTCAGTATATCAACGCCTGTCTCTTAGTGTCATTTCCACACTTTTCAGGCTCCATCAAAATTAGCAGATCGAGGCCAAAAGCTCAAAATGTCAATGAATTTTACATCCGTGGCTCCTGAGCGCACAGTCACCCCTCGTGGTATCAGTGCAACACTAGCATTTCAGATAATTATTACATTAGAGCCAGAGCTAATGTAATAATATTACTTTTGAGGGGTAAATTTGATATTCTAATACCACATATTTGCCTCTAAATTGGGTATAATTTTGATATTTGTGCTTGATGTAGCATATGTTGGGATATCCCAACTAAAAACAAGCATTTACTTACTTGGAATGCCAAAGCCAACCAGGCATACATTAAATCCCCGTTTCTGGCAGCCTATGAAAGTGCCTACATCTGTAAATACTTAGTCTTCTTTTTCTTTTTTCTTTCTCAGACTCAATCAGAGATAAAGACCATTGTGTTCCAGACCAAGAAGTAAGACAATATCTCCCAAACCTCACAGAAAACAATTAGGACCCAGTAATTACACCATTGGACCGGTATTCAAGCCAAGTCCTGAGGTTGGGGTGTGGAAGGAAGAAAAAGACAGCAAATGTGAAAGGTGCCTGTCTAATGCAGTGTTATCTTACCCTGCCTGGACTCTGATGGGGTACGTTTGTGTGTCCGTATGGGTGTGATGTAATGCTTTGCTTTTGGAGCCTCCTAATGCGACATGCCATAAATCCTCATAAGCCTGCTTATGACTCGATGACAGCATGCATGATCTCTTCCCTTAATGAACTCTCATTTATTTGCGCCTGTAGATTTGAACACGCAAAGCCCAAAACTTAATTCGTTATCTTCACTACGGACCAAGCCGTTGATTTATACATGTTGACCTATCAGCTGGCAGGCCAAGGGGTGAGAACAGAGGAACACAAGAGAAAACAACTCTCTCATCCCTATTTAAAGCACAATCATATCGGTCACATTCCTATCAGTGTTTTTTGTACTTTCCTGCATCTCAACCTAAACGTAGCCCCAGCCCCAGAGTCTTTTTGCTTTGGACATTGTTGAGATCTGCAGAAATGCAGACCGTCCTTGGGAGTCAGACATGGCTAGAGGCTTTTTGGGGTGGCCTGGTGGGAAAAGCAGGTTAAAAGCAGGGCAGTAAATGAGCGGATCACACACATTTTCCACAGTCTGTGAAAAGCAGACAAGCAGAGGAGTAAGAGTGATGTATAGCAAATAATAAAATTCCAAAAGTGATCCTTAAAGGTATATACATCCTGGTTGCTCTTTATGCGACTCAAATAAGATCAAAAGTAGTATGTTTGTTTAGAGTTGTTTTTTTAAAGCCTGAGTCTTTCAACTCAGTCCAACTAAAAGTTAAAAAGTGCTCACAGCCATCTGGAAACAGCCGCACGCAGGTATTAACAGCCTGGATTTGAAACGTGCACCTACTGAATTATTAGTGCAGCTTTAACTTCACTTGGCAACACTGTGGCAACAGCTTTAAGCACAATCCGGTCACCAGCTTTGCCCGTGTGGCAGGCTTGCATTTCTCCTTAGAGCGGGCGGACGAGGCAGACGGCAGCGGGGTATCAGGTTCTGTGCTGGCAAGGGGTTCTGCTCACGCGGCAAGAGCAGAACAAAGCACTGGTGGCCCTGGATAGGATCCATGGTGCCGGAGAGTAAAGGCCCTGTGAATGGGACCTGTCACTTCCACTCAGCGCCGCCTGTGATCTGAGCCACCCGGAACGAGGCTCAGATAAGTGGCTAATCCCGACATCCCCGTCGGCTCGACAGCCCCCTACTGCCATGACAACCGGAGGGGAATCTCCTCCAGCAACAACTTAATTGGATAATTTCCTCCCCGTTTCACTGTGTGTTCCTCTGCCTTTGTTGGGTAAAGTCTGCGTTGTCTGACTGTGAATGTGTTTTTTGACTTTGACAGTAGGGAGGGTGTGAAACAAGTGTGATATCCAAGGTGGGATGGTGTGTGCAAGTGCAAGCAAGCAGTCGAAGCCACACTACAGCAGACTAGAGGCCACTTGAAGGTCTGAAAGCACCTGGGAGCAGTCATTAGTTACTACAGTTACTACAACAAATGCATTACCTATTAACTCCCTGTAGAAAATAATTTTCTGCCTACTTCTTAAATTACTTCAACATTATATTACACAGTTATTGTCATGTAATTAATAAAGTAACATTACAGCCCGCTTATACCCCATATCTGCACAAATTCCTCTCCTAATGAGAAAAACATAAACTAGAGCCGGCCGTTTACCATCGCGATGTTCCTTTACTAATCTATGCTCCTCAAAAGAAGACTGCCACTGCTTTGTTTCCCATCTGAACTGAGGTCAAGTGTGTTGTTTTCTGACTTCTGAATGGAGGAACTGTAATGCATTACAACACTGTTGCATACTGTGATCACCAAATTACTTCAAGTGGGAATACTAGCCATTTACTGAGTAAATAAATTGAACAGATTATTTTAAACCCACTTTATTGGACAAGATCAAGTGTTTACCATAATCAGTCTGAAAAAAAATCATTTTTTCTGTTCACTGAGTTTCAGGTAGAAATTTTCCTTTTTTGTCTCAAAGTATAAGAGAGAAAAACAGCCTCTATTTTCGGCACTACAAAAGGCCATCGCATTAACCCTTTGTGCTGCACGGTCCACTAATTTATGTTACACCCATTCAAGTCCTGGCTCCCAGCATAAAAAGACCACTCCACCCTTCTCCCCAGACTGCAGAAACCTGAGGACGGGTGCCAGGGGAAGTCATTATGAACTAGGAGTGTGTGTGTGTGTGTGTGTGTGTGTGTGTGTGTGTGTGTGTGTGTGTGTGTGTGTGTGTGTGTGTGTGTGTGTGTGTGTGTGTGTGTGTGTGTGTGTGTGTGGCAGCTACCGTGGTCTAAAAATGTAAACGGCACTTGCATAGCTCTTTTGAGGATAAAAAACTCAGTTCAATCTGCAAAATAAAATTCAAAGTCGCAGTAAAGAAGGAAGCCTTACTGGTGCTGCGACTCTTGGAATGAAGACATAAAAAGTGATTAATAAAGTGGTGGGATGCTGGGGGATCTTATTTCTTAATTTCATTCAAAGAACAGAAGTAGCCTTATGTAAGCCTAATGGAAATCACTCATACAAGCATATTGGAAATGCAGGCTTTAAGACGGCGATGCAAACCAGAGGGACGTGAATGGTGACGAGTCAAAGACTCATAAAGAGGGGGGGGGGGGCTATTGACACGAGTCAAACTTGCGATCATTTTTCAGTGCAAGATGGCGATTCTGTTCGATTCATTTCCGTCAGCTGTTGTATAACTGAAGTGTGTCTGCGTCCTCTGTCTTCACTCACCTTCTTCACAAGCAGCACCGCTGAATCCCGGGCAGCATTTCCACTCCAGGGAAGTCACAGTGCGGTACACCACTTTATAGGAAGGTCTGACCACGGTCTTGTAGCTGAACAATAAACACAAAATCAAAAGCCGTTACGCACATGGGCACACACACACACACGCGTGCGCGCACACACACATAACATTTTTAAAGGAAAATGAAAGGAAATCTCCTCTCTCTGGTAAGGTTAGATATTATCGTGAGGTTTTCAGTCTTTGTATTCGCACAGTCTCAATTAAATGATAAAAAGAAATTTCTAGGCAATGTGTCCCATCAGTAAGTGTCAGATTATATAAAAGCTTTTAGGTTTATCTCAATTAAAAGACAGCATATGGAGCAGCAGCGTGGCATCCTGAACTATGCTAATTATAGGAGAGCTATATGAATACCACTGCTATATATATATATATATATATATATATATATATATATATATATATATATATATATATATATATGCTATGTATGCTAATATGATTGAACTTAATATGATTTTTAATAGAGCATTAGCTCCAGTAACAAGTTTTAAAGCTAATCCTCTAAGTGATTCAAACAGCATTCAAACAACAACTATTCTGCTATTTTAATCCCAGTATAATTAAAAAACAGAAAATTACACATTACACCAAGCTTTCTGCTTTGATAGCAGGCAACTGTTTTCTTCTTTTTAAAGTTGTAAACATGTGGCTCACTAAAGAGCCATGAGACCCACTCTATGTTTTTCCAAAGTGTTTATATTCCAGGGAACTGGAACAGTTTTGAGCAGAAACTTGCACGTCTTGAATACATTTCATGATGAGAGTTTTTCTACCCAGTTCAGATCATACGGTGCTAAAAAATTTTTGGTTTTTTAATGGTTTCGTAAAAGCATTGTGAAACAGTAACAGTACTGGTAAGATGCCTCTGTCTTCTCACCTGCCTCCTGCACATCCCTGTGGCCAGGGGCATGTCCGGTACACCCGCTGGAGGATTGTCCCATTCTGCACCTGGCAGGTCACAGTCTTAGTGACCGTATGAGGACACCAGTTCCTGCCGAAAGAAACAGAGTCAGAAATGTAGAATAAAACAACAGCAGGATTTCAACAGTTTGTTATTTTTAGACTCAGTAAAAAGTCTGATTCTTAAACTAAACACAGGAGAACGAATTTCCAAAACACCTTCAAACAAGTGCTGTCACACTAAAAACACTGCGGTCTCCCCGCGGGTTTTCATTCTGTCCTTCCAGCCCCCCCTCAACTCCTTTGTTTGGGAACTTCCTCACCGTGTTCACTCGGTTTTAATCAGCCACAGAGTTTGCAGGACTGGGTTATATTTGCACAGGGGTCTCTCCTCTATCAGTACACATGCATTTGTATGGGACCTTGGAGGAGCGAAAGTCCCTCAGGAGGGGATAAAGACGAAGACAAAGTCTCATACAAAGATGAAGGTATTTAAGCATGGGTTAATGCTGGGTCATGAGTTCACTCCCTTTAATGGAAGGCCTTCATAATTCATTGAGGAGAGCCTGCGATGAGATATCGACGATGCTAAGGTCAGAGGTTGAGATCTGATAGTGAGGATGAGAACGCTCCGCAGCTATTACATTCAGACGAGTTCGACCTCCAGAAGCAAAATGCGAAATTTTATCAATGTCTCAGTGAGACTGCTTAAAATTAAAGGAAGTGCGATTTATCTGAAGAGACTGTGAGCTAATTGGTTTAGCTTAATCCTCACCGAGAGCTCAGTGTCCCTTTTAAAGGGAGCAGATCTGTTCTTGATAGCACAGGCGCTATGAGAAACATTTTAGAGAAAGCCTTTAGCTTTCTTCTCTCTCTGCTACATATCAGAACAGGAAAAAACACACAACTGTTGGCTTTAATGTGAAGAGACGCTCTCGGGCTGATGAGCGACCACATTATCAGAATGGTTTTATTAAGAATGATGTGTACAGACATCCTCATTACCTTCATGTGGCTGTAAGAGGAGCACGGAAACAATTACTACAGCCTGTGTTTACAACATTATCAATAGATGCATAGGAAGGGAGCTCATGAAACTACACTTTTTTTGTTCTGCTGCCAACGTGTGCAAGAGTGGGTGGGTGTTCCCACCAAAGTCTGTTTGTCAATATGGGAGACCATATGTTTGTGTGCACGAGAGACAGTTTACACTAAAGAAAAACCGCCAAAGGGAGAGGATGCGAAGCAGCCCTGAACCGGCTCCCATTAACCGTTCCCACATGTCGTGGTGGCCACACACACATACCTGAGCCAGAGCGCGGGAGCACCGCTGATAAATGTTTGTCTACAGCTGCAGCGACTTTCCCTTATCACATGACAACGTCTCTTTTATTATTGAGCGATCTTGATTGTTTCCATTCATGTAGCAAGTATTTAAGCCTGCAGACTGAAAGGATTTTGTATTATTTACTGGAAAAAGCAAAGGAACGCAGCAAAACGTAAGACATTATTTGAATTAATCATAAGTAAAGCGGGGAAAGGAATTCTTCCGCCACATGTTATTCAAACACAGGCCCACCCTTCGTGTATCATAGCGTATCCATCAGCCATACATCTACTAGAATGACGGTGGATCTGTATGATTACCCTATGATTGCTTTCCCTGGTCCAGAAAAAATTGCTCTAATCACTGGTGGAAAATTTCAGACACTGAAGAAGCTGTGGTCAGGTAGAGCTGGGAGGAAGGGGGAGGGGATGAGGGGGTAGTAAACCCAACTCCTCCCCACCACTTATCTGCCAGACCCGACAGATAAACATCTGAGTTTCCCAGGCCGAGAAGAGGCTTCACCTGGGAACGGACAAGAGTCTCACCAGGGGGTACGAGGAGGGAAGGGGGCGCTGGATTTTATGGTCTCCCTGTCTCTTTGCATTGCTCTTATGCAATTACCGAGGAGGAAATGCCGACCCTTCTTCCTTAAATGAGTGAAAGAACAAAAGCAGCCGATTCATATAATATATAATAAGTGCGATGCAGCAAGACAAACACTTCCACTACAGCAAGCAGATTTGGGGAGGCCTAACAATAACTGTGTTATTATCTATGCATATGAGGGACGCAGGCTCTAAGTGCATTTAGTCTTTCAATCTCAAATGCTTTGTAGTCAACACCTTCCTCTTACTGGAGGCACCCTTGTTCTATGAAGTGTGAAACCCACCAGCACCATGCTGTTTCATTGGCAAAAACACCAAGCAGGCCCTCAGTGAGTATCAGGTCTCTAAGCACACATGGCACACTCTGAATGCTGGGCCCAAGCTAAATAAATCATCAACCATGTCTCACAGTCACATGTAGCCACAGCCAACCGTTAAGAGAAATCACAGCTTTGGCCCATCTGTTCCTCGACGCTGCCGACGCCAAGACAGTAAAATATTGGAGGGGAACAAAAAAAGTGCTGAATCCTTAAATGTATGCAAATGCTGACAGAAAGCTTGTGAACTCGCTTATATGCTGCGCTGTCGTTACCGCATGTGCCCTCTATTCACCTTTTACGCTATGCAGACCACATTTTCCCGTGTTCACACTAGTGAGGCGGTTCGCCTACTTCAGCATACTGCACCGGGATGAAGAAGGTAGGGGTTAAGCCGTGTGAACAGACAAGTAGGCTGATGTGGGCAAAACGCTGATGGGACTCTGATTAAAAACACCACAGTAACTCCCTTTCCTCCGCCCATTCATTCACGTATCGTAGGAGCCGGCCTGAACGCTCGGAGATATGTTTGAAATGCAAAAGGAATTCCTCTGGATTTCTATCTGTGGGAAAATACTCGAGCAGAACAAAGGACAAAAGACAGATGTGGCAAATAGCCAGACAAAGGAGAGGACGGGAAGGAGACGAGAAAAGAGGAGACAAAGGTCAACTTATCGCAGAGGTCATCCAAGGAAGCTTCCGGTGGGGACAGAGATGGCAATTATGAAGCAGTGTGGCTCCCGTGGGACTGAGAGGAGACATAAGATAAATATGGCACCACAACCAACGACAAAGAGGAAAACAGCAAGAACAAGTCGAGGTGAAATTAAAAAAAACTTTGCAGCTCTAGAGTCATGGCCTGCAGGTTCAATGACAAACAAAAGAAACAGGTTGTATTAAGTTTGTATTTGAACAATTGTTATACATTAATTCAGAGCATTACGGCTGCTGGGGTATTATATTGCAGGTTCAAAGCTGCCGTGGGCTTTCCATGCGCAGCGGACAGTGACGAGCATCAAAGCACCGAAGCGAGGCCTTAAAGGTCAGGGCTAAGTGACTCCTTACAGCAGCATGGAATAAACAAGGAAAACTCTCATCTATCTTTGTCTCCTTTGAGCTTTCAGGTGCAGACACCTGTGAGTTTTCAGTCTGTGGCATCTTCAAGTGTTTGAACCTGGAAGTGAAAGAGGAATTCCACTCAAATGAAGGATTCACTCATATCACACCTACAGCGCCACGAATCCTGACTGCTCAGTGTGAATGGACCATCATGTCGAGCTGAGCTGCTCCACTGACCGTGAATGAGATGCTGACTTTATGGACTGCTCACCTGCAGTGCACAGGATGCAATATGGGGTCTGGTATTAGGCTCATACTAAGTATCAAATCTCTAAGACATCGGGAAACAAAATCGGCTAAAAGTTATGACATCAATGTCTTGTTTTGTCCAAAAACTGAAGCAACTCAGACTACAACCACAGAAATGAGCAAATATTCAATCTGATAAGCAGGAATCCAACAATTTTTTTTCTCATTGTGGAGGATGAGCTGCCACAATTAATTCTTTGTTTTAAGACTGATATTACACATGAAAATCTGTAAATCGTGAAGAAAAGAGTTCAAGATCCTGTCTTAAGAATCTCATATTTTGTCCAGTGACACGTCCAAAAACAGAAGATAAGACAGTGATGTAATACAGAAAAAGGCAACAAATTCAATTGAGTAATGTAATCAACGGCCAGTGGATATTATTGGAGCTGAACAATTGGTGACTGCCTCTTGACATCCATCCAAATAATGGTTCCCTGTGCATACACATCATTTGAAGTTTCACAGCCATTCTGCTTGAAGCCGTGCAGATCCTGGAATCTCAGTTGTCTTCATTCCCATGCTTAAAGTGAACATGGATATGGTCAAGATGGACGAGGAATGAGGACTGCCACAGGGCTCAGACTGCCTGTCAGACCATGACAAGTCCTCCGAGGGAGGATAAAGAACTGGGCGAGACAGGGACTAAAGAAGCATCTCCCTCAGTGACCCCACAGTTTACTAAGCTATGCAGTCATTAAGAGAGATGGTGAAGGAATGCTTTATCAGCTCTTTCACAGAGTGACTGCACCAGCAAAGAAAATACCCACAAGATGTTAATCCCCTTTGATTGTGCTATTCACTGTGTGAAGACAGTGCTGGTATTAGTGAAGGTTTCCCTTTCCCAGTACACTAACAGTCATATGCGTTTCCTTTTAAGCACCTGAACCCTAATGACAGGTTGCTTTCATCGCCGAGGTTGATCTCTGAAATCACACCGCCGCTGTTACTGTTTGTTGACACCCAATAAACTGCTGCTTTCACCGATCAGGCCAGCCAGCCAGCAGGTGGACTGAGACTTTCAGCTCCTCTCATGTCACTGCAAACCCGGTGACCTCTGAACAAGGTGGTTGACTCACACCAACAGCAGCTTTCCCTCTTTCAGTCCTGCCTTTCCTGCACGGCCACTTACACTAACAGCAGCAAACTGACTGTAAACTCATCCCCCTCTGCTTTTTTTCCCCCAAAACAAGCTCAGATTGCGCTGGAGTCCCAGCTGCTTGTGTTTAGCAAACATGTCCACAAACCTCTGGCTCTGAGTGGCAGGGGGAGCTGAGCAGAGAAGTGAGGCAGTGGAGTGACCGAAGGGGTGCTGAAAACCACCTGAACACACCCAAAAGACCTCATCAGAGAGAAGGGATTTCAGCCTCCAGCCACGTTCAGCCCACACACACAAGCTGACAGCATAAATATTTGCAAGATGGGGAAACGTCCTCTCATCATTAATCAGTGGCTAGTCTCCAACTAAACTTGGCTCTGTCCAGGAGGAAAGCAGAGCCGGTTAGCCCTCCTGCCTTCGTGTTTAGTCTGGTGACTCTCTTTCAACACCCTTGTCAACTCGATTGCCCTTACACAGAATGATCCATCATTTTCTGAAGCCTTATTATCCCCCTTTTCATTCAGTGATCCTTTAAGATAAACGTTTTCACGCTTTATTATAGAGATACAAATAATCAATCACTCCTTAAACTTAGGGTTTAACACTCTTTTTTTGAAATCTTCACCCTTGGGATGCTGAAAAGAGCGGGCTTTGTGTGTGAGGCTAAAGGCGCTGTATGGATAGAGAGCATATAACACGCCACAGGGGCAGCAGAGGTGTGTGAGCTGGGACAAGAGTGTGGATGGGACTCAGCAGAGTAAAAACATGCTGCCTGCCAGCACAGGAAAAGGGAAACCAACTGTCAGGAAGACAATAGCGCCCGGTAGATGGATGGAGATGGGAGTACATCCGTGGAGGCATGCAGTGGCAGCAAGATAGAAAACAAAACTTAATATAAGTATTCTGTGTGCAATATGACAGCTGTGCGTACTTTCCTCACCTTTTCTGGTAGACTGAGCTGTGGGTGGCTGCTGTCTGGTCTCTGTTCAGCTGCGTCCCGACTGAATAGGTTTTGTAAAGTCCCGTCTTCCAGGTCCCGTTAACCAGCGTGCTCAGCCAGAGTATCAGCACTGTCCAAAGCAAACTTTTCCTGCAAAGCGCGGACACGCTCTCTCGTTGGTGCGATCCCATTTCCGTGGCATCAAAAGTAAGAGCAGAACTGTTTTAATGAGGCCCCGCTTGGAAAACAGACCGCTTAGTGACTCCAGCTCGGGAAACGTGTCAAACTGCTGGTCTACTGGAGAAGACGCTCATCCTTTTCACTAAAGTAGAAAACACACACAAAAAAACCCCCGATGTATGTGTAATAGAGCTGAGTGTGAACTAGCCCATAAACCCACGCTTGTCTGTGACAGAGATCCGACTTTATAAAAATGAACCATGAATGCTCTGAGTGTGAAATGCGTGCTGTCCTCCCTTCCCTGAGTGTGCTCTGCCTACCTCCGTCTGTCTGCGCTCATATCGTGCCGATCCTTTACAGCAGCGGGTATGAAACCAGTTTTATAGTCTCCTCCGGTCTTTTAAAAGCACAGCCTGCTGGGTCTCTTTTTACCCTGCCCCGTTTCAACTTCTCACAGAGGACAAAGCGACGGCACTTAACGCATTGTACTGTTTGCACTAAATGAATTATGGGCTGCTGATTCTCAAGGCTCCTCTGAAATCACAGGCGCGGTGCTAGTGAGAGTTAGGCCCCCATTTAAACCAAATAAAACGGAATGTTTAAAGAAAAGAAACGAAAAGTTTTGATAATACTGGATATGACGAGTTTAAACCCCCAGCTAAGGCTAATCACATCTGTTATAAACCTTTTTTTGAACATTTTGAATACTATGCAACCATCTTTCTTTATTTAAAATATAACGCAGTTAGTTTAACCTATTTATAACATCATCAACAACATCTATCTATCTATCTATCTATCTATCTATCTATCTGTCTGTCTGTCTGTGTTTGCCCCTGAGTTGTTTTCAGCAGGTGTAGTCTGTCAAAGCCATCAGTACCCAGTGGTTAGAGAAAACTGAGGTTAGTGTCATTTCCCACTGCCCATTGCATCTGGGACAGCCAGTAGCCACAGATCTGTGGTCCTTCTCCAAAGTAAACACCTGGCACTGCAACCAAAAACTAGGACATGAGTTGTATATGTCTGTGACTGTGGTGATTGCAGCCCTTGGGCTTAAGTCTGGCCAGCTGCAAAAGATGCTGCAGGCAGCAAAATGTGCTTATCTAACCTGTTAATACAGTCTACTAAAGTTTTGTGCTAAGTTCTTAACTACTGAAAGATAATGTTAACACTTTCACAGTCACAGAAGAGGACTGGGATTAATTCCTGTTCCTCACCATGCCACAGGGAGAATGGGGAAAACAGTGCATTGACTTTACTGGCTCTTAATGAGCCCACCTGCTCCCAATCACCACACATGGGAGGGGATTTGTTCCTGGGCACCCTTGGCGCTTTTACGAGGCCACTCGGGGCAAACAATGGTGCCAAGCAGGAACTAGAGCAGTTTAGGGTTAATGTAAATCCCTGCAGTCATGAGCAGCTGAAAATAATTTTGACCTCTAAGGAAGCAAGCTGGGTTTCTTTTTTTTTTTTTTTTTCTGTCGTTACTCTTACTTTTATGATTTCCCTCCCCTTTATTGTACAAAGTTAAACAGCCAGATTGCCCATTGTTTGTTTAGGTCTGCTTTTACTAAAGTTCCATCCAGTGATGTAAAGGTTCATTAAACAACACAACACAACATTCATTCCCTCTTTTCAAAAAGGGAAACACAATTGCTCCTGCCCCCACCCAGTGTTTGGTCATAAACATGTCCTGATTTTCCCTCTTTTTGTGTCGGTTGAAGGTGAGAATGGGGCCTGTTCAACCTTTGCCCCTCTGTCATTTAGAGAGATCCTTTTAGGCTGCAGAATATGGTAATGACAAACATTGTAATCGTGTACCAGGTTGGGACTTTTCAGGGAAGAGACTAAAGAAACTAAAACAATTTCATGCTGCTGGTTGTTTGGCTTATAAAGACTTCAGTCTAAGCAATTTAGTCTTACTATGATTACAGCTCCACTCTCATACCTGGGGCTTCACGATGTATACTGCGTGAGTTATGGCTCCAAACTGCTGCAAGTTTTATTTCTGCACCTGCAACGTCACTGCTGCACCAGCTGCCACATCCTCTAGGACCGTCTGAGTTTTTAGAGGTTACTTCACCTGAGCTGGCATGCTCACATCAGCAGCCTCGATTACTCAGTGCTGTGCAGGATCTTCTCTTTGCACGATGTAATAAAACATGTCCCGTTACCTATACTGCAGAGAAAAGCTAAAAAGTTGCTTGTGGTTGCCTCTGGTTACTGTTAAAGTTTCCACTGCACGCAGCAGTTTATGATTTTTTTTTTTTTTTTTACAAAATCAGCAGAAATATTTTTCATCTGCTGACCTCTAAGAGCACGAATGGGATTCTGAGCCTACACGACACAAGTAAAAACCATTTATTTATTCATTCACAGCCTTAACATTTCAGCAGATTAGTCAACCGTAGCTTCAAAGACAAATCCCTAGAGATGTTGATCAGCCTGAAGCTACTGCCTCTGTTATGTGCTGCCATCTAGTGAGGCAAATAATTAAAGTTATAAAACAACAATAAAATAAAATGTATTACACAGGCTATGTTTAAGTATTTTTCTACATGAAGCAGGAAGCAGACATTGCTATCGTTAACTAACATTTTCAGCTGACTATGCTACAAGTAATCAGCTCAGTGGCGTTGACAGTTGTCTTTAGTCAGTGTTGAGGCACAAGCAGACTCCCTGGAGTACCCAATGAGAAAGGTGCATGGTGGTGAACAGGTCTGCCTCAAACACCAAGCCCACACCCATTGCATTCCTCCGCAACGAAGTGGTGTAGACAGGTGTCCGCAGCGTATTCTGAGGTGCAAAACACACAAAAATATCATTAAATAGATGCATTCAATAATGAGCTATAAATTAGTGTGGAGTTCTGTTGTGCTTGCTGTCCACACCTGTAGCCTGAGGCGGCGCGTCTCTATGGGGACGACTCTGAGGATGGGCAGTTCAACGATCAAAACTTTTGGTTTACTCTTCACTAAGCAGCACTTCTCTATGTCCCAGTCGGCTCCTTCCAGATACAGGCCGGACAGAAAGCAACCTGCAGGGAATGAGACTGTCAGTCTTTACAACTACTCGCTGCTCATGCTGCAAGTGATGAGCTCTGATTATTACCCTGTCTGGGTCTTTCGGCGACTTCATCCTCACTCTGGTGATGGGTAACTTCTGAGTACAGTGTTGAGAGATCCAGAGGCCACCCATTTTTCCTGCACGCAGCTTGGACCAGAGCAGTGAGGTAAGATTCAGGGATATGTAATCCTGATAGCCACATAACCTTTGGCTCGCCCTCATTCACCTGGTGAGCACAAAATACACCAACTTGAAAGTATATTCAAAGCACAAGTCATTTGTTAACTGTAAAATGTTATGGTAGAAAAATTATTTAAAAAAAAAAATTAAATGGGGTCACCCTTACCCAACAGTTATACTGCTCATATCGCCTCTTGAAATGGGACATCCAGTTACCAAGAGACTTAAGAGTGTCAGGTGCCAGCTTCTTCCAAATGACCGGAATGTGACCATTAAAAAGGGATCGAGCGACCTCGTCCAACTCGCTGCTCATCCCCACCTCACCAGCCAAGGCCTACAGCACACAGGAGAATCTAAACAAATCCCAATCGGAGCAAAGCACAAGTATACAACACCTGCAGATTAATTTACTGAGCATCTTGGGTCTTCAGCCCCTCCATCTCACCCTCTGCAGCTCAGCCAGAGAGAGCTGCATGCGGACCACCAGTTTGTTAAAGCGCTCTAGTTCCTGAAGGAGAACCACTGAGGTCGGAGAAATGTCCATGCCAAACTTTTTCCGGATCACATCCATGTCGAATAACTGCGGGAGCTTGTTCTGAATGTCCTGGGCCACCTGGCTGATGTACTCATCCCTGCTGATGTGTCCACCAGATTCACCTGAGATATGAGAGAGTATTTATCAGCCACTAAGAAGAAAGCATATGGAAATAAATAAATGCTTCTACTTCTGAAAAACAGGATATATTACTTCAAGGGATGAGCTGAAAGATGCAAAATCATACCTGTCTGAGGTTGAAGGTCTATCAGGTGAGTCCACATCTCCTTAACTGCATTTGTGTAGTATCCTATCTCCGCGTTGGAATGGAGACCCATAACCTCTGGTGTGTTTGCCAGTGGCATGGCTTCAATCTCATCTGTAGCACATTAACAGCATAAAGCATTAAATGATGACAGAAAACTTCCCCCCTCCCCTTTTTATGAGTGAGAGAATTTGAGAAATAAGAAAACAACTGCTGACCAACATAGACGTTTTTTGGTCCAGTTGGAGGGATTTTGTAATCTACATCTTTGTTTTTGAAGAAGTGGAACTGCCGGAAAGTGTAGAAGAGGAAGTCTCCAAAGTACTCATCCATGTAGACAGTCAAGATCCTGCGGTCAAAGCTATCTATTGCTCGGCCGCCATACATTACCTGACAAAACATTATAAATTACACCAAACTTACAGCATGTAGTAGTATAACAGATGCACACTATTCAAATGTACAATATAAACGAATTCACCCCCACTAACCTCCCCAGTAAGATATTTAAGACTTCCCCAGGGTATATTGATGTCTCCTTGGTCATGAGCTTTTGTCAGATAGGTGTTCAGGATCTCCATACACACCTGTCAGAGCACAGATACTATGTTTAAACTACTGAAAAGTGAAATACAGCAAATATTATACCACTCATAAACTAATTTAAAATATACCGGTCAAAGGTTTTAGAGCAACCTAGTTCTTCCAGTTATTTATTGCAATTCAAGTCATTCAAGTCCAATGAATAGCTTGAAATGGTACAAAGGTAAGTGGTGAACTGCCAAAGGTAGAAAAGAAAAAAAGGTAAGGTGACTAAAATTTGAAAAATAATGTACATTTTAGAATTATACAAAAAGGCCTTTTTCAGGGAACATAAAATGGGTTAACAATTTAAAGTTGTTCTGCATCAACTTCTGCAACAGATATGGGGAGAACTTTCTGAAGAATATTTGATTTCTATTGTAGAAAGAAATGTGTGTTCAGCTGCTATATCTGCCAAAGGTGGAGACTTAGATGAGTCAAAAGTTTAGAATACATTATTGTCTATAAATTAATTCCATGATTTCTTTTTTAACTCCAGTTCCTTATTTGTACTATTCTTTTATATCAGAGTTCAATGAGACATTAAACTGCATAATTTTCAATTAAAGAAAATGGAAAAATTGGGGTGTTCTAAAACATTTGACCGGTAGTGTAAACATACTTTCAAAATAATCTTAGACTAATGTGCAACTTACAGAAAAGTCAGACTCGCTGAAGTCGTATGGGACATTCCAGCCAATTTTTCCATATTTCCGTCTCTCTTGCACCACAGCATGGAAGAAGGCAAGAACAAACACCAGGCTGGAGAACGCAGGGTGCGGGCATGTGGTCAAGGCCTCATGGGAGATTTTAGAGTATGTGGCTCTCATGTTAAGCTTGAGGCCGTTGGGGGGCTCTGTCACTACCTGCACACAACAATGAAGGAATACTGTCATACCATCTGTTACTTCTGAAGCATCTCTGCTTCCTAGAAGCAGTCCTTTAAGACTTCTTTTTCCAGTACAATAGAAATATTCTACTATTAACATGTTAATAGGTTCTTAATGCAGTCTCATCTGCCATGAAACATCAATTTCTATAAAAGATAGTTGACATGTAAAGGGAATGTGTAACTGTTTTATCACCTGACTTTACTGGAAATGGAGTTATGTCATATTCCCAGTTAAAACCATTCAAATACAGCACCAATGTGAGGAAGTCCTTCCACTTACAAACATCTACAAAAAGTCTTTACTGAAGGTAAAGAGAATGTGTGTTTCACCTTTAGAGATTTCTGAAGTATGCCAATGGGAAAATCTTTAATGGGGTTGGTGGTGATCCATAAGCGGAAGTTAGGGTTGGGCTTGGTGATTCTCTCTAAGGCCTTTTCCAGTTCCTTCAGCCACTTTACCAGCAGATGGCAGTTCTGTAGCATCAGCCACTGACCTCGAGAGGCTGCCTTCTCCAATAAATCTAGTGCCACCTTTACCCCGGGTACAGAAAACAATTATGTTCAACTTCATCCCTTTTTAATGTTATTCAATGTGATTACTTGGTAATCCATATATTCATATAGATATGCCGTGATATAGGGAAAAAAGTATTGAGTACCTTCTCTTGGCCTTGGCCCATTGCAAGGAACTTGAACTTGCCTCCAAAGCCTGATCTGGCTGCTAGTTTCATGAGGTCACCGGCTGGGTCAGAGCCAGGGCTCAAGATGAAGACAATGGGGGAGAAAGGTGTGCTCTGATCATAAATTGCATCAAAGCTGATCACAGGGGGTTGAACATATCTGAGCAGAAATACAATAAGAAACATCTGTAAGCGCAGAATGTTTCAATATTCACACAGTCATCTATACTTTGTTCACAGGAGTGGATTATATGTACAGACTGTATATACTGTATACACAATGACACGATCTGTGCAAAAGTTTTAGCAACTTTACCGCAGCTCTTTAGATTCTTAGCCATGTGTTATCAAAGACATGTGAGACTAAAACTCTGCAGCGATCTCAGACATCCATCCAGGGAAACAAGAAGTACAAAGTGTCACCCTGCACTGAGCTTTCCTAAAAATCTGTTCTCGTAGGAGTTAAAAGAAAAACTACCTGCCAGGTACCTTAAACAACTAAACAAAATTGTAAAAGCTGGTATTTTTATGGGTGAAGAGTTCACACCAAATACTGATTTGATATAAATGATTTTGTTGTTTTTCAGTCTACTTCCCTCTGAGTAAGGATAGTCAAAAAATGAAAAATTACAGTACAAAAAGTTTCACCTCTCTCCCATGATAACAGTGATATAGTCAGTGACAGCTCTATAGACTCTATCAACCCGGAAGCAGCGCAGCAACAGCAGCTTCTGAAAGGCAGACAGGTTCCCCTTGTATTTCATGGGAAACGGAGCCTGTTCTGGTCCATCCAAGTCGTACCACTGAAGAGAAAAAGAGTGTGAGTTACACTCACAGTTGATTCAGAGGTATGGCTGTAGTGAGTTCTGTCCCTGTGGCCACTTACAGATTGCCATTCAGTGGGATGTTTCTCGATGTCATCAGGCAGAGAGCTGAACTGTTCGGGAAAGAGCTCTGCAAGTTTCACAATGTCTTCCCAGCCCTGATCGGCAAGCCAATCACACGGCTTTTTGCGCTGGCTTTTTTCCAGGGATAGATTACCTTTATACACGAGATGGAAATGTGCTTTGAACATTGTGTTTTCGTGTGCATAGTTGATCACTATTGTATGTACTATATTGTACTTCTCTGAATAGCTCACCTTTTATAAAGAACTCCAACTCCTCCTGAGGTACCCTCCCTTCTGCCTGCTCGATCTTGATGGTCATGTTAAAAGAAAAGAGCAACTTGTGGCTCTCAAACAATCCTGGGGATAAGAACTCAGTTAGGGTTATAAAATCTACAAAATAATTATAAATTCCTTTAAAAACAGACTTTTTTCCTGCCCCTCACATGGTTCACTATTATTCCACCTTAAATATTTTACCTGTGCAGCCATAGTTATAAACGCTGTATGTCAAAGTGTTCATGATGTTCTTTAGTCTGTTGGGAAGGGAGGGGTCTGGCACTGATTTCCGCAGTGAAAAGTCAAACACTTCTAGGTAGGAGGCAAGTGAGTACTGGTACATGCTGTTCACCACAGCCATTTCTGTCAGCACGAAGAACAGGATAGCGCCACGCTTGGCTGCAGGACGGTAGCCATCTCTAAGTTTATCAATGTCCTTGGACGTCTTCTCAGCCAACTTTAGTTTCTCAAATACCTGATGATCACAATGTCAAACATGAAGAAACAAACAAACTGGGATTTGTGACTTCAGTTAAATAATATTCCGCCACAACTTTTACTCTTTATGCATAAGCCAATACCAACCTCACTGGCTTTCAGCTTCGTCTTTTCCAGTGTTTCAATGAGCTCTGTGTTGTCCAACATGTTGCCTGTAGATGTGGCCAACTCTCTGAGCAAGGTGTCTCCGAGGTTTTTAAGCAGCTTCTTGTTGTTACTTGTCTCTTGGATTAAACATTCTCGCTGCTCCTCTAGCTCCTTCTTCTCAAACCCCATGATAACACTCAACAGCTGGTCTTCCAGACCCTTAAGGGTCACTGTACGTAAAAAGATGCAAAAAGATGGGGAAGAAGCAAACATACAATTTAGACCCTGTGGTTTAAGGATACAGATTAAATCTGACCAGTACACAAAAACATCTTACCAGTATAGTTAATGACCATGGCTTTTCCAAACACAGATGGAGAGTATTTAGGGTTAGCTAAATTAGTGTTGAGGTAGAGTTTAAAATTGGGATCGTAGTCGACCTCTTTGTCACCCAACATGATGACCTGTCTTCCCTCTGCTCCTTTCACATTCTTCTCCAGGACATTGTCAATCACTGGGTCGATGTATTCATCCACATCTTGGAAAAGGAATGGGAACCCGTACTTGATGGCCATCTCTAGTTGTTTCAGGAAGTCAGGATCATTGAAAGATGAGACCTGGGACAAAATTGATGATCACACTTTCAGGTCTGCAAGTCATAAACCTCTGTTTGTCGAATCTGGTGATACAGGGGCTGTCAGTAATGGGAGGCTGCATAAAGCAGTCATCCCAGAACATCAATGAGCATTAAATCTTTCCGTACCTTGAGGTTATTGTTTTCTTCCTTCTTCTTAATCCAGTTGAGGGCTTGTTGCTGGGGGTCAATACACATGGGAAATCGACTCCCTCTGGTTGTGAGAATCCCGTTCTGCACGGACAATTCATCTGGAGGCAAACCCTCTGAGCCCCATCTAACACAGGGTAGACACATAGTTAGGCCATTAATTAGCATACTAATTGTCATTATTTGATAGAGAAAAGTCAGATTGTACAGCATTTATTAGCAAGTTACGCAACAACTTCACCTGCTGATTTCGACCTCATCAGTAAGAAGGTTTTCTACTTTGAAAGGCTGGCTCAAGGGGATGCCTCTCTCCTGCACATCTTTAACCCACTTTTGGTATACCATCTCATTCCTGAAGTCCCAGCTGAATGCCCCTTCATAGCTCAGAAATGCAGCAGCAAGCAAACAGTCACCCAAGAGACGCACACGCCGCTGCTTCAATCCCTCCAAATCATTTGTCCACCTAAGTTGGGAGTATGTAGAAGGGGTGAAAAATAATTGGTAGAGACAGGGGGGAAAAAGAAAAAACAGGGGGTTTAAAATTAAAAATCAACCTGTTAAAGGGTTGGTTAGTAAGTGCTGCATGTTTTTCAACCTCACCGTTCATTCTCAGAGCTCAGCCCAGAGATGAGTTTGTCAGCAGCTATCAGTCTCCTCTCCATCACCTCAGCCTCCTCCTGCAACTGCTGCTTCTCGCAAATAGCAGCTTGGTATTTCTTACTAAGAGTCTGCAATTCTTTCTGGATGTTGTTGAGCTCATTCTGAATGCACTCCAGCTCCCGCTTACTCTGAAAGAAGTTCCTCTCTAGGCGAGCCACCTGAAAATAAGAAGGCAATACATCAGTTTAAGCTGTGTTTCGTCCAAAACAGGAAAATTCAATGGCGATTTAATAAACTTAATAACCTTTTCTCTTTTGGGTTTTATCTCCCTGGCAACATCACAGTAACCCATGATTGCCTCGACAAACTTGAGCATTCCTGAGCCGGCCTTACTGATGGCCTGCATTTCCTCAAAGCTTGTGTGGAGGTTCTTTAGATAGCCTAGCCAGAAAGAGAAGAAAACAAAAAGTGGAGCATCTGTCAAATTCAATTAGCACTCTCTTGCACAGTATACTAGCACCATTACTTGTTTTTACTTTTGTACTCAACGTAAATTCAACTTACCCTTGACTGTCCTGACCTGGTTGTTAGTGATCGCATCACAATCCATCTCCATCAGGGAGCGCAGGAAGTTCGCTTCTGACATCATCCCTTTTGCTGACTGCCAACTGATTTCTTTGTTGCCACGCAACACCAGGATGCACTCGCAAACCACCTGCACCTGTTTGGGTGGCTTGGCAAATGATCTTCACATTGGACCAACAGGAAAAAGCCGATAAAGGGAAAACACTGATTAAAAGAGGACTTAATTGTCATGATAAGCAATGGCTGTGCATCAATGATGACTCATTAAGGTCTCTTGAAAATGAACCGCTCTGCACTGTCCAGTATTCCTTTTCAGGGTTTATGTTATCCAAGAGCCAAATGTAATTTACATGTAATGTATTTCTACAACAGAATGAAAAGAATGTTCTTCATAAGGAGCACAGTTTACCGGATCTCTGTTACATCAGATTTTTCCAGGTCTTGCAGGGCATTACGTGCGGCCTCTAATGCTGGCAGAGCTTCAGCTAAGGAACTCTCAGCTTCTTTCTTCTCAACAGCTATGACTTTATTTTGCTCCTCAATCTCTTTAGCTTTGTCTTCTGCCAGAACCTTTTTTTCCTCAGCTAGAAAAGAAAGTTATTGATAAGTGGTTTGAACGAACTGCACTTAATTTCCATTTGAAGACTACAGGATACTGTATTAATGAAGGCCATACGGCAGGCAAGTGTTTACTAACCTACTGTTGTGTTGGCGGCAATCTCATCCAGCAGGGCTTCACATGCCGTGGACTTTTCAGCCAGGACAACTTTCTGATCTGCCAGCTTGACGTTCAGTTCAGCCAGCTGTTCACTGGCTTCCTTCAGTTTATCCAAACCTCCCTCCAGATGCTTGCACTGAGCTAGAACAGAAGAAGACACATTAACGGTCTCTAATGCACACTAACTCCAACAGAAACCCTGCATTTACAACAGTTTCATTCCCTCACCGAGAATAAATTGGTCTTTTTCCTCTAAGAGTTTGGAATAGGTGTTAATAAAGTCCAAGTAGTTCTTTGGAGTTACATGGTTGCAGCGTCTGAGTTTTTGCTGGAATAGCTTGCTGTAGTGATCCACAGAGCCGTGGACCATGCATACATGATCTATAACAGCTGCAGAGTGTGCATCTGGTATCATCGGACTTTCACCTGTGGAAGGACAATAATAATATAACATTTCAACTGTCTTACTGAAACACCTGTTTTAAAATAAACATTTTCCACGACAAATACATATAATAGAAGTAAGTTTAATTACACACCAAGAAAAGACTGAGCTACTGCAAGTAATGCCTGCGGAGGCCATGGAAGGAACCAATCTATTACAGTGTTGTTCATCAGTCCTGGGAGAAATAAGAAGTACGTCGGGTTAATAAAACTAATTTATAAACTATATTAAGTCAATTGAAGCCTGACCAAATATTTCACCTGGGAAGTTCCTGCAGCGTGTCCTCAGGGTATCTCCCACTGGAGACATGCCTAAAACAATGTGTAGATTGTTGGCACTCTTGTTGACAAAGTACTGCCACACACTGTCTTTAGAGGGATCTGATCCCATTGTAAGAGCTTCGTCTCGAAGCTGGTTGAGAATGGATTCTTTCTCATCATCGGGAAACAATGCAGGAACAATGCCTATAAATAGAGTGCATGGTGAGAGCACTGCAGCTGTAGCTTTTAAGAGAGATAAATAGAGAGTGAGGAGGTCAGGAGATTATAGTCATATCCAACCAGAGGTAAGCATGTTGTTAATGAGCTCCAAGAAGCCTTCCTCAGCAACGTGAGCATCAGTAAAAAGAAACACGGTCTTCTTATTCTCAATGCCAAGCTTCAAGTACAGAGTTTTTAGGTCTTCACGGAGGTTAGACTCACTGTATCCTCTGCTCAGCGTTATCTCAAATACCTGGGGAAAGCAGATCCAAAAATCTAAAGCTGGAAATGTATTTGTGAAGAAGGTTTAGCACTGCTTAACATTGAAAGCCCTCATGTAGTAGCCTTACAGTTACAAGATTGCAGCTTTCACATCCCAAGACATGTTAGTAAAATTCATTTGCATTGCTTAAAATGTAATTTTAGTGTATATGACACTTGTTAGTGACAGTCATTTGCCCTTCGCCACACCAATCATGAATTTTACCACCTCACAGCCAGCAGCAAAGGCAGCCAGCTTGGTAAGGGACTGCTTGCCAGAGCCCCCCACACCAACAAGCAGAGCATGGCCGCGATCAATACGGATGATGCGGTGAACCCGGGTCAGATGTTCCAGAGCATCGTCAAAGAGCACTAGGTTCATCCTCGATTTGCTCTCATTGTATTCCTCTAAGATTTCCTGCAGAATTACATAACACAGTGATCTGTTAAAGGAGTATAACAACTATAACAAATGCCAAAACATACTCTTACATTATTTTATTTTGTTGACTTTATAAGACAGTTACAGAGAAGAGCTACAGGAAAGTGGAGGGAGAGAGAAAGAGAAATGCAGCAAATGGCCACAGTTCAGACTTGAACACGGGCCAGCCACTCTCCACCATGCAGCATGTGGTTGGCTGCTCATCCCAGTGAATCAAACCGGCAGTATTACTTCACTTTTCTGTCTGAGACCCCACACCTCCACCAAGATGAACATTTTCCCCCAGAATAGTTTGTAATATTTTCTTGAAAACATCAAGATTTGTTTAACCTGGTATGTATAAGATACAACGTGAAAACTAAATATTGTCCTAGCTCACATTAGCAGACAATCCTTACAGAAATATCTCCTGGCCCAAGCCACACCTCTGCTAAAATGTTCACGCAAACTCATTTATACTTTTGGAGTAACTCTGATAACAAACATACAAATAAACAAATCAATCTAACCATATGACCACTTGGGTTAAGGTAATAACTTTACCTGAAACAGGGCTTTTGAAGCATCATAGTCTTGTATGTCCTCATACACCCTTGGTTCAGTATCACTGAGGGCTGTCCTATAGTCTCCAAAAAGAATTGGGTCTCTCATAACTGCCTCCATGTCTGACTTAAAATGCTCCTCAGTCATGTTGTTTATGTGCCTTTGGACCTTGGGGAAAAAAACACACATCTTCAGTATCAGTATCTATCAGTAGATTTTGAGTCTTATTGTTACATCCAACATGGAACCAATTACCCACTTAGTATTTGCCTTTTTAATTAAATTCAGTTTAACAAATTTTATTTATATAGTGCAAAATCACAACAAAAGCTGCCTCAAGGCGCTATATAGTGTAAGCTAAAGATCCTACAATAACACAAAGAAAACAGAGGAAAACCCAACAATAATATCCATGATCCATTTTGAGCAAGTGTTTTTGCAACAGTTGGAAGGAAAAAACTCCCTTTTAACAGGAAGAAACCTCAAGCAGAACCAGTCTCATGGAGAGGTCTGCCACGACCCGTTGGGGGTTAGTGGAGGAAGACAGGAGAAAGACAGTTTTGCCTTTAGTCATTAAAAAGGAGAATTCACATTAAACATCTGCTAATATTATTAGTAAATATTACCAAAGCTTTGTCAGTTTCATCAATGAGTCTGTCATGGAAGATTCTCAAGCACTCATTTCTCCACACACGTACAAACTGGGCTACAGTCAAAAACCTGTAAGTCAGAGAAAGGAAAGACATTTAGGATCACAGACCTCTGTCAGTCTGTCACAAGAGTGAATATGCTAGATTAGACCTGTCCGGTTTGGTGAGGGTGAGTCCATTGTACACTCTTGACAGGTCTCTCAGGTTGAAGATGTAGTGGAATTTGGAGGGAGTGGGTGGCATATCTTTGATGATGGTGTTGTAGAGCTCCAGTGTGCAGGACGTGACCTGATCACAAACTTTCTGTATGGTGTCCTCAAACAGCTAAAATGTTTTATCACGTACAAATTGGAGAATTAAAGTGATGCAGATGGTTGAGATTTCAATATGTTTTGATTTATATGTGAAAGAGGTACTCACTCTGGTGTGGCCTTTTAAAATAGAACCGTAGATAAGGTGGAGGGACTCCATTGTAGGGAAGGGGACGCTAAAGACACTGAAGAGTGAGATGAAGCGAGGATCCACCTCGTTTCGCCCACCTCCTGCCATTCCCATGGCAGCAATAAAGCCAAGATCCTTGAGGATTTTGAAGTTAAGCTCCTTTCCTCTGTCATATATGCCTCCTCGATCCAAAAGCAGCTTTAGAAGCGCAATAGGCTGCTGTGTGCCATAGTTATCCACCTGCACAAGTGTATTACAGTCATTTCAAACATGTAAGCACTATCGCACTTTAAAGAATAAAAGACTACTTAAAACAGGTACCTTTGGCATATTCATGTCATCCATAAAGATCAGGAGTCTCTTCCCCATGGGAGGTCCATAGGTCTCTTTAGTCCTTTTCTCCACATTGGCTTCGAGGTTTCTCTGCAGATCCAATGATGTTGTTCTGGAGGAGAAGTTGATGACAAGAGTACTCTGGGAACAGAAAGAAAGACATTTAAACCCATATGACAAAGAAATATATGTACATACTGTGTGTACAGTAAGATGTACAACTTACACTTGTTTCTGCATTAATATTCTTCAGAAAGTTATGAATAGTGGCAGTCTTGGAAGTGCCAGACTCTCCAACCAGTAGCAGCGGCCTCTTTATCTTCACCATCTGCTCCAGGATCCAACTGGTTCTTGTTGTGTCAATAGTTGGCACTAAAGAGAGAATGAAGGTACCAAGGCAGAAATGTATAATTCATGATGCATGTATTTACACCTATGTTGCCCAGTTTTCACAGTATACAGACAAGACCTTTACCTAGGATATCAATGAACTTCATTTCAGGGCTGTGGATGTATTTGGGGACCAGAGAATTCCAGGGAACCCACTTCCCCTGTGTTCCATCAAAGTGAAAATCATACAAGGTTGGGAGGCATCCTATATGGATGAAGTCACTTCGTTAACAATATTAAGTAAAACAGTTTAAAAACTGGCACAAATACCTGTGAAAAAGGTTTATCATAGTTCTTTTTTTCTCCATAAATCATTAATCAATCCACTATAAACCCAAGAGAATGAATGGTCATTTTCACCATAAAATAAGAAGAAATCGTCCCCTTTTACCTGGGATCTCGCCAGGCCCAGCCAGGGCTTTCTCATCATGAACTGTAGGTAGGCAGGACAGCTTTTTGATGAACTCATCAAACTGGATCCTACCACTCTCCAGCAATGTAGCCCCAAGTGAACAGTACAGAGCTTCCAGAAAGTAACACTCCAGGACTTCGGGAGTGCTGTTTTCACTCTCAAGAAGTGCATCCAGTGTTAAGCACAACTGAGTGACCTAAACACACATATCATGCATAGTTAGTTCAAGTTCAGGTTATGAGACTATACCATTAATTCCATTCATTTCTTCTTATTTAAATACAATCAAGTGCAAAGGAGCATTTACAGTGGATGAGATTATCCTACCATATTCAGATCTGTCTGGGGGACAACAGTCTTAAGTTTCTCTCCTTGTTTCCCATCAACAACACCATCCACAATCATGTCAATAGAGCTGTGGACATATTTCTCAAACAGACTATTAAGCACTTCTTGTTCCTAGACAAAAAAAAGAGACAACAGTATTTAAAAGTCTAGAGAAGTATGCATTTTAAACAGTGATTTTGTTTCTCAAACCTTATCAGGTCTGCTGTTCACCCATCTTTGCCAGAATGGGGTATATCGCAGGTTTTTAGGATCAACAAATACCATTCCACAGCGGGAAACAGTAGCTGGGGAAGCATACTGCAGATCTCCAACCTGTGTGGGTAGTTTTCTTACATTAAGCTTTCTTTGAGGCACAATCCAGGCAATTGTATTCTACTAACAGAAATCTTGAAATTCAGACAAACCTCAAACAGCAGAGCACAGTGACTTTGTAAACGGATCCTTTCTCCATTGGCTAGAGTCAGAAGCTTGTTGTCATCCATCACTGAGTTCATATTTTCGACCCACAGAGCATCCACATCCCCATCAAACAGGATGTACCTGTTTGTCAAAGAGCAGGTGATTTACAGAAATGATTTCTTGTTATCCTAAATGGATGATTACATGCCTTCTAAAAATATTGTCTACCTCCTGTCTTTTTTGTCAGTAGGCTTGTTAATTTCACGGAAGATGTTGGATAGAATCCCATCAGTCCAGTCTCGCGTGTCTGGGTCCAGAATACCATAAAGTTCAATCACGCTCATGGCTTTAGGGTTCAGAGGATACAGTTTGGTTTGCAGTCCCATTCTGATGGTGAGATAGATTAAAAGTTACTACTGTTCACACAAAAGATCAGAGAGACGATGTAAAGTTAAACTGACTTTGTCTGAGCTTGACATAATGTGTTGATCACCACTGATTTTCCTCCACCTGTTGGACCCACAATCATTGTAGTGTGCCGTGTCATCATTGTCTCATACATCTGCACCACTTTATCCACCTGAAACAACAGATGGATGCAACAGTTTACTGTTGACACATTTAAACAGCAAAACTTTGCTAGAAATTGATAGACAACATCAAATATGAGACTTTGCACCTGGTTGGGTAGTATGACATATTTTTTGTCCTCCAGGGTCTGTTCCACAGCATCATTGAAGTTGGGATAGCGAACACGGGGGCAATCAAGCCCAGGGAACAGGTCTGAGATCAGCCCGAGGAACAGAGGGACATCCTCAAACACAAACTTGGGTAGGTTCATGTCCCTGAGAGCCCGCATCAACACCACATCCTGTTGTCAGAGGGATAGACATAAATACATAAACTGAACGACGGAATGAATGAAAAAGAATTTATGCATTTATACATCAACTTCATAATATTTCAGTATTGAAAATACTGAAAAAATAAAAAACGAACCTATAAAATTGTTGCACACAAATATTTTTTGAACATGGGGGCTATGTAACAATAGTTTAATGAAGGACAGTTTTCAGTACAAATAACAGCTCCAACTTTTGTGTAAAATAATAAGAATTAAACTATTGATAAACAAATATAAGATTTGCACCTCTATCTTACATTCTCTGTGTCATCTTAAAAAAAGAAATTTTGGATGATACAGGACAAATCGAGCATTTGGTAACCTTTACAAATGTCCAACATATTCCTAGGATAAATCAACCTTCAACTTTTACCTGAGAAGTCACAAATAGCAACTTGGTTTTCTGTCAATTTAAAAAAAAAGAAAAAGAAAAAGTTTTATTTGTTATTTTTCTGTACCTCGCTCAGCTCAGGTGAGCTTCTCTTCAGCTCTCCTGCCATCACTAGGACAGACTTGAGAGCGCGCAGGCCGAAGTCATAATGAGACTGCTTGGACAGCTGTTCACGAGCCAGCTTATAAAGTACGGTCATTTTCTTTGCCAGCACCTGAAAAGAACAGAAGTAGAGACACATTAATAACACTATTATCAGTCAAAAGTCAAAATCTCCAAGTTATCTATTTTCATATGCATTTTTTGTACTATTTAACAATATAAAGTAATACAATATAACCTGTGCGTGTACATAGTTTATGATGCATTTCTTGCAGTACAGCTGACAGCATGTGCAAATGAAATCAAATGCAAGTTCATGGGTGCATGTGGTACCTTGGCCATTAGGAAACCCTCAGAGAAGAGCATAATCTCGCAAATCTGCTGCAGGTCCGGCACAATGACCACCACAGGCCTGAAGAGAGCTTTGACGGATTCAGGCAGCTCTGTACGTCCTGCATAACCAGGGTTCATAGTGATGAAAATTCCTATGCGGTCATCCAAGTTGATCTCTTGCCCTTCAAACTGATGCGTATAGGGAGATGGAAGGTGTTTAGGTGTAATACATATATAATGCATACATGAAAAATATATATTTATTACTGGTCCCCAGAGATGGGCAGTAACGCGTTACTTGTAACATGTTACTGTAATCTGATTACTTTTTTCAAGTAACGAGTAAAATAAGGGATTACTATTGCAAAAACGGTAATTAGATTACCGTTACTTTCCCGTAGGAACGCTGCGTTACTGCGTTACTAAAACCGTGATTTTTTGCGAGAATGTCTCACGACAGTGACGTAAGCGAGTGCGCCGTTAGTGACAACAGCTGTCTGCAGATCAACAATGGATCACATATCGATTGTGGGAGAGAGTATGAGCGTGCAGCGTTTAAAGCGTGGAAGTACTGACCTTACTTTGAGTTTGATTCCATAAAAAGTGACAAAAACATTAGCGTCCATTGTGCGTGGGAAGAAAACTTCTTTTTACAGCGAAAAAAAAACCCTAAACTTCCAAGCAAGCACCGAGTGCGCCATGACGTAATGGGAAACTCACAGAGGAAGTCGCGGATTCTTCAACTGACCGCGGCACACCTGCACCAGGGTAAACCTCCGCCTACCGCAGTCCTGCTTTACAGGTGAAAATAGAGCAACAGCACCGCTGAGTCTTTGACTTTATTTATGTTCTCCTGTGTTTTACTTGCATCTATTTGAAAGAGTGAGTGTAAACACAAAAAATATTTTATTTTATGTGCTGGAATGTGCAGAAAATAGGTTTAAATGTTAAACTAATTTATTCAAGTCAGGGAATGTTGCATATAATTAAATTTTTGCTTGATGCATAAAGTTAAAAGATTAAAACTGATAAAACAAGTTAAAAAAAGAGACTTTTCCATTTGATTACATTTTGTATGATGGATTATGTAGAAAAAGTAGAATTGGGCTGAAAGATCTATCGCTTTATCACCTCTTCAGGTTGTAAATCGTGTTTTTAAAAAGTAACTAAGTAACTAAGTAATTAATTACTTTTGAAAATAGTAATCAGTAAAGTAATGGGATTACTTTTTGGGGGAAGTAATCAGTAATTAGTTACTGATTACTTTTTTCAAGTAACTTGACCAACACTGCTGGTCCCACATAACTAAACAGACTTACATAAAACCTGTTAAGGTGTAGAATGAGAGCATTGCGGATAGTCTGGATTTGGGAGGAGATCACTGACAACACTGAGGCATCGATACGATTGAACTCATCAAAGCAGCCCCAAGCTCCGCACTGTGCAAGGCCAGACAAGATCTTGCCCACTGCCTGGACACAAAGGGAGAGGACATTCACGTAAAAAGCTAGAGTGATGACAAGTGATGACTGCACTTTTTTAAATCCCAGAAAAGCTTCTTACCAAGTAGTCCATGCCCTCACCACAGTTTGTAACAACACAGAGCAGGCCCAAAGCCTTAGCCAGATCCTTGGTGGACTCTGTCTTTCCTGTACCAGCAGGTCCAGCAGGAGCTCCACCCAAGTACATGGACAGTGCCTTCATCCCAAATACACATGGACAGGCATGTTTTAGTCGAAAAAATGTACATGCTTAGGTATTAAAAATTTGCTTATATCCCAGACCTGTGTGAGAGTGAGGTAGATCCGGTCTGTCAGTGGGGTTATAACCAACCGCCCATTCAACCCCATGTATTCGTAGCCATAGGAGAAAGATGCACTGCACTGGCGCACAAATAAGTTGTCATCTTCCCGGACCCAGTAAAATCTCAGCTGGCTTTCCCATTCAAATTCTTGTGCATCCATTATGCTGGAAGGAAACTGAACTTTAAATGTCGTTCTTTTATTATTTTCACTATTTAAAACACACTGCCACAAACAAATGTTCAAACCTGCAAAAGTCAAGTTTACCTTTTTAGCACAAAGCTGTCCACTATGTCTCTTGCGTGGACATCAATGATGAGCACAGTGTTGAGCTTTCGTCTGTCATTTTTCTTCAAAGGCTGAATAATGCGTGACACCAGCTCATCAATCTGTTTGTGCATTTTCTCAGCATAGTTCTTAAGTGCATGCTTCTTTCCTTTCTTCACATTTTTAAAGACATCCTCTAACTCCCAGGTCCACCAAACTTGGTTAGCAGCTAGTACAACCATGCCCTGGTACAGCAACATCCAATCCACCCTGTAAAACATTGCAATGACAGATTACCTGAGGGCCAGACTTGCACACGCAGACATTGGCAAAAACACTCAGGCACTTCTTTCGGTCACAAACGTGTCATCACTGTGCCTCTTAGCGAATATCAAAAACTTTTTTTCTCAAAGATATTTTTATTAAGTTTAACCAAACAGAACATTTGCACACATTTATAACAAACACAATAGAAAAGACAACATTGCAGAGCTTGTGAAGGGAAAAAAAGAAAGAAATCCAAAAAAGCATTGAATGCAAAGTGGTCTTCAATTCTAAGAATGAACAAAACTAGACTTGATTATTGTTGAGGTAACATAGTTAAGGTAAAGTGTGCAATTCTATGCTCCACAACTTTCCCAAAAATTAACCCCATCCTCAAGCCGGATTACGTAAAAAGAGAAATATATGTAGAATAAATAATATAGAATAAGAATAGAATTATATGTATATATTCTATATAATTATATACATATAAATAAATGACGATCCACATACATAAATAAATTATATATTTAAAGAGAGAGAGAGAAAAAGAGAATCCCTTCCTTGTTGAAACTTAAAGAGTAGCGATGGAACTTTGCTAAATATTTCCACACCAGGTGGAACGATTAGCTGTTATTGCTAATTGAATAAGAGCGTTCATTTTAACAGAGTTTTAGCTGAGGGGGGACCACTGTGTCAGAAACTGTTTTGTATTATTTAGTGAAGTAAGAAAATTTGTACTTCCTTGTAACAGTTTTGCCCAGATATGTGAATTGGTTTTCTGCTATTTTAAATGGGAAGTTTGAGTATCCTGGCCCAGACTCTCCTCCATTTACCCAGAAGAGTTCACTTTTATGTAAGTTCCAAATGTGTCCTGGCCAAACTGAATGATAATTGACAACATAGAAGGTATAGATCCACTAGGAAGACCAGGAGATCTTTATGCACAACTCCTCTCCTCCAAATCTCTGAGGCATCTGCATAGCTTCAGAGTGTGATAGCCAATGGTTCTATAGCAAAATCAAAGAGTAGTAGTGGGCTTAAGGACACCCTTGCCAAGGTTCATTGTTGGAGGTTGGTGGGCTGTAACCGTTGGAAGTTCAAAAGGACTGAGGCTTTAGGGAAGAAATATAGCAATTTTATCCAATAAATAAATTTAGGTCCAAAGTAGAATTTTTGTAACAATAGATACTCCCACTACACACAGTCAAATGCCTTCTCCGCATGTAAGGAGGGGACATACCCACAGGTCTCAGTGGAGGGAAAATACAGCATTTCTTTAATTTGGTTGGGTAATTCAAGTTGCTCTGTATTGGCCTTTTCATGTTTGCTGAATAAGAAATTATTTGCTATCTCAGAAACGTCTTTCATGTATCCCAAATAATCAGGTTAGAAGATTCATTTGTAGTATTCGTTTGAAACACAAAAGATTGTTGTTGTTTTTTCGCTGAATTTTATAAAATTATGATCCTACACCACTATGCTCTGGTAGTCACAGGGGCGGACCGATGAAAGCCACTGATTATCAATAATAAAATAATCAATCCTAAAATAGGTATGGTGGACCTGTGAGAAAACGGAGTTTGGACTGAGACAGTGCCAGGTGTCAAAGACACCACAATTAGACAGACAGGACTGAACAAACGATGGAGATTTACTTAAAGTTATGGGGTTGGGGAGCCAACAGTTAAGATCCCCACCCTGTATTAGAGAGTATGAGCTCGGATCAGGCAATAAAGAGAAAATGCACTCAATATTATCCACATTGGGGGCATATACATTGGCCAGTATCACCTTGGTATTGTAGAGTTTGCTCAAGACAAAGACATGCCAACCATCAGAAATGACCTTGTGTGTTTCGAAACAAACATTTTGATTGATGAGGACTAAAAAACCCCTGGCTAGTACGAAAATATTCAAAAAAATAAAAAATAACAACACAAGCGGTTTCTTTCTCTGGTGCATGTTATTTACACATACCTACTCCGGTCTTCACAGTAGTGGAAGATCGCTTCCTTTGTGATGAGCCTGTTAGTCTTCCTCATCTCCAGTAGCACCCCCATCATCCACTCCTCCACCCTGCCCTCCACTGCGACAGGCTGTCTTAGTTCCATCACCTCACCCTCAGCAGACACCATGGCTCCAACTACTGTCTCTCCATTGCTATCCACGTCAAATCTCAGAGATGCTATGTTGTCATACATCTTGTGAGACAAAAGAAAAAACACACATTGGAAACAATGAGCCTCCCTATCTATACTTTGAAAAATTAAGGTCTTGTCTACCACTCCACCATCGCTTGTACTTGCCAAATACCTTGATCATATGTTCCTGGACACAGGTATGGTCACTACTCCCCAGAATGCTGAGCAGTTCATCATCAGAGATGAAGAAGAAGCGAGGAAATGCATGTCGCTTTGAGTCCAGGTAATCATTAAGACTCTTCTGGCATCTCTCTAAACCGTCACTCAGGGCCTGCAGGTCTGTTAGCCGGTTGGGAACCAGGCAACAGCGCTTAATGTTTGGATTCCTCACTGTGTCATTCATTATCTACACAAACAAAGAGAGATGTAATTTTGACAAGTCTAGAAGAAAGTACTTTAATTTTTTAAGACCAATATTATAGCAACACTTACGTCTTTAAACCTTTTGTCAATGTTATCAAATTTCTTTGCTTCCTCAGGTAACTGCAAGCGAATGTCTCCTCCTATAAATATGCTCTCCAAGTACATCCATTTTCTCTGCACGAGCAACCAGACCTGTGAAAGACGTATTTTTTTTCCTATAAGTATTTTGTGGATCAGCCTAAGGGTGAAGGAAAATTTGGCCAGTCTTACTCACCTCAATAGTCTCAGAAATAACAGACAGATTTTTTTCCCACTGCTGTATGGTACCAAGGAAGGGTCCAACAAAGCGGCTGCCAGCCATGCTCTGTAAGTTCATGACATCATTGTCCACATTCAGTGAGATCTCATCCACCGCACCCAGAATGGAGCCACGTTCCTGAGTGCCTTTGAAATAGGGCTGAACATTGAACTTCATGTTTTCCCAGGTCTCTACCACTCCTTTTACTCCCTGGAACCAGATACAGATAACATGTTTTAGAAGTAACTGTCATTTCCCTGATGAACTGATAGAACTGGCAGATTATTCCATTTTGAGAATGTTTTTAAAAAAGAGAGAACCTGCCTTCTCAATACCAAGCTCTTTTACAGCCGAGGTGACGATGTCGCCTATGACATCTGCATATTTGTGCAACTCCATAGCAAACATGTTCTCCAGTGTGAAGCTTTCAGGGTTGATCTCAAAGCTGGTGCCAGTCCTTTCCATCAGTTCCTTCCAGTGCCTTGAATATAAAGACATTTTTATTCTCAGTTTTTTTGTTTTATCTGGACATAGATAATTTGAACACGTGAATTCAAAAGTTTACATCTAAATAAGTAGAGTATTTAATACTCTACTTATTGTCAATATTATGCGTATTGCAGAACAATCCGCTAGGAGCAATAAATTTAAACCTAAGTGACAATAAAACAAATCCAGCTACGTTATTAACTGTAAATTTTGGGGGGGTATTATATTCATTCTGGTTTCTCACTAGTATCAATCTTGAGACAGACCTGTCTCTGAGGGCCTCATTCTTCAGGTCCAGTAAAAGAGGCAGAGACTCTCTGAACTCCTTCATGCGTCCGTCTAGGAAAAAGGCCACAGGCATGGCCCGCACTTCTTTGGGCAGCAGCCTTAAGCGTTTGATGAAACCCTCAATGCCCTGTTGTAGCAGCTGGATGTCTAAATCTATCCACAAGGTCTGAGACCACTGTGTCTTTGCATCCTGCAAGATGACAGGACAAGCATATATATATATATATATATATATAAAAATTAAAAAAAAAATTTAATGATCACATTTATGTGTATTATGCACTGGTGTTTTACAAGCATATCCCACCTGCTGAGCTTTATATATATCATATATCTGTCTCAAGCCATTCATGTCATTCTTTATGCTCAGAACTTCTGGGAAAGTGGTGACTGACAAGTCCAGCAGCTTTTCAGCATTAGTTATTTCCTGTTGACCTGCTACAATCTTTGCAAGATCTGCCTCGTATTTTCCCATAATGGCCAGTCCTGCAAAAATAAAAGTGACACGGGCTTGTTGCTCCACTACATTTCAACATTTACCATGCACTACTATTCTCTACTCAGCAACAGCAGCATTCATCTAAGTGCCCAAGTACCTTTCTCCAAATCATCTCCTACAGCTCCAGGACCATGCATGTTGAAGCTTTCGGCAAACACAGACAACTCCTGTTTGAACTCTTCGATATTCTCCTTTGTGATCTTTGGGTGTGTGGATGGGAGACAAGTGTGGCAATCATAAATGTAAGACAAGAACATTTCTGTTTATTTTTAGGTTTAAGAACATTGTATGGGATTGATATCTTACCACAGTAAATGATTTCTTGATGTCTTTCAGACTTCGGTCTACTTGTCTGGCTTCTATGAAAAGGTCACTCCACATCTGGCCAATGCAGGCCACCAGCTCCCATTCATCCTCACCTGCCTAAAGCACATAAGACATAAACTTTTTAAAATGGGAAACAAGATCACTTTTGAGGTTTTATACAAGAGCACTCAGAGCCTCCCCCCAAAGGGCAAGGGCTATACAAAGAAATGTTGATGTTTTATTTTCTTTTTATTACTCCATGCTGATGTTAGTATCGGTAATATAGAAATCCCCAATAATGTCACCGGCATTGCTTTCATAGATCATTTGTGCTGATATCAATATTAATATGGAAAACTAGTGTAGTATTTTTTGTTTTGTTTTTTCATTGTGAATTCATATAATGTTATATTGAAATAAATGTTTTTTTAGTTTAAAGAACTATATGATCCGAACTCAAATAAACTTTTTCCTAATTTGCAGAACCCTGACCTTTAACCCATAACCTTGAAGCATTACATACTAAAATTGAACATTTTCCTATTTCCACCCATGTGATTGGAACAGAAATGACTGAAGTCTTTGGCTTCTATAAGTTATAAAACTTGAGATTTTAAAATATATCCCTGCAGTGTGTGATTTTGTAAAATATTATGGCATCATTGTGACATTCTAGGGAGTCATACTGAAAAAATTAAAAGTGAGTTGCACAGACTGCTAACAGACAGACAAACTGATCACACACTCTCTCTCTGTAAAAAGACACAGTACCTCCACTTTATACATGGCCAGTGTTCTGTATTGTTCCTGGATATCTGTGATTCTCATCTCCACTTCTAATGACATGTTCTTGATGGCTGAGATGGTGCCAAGGACAGACTTCAGGTCGTCAAAAGTGTCAGGACTCTGTTTCAGCTTCTTAGACAGTTGCTTTTGTACAAAATAATCACAAAAAAGATAAATCACATAAAAGCCAAAGAATATTTAGGATAAAGACTGTAAACACAAACTGTGTATTATGATTAACTACCATGAATTCATCTCTCAAGTTAAAGATGTCCTCTTTAGCAGGCTTGTTGAGTAAGCTACCAAGTGAACTGATCCAGGCTTCAGCAATTTCGCTCACAGTGTGGGCCAGAAGCTCCAGGTTTAGGCATACGCTGTGCTCATTCTTAAACTGAGGCTCGAGCATCACTTCCTGCTTGATACGAGCAAGGGACTGCAGCTTATAATCATACATGACAAAGGACGGCTTCCTTGCAGCAAACTTTTCATTGACAATGGTTCTGTTCTTTTCCCAAAGAACCCGATAGCGCTTCCAGTGGTAAAGGTACTGATCGATGGAGAAAAGCAGACGCTGGATGTTCTGAGATACAGTTACACAGCTCTCCTTGATCTGAGGAAGCTGGGACACGTCACTGTAGAAATTAAATGTCACCAGCTTATCTTCAGCACCCACATGTTGTGGAGGGCACTTAATGCAGGTCCCATGCATCCAACGCACAAATTGCTTGAACACAAAAATAAATCCAAAGTTAAGATATATTATTAGTGGTAAATTGAAAATCATTTATTTTTTTAATGCAGCGACAAAAAGACTAAACAAAACACTGTGATGAGCCCACCTTGGTGCTAACTACACAGTCTGTGATACACTGCACGAGCAGGCGGTAGATCTCGTTGCTTTGGGGCTGCAACACAATCTTAGGTGCAGACAGGATGGCGGTGATTTGAAAAAGAGCTTTATCTCCCATCAGCGCTATATTAAAGGCCTGAATGTTTCTGAATATGAAAACAAACATGACAGATGTTGCAATGGTTAAGACTAACAGCATTCTACTTGTTAGAAATGTGGTGATTATTACCACTCACAATCTATGCAGGCTCAAAACCATTACTCATTACCTCTGCACCATCTTTGTAAGAGTGTCCAGTATTCTGTGTTCCCAGTGTTGGTAATAATCTACCATACATTTGGCTCTGCCAGTGCTGGTTTCCACACTCAGCTGTTCTATTCTAGTTATAAGGACTCCAATGTCAGCATACTTCTTGGCAAGCATCGTCACAGTTTTGACTCGCTCTCGCTCAATGTGTTCACAGAACCCCTTAATAGCTTAGGAAAAAATATGAAACTATTAAAATAATGTATGCACAAATTCTTTATTTCCAGTAAACTAATAGTATACTTCTAATACATCTACCTGGTAAGTCGTTTGAGGCATCTGGTGATGGAAATTTCAGTAAGTTGGCCATCATCATGGACTGCAACTTAGAATCAATAGCCTTCTCATGTTCATGAATCTGATTGACGACAAACTCAAACTTAGTTACAGTCTGAAGGCTTTGGTTGATGAAATCTTGGATGCCTAAAACCAAACATTAGCAGATTTCAGTTTTATACAAAAGTAATTTCATCTGACAGCAAGCATAAACAGAGATGTCAGCCTTTGTATGAATAGTACCCAAGGAATTCCAGTTGAGTCTTTTGAATCCCAAACTGATGCCTTTTCTGACTACTTTTATATGTGGAGCCAGCATGACGACATGTGCTTCATTCAAACTGTCCAATGCAGAGTGATAGCGGTTGATAAGCTTGCTCAGATCACTGACATACCTAAGATGAAGGACGAAACAGTTCAAGAGAGAAAGGAGATCAAGTACTGGTTTTTGAGTTTTCTAGTCAGTTACGGGTGAGTCTCATCACCTGATGAATTTGTTTTCCTGAAGTGCAACATTTTGAGCTAGATCAGGCACAGTGTAGCCCAGGGCTTCAAGACTGTAAGCCTCAGAAATTATTTCTTTGATCTCCGGAGCAAAGTTCACAATGTATCGCAAACCCTTTGGTGTGCAACTTTCAGGTGGCGGGACGTCCTTAAAGTGAGAAAAATGCAGGGAATTTTAGAGAGTCTTAACACACAATATAAGAGAACCTTCACAAACACACAATATAAGATACAACAGTTATGAGGAAATAGCAAAAGACACATACTAGTTCTGTTTGAGTTGAGTTTTTACTGGTAACCATGGCCAAAATGGGTTTTTTCATTAGCAAAGGCAAATTATGTTCTGTCTCCGCCATCCAGCTTTCATATTTTGCTGCCTCATAGTCCTTCAGCTGCTCTGCCACTTCTACATACTTCTCTCTGGCCTGAGCAAACTACAGCAGAAAGAAAAGAAAAAGAAAGAAAGAAAATCACAGAAAGTTGTTTTAAAAAGCATTTTAGTGTATAAACAGTTTAACATTAATGGTGACATAAAGCGTTTTGAAATAACTCACCACTTTGTTCTTTTCACAGTCCAACATCTCCGGCACTTTCAAGAAGGGGAGGATGGCATATTTGATGCGATGGAATAGAAATCGTGCCCATCTGATTGCCCCAGCCACAGGAGGCTCATTCTTATTTAACGGTGGTTTGTCTTTCATTGTCTCAAAAATTTCCCATGTCCTGTCCACCTACAACCACACCAACAAAATGACGTGTCACTCACATAAATTACAAAACTTTAGTATTTACCTTTATGAAATGTTTACGTCGAGATTTTATAAGGATAAGTTAGCCAAAGCTTGACAGATCAAAGGTATAAAGAATAAATGTCATTTGTTAGTAGATTTTAGTTAGCTGTAGCATTATTTTATACACACATGCTCACCAACTTAAGTCACATTGTCTTGGGTGGACTGTTCCTCAGCTGAAGCTTCAAAATGATTTTAACAGTAACTTTAATGTTAAATAGATGCCAGCATGTTTTATTCAATAGCATATTACCTCCTTGCAGTACTGCTCCAAGATATCGTCAAGCTTTTTCATCAGATGGTTACTGATGACCTCTCTGGTGCGAATGTGTTTAAACTTCAGCAGCATGTCAAAGGCATCAGTTGAAGAGTGCAGTGTCTTAAAAGACTCATCAATAAAGTGCATCGCTTCTGCCTCAATAGCCTAAACAGACACACGCATTCAGCTTGAAATATTGCACAGTTATATTTGTCCAAGCTGTTTAATTACTTTGTGCATTTAGAACAACCAAACAGCTTCTGCAATATCTGAAACCCACCTGAACTGCCGTGTTGAAGTCTTGCATGATCATTTTCCAGCTGCTCATCTTAGAGATGTTGAAAGGACTAAAAACGGCCTCCTCAAGGGGCACAACCAGATTTTCCACTGTGCGGTGCACTTCATCAATGTGTTTTGTGTCACCTGTCACACTCAATAGCTCTGGGCCAAAGATATTGTAAAACTCCTCCAAAATCTACCCAACACAAACACATGAGAAATAAAAATCTGAAGTTTATTTTACACATTCAAATCTTCAGATATTGTGTGAGAGGTCAGTATTTATGAATTATATATGTATTTTATACATATAAATATTCACACCAACCTGCAAAACATTGTACAGATCCTGGCAGATAGAAGCCATGTAATCAGTCTTCTCAAACAGTTTCTTACGGTCAAACTCCCAACGTGAAGCCTTGCTCAATTGCTCAATTTCAGCACGCCTCTCAAAGTAGGATGTCTTCCACTGACTTAAAACCTGCTTAGCTTCGTAGACCTTGGATTTGGCAACTCCCCTGTTGTTTCTGTTTAAGGCACAACACACTATTATACTGACACAAGAAAACATCACATTTGAATAAATGATTCTGTTTGACTACTGAACAATAAATTTGGTTTTACTATAAATTAAAAAGTCTCAGAATATGTAAATGGGTCCACATATACTTGAACAGCGTGTGGACATCTATGGCTTGAGTCACACGTTCACACAGCTGCCAGGCAATTCGCTCCATTAAGGGGACCATACAATCGTTCGTGTTATAGTGGTAGGAGATCATCCATACAATTTGCAGGCTCTCCATTAAAGGAGGGATGGTCTCCAAGATCACACCAAAATTTGCTCCAGTAGCCAGATTCTGAAACAGACAATGGTAGCTTTGATAAAAGTGAAGGAGAAGTTAACACAACAGATCCACAATCATTCTTTTGATTCCTTTTCCTTTTGTCCTTGCAAAAAATTTATAGATTCATGGAACCTTTTAGTTTCATGTAACTACCTTTTTTTTTTTATAGTCAGCAATAATGTTCTTACCATGAAATGCCTTTCTAGTGTCTTGAGGAAGCGTAAATTCTCATCTGACTCCAAACGGTATTTAGTAAGTTCAGCAATCGCTCCCTCCAGTGTAAGAACAATGCCTGCACCTGCTTTGGTCATCACCTCCACGATCTTCCCTACTGCAGCATGATTAAGCTGTTCACTCAGAGCATTAAGGACAGACGCACGTTCCTGCCAAAGTGCTATCTCAGCCAAAGGACCAGGCGCCTGGAGGAAAATGGAGAGTGAATGATTGAGTCTAGCGACTGCATGTCACCAGGTGCAGTTGAGACATTCTTTAACTGAAAGTTTTCCTTTTAGGTCGATGGGTATTTCTTAAATTCTTGACAATATTGCATAAATTTAGCAGAAAAATTATTTCTCCTGCTTTAGTTCCTGGACTGAATCTCAGAACACGAAATTACAATTACAAACCTGTGGTTTTTTGTTTTTCTGCTCCTCAATAACAATGGTTATTTGCGTTTGCCAGTTCATCAAGCACTGCTCCAAGCTTTCTACCATCTCTGGATTCGAAGGCAGGTCTTCCAACTCCAGCTCAGGAATGTGCAGTAAAATCCCATCTGTGACATGTAGAATGCTTTTAGACTGAATCACTTTTTGTGAATGGGCATAAAAAATAACTAATGTCCTGTAGACATTTATCAGTACTAGTCGATACTCTTGCTTGGAAACTGAGAGAAGAAAAAGCATTTGCTTGCAAATCTATATACTCTAATAAAAATTAAAAATCATGGTGAGTTGCCTTTAACAATAGCAAGCCCTTGGTTCAAGTAATTAAACGAACCTTCAAGCTGAAGGTGTTGGAGAGTCGTGTTCAGCAGTCCCAAATGTTTATGCGTTATGTTGAGCAACTCATCACGAATAATAAATTGCCCACTTGGCTTCACTAAACTCTTTGTTTCATTTGCTTCACTCTTCCCATTCATCTTCTCCTGATGAGAAACTTCCTCACTTTGATCACCTGCTCCAGCTACTGCCATTTGGTTGGCAGTAAGCATGGGTATATAGACCTGAGAGGAGATGCAGTCAAATATTCATTAGAAAATCTGATGTTTTTCCATATACAATAATAAGATTAAAAGCTAGTATGCTGCTGTGACATCAACTTTCAGTCCTACTAACAAAAGTTGCTCCTGATCAGTTGTATTTCTTATTTTTCTTACATGGGCAAGTTTGCTTTGCAGCACCTGAAGAGGGTTTCCACAATGCATGCCGATGTCAAACAGCGAGGGCATCATGATATTGACCTCATTCATGTCCAGTGGTTCAACAATAGTCTCTGTTTTATAATACAACAACACAGTATCTTGTTTATTGCTTTTTTATATGGAACATTAGAAGTGACAAGATTAGAAATAAGTACATCAGAAGGATAAATAAAGTTAGAGAAGCAAAACTCAGATGGTTTGGACATGTGCAGAAGAATGAATTTGAAGAGTGAATAGTGGATTTAATCTGAAAAGGATGTCAAATATGGAGCTGACAGGAAGAGGGAAAAGAGCAAAAACACAGGGAGGATTTGTGGATGGAGTGAAGGAGGATGTGCAGAGGGTTGGTGTGACAGAGGAAGATGCTAGGGATAGGGGGAAATGGAGCCAGGTGATCCAGGGTGGTGACCCCTAAAGAGAGCAAATAAGAGGCTTGAACATGTTTAAGTATGACGATGAGGAACTGGCATCTCACCCTTTGTGTTCCTGAGAAAGTAGAAGACACAAGATTTCAAAAATCTCTGTGGGTACTGGTTGACAGCTACGTGAAGCTCAGTGTGATAGACCAGATTTATCTCAGTCCTCTGAAATCACCAAACCAGAAATATGTTAAACCTTAACTATCTTGAGCCTCTCAATCAATAATGCATTAATAATTATATCAGTTTTAAAGTTTGATCTCACATGACTTTCCCTATCATCATTTGTAATGAAGTCGGTGGTGTTCTCTGCCCCACCTGGCTCAGGATCTCCAGTTTTCTTTTCTGGTAATGTAAACATTATTGTTAGATGTTGTCTTGCGGTCCAAATGTCCACAGCGTTGTTAAATTACACTGAACAAAAATATAAATGCAACACTTTTGTTTTTGCTCCCATTCCCCATGGGATGGACGTAGAGACCTAAAATTCATTCCAGATACACAATATAACCATCCCTCCCAAACAGTGGTCACAAATCAGTCCAAATGTGTGGTAGTGGGCACATCTGCCATATTGAGATAATCCATCCCACCTCACAGGTGTGCCACATCAGGATACTGATCTGACATCATGAGTAGTGCACAGGTGTACCTCAGACTGCCCACAACAAAAGGCCACCCAGGAATGTGCAGTTTTGTCTCACAGCAAAATGCCACAGATGCCACAAGCAATGAGGGAGCGTGCAATTGGCATGCTGACAGCAGGAATGTCAACCAGATCTGTCGCCCGTGCATTGAATGTTCATTTCTCAACCATAAGCCGTCTCCACAGGCATTTCAGAGAATATGGCAGCACATCCAACCGGCCTCACCACCGCAGACCTCGTGTAACCACACCAGCCCAGGACCTCCACATCCAGCAGGTTCACCTCCAAGATCGTCTGAGACCAGCCACCCAGACAGCTGCTGGAACAATTGGTTTGCACAACCAAACAATTTCTGCACAAACTGTCAGAAACCGTCTCATGGACGTTCAACTGCATGCCCGTCGTCCTCATCGGGGTCTTGACCTGACTCCAGCTCGTCGCCGTAACAGACTTGTGTGGGCAAATGCTCACATTCGATGGCGTCTGGCACGTTGGAGAGGTGTGCGCTTCACGGATGAATCATGGTTCACATTGTTCAGGGCAGATGGCAGCTGAGAATGTCCCAGTTCTTGCATGGCCAGCATACTCACCGGACATGTCACCCATTGAGCATGTTCGGGATGTGCTTGACCGGCGTATACGACAGCGTGTACCAGTTCCCACGAATATCCAACAACCTCGCACAGCCATTGAAGTGGAGTGGACCAACATTCCACAGGCCACAATTGACAATCTGATAGACTCCATGCGACGATGTGTTGCACTGCATGAGGCAAATGGTGGTCACACCAGATACTGACCGGTTCTGGGTCCCCAGACCCCCAATAGCGCAAAAAACTGCACATTCCAGGGTGGCCTTTTGTTGTGGGCAGTCTGAGGTACACCTGTGCACTACTCATGATGTCAGATCAGCATCCTGATGTGGCACACCTGTGAGGTGGGATGGATTATCTCAATATGGCAGATGTGCCCACTACCACACATTTGGACTGATTTGTGACCACTGTTTGGGAGGGATGGTTATATTGTGTATCTGGAATGAATTTTAGGTCTCTATGTCCATCCCATGGGGAATGGGAGCAGTAACAAAGGTGTTGCGTTTATATTTTTGTTGAGTGTACATAAGTAATAAACTTTCTGAGAGTATGCTGAAACATGGTAAAAGGTACCAGTAAAAACATCCTACATTAACCCAAAAGCAATACAGTAAAAGGATACGGGTTCATCGAAACTTTATTCACTTTTGCAAACTTGAATTAGCTTTCAGAGACACTGGGCTTTCTGACCTGCGGGTGACTGATAGCCCTAGTGAGGGCACAAGCACCAGGACTTACCGACGGGAACTTCTACTTCACGTTCTTCCTCTCTAACAGTTTTGAAAAACAGAAGACACGATGGAGAGTCTTCCTCGGAGACGAAGTTCAAATAACGGATAATTTTCTCTTCTTCTTCTCCATCTCTCCGACTGAGCAGTTCATCGAAACAGTCGGGACATTTCCTTAAATTAAACCCAGCAGACACCCGCTGTAGGATCCACTCCACTCGTAAATCGTCGTGCACCATATTTTTCCACAATATTTTATCCACCTATTTACCATTAGTTAACATCATCATGTCGGCAGCGATTTCGAGCTCTGAAACTCACCGTAAACGGTGTTTTGCGTTGCCTCGGCAACCAAACGTCTCGTGGCGTACATGGTGAGAGGCATTATTTCCCGGAGCTTTGACTGTAAGGGTCAATTTCAATTTCTGGTATATATAGCAAAATAGTCAAAATGCACACAAATGACGACAATATTCCATCCGCCCGTTATTCCTTTGTGGTGAAAAAAAAAAAAGAGTAAAGACCCTAAAGGCTACCTATTGAACCACACCAACCACGGGTCCACGTCAGTGGTGTTAGTGCCACAATACCTTGGATCTGTAACTACATTACATAAAACTCATGGATGTGAAACATGACCTGACAGAATCCCTTCAGTAAGGCTTGTATAAACCCAAGGAGGGAAGACATTTAAGGGCTTGAAGAGGAAAAAACAAACAAACCTCAAATACATTTTATTGACATTAAGAAAGAACAGACGTTTGTTGTAAAAGAGTTAGAACCTGAAGTGTATGATCAGAAAATACATGATATTAAAAGGGTAGCATCATAAGAAATTACAATACACCTTCAATCTATATTTTAACAATTTAGCTTTAACGAATCAATTAATAATGAAACAATTTGATTCAACAAAACAAAGATTGCTAATTCTGTCTCAAAGATTTGACATTACAATGAACCACTGAAAAGAAAAAGAAAAACATACTGACAGAACTTCCCTTTACCAACTCCAATACCAATCCTAAACAGTACACTTTTAGAAAATAAGCAAACACTAGTGCCTGGCACGAGTACAATACCTCCAATCTTCACCCATCAAAGGATGTTTGAAAGTAAAAGGCTCGTGACCAGCAGAGCTGAGTCAAAGGATGTGAGCTTTTCCATGGTAGGAATGTTAAGCTATACAGTAAGTAGCAGGTGCAAAGGCAACACTGTGAATGCATGAAAGTAATAATCACATTCCTTAACATTCATCTGCAATTCTGATACATTACAAAATATATATGTAATTTTTTTTTTGTTTAATCTGTAAAAGTATTTACATCCCTTCACACACCTGCTCAAGCACTTTTCAAAAGTTAAAAGTCAGGGATCCTTTGCTTTGTTTTGGTACTACAAGCTGGGCATTAAGGATGATACATTATGCTGTCGTGGGGTGGTAATTTTGGTAAGGCAGTCAGTGCAATAAAGTCGAGCAATGTAAATGAGAGGTTGGCTCACTCTCTACTGTGTGGAAACCAAATCTGCCAAAAACAAAAACGCCTTGGGGAAAAAAAATTAATATAAACACATAAACCAGGATGCTGAAATGAATGACAAAAGCTTGTTAAAGAAGAAGAAAATGAGGAAACACAAAGTAATAAATAAACTTCCATCTTATTAGATCACAAATGTCCATAGTAAGGTCAAAACTACCAACATATTTATCCCAAAGGTGTTTTCTAAGTAGCCAAATGTTACGGCCCTTCGCTTTCTTATTACTGCTAATGTCGGCTAATACTAAAATTTTATACATTACATTTTCCTATATTGATCCTGCATTTGGAAGATTTGTCTCTCCATGCAAGTGACATCAATGACCATTAACAATTGTACCTTATAAAAATTTGATGAGTTGCATGTTAAATCTGAGGCTAACATTTCACCCGAAAAACACTCTGCAGTGAAACTTAATGATCCTGACACAAAAGAATCGAAAGTTACACGAATTTCTGAATCTCGCCATAAATTTCTTTACATGAAATGTAAATAATAAAAAATGAGAATAAATATCCAAACTATTTGATCATACCTCTGGAAAAGGTCTTCACAAGTACAGAACCCTGTTGGCTTGTTTTGGTTCTGGTTACCAACTAAGACAATTTCTCAATAGTCACTTCACAGTAACCCATCCTGCTCAAAGCAAGATGGTAGGAGAGAGAAGGAAAACGGGCAAAACTTGACGCCAGTCCCACTGTAGAATTTATTCTGGAACTCCACCCTGTGGATAAAAAGATGAGAAACCGAAATTATAAACACGAAAACAGATACTTCAGAACATATTGATCCTATCACACACAGTACTTTAGTGCTTTGTCTTACCAGTGTAGCCGAAGAGCATGAAGGAACGCAGAGAGACCCTCCATTACCAAGAGGATGGACACAGTGAGGACAGCAAACAGGCCAAACAATGGCACCAGGACTACAACCCCAAGTTTTGTGTCCATTCTTAGTCCTATTCGCATGACCATGGCCCACAGCACCTCTGACAGCTCTGTGATGGCAAATAATAAAATCTACTTCAGCATCCATTTAGAGAAATACAAAATTCTGGCAAATCACAGGTCAAGAAAATTTTTTTACACTCACTCATCATGGACATTAATGTCATGGTCATGGGTGGTGAACCTGGACACCAATGAGTGTTCCAACAGGTCAATAATCCCAAGAAAACAGCAAAACTTGTTTTGGAATTGATAAAACAGCCTAACATAAAGCTGCTGGAATGGTCTTCCCAAAGCCCCGACCTCAACACTATAGAAAATTTGTGGACTATGCTTAAAAGCCAGCTCTGTCCAGGAAACCGACCCATTTAAATGAATTCCACCAGTTCTGCCAAGAAGTGTCAAATATTCTGCCAGATTTACGCCAGAATTTTGTTGACGGCTACAAAAAGCCTCTGACTGAGTCGCAGCTTCCTTAAGGACATTTAACCAAACATTAGTGGCGACGTAGGTATATATTTAAGCCTCTGCGTATACTTTTGACCCTGTGTGATTAGCCAAACTATTCAAACTATTCAAAACTATTCTTGTTTTTTTTAAGTCCTTAAAAATGTATCCTGTACAATTATGAAACCTTGAAAAAGATTAGAGTTCAAAGAAATCATTAACAGCCAAAAATGACAATGCCTTTCATGCCCATGAAGAGTGCATGCAAGCTTCTGACAACAAATGAAACAAGGCAGCTAATAGTCTGCTGAATGTACTGCTAGTGAGTGGCCATCTCATAGCCTGCATATTTAATCATTTTCTCTGCATGTTAGAAAGGACAAATGTGGACAATGTAAAAACAGGTTATGTGAGAAATACTGGAACTGGAATAGAGGCCACAACTTGATACTTGACTAACCTAGTAAAGTCTGAAAAATTAAGTAACAATTAAGAGCAAAGTCCATTGTAACATTGTGAAGAAGCACTTTGTTTTAGAACACATAATAATTATTAATGATCTTGTACTTACGGGCATGTGCCAAGCTTAGAGCCCAGAGCCTTAGGTAAGAGGCTGTGTTGGAGATGCAACCCAGGCAATACTCTATGGTGTGAATGGACTGATGAAGTATCTCCTCTGCAAAGTCAAACTATTGTATAAAAAAGATAAATGAATGTAGCAACTGGTAAAAATGTTTGCTTATGAGCAAATACGAGATGAAAAGGTACCAAGCTGTTTGCAACACTGACCTCCTCTGAATGGTGATCCTCACTAGTAGACAGATCACTGTGACTGCTGCCCTCCTCCATGTCATGAGCCCTCATCAGGCAGAGATCTTCATCACTGCTGCGTCGCACACGCTCATATCCCTAAAATCGAACAGACAAACTAAGTGTGTTTGAAAATTTATACCAAGGAAAAATATTTGGTGACGTTTTTCACATCTTTTAAATGCAGGCATGAATCTCAAACCCTTACCCTGTACATTACCAAGCGGTGACTTCCATTTTTTAGCCAATAAAGGTAGATGGGTTTCCCCAGGAGTAAAACAGGCACTGAGAGAACAGCAATGATTACCAGAAATATCTGCAGACCATTCTGGAAGAAATAAATAAATAATTTAAATAATGAAGGTATGGGACTTCTGTGGGATATTTTAAATAACATTAGACTGAATGTGTTCATTAAGCACGTAAACACACAGCTGAAAGAGTGGAGCTGCTTACCTGTCCTGGGTAAAGGGGCTTCAATGAACTATCATCCTGCATGATGAACATGTTTATGAAGTGGATGAGAATGCTCGGAGCGTCCTCAGACGAGAAGGCGAGCCACTTGTAGAATATCATGAACACCAGGTATCCAAACAGACTCAGCATAAACACGAGCTCAGGGATGAACACCAAGTACAGGTTGTACTTCTTCCTGAAGTATCTGTTTTTTTGACAAACAAAAAGAAGGCAGACTATTAAAAACGATATCATGTTACTTAAGGAGCTGACATCATGCTTTTTTGTGCAGCTCAATGTCTACATAGGACAGAGGTATTCTCTCCCACAGAAAATACTCCTACAATACATGAAATAACCTTTTACACTGCAAGACTTTCTTCCATCTCTATGTTTGCCAGCATGTAATTTGCGTAGGCTTAAAGAAGTTATAAACATTTTTTGCCAAGAAAACTAAAGGTTCTGTTGCCGTCTACAAGAGCGAACACATGTCTCTATTCTTTCCCAGCTCCAGCAGCTAAAATGACAACTTGTTCCAAAGCGAAATACTGGCTCTTAAGGGCTTTCACAGGGTAATGAAAACAGTAAACTAGTACTTACAGATGATTGTAGGTGCTGAGGATTACCCCAAAGCTCATGTGTATGACCCCGAATATCACTGACATCTTCATCTTATAGGAGTTAAGAAATGTAAGCCGGTTCGTTGCCAAGTTCCAAATCTTTACAAAGGAAAGGTGACATGTTATTACTGGTGACTTCAGGGATTAACTGGAGCAAACAGAATAAGTAGCTCTGCTTATTACTGTGATACATTACCAACATGAGGATTATAAGACTATTACTGTTGCGTGTCTAATAAGGTTACTTTTACCTAAGTGATTCAATAACAGCAACCCTGACACCAGAAATGTTGCTTTATTGAAGAATGTGTGGCTGATAATGTATGAGTGAAATTGGTTATCAAGCAAACTGACTGCTTTTAATGAGTTTAATCAGTTACGAATTGATCCAGTTTACTGTATCAACAACATCCTGGTGACTGATTTTCTTTAACCTTTTTAAATAACAGGATTTAAATTTCACACGTCAATAAAAAGATTCAAGTGCAAAATATCAAAAATTAAGATTAATCACATTATAAACCACCAAACCATAAAAAGTAATGATAAAATCCATTATTCCAATCAGGCATAACATTATGACCAACTGCCTAACACTGTTGCTCTCACTGTTCCTTTCTCGGACCACATTTGATAGATACTGTCCACTGCAGACCGGGGAAGCCCCACAGGAGCTGCACTTTTGGAGATGCTCTGACCCAGTCATCTCATATCCTCATGCTTACCCATTTTCCTGCTTCTAACACATTTACTTTGATGGCAAAATGTTCACTTGCACCCTAATGTATCCCACCAACATAACAGGTCCAACGATGAAGAGATAATCACTGTTATGCACTCTACCTGTGAGTGTTCGTAATGTTATGCATGATCAGTATATATATGACATGATATCATATTTTTAAGCTAGCTCTTAAAACTGTCTACTCACCGGGTCAATTCCCAGAGGGTACGGCCCTTTAAAAACACCTTGAATAGTTGGATCCAAAGTTAGCTGGCAATTCTTACAGGGGACACTATTGCTGTAGGGCAAAAATGAAACCCGTAGTAGTGTCTGTGATTGTGAAACTGATTTTACAAAATTCATCTTATATTCATCTTATCTTTAAAAACACAGTTGTAAACTTCCTGTTATATGAAGTTCTTCTTATTAAAAGGTACTTACTTCCACTTTTCTTTAAACATGGGAAGCACACTCCATCCAGAACCAAAGATGTTGAGAGATTTTGAGAAACAGTCATTGTATATCAGCCCAGTGTAGATAGAGAACAGTCCCATCATCAGAATGATATAACGCCCCTCGAAGAATGTGTTCAAGATCTGCACGTGCACATTAAAATCACTTAATTATACTTCTGAGAGACTGCTTTTACCCATGCAACACAAATAAACTTTAGAAAGGGCATTTTCAAAAAACTTTGGAGTACTTGCCTCATTCCTGGTGTTTTTAAATTTGCGGTGGTTTTCATACAAAACCATCCAGAAAGCAAACAGAGCCATGAGAACGCCATGACCAAGGTCACCAAACATCACAGCGAACAAGAATGGGAAAGTTATGATTGTGAATGGAGCTAAAAATAAGCAGAAGGGGGAAAAAAGCACAGTGAATGATCATTTAAAGCTTTTTAAAAATAAATACGATAGTACAAGGGTGGACAACAAAGGCATTAGTATTAATATAACTGTAATGTAATAACTTGATAGTAAAGTAATGTCACTGCAGCTACAACAAACTGTTTTGAAGGCCTCATTTATACTGAAACACCTGTAAAAACTGCATTTCAACATAAGAAGTCACATCATATATACACATATATACATATAATTTTGTGACTCTTCCACCAATTTTTACACATATAAATATTAACATTGAAACAAAAGGGTATGTTTCACTCATAAAGGATAATCATTTCTGCAATAAAATATGATAGTTATCAACTTTGACTTGCAAGAATTTTAGTGCAATTTTAAACATATTAGTCTAATAGGAGCCTATAATAATTAACCTATATTAATTATGCTATAATTATGAGCATGTTACCCTATTATTATCACCATACTACCATTTTTAATCTAGATAAAGTACAGATATTTATTATAATGAGGTTACTATAGTATTACAAATACATTATTATACTATTATTAAATGGTTTTTGGATCATTGGAACCTTTATTTTTTTTAATAATTATTACTCATTTGGATTTTTTAAATCTCTTTATTATAAAGTAACAGAAAAATAGCTACTAAAACTACTAATACTAAGTTAAGATAAATCATGCTATATCTAAAATATCATAAAAAGCTAATCTGAAGGTTGCCTGCATTGTTACAGGGAGCAATTTGCTTATCACGCACAGACCATTTCAGGCTGTGGTTGCCTAGGTAATAGTGTAATGCAGGGGTAGGCAACCTTTCTGATGACGAGTGCCATCTAAAAATTTCCTCAGAAGTCAATGTGCCATATGATTACATTAGCAATAAATTTAATAACGCTCTATATTAACAGTTACACACTATATAGAACAACTTTGTAGATATATGGCATGTTTGTTAATACACATGTTAATCTGATCTCTGGTCTCCCACTCACAGACACAGGTCTCCGAGTGTCCAGCATTCAGACAGCTACCTGAGGACAGTCATGTGAGAGAAAATCTGCTCACACAGATATGTAGAAACAAATACTGTCAATAAGGCCTCTGCAATGTTCTGAAGACAGTTAAACTTGTCAGGTAGTGATGTCCAGCAGGTGAAAATGCAAGCTCCATGAACACGCACAGCTGTGGGTTCCAGCTGCGTTTGTAGTTCTGCAAACTTTGACCCCCACAGAGTCGAGGTTTTCATTTCATTTCGCCTCTGTCAGTGCGCCCCAGGGCAGCTGTGGCTACAATGTAGCTTGCCATCGCCAGTGTGTGAATGTGTGTGTGAATGGGTGAATGACTGAATGTAGTGTGAAGCGCTTTGGGGTCCTTAGGGACTAGAAAAGCGCTATACAAATGCAGGCCATTTACCATTCAATCAGCTGCATTTCGATGTTGCATTAACTGGCATTAACTCGGCCAGTTAATGCGAGACAAATTCAGCTGCTCATTAAAGATTTCTGGTTTGATCAGAAAAGAAAACATTGGTCCATACACCTGAAAGTCCCAAAAACACATTATGAATTCTGTCTCAAGTCTACGGATGTATCCATGTATTTCCGTGGTGCTGATGCTGCACTGAGCGGAAAGCTCCTGAAGCTTTTGAAGTTTCGGAACGTGGAAAGCTAACAACATCCCTCTCATCAAGTTATTTTTAGCCAATTACAAGTTGAATCTGGTAGTTGGGGTTGTTAGTTAAGATACCGTCATTAAGAAGAGGCACAACTAATGTTTCTATGTGAGCTTATTTGCGATGTGCACCGCTGGCCCGGCCATTTATTTTTTAATGCACCTCAGATTAATTCACTGCGTGTCGTGCCCAGGGCTGGACTGGGACAAACAAAAATCGGCCCGGACATTTTGACTAGAGACCGGCCCACCAGGTATTAAAGCCATAAAGCCTTTGAACGAAAACAAACGCTGTTGTGACAGTGATGTACAGTCTTGTTGGTATATGTATGATTTCTATACATTTTACGTCAGATAAAAACTTTGGCTGTAAGCTTCAGATAATTATTTAATAACAGCCAGACATTTTAAATGAGAATAAGAAAGAAAAGTATTTCTTTGTGCCCCCCTCTCTCTGTTAATGCCCTACCTGGCCCCCCTGGCAAAACTTTGCTAGGACCGCCCCTGCACAGTTACCAGCTGTCAGCTACATAGAAAAGGATCCTGGTGTTATTTGTCTCTCAGAAACAGTTCATAACTTCAACTCATTCATGTCACCTAAAGGTAAATCTGTTTCTCCATCACCTGTTCAGCTCTGATGATTCAGTAAGGACATCTCCTGGTTTCATCCTCATGTTTCCCTCTCACCAGATAACCAAACCGATATCATGACCAGCAGCTTTACAGCTGTGGCTCCAGCAAACATCAGCTGATACTAGAAATTAATATTAAATAAATTCTAACAACAACTTATCAAGCTTAAACGTGCTGCTGTTGTTTAGCGCGACATCCGCCGATTTCCTCTTTCTGGCACAAAGTGGGCGATCAACAAACAAGAGAGAAAAGCTGATCAACTGATCATTGATCAGTTTCATGATTGAAGTAGAAACTGAAAGAAGAGAATGAGAGAAGAAGAGGCAGCTGTGCAGCGTAACGACAGAATAACTCCAGCTTTGTGTCTTTTTTCCATTCTAGCTGAAGTACGGGACAAACTGTTCTCCTTTTCAGCTCAACACGAAACGCGTGATGTTTTCTCTGAATACCAGACAATTCAGTCTTTTTATGCAACGGTTGGCAACTCTACTAACTAACCTTATGAATAAAATAAAGTTTACTATCAGCAACATCATAGCACCCACCCAGCTGTATAGCTAGCTAATACACAGTACGAGTTATTATAACTGACTGTAAAAAGTCAGCCCAATGAAAAATAAACTCCACCTAAACTTGGTTTATATTTGACCCAGATAGACTGCAGGTCATAACTTCTTACCTGAAGTTCAGTTCACCTGACAGTTGGACCGGCGGCCGCCTCAGGTCTCTCCTCCTCCTGCCTCCCCTTTCCCTCATCCACCTGCTGGCCTCCACCACTTGCTAATGTTACTGAACCTGGGGAAGCTCCGCCATATCCGCCACCAAACAACTGACTTATTTTTACACAACGGCCAGCATCTGGCCAATCCACCACCTTTCATTGTTTATACCGTTACAAAAAAAAATAAAATAAAATCATCGGCCCATAAAAATGAAAACTCACCATCGGCCCACCGGGCAAATGGTCGCGCCATCAGTTAACCCTTTGCGTGCCAACTGTGGCACGCGTGCCCAGGGTTGCCGACACCTAGTGTAATGTATCAATCACTGGTATCCTGTGCTCTCACTGATAGGCATGTCAGTTGAGAGAGTGTATCTCAGGACCCGCCCCCCTTAGCTTAATGCGTGCTGATGTAGCCGTCAGCTCTTACTTTCAATACAGAATCGTTCAAACATTCAGAATTATAAAGTGCTGGTTTTGATACATTAGTTGGGCCCATAGTGAGTGAGTGAGTGAGTGTGTGTGTGTGTGTGTGTGTGTGTGTGTGTGTGTGTGTGTGTGTGTGTGTGTGTGTGTGTGTGTGTGTGTGTGAGAGATAGACAGACAGGTACAAATCTCACTTACCAGGGTTTACTTCCCTGTAGCTGCCCACTCCATAGGAGTCTACAATATTCTGAAATCCAGAGGTAAACTTGTTGGTCCTTATCAGGGTGGGAGGAGTGTCAGTTGTGGGGATACGATTAACGAAGGAAGGAACTGTTGCTCCACTTTTCCTCTGAAACATCAATGGGAAGTTACACATGTAACATGTAAGTAGGTTACAAGAAGCTTTTCTCCACAAATGTACATATAAGAAATATATACAGAACTCTAAATCATTTTTAAAAAGCCGTACAGACAGTATAATGTACCGTTTTTAGATCTATAAAGTGCGCCAGCTCTAAATAACTTATATTTTATATGTATTTTAAAATCTATACATAAACATGTATTAACAATAACACATCTTTGTAGTTCTTTTTCACAAATACACACTTTTACACTTCTCAACCTGCAAAATGAATCAATAGTGAGCCCTCAGTACCCAAGCAACGCAAAATGTGTTTTTCTTTAAATAAAGTGGGGCAAAGACTGATGCCTCACACAGCATTTGCTTTTATCATAATAAAACCAAGCCCTTTAAACAACAGCAAAGGTTAAATAAACAGAAAAGCCTCCAGTCAGGCTGAAGTTCCTCACCGATCCGTCTTCTAGCGCTCTCCGCAGTGCAGGAATGTCACTGACAGGACACCACACCTCTGCGATCAAACACTTATTGGTCACATCAAAACTACACAGGTTCAGAACATAGTAGATGGCCTTCATCTTCTTGACTTGGACGACCCAGATGTAGACAGATTCTGAAGCCTTGATCAGGACCTGTCTCAGGTAGTCTTCTGTCCTATGAAGCACCTGGATACAGTAACAGGTAAACACGACTGTTAGTGTGATGTATAGCTTCAGATTATTAAGAATTTCTTTTTAAAAGAGAGAGATTAAAAGTTACAAAACATTTTATTTTATTTTAAGATGATGTATGTGACATTTAAAAAGAACAACATGTTCAAATTTAGACCTTTGTGAGTGTTTGTGTGTGAATATAAGAGGAAAAAGCTATAAAAAAGGCAAAAGACAAAGCAGTGGGGAGATAAAGAGAGAGTGGCATGTATAAAGTTTCAGCTGAGGCCTCATGTTGATCATGTGCTACAGCGGCTGAGTGGAATTCCATCTTTCAGTCACAGTGGGTTAATGCTACCAAAGGATTCACAGTGCAATGCTCTTGTTAGGAGCTGAGCTGTTTGTGCAGTTTTGCTCACTGGCTAACAAGAACAACAGCCAGGTTAATCGTTCAGAAAACAGATCAACCATTTCATTTTGTTCTTTGACCGTGAAAAGAAGTTCAAAGCAGAAATCGTGTGTATAACATAAAGAAAGAGTATTCTCTTGTCACACATAATAACTTTTTCTGTCCTTAACTAAACACTTGTATGATCAGATAATTAAGCAAACAACAGACATACAGTTTTCAGGTCCTGAATGCGAGTTCTTAGTCCTTCCACAACATCGTCCCTCTCCTCGTTGTTACTGGGATAGGGGTACAGGTGACAGTGGTAGCTGTGGAGAGAAAAAAGTATGCCATTATTTATAGCTTACTACTATTGGACATAGAGTCTAAAACAGATGCCAGCCTTTTAACGAGTCCTGTGAAATATTTACCAGTCACAGATCTTTTTCACTTTCTGACCAATTTGGTCTCCCCAGTAGGAAATCAGGAACACCACACTTTTGGTAGGTTCACCCTGCAGAAAAAGGAAGTGTAAAAAAATAAAGGAGACACCACTGACACAAAAAATACAAGTTTAATATGAGAAGGATTTCAGGTTTTACTTATATATGTAACTTTAATAAAAATCTAAGGAAAACAAAAAACTGATTTAGATGCATTTGTACAATCAGCTGTTGTTTACCAAAAAAAATGAGAGGAAATACAGCTGATGACCTGAAAGCTCTTTGACCTTGAAAACCCCAATTTTTGAAAAAGCACGACTCTCTCTCTCTTTTTGTGGAGTTTAGTGATGAGCGTTAGCACGCCTTTCCGATCTTCCATCAGTAAAAATCCATCTGACATTCCATTAGTGAGGTCATGCCTCTGGTCAAGCAGAGGAAATTCCCAAGTGGATTAGTGGTATCTCTCACTATGAATAGACAACATCACAGCACTCACTGCTTATATCAACAACTAGTAAAGAATACTTAAGAGCTTCAAAAGAGTCATCTACTATTTTGTCCCATAACAAATCTGGGATTTAAGCTTTGGGTGGTCCCGAGTCTGGATAAACTGGGAAGGTTGTGTCAGGAAGTCAGGACATCCTACATAAAATCTTTGCCAAACCACACATGCAGGTCACCAAGAGGAGCAAATCCATGATTCACAACTCTCTACGATACTCTCCCACCTCCATCCTCTGATCTCCAGCAAAACAAGACGGACTTGTTCTCAGTAATATTTAATAACATCAATACCATGTGTGCACACAGCAAGGGAGGGGGGAGACAGAAAAAGAGACGGGAGTTTATTTCCCATTTCTACCATGAAATGAAAGTAATGTGCATAGCGGGAGAGTTACTTAGGTATATAAGCATGTTTTCTCATTATTACATGTGGACAAAGATGTTAAAATCAATTTGTACTAAAGTTTTTAGTGTGCTATTAAAGCTAACTTACAGTTAATTTGATTTAAATCAAATAAACCTGGTTCATTAACTTGTTGTACAAAGTCAAATATCCTTAATCAAGCCTAGTTAGGAAATAAGATACAGGCAAAATTTTAAAAGGAAGCTTCTTTTGTTTCTTTCTGTCTCATGTTTTTACGTCACACCGTAAAACATAACAAAATATAACAAAAGTAAATTGGAATCCAAATCATGTTTAACCTACCGTGTCAGGATCTTCCAGATACTCTTCGACTTCAGCATAGCTAAGGATGGTGTAGCCTTTACATACTCTCCAAAGCATTCGCTCAAACGCCTCGATCTTCACCCTCTGAATAAGGCCAGAAATGAAACTGCAAAAGACAAACGAGCAGCTGTCAGACCTCATCCTCTATCAAGATCAATTAAATTAATTAAATATAAATAAAAATTTAATGTATCAATATAAAGGGAATGACACCAAGTACATCCTGACTGCACTAGCACTGTAAGTTTAGCCACCTTTTCTTTGAGCCCTCATTGTCACTACACATTCAACTAAATCTGTGCCCCACCACACTATCTCTCTGTTTTTACAAAGTCTAAATATATTTTTGCTTCATTAATCAGTTCTTTCAAAAAGCCACAGCTGCCTCACAGTTTCAGAGCATTTTGTGAATAGCTTGTTTGTTTGTGGGTGTTCTAAGTATAAAGTGCATCTGTGAGTAAGAAGAGCAGCGGCAGACAGAAAAGGAAACAGAAAACTATTCAGAAAGAAAATAAATGTGCATCTGTCCTCATTCATGTGGAGCATTCACTTTGTATAACATAAATAAAATGCTGACTGATAAGGCTGACAGAATTGTATCCCTCACCCCAGTTTGGCTCCTAGCCTCTGCATGCTGCTGTAGTCCATCAATGTGTCTTTTTCCAGGAAGGGAAACTCCTCATACTGTACTTGCAAGGACTCCCGCTATAAGTGAAGACAAGACGCAGGAGGGTAAAGAAGGCAACTGAAATGAAATGAGCCAGCACACTAATTTCTGAGCCATGAAAGAAAAACAATGTGGCATCGTAGTGAGAATGTGGGTTTTTCAAGAGGTGAGCCAACACAAACACTAACCTCAGCATTTCTTTGGACAAAGTTGCGTGTGATGCGCAGCATGTGTGTGTACTCTGTCAACTCCAGCAGATTCCTCTGCAGCTTCTCCTTATTCCTGGTGACTTCACCTAATTCCATCTCTAACCTCTGTAGCTGTTCCTGAGAAACGATAGGAACGTGTAATATTTAGCAATACATGACAGCAATAATAATACTAAAAATGATGATTATGATAAAAATAATAATAAGATAGTAACTAACCATTATAGTCATGACATGCTTGGGTAAAGGAGCTGCTGGGTTCACATCTGTTTCTGGCAGTGAAATATCTGCTTTCTTGATTTCCCTCAGAAGGTATCCTGTTATAAACAACAAGCGATTTTTAACTTTATGAAACTATCAGAACCGCTTCCAAACACCGTGACCAGCCTTTGAAAAACACTGAAATTGAAGACAAGTCTGACAGTGTGCTACTCTCTTCCTAATTTAATAATCCAGGGTTTGGTTAACCGAGTTAAGCATTCAACTAAATCTACAACCAGCTGACATTTCCCATGACTCGATTTACCTTCAGTGAGGAGATCTTCTTCCCACCATAAGCAGCCAAGAACTATTAAAATGTCAAAGACTAACATATGCTTACCGAGGATCCTCTCCATTTCTTCACATTTTTTGATCTCATTGACATATTTTCTCTGGAATGCGTTAACAGTGGGATTGAGCTGAAACAGGTGAAAAGTACATGTTCGTTAGCACCTTCTCATGCAGGACTCTGAACATATCCCATGAATAAACTTAAAAAACTGTGCAATAAGTCTATGTATGATCCCATTTATGATAGCATTAAGACATATGCCGGTGACTTCCGCGTTCACTTTATGTACTGAGCAAACGTCACTGCATTATTTGATGACTGTAGAGAACTTTTAGATTACTGTCAAAAAATTCAGCTACAACTTTTTAAGTGATGAATTACTGTTTCTAGCAGATTCAAAGCGGTCTGTTTTCGTACTTACATCTCTGAACTCTGCAAGCCCCAGTTCTCCAAGTTCACTGATGCAGTCGTACGCGGACCCAGACTGTAGAAACAGCTGGGCCAAACACATCTCTTCACCACGGAGCAGAGAAGCCATCGTGACAGTTCTATCTGATATTCCCCTCTTCCGCGGGTGGGCTAATGTTAGCAAGCTAAACGGTGCTGTTTCTCCAGATTTTATGTTAGCAATGTTCAGTCGAGTAGTCCGTAGCCCTTGTCATGATGTGGCTCAGGTGATAAAACTAGACTTCCCTTACATAACTCCTGATTTACATAGCTATCATTACAGCACACTATCGCTGTTAGCTAGCTAACTGGCTAGCCAAGTGCCGTGTTGTTGACTCTTGGATGGGGAAAAATGTTTCAGTAAAGTTGAATGTGAAGCTAAGAAATAATAAGTGTTACGACCGCTAAATCCTAGTACGTGGCGAAAAGTCTTAGACTTTACGAAGTTTTAGCCTACGTCCGTAACACTCACGTCACTGCACTTCACACTGTTGAATGCGATCAACTTCCACGGCACCCAGTGTACCTTTGACCAATGACGGCAGCCTCCTGGAATCTGCGCACAACACAGTCAACATAACGCTAAACCCTGAACGCTGACTGAAGGTTCATGACCTGAGACAAAAACTTCGACCTCTTAGAAGTTTTTTATTGGATTCTTTCAAGAATTATATGGAAGGTTGTTTACACCACTGAAAAAAAAAAGCCAAACGCAAAGACTCAAACTTCTGAGGAAGTTGACATTTTTACATAACAAAGTATTAATGACAAAGTATTTTCCACCTCCTTACTATTTTTGCATAATTTTCACACTTACATGTTTCAGATCATCACATTTTAATATTGATAAATAAAGACAAATTAAGTAAATAGAAAATGCAGTTTTTAAATAATGCTTTTATTTATTAAGTGAAAAAATCCCAACCCAATCCAAACCTCGCCATATGAGAAAAGTAATTGTCCTCACTTGTTAAATCGTGAATTAACTGTGATTAACCACAATATTTTGAAAGCTAGATTCAGTGGCAAAAAGCCATAGTCATGCCTGATTACTGCCACACCCGCAGAATCTGTTATCACTTAAAAAGACCAACTGTCTGACAAAGTGAAGTACACTAAAAGACCTCAAGAAGCAACACATCATGCCACGTTCTAAAGAAACAGCTGAGAAACAAAGTCCTTGACATCTATCAGTCTACAAAGTGTTACAAGGCCATTTGTAAGACTTAAGTGAGTGAAAGCCATTATCCCTAAATGGAGAAAACATGGAACAGTGGTGAACTTTTCCAGCAGTGGCTGGCCTGCCAAAATTACTCCAAGATCGTGCTGATGACACACTCACGAGGGCAAAAAAGACCCCAGACCGACATCTAAAGGACTGCAGGTCTCACTTGCCTCAGTTAAGGTCAGGGTTCATGATTAAAGTAAGAAAGAGAATGGGCAAAAATGGCATGCATGGGAGAGTTTGAGGAGAAAAACACTGCTGACCAAAAAAGAACACAAAGGCTTGTCTCACATTTGCCAAAAAAAAAACATGGTGATGATCCCCAAGACTTTTGAGAAAAGTTTTCTCAAAAACGTTTTGGAAGGTTTGAGTGCTGTTGCATCTGGTTTAAAACGAACACAGAATTTCAAAAAAAGAGCAACATTCCAACAGTCCAACATGGTGGTGGCAGTGTGATGGTCTGAGGCTGCTTTGCTGCTTAAGGACGTGTTCAAATTGCTGTAATTGATGGAACCATGAACTCTGAATGTCCAGCCATCAGTTACTATGCTGAAGCTCAAGAACGCTCAGATTAAGCAGCAGGACAATGATCTGAAAAAAAAAAAAGATCTGCCAAGCGTGGCACAGCCAGTTATTAGATTTGAGGGCATATTTAGAACTGGGCCAGGTATGTTTGGATAGCTTTTTTCTATGAATGAACTAGAGTTTGTATTTACTTGAGAAAAAGAAAGTTTTTTACTTTCTTTGTCTAAAGTTGAATTTTATTTGATGGTCTGAAACACATGTGACAAATGAGTAAAAAAAAAAAATTCAGGAAGGCAGCAAATCCTTTTTCACAGCACTGTACCCCAAATTTTGACTTGTGGATGGCTTTCTTTTCAGTGGCAGAAGCAAGCTTCTACAGGAGGTAAAATAGGTCGCATAAATCTGATTTCACAGACAGAATAAATCTATATTTTATCATTTAGGTTCTTCTAAAACCATTTTGGAGTCATGGTTGTGATGCTGCTGAAGTGAACTGAAAATATTAGGAAGTTTATTACGTATTGCTGAAAAAACAGAGAAACTGAGAGAATGAAATCCTCCTTAAAAATTACATTTGAATATGCACTTCCCCAAAATGGCTATTGAACTGCATTATTCATACAATGCATTTGCATTTTTAGCAATCTTAGCACATACATTGGTAACTGGCTGTCACAGAGTATGTACAAGCCATATCACCAAAAACAAATGAAAAGAATAACGTAGTAATTTAACAGCCCAAACTGAAGCCTAATTGCCCCAAATCCTTTGTTTGAGTTCATTTGTGTAATTTCCCCGTTTCCATTTTGTTGTGCTGTTAGTGTACTCAGAGCAGTAAAGAAGACGCCAGAGGTTCATTTATACTATGTTCCATTTTCACTGTGTATCTAGTGGACATTTGAAGATAGTACACAGAATAGTTTGTGTAAAAATAAATAAAATGTAGATTCCACAAGTGTGATGACTAAAAAAAAAAAAAAAAAAAATGAACAATTACTCTAAAAATAAAATAGTGCAAAATGGAAAGGAAACACAAATTAACAAAAGAGGAAGTGATGTGGCTGCGTAGACACACCTCATCACAAAGTGCACACTGCAGCAATAAACAGCAACAGAACGCTGACTGATGCACATCTGTGGCTGCAATAAATATCGGCCTGTAGGCGGCATTCAGTAATGATTTGATGATTATCTCTTACAGCATGAAATACCACATTAATAAATACTGTCAGCAGCACATTGTCTCACAAATAAATACTTTTTTTATTAATATTCCTGCTTCTTAATTTAAATTGCACTGGTGATTTATTTCAGTATCACTCTGTGACATCAACTTTGAGGTAATTTAAATTACTATTACTATAAAATATAGTAAATAACTTTAAACCCAGGTCTATAATCCTAAGGAACAGTAACTGTGTTACAGCTGTTGCCTGTCTGTGTGACGCTGAAATAATATTTTGCTTCTGGGTGATGACCCTGAGCCATGTGAGAACAACTGAAATCTGAAAAAACAACAACCAGGAATCAAGTCCCATGCACGAGAAAGTAATAGAAAAATATTTTTATTGCAAAAAGGTTCACAAATACAACAGTTTATACTCCTACAACAATCATAGGAATAAACATGTAAGTTACTATGTTATTAAGGAAAAGGTGTCATTATCCTCAGTGACACTTTAAACCATCATCACTGAGTTTTAGTGAGCAGAGTTGTTCCACGCCTGTCTGATTTGTCTCCACGGGGTGCCAAGAACTGAGGCAACGATAAAGAAGAAAACCAAGATCATGCCCTTAGCCAGCGACTGAGAAAATGGCTCGCCTGTGAAGGATAAAGGGAAAGTAGGTCACTGACTGTAGTCTCAGTAATCCAAACTTTTAGAAATGTTTCTAGGGGGAAAAAGTGAAACACATGAGAGTTTTTTTTTTATTATCCACCTCAGGATCAGTTTTATTCACTAATGCATTTAAAGATACATTTAACCAGAATCCTATTAATCTAGAACTGATTTTGGTACAATTACACTGAATATTACATTGTAATTTGGAGTAGAGCCTGTGTTGCTCTTGTTTAAGCTTTTAGGTCTAACAATGGATAAAATTATTTTAAAACCACAAATAGAATACAGAGGAATTATTCTCTGGGTAAGGACTCTTCCTAATTGATTAAATAACGTCCAAAAGGAAAGAGTAAAAACACTGCACAGTTTCTAGAATTTAACAAATTCTCACCTGTGTAATACTTGGTGATGGGAAAGGCGAGTTCAGGCCAACACACATCATTCCTGTTACAGTCATATTCTGTGAAGTTTATGTAAAACCTAAGGGAAAAATTAATTAACAAAGCAACACTTTGTTAGAAACAAAGTACACAGGAAGTTTTTAATCGGCCTTTAATCTGTATCTGGTATAAAAACTGTTTCTGCTGGATTAAGCACCTGGTTTTCGCTGGTCTGGTGTTGATAGGAATGTCAATAAATGTGACAGAGGAGGTGATGGAGAACAACTGAGGCTCCTCTGGGTCCACACATGAAGAGATAGCACCTCCACCACAGTCCAGCGCCCAGTTAGATGGGCTATTGCTAAAACAGAACAGAATTCTTTATATGAAGTGACTCATTATGTGCAATAATCAATAGCCCCTTCTAATACATACCTGACTTGCAAAGCACGAATTTCCCTCTGAGGCACACCCTCTACCACGCTGGTGGTAACACTCCAAATATGGATATGCAGGTGGGCCGGAATATCGTAACATGTACTTGTGCTGTTTTTCATTGCTGTGCTTGAGTTCAGTGTCACAACTGGAATTTATATGTTGTGAAAAACATTTAGAACCATAAAAAAAATACTATGGCAGAACGAGAATGGCAAAAAGGAGTTTAATATAATTAAAAAGTAGACAATTTTTTTTTTTTTTTTTAAAAAAGGAAATTCTTTCTTTGCACTGTGTACTTACAACTTATGTTTATCCAATCTGCCATAGTTAGAAAATCTGGGTTTCCACTCTTTGCCACATATGTGGCTGCAATCAAATCTGCCTGTAGGTTAGTAACAGTCTCTCTAAAGAGGAAAGAAACTATATTAAAAAACACATATATCTACATATATACATTAGAGAAGTAATCATGCAAAGCCACTGACCTCAGAAGGCTACACTGAGTTAGATTTTGCCGGCTGACAGGCAGCAAACACCCTGATGTTGAATTCTCTCCAAACAGAACCGGTTTCATCCCAGCAGTGGAACAGAGTCCATCACTCACTGGAAGCCAGATCAGAAAATGGAGAGGACTGGTTATCTTCAATGTACAGTAAGTCAAATTGTTTGGACTGAAACTTACAGTCAAGTAAAAAATAACATTTTCACAGGACTCTGTGAAATCCCGTGGAAAACTAAGTGCCCCCTTAATAGTTCCATAGTAATGAAGAGGGTGAGTAGCACCCAGAGGCTCCTAATCAAAGACTTTTTATTAACTGCAACGCACCATTCAAAGTCCAGACCTCACCCTGATTGAAATGCTGTGACAGGACTAAAGAGAGCTGTGTATAAACAAAGCCCAGAAGGCTTGACTAAAATTCTTTCACAATGATGTGAAAGACTGATCAAGTCATAAAGAAAATGATCACTTCAAGTTTTTGGTACTAAAAATGGCTCTGCATGCTCCTGAATCATGAGATAGTTTTTCACATAAATGCACAGAGTCCTGTGAAAACCTTCTTTTTTATATGGCAGTATGTAGGTTACATGCAGTCATCTACTAATCAGCAATCTTTATGGGTTTTACCTGGTTTCCAAACATTAACTGATGTCCGTTTTATTAAGCCTTTGTTGCTGTCCAAAGCTTCCACAATTCCAGCAACAACAGGCCTTCCCACCTGGTAACCTGTCATTAAAAATGTGTACACATGTTATTCCCAGGCACTGTAAATACTTTATTTTATACAAAACCTCCTCTTGGTCCTACCTGGGTTGCCCGAGTTTGGCTCGCCAGAAAATTCTCCATTTAGAAATGTGGCAGAATACTTTGTGCTTAATGTTGCTGTTAAGACAAGAGAGTACCAAAAATGAGTTTAAACTACAGGAAAAGAAAACAATATTAGTCAGAACCATTAGTCAAGCTAAACAACGGCCAAGCGTTATAGCACTTACCACGACTATTTAAAATGATAGTCCCAATAGTCCTTGTCAGCGTGATGCCTGTGATGCCATTTTCTCTCCAGTAAAACTTGTAATCCAGCGCTAACGTCAAATTTTCACAAACCAGCATCTCATCTTTTGAAAAAAATGCCCAAACATGCCAACATTAAGGTCAATTAAACATTTGAGTTGTGTTAGTAATGCAGTAATGTAATGTGGATACCTGAGGGGGCAACTGCATCTATTATGGAAATAAATGGACTCGTATCAGCAGCCACTTCATCAGTTACATCCACCACAACATCACCTGAAATACAGGAATAAACAAAACCATTTTTAAACAGCTCGACATTCAGATAGCTTTAAAACACTTCAAAGCTTTTCTATAATTTATTATTTTTAAAAACTACCTCCTTGTCCATTCTTCACTTTAATGCTTAGGTTTCCTGACAGTGTCTGTAGAGGATATCCAGTTGGACAGGAGAGCAGCAGAGTTGTACACTCATAGTTGAAATTTTTCAGAAATGCTACAGGAGCATTGTTTACACAAAGTCCAAGGACCTTCTGTTGAACAGAACAGTTGTTACATTAAGTGTTAGCTGTCACTGCTTTGGAATACTTACATATAAAACATTCCTATAATAAAAGGCATTAAATACACTGGTCCCTCGCTATATGGCGGTTCACCTTTTGCAGCCTTGCTGTTTCTTGGATTTTTTTGAGGTGCAATTTTGCGTGCTTTTTTTGTCTTTTTACAACGCATTGTGTTCTGTGTCCCGATTAGCTGACCATTGTCAATCAATCTCGTGGCGTTACTCCTGTACAGTACAAAGTGCGTTCAGCTTGTCAAATTTACATAAATCTTTGATCGCTAGCAGCGTGACTCTGAAGTGCTGTACTGTATGTTTGCAAGTTTTCTCCCCAACAAACACAACAATGTCGACGAAATGTCATCACCTGCGGGTCCCTTTGGTTTCATTCTATTATACTGCACTTATTTTTCTACAAGGTTTGAACTTTGAGAGTGTTTGAACAAGACAGAAAAGTGTGAAAATGTTCATGCCTGTCTGAGAAAAGTGTATAAAGAGTGTAGTGAGGGGTTTTACAGCCTTAAAACATCTATAATAATTGTAAAAAATAAAGTTGGCTACTTCGTGGATTTTACTTATCACGGGTTATTTTTAGAACGTAACTCCCGCGATAAACGAGGGGCCACTGTACACGCTAACACTAACCTGAGGAACAATGAAGTATTGGCCATTTAATGTGAAAATTGGATTTCCTTGAATATAAACATCAACTGGGACTGGAGCTGGTAAAACTGGACTTTGGAATGATGGACCAGGCTTAGGTGCACTAGACAGGTGAAAGACAAATGATGATAACATGAAACATGAAATTCCTTGATAAGTTGCAAGACTGAAATATATTTAAACCTTTCTCACATTGTGTCTCCCTTGTAAAAGTGACCAAGGTAAGGGTTGTTTTCAGGGGGAGAGTTGACACATAAAAATGGAAACCAATCTGGGGAATTTCCTGTGGACTGCACAGAACACTGATAATCTGGAGCAGGAGAGACCTGCCCACCAAAGGGTCCTGGCAGACAATGGGATGAGAACAGCTTCAAATCTTCATTGGAACAATCCTGTTGAGGGGGAAGTCACAAATTAATCACTTGATGATCAACACAGAAGAAAATATTTGTCTGACATCCACACCTGTCTTTTAAAAAATATTACCGTGTCACAACAGCAGAGTATGTCACACGCTCCGGATGTCAGGTCACAAGGACAAGGGCCCAGGGGCTGGTACACTTGGTTTGGAATAACTGTTTTATTATCTGAAATGGAGATTTCAATTTTTGTTGTTTGAATTTTTTTTTTTTAAATGAAAGCACATTACAGTGAGACACAAGATTCATTTGAATTACCAGATCCTGGATTAGCAGGAACCAACAGGGCATGTATCTTAGCCTGGATCAGCAGCGATGCCTGGGGTGTACCGTCCACACAGGCAGACACCTGAAGGGCTTCCAGGATGCACAATGCTCTTTCACAGCAGTCTGTGTTTGTATCATTGTTGCCACATAAATGCAGACTTTGATTCAGTCTTAGATGAACTCGAACTGCAGTCTGGGACACCAAATGAGACAAACAAGACCATGAAGAAAATGCATGTCCAAGGATCAACTTTATGAAATTAAATTTTTGTTGTAATTAACTCAGGTGCTTGTGTCTTACTTCATCATTGTTGCATCTGTTCACTGTACATTCTTAACTCAGATCAATTCATTAATTAATATTTGAAATAAACTTCATGCTTCTAACAACTCTGGTGTGTATTTTCTCCATTTTATGCCACAAAAAGGACAGGACAAGTCTCTTACCTTTCCCAGCTGCTCCCTTGTGAGGACCCAATTTGTTTCTTCTGCTACACATGATGGAGAACCAATGTTTCCTGTTAAAAGGAAACCATCAACAACAACCAAATGCATCCAAAATTATTTTACTGTCACTATTCATAATCCTTATTATTATTGTTGCATCATTTATGATTTATCATTGTTATCATTTCATTGACACATTTATTGAAACTGGTGAGGTTATATTAAAGTCTGTATTTCAGGTGTTAGCATAAGCACATAATCTTTCATTGCAGGTGCAACTGTAATCATGTTATACACATATTGCATAATTAAAGGGTTGAAGCTCGGGTAAGTTAATTAATGGTTTGAAGCTACGGGCAGCGCGATGTCTGGCCGATCAATGGAGCAAAGTTCAGCTATTGAAAGGTTGCCTACATGTTTACAGTATAATTTACTACATGTGGCCTGTGTGCATTCAGCAGGCTGCACTGGAGTTGGCCTGGTCACAGATGAAGTCTGGACAAGTAGAATAACAGGATGCATCTGGAGGAACTGAAAGAGGAACTGTTCTGTTTTAGTGACGCGAGGTACTGGTCATCATAAGTATAAATATTACACCCACCTATTGTAAGGGGAAGATGGAGCTTGATGTTTTGCAGAGCCTATCTTCACCACATATGTGTTTTAATAAAATAATTTGTGTTGACCCACTATGGACTTTCATTCGTATGTCTCTTCCTCAAAATTCGAACCGCGACAACTACTACTGCTAAATTCTTCTCATTTTTCGAGTTTCTAAGCTGTGAATTTATAAAATGCAGTTAAACTAGTACAACAATATCACTGCCAGACCATGCTGGGATGCTGGGGGGCTGGTGGACCAAAGAGGATATGTGGTGTCCTGGAGCTTTTACCTGTTGTGTTGGATGGAGAAACTGTCCTCAGGCTAAGAGAGATACCCGAGGTGTTTCCCAGCAAAACTGCAGTGACCACTGGTCCCGTTGTAATCACAAAGGAAGGCTGGAAAACTTTCAAAACAGTTATGTCACATATTAGCTACAAAAATTCACTAAAAAATTAGCAACTGCTCGTTTCTCAGGTAGGTTTTGCGAAGGTACCGTCAGCTATTTCAAAGCAAATTAAATATAAGGTCTTACCGACAATGTTTTGAGTGTAAGCCACGCAAGCGAAGAGTAAAACATGTGTAAAGAACGAAGAATATAATAATACGACCACATTAGCCATTTGGTTTGCCTCAGGAAGTCGACATATTTGTAAACTGTTCGTGATGTCCTAGCAACGTCCTTAACCAATCACAGCCCACGATGAGACCGGAGAGGATCTCGCTTAACGGAAAGAGCGACATCATCTGGTCAGGAGTGATTTATACCTATACACTCAGAACCTCACTGGCCTCTGGTGAAGAAAAGCATACCAAAATATTACATTATATTTGATTGATTGATTGATTGATTGATTGATTGATTGATTGATTGATTGATTGATTGATTGATTGATTGATTGATTGATTTTATTTTTCGCCAATACATCCCACGATTCTGTGGATACAAAGTACCAGAATAATGAGTAACATCACAAAATCAACTAGAAACACTTAAAATATTAACAATATATAGATCAACATTTGAGGACAGTATATATAATATTTAGCAAAAGGTCAGTAATTAAAGACGTGTCACACTTGTGTGTGTCACAAAACAAGACTACACATAAAATCCAATAATAAAAGTTTGTCACTATTTTTCCTGTTTGTTTGGTTTTTTGTTGTTGTTGTTTTGTTTAATTGCTTATTTGTTTTTTTTGCAAACCAGTACATTTCAAATTTGAAAATCTATGGATAGCAACAATAACACTTCGGCCTCTAGGTGGCAGCATGTGGCTGTAAGTCTGCGATGACAGCTGCTCTAAAAAATAGTAGAAGAAGAGTCTTGTCACGTGACCTGTAAATCAACGTGCTCGCTGGGAGTCTGGAAACAGTACACATCTGTACTGTGGAATCGATGTGATGATGCTGGGGTTTGAAGAGCTGCTGAGAAGTCTGCAGGACTGTGTGATCTCCGAGAATGAAGCAGCTGAGAACGTCAGCCGGACTCTGAGGCAGTTTCTTCAGAAACTGTCTGAATCGTCCAGGTAGCAGCTGCACCTCAGGCACGCATAGCTATTTTCTAAAACACTGCATGCTGTTCTGAAAAGTTTGGCTGAATAAGTGCGCTTCCGTGAACAGGAGCGGCGTGAAGAGATGCAAGGAGCGCTGCTTGGAGGAAGCTGTCCAGCTGCTGAGACAACTTTCTGAAGCACAGCTGTCTGGTTTAGAAAACGACCATCTCACACTTCTCGTCAGGCTGCTCATATCCACGCAGCTGCAGATGGTCGGCATCTCCACAGCTTGTCGCAAAGTGGACCAGGTTGGCTTTACTTTGTGTCCGATGTGGCTGTTCGCAGCTTAAAGACAGAAAGGCACATTTACACCTTTATTTTATTCCTTAACAGATGTTGCAACATTTAGCAAAGGTGGACCACCAGCTGGTTTTTAGAGAGACCCATGAGTGTTTCCACTCCGTAGTCCACAGTGACCAGGTACAGAGTCCTCACTTCGCTTTGGTTTGTCGCACATTTCCATAAAAGGACTGCAGCCAACTTTGACCTTGTCTTCATTTCAGATTTTGTGTTTTGAGGATTTGCAAAGAGGTCAGAACAAATTTAAACTTACATTTATTTTTAGTAAGTTGCCACCTTTAACTTGTGTTTAACTGTTGTTCCTGTGCGTATATATATATATATATATACACACACACTGTCTGCAGCTTGTATGTTCCTGGAAGACAGCACTGTTGGCCGTGAGGTGTGGAGAGAGTCGTACATGTCCATGCTGAACAAAGTTTCTGAGTTACTCCCTGTCGCACTGCAGCAAGAATCCCTGAGAGATGGACCGCTGTGCTACATTACAGTCAAGGTATGCGAGGAGCAGTGTGGATCATCATCAACTTACTGCGTGACCTCTGTCACTGACCGGAGAACTGTAATCTCTGCAGGTGTGTTTGCAGATATTCCAGCTGTTGTCCAGTGATGTTGCTCCTCTGGTGTGGGATGAGGAACAGAGAGCCCCAGTGCAAAAGATCCTGCAGACCCTTATGGCCATAATACTTGGACAGGTTTCTAAAGAATTAATTAATCACTCACTTACGGGATAAATGTCAGCTGTTACAGCTTAATGCTGACTGTGTCCTGTCGTGCAGAGCTGCAACAGAGACACTCGTCTTCTTGCCGGCACCGCCGTGGCCATGCTGATCAACACAGCCTCAGAGAACGGAGCTGGAGGAGCTGCAGCCTGGAGTCTGCTACAGGTCTCTCACTTGGGTATGGAAGCAGTGACATGAATGTAGAAGCAAATCAAGCACTGGAATTTGAACAGATATTTACCCAAGCGAACATCTGCCAATACATGTAATATATGTTGCACTATGTCTAAAAATTGATCAGAAACTATGCACACAATGTGTTATCACAGATTCTACAGCACACTGTAAGTGTGTGGACACTCGTTGCTGAATAGCTCCCACTTCCTGTTATTTCTCAGAGCCCTGGCTGCTGGCTGTCGGTGTTCTCCGGGTGCAGTGCAACCCTGCAGAGAAGGATGGAGTGGCCAGACTGGCTGTTTGCAGAGGTCTCCTGACCTGCTGTCGACCTCACATTTTGCTCAGTTCACATGAGGACGCCCCAGAAGTAAATCTACCTGAAGTCCACCTCAGAGCATGCATTGTGGTTGTGTTTGCTTTCATTTCCAAACTTTTCTCTTTAGAATCGCCTGCTGCTGCACGGTTTGTTTCCTCTGGTGTTTACTTTGTGCGAGGAGAAGCTGGATTGTCACTACTTTGCCTTCGAAGGTGAGTTGCTGCCTAAGCTGTTTGTTCATGCTTTGCAACACTTCTGTGGCCTACATAAACCTGAGGTGTTGTTGCAGTGTTAAACTTATGGCTGAAGAAGGTGAAAGAATGTCTGGCTGATCTGTGGAAGGTGACATGTGTTCGCCTTCTTCCTGACAACTGCACTCTGCTGCAGCAGCTCATTCACCTCATCTGGACCAATGCAGAAAGCCCGGTGAGAACAGAACTATTATTGTTAAGTGAAGTGGGACGTTTTTAATATTCAAACTCTTCGATAGACAAAATTGGCAATATGGAAAGAATTACAGAGGACAGGAGTAGGATAGGCAGAGGAAAGGGGAGCAGAAAAAATATCCTATCATATTCTACTCCTCTCCTCTATAATTCTTTAGTAACCATGTTTGTCTTGTATATTTTTATGTCTGATAGACAAAAGACTTAAAATAGACTGTAATTGGAATCAAATTTGTTTATATTCTGTCTTGGTTGATGTCATATTAGCTGCTCAATAAATCAGAATCAGAAACTTTATTGGCATTGTCACGAGAACAACGAAATGAAGAATGGTCCCCGATCATTGCATCATCCCTAGCAATATCAAAATATAAATAAAACAATAAAATTCAATAAATAAAATAGATAAGAATACTTAAAATACTAATAAGATGTAACAGTAAAACATTCACATACATTCCCACACACATGCTTCAGGCCGTGCATAGATTAACACAAGAGTGGCGTGATGGACATTTTTTTGTAGTATTCAGATGTGTTATTGCAGTTGGATAACAGCTGTGTTTGAGTCTATTAGTCCTTGCTCTGATTGCCCTGAGGGCAACAGTTCGAACAGGGAGTGGCCAGGATGTGAGGTGTCTTTTATGATGTTTTGGGCCTTTTTAAAACAGTGGGCGTTGTGTAGAACTTCCAGTGTGGGGAGAGGGCAGCCAGTGATCTTTTGGGCGGTGTTAATGATCCCTTGGAGTGCTTTCCTCTGAGCCCCTGTGCAGCTAGTGTACCAAATACATATGCAGTAAGTTAGAACACTCTCAATGGTGGCTCTGTAGAAGGACACCAGCAGTCTCTGTGTGATGTTATTCCTCCTGAGAATTCTCAGGAAGTACAGTCTCTGTTGGGCCTTTTTCAGCAGCTCGGAGGTGTTCACACTCCAGGAAAGGTTCTCCTCTATATTGACTCCCAGGAAGCGGAAGCTTGCCACCCTTTCTACACAGTCCCCATTTATGAATAGTGGTTGGATCTCTGCCTTTTTCCTTCTGAAATCTATTATGAGTTCTTTGGTTTTTGAAGTGTTGAGGAGGAGGTTATTGGCCTTACAACATGACGTCAGCTGCTCCACCTCGTCTCTGTACGTAGACTCGTCTCCCTTGGAAATGAGCCCCACCACTGTGGTGTCGTCTGCAAATTTCACAAAGATGTTGCTGTGGTGGTGAGGAGTGCAGTCGTGTGTGTAGAGAGAGTAGAGCAGTGGACTGAGCACACAGCCCTGGGGTGAGCCAGTGCTGAGACTCAGGGCTGAGGATGTGCGATGGCCAACTCTGACTCGCTGTCTACGGCCCGAGAGGAAGCTGTTGATCCACATGCAGGTGCTGTATGGAAGCCCCAGGTCTTGTAGCTTGGCCACCAGTTTGTGTGGAAGGATGGTGTTAAAAGCTGAGCAGTAATCCACGAAGAGCATCCGCACATAGCTACCATGCTCTTCCAGGTGAGTTAATGCAGCATGGAGTGCTGTGGCTACAGCGTCTTCCGTGGACCTGTTTGCTCTGTAGGCAAACTGGTGTGGATCCAGGCTGCGGGGCAGGGCTGCTGTGATGTGTCTGCGGACCAGCTTCTCAAAGCATTTCATTACCACTGGGGTGAGTGCCACCGGTCTGTAGTCATTCAGGCCGGTGATGTGGGGCTTCTTAGGCAAGGGGACTATGGTGGAGGACTTCAGGCAGAGTGGGACAGTCGCCTGTGCGAGGGATTTGTTGAAGATCCTGGTGAAGATCCCAGCCAGCTGTTCTGCACAATCCCTCAATATTCGACCTGGCACACCATCAGGACCCGCCGCCTTCCTCGGGTTAACAGCCTGCAGCATGCGCCTCACCTCGTGCTCTTCCAGGGTGAGGGTGGTGCTGCTATGGGTGGCGTGTTGCTGCTGTGGCTCCAATACCTCCGGTACCCTGGTCTCAAAGCGGGCGAAGAAGATATTCAGCTCCTCTGCCAGCTCCAGGTCACCGTCCGCAGCTCCGAGATTAATCTTATAGTTGGTTAGGTGCTGGATGCCTTGCCACACCTGCCGGCTTGTATTACTCTTCAGATGGTCCTCGATCCTCCTCCTATAGTCCCCCTTTGCCTCTCTGATGCCTCTCTTCAGGTTGGATCGGGCTGTGGTGTAGTAATCCCTTTTGCCAGACCTGAACGCAATGTTCCTCTCCTTCAGCAGCTGCCTGACCTCCCGGGTCATCCAGGGCTTTTGGTTGGGATAAGCCCGGATCCGTTTGACTGCTGTAACAGTGCCTATGCAGTGTTTTATATAGCAGAGGACACTGTCTGTGTACATTTCCAAGTCCTGATGTTCAAAGATATCCCAGTTAGTCCTGTCAAAACAGTCCTGCAGCTGCTGAGAGGCACCCTCTGGCCATATGGTAATATTCTTTGTGATGGTAAGAGCAGTTTTCTTGAGGGGGGCATATGCAGGGATTAGAAACAGTGACAAGTGGTCAGACTGACCCAGATGTGGCAAAGGTCTGGCCCTGTAGCCCATTTTGATGTTGGAATAATAAAGTCATATTACAGCCAGGGTTGTCGTACTGTGTGTTTGCAGGTGGACGGGGTGTCAGAAACTGCTCGCAGTGCATTTTTTCTGCTGCTGGATCTCTATGAGATGGACTGTAAACAGTTCTGTGACACAAAGAGGGCTCTTTATCTTACTCTGCTCGAGCGAATAATGAAGCTACCTTGGGAAGCCAAAGCTAAGTATCATCGCCTGTGCGCCTTGCTGCCGTATCTGGGTACTGACAAGGTGAGAATTTAAAGGCAGTTACAGTGTTAATTAATGTTGTGAGCTAGTCATTATTGGCCATGTCTTTGTTTACTTTTTCTGTCTTTCTTTTGCCCTTCCTGTCTTCAGCTGCTGGATCAGTGTCCTGAAATATCCAGTCATCTCCTGAAGTGCTTGTTTACCAATCACCTGGCACCGTGTGGGTCAGAGCTTTATAAAAGTCTGATCCAGCAGCAGAGGCGAGAGCTGTGTGATGGCTCTTCTTCACACGCGGAGCTGGATCTGGCGAGTCACTGGGCACGGCGTTGGCAATCTGTCCTTCATGAGGCGCTGACATCTGAAGTGCCTCTTCTACAGAACAACAGTGCAACGCAGTTATTACCCTGCACCTTCCAGGTGTTCCCCTCTGCTGTGGACCACATGCTGGCCTCCCTGGACCCATACACCCCAGGTCACCTCCACGCCTGGGCCTGCATCTTGAGCTCTTATCGAGCTGTAACTGGAGACTCCCTCTGGGCCCTTCAGGGTAGTTCCACCTTAGAGACCCTCCAGCTAGCTCTAGGATCTGCAGATGACAAAGTACGACTTGCTGCTCTCAATCTGCTCTGCTGCTGCCCGAAGACCAAAGACACACCAACTCCGCAGGAGATGGCGATCATGAGGACGTTCATACCTCAGAATCTAAACTGCGACTCCTCGCCTTTTCGCCAACATTTTCAGGCTGGAGTGAAGAAATTTCTGATTCGGATCAGAGATGGCTGTTTGGCATATGTCAGAGGACAGAAGGGCAAAAAGAAAGGAGAATCCTCTCACTCGGAAAGGACACAGGATCTCTTAGATCAGGGAATAGGTGAGAAAATCATCATTTTTGAATGAGACCTTTCTAGTTCCCCATTTTTGTCCTTAGACTATACTAGAGTAGCTTTGCATGATTCACAATTCAAAATAATCCCCATTTAACCTACACCAGGGCAGTCAGGTGGTCCTCTGTATGAAACAAACTCTCCTCCCTTTAAGGCGATCGTTCCTTTAAGCCAGCTTCTTCTGATTGATAGGCAGTCTCAAACAGGTTTGAACAGTGCGTAGGTGAGTGACTTCTTCTTTTCATATGTCATATAGGATTTGTGGAATGGCTGAGTCAGCTTCCATACACCTATCTGGCACCAGGACACAGTTATCAGAGAAAGAAGACGGCATTGCTGTTGCTCTCAGCAGTGCTGGAGACCTGCACAGACACCTGGAGCCCAGACAGGAAGAAGGGACAACCTCCGGGTACGTTTGGAAAATGTGATGCTGATATTCTACACTTAACAGATTTTTTCCCTCCTGTTTTTTGGCTTTTAATGATATCTGTGGAACATGTTTGCAGCAAATATCAGTTCTCTCATTAGCTGTGCCAGACAGAGAGGACAGTGGGATTTCTTCTGCAGGACGAAACAGCTAGTACTTCTCAGCTGTTTGGAAGATTCTACAAATGAGGTAGAGATGCCGTTTCTTACCTTGAAATTTTAATTGGTTTAAATCAATCGAAGCTGAATATAAGGAATCCCCCCCCCCCAGATTCGGGAGCTCGCTGCTGGGTTATTGTTGAGATTTTTTCCACCCAGTTTTCTAGATGATCTCACTGAAGTGCTGCATACGAGAACTAAACAGCTTCTATGCAGTCCCCGGGTGCAGGAGGCCCAAATGGGAGCACTGATGATGAAGATCCTCCTTCAGAAGTAAGAACTGCTCTCTAAAGGCTGTCGTTCTTATTATATTTCTTTTTTTTGGCATGTGGATTCAAAGCACAAGCTGTTGATTAATTAAGAGTTGCAGTCTATTAGAGAGTGGTGTGTTTTGGTCCCCTGCAATATGTCACTATTGCACAATACTGTAGCATTCCCAATGCTACAGTACTTTTCTTGCTTTTGGAGAATTGAAATGATAAGATTCTTTAAATGATGCTGTAGGTCCATAAACTCCTGATTGTGTAGATGCAGTTGGCAGTCAAAGGAACAGTTTGCATTGCCTGCTGATAATACAAAGGAACTTTAGAAAATGCTTCACAGGTAGTGAGATTTCTTTGGCAGGGGAAGTTACTGAACACCCAAACTCTGTGAAAAAACATAAATCAGGGTTAACTCAGATTAGTAATATAGTTGCTAAAATAAAAAGACATTTCCACTAGAAGAACATGTGATTTTTTAAAAATTTACAGACGTACCAGAAGCTTTGTTCTCACCTCACGCTTAATAAGAGCCAGCTCACTCAAAACAGAGCTGCCACTGCTCATTGAGGAACAGTGCAGAAAGGATGGCGTGCAGTTTAGTCTTCTATATAAGAAACTTTTGTGGCTTGAAAATACTTGTTTGTATTCACAGGTAATATGAACTAAGGAGACACAGTATTATGAAACCAGACATGCAATGTTTTACATAAAAACAGAGCTTTGTTTTTAGCATTGATAATTGTAATGTACATCAAACTGGAACAAACTGCTTAAAAACAGCTTCATTCTCACTGATGACATTTATTCGTTGTATATTTTGGACTCTGATTGGACTATTTAGATTCACTGTGGTGTGACGATCGGATCCATTGTGCCGTTTTTTTTTTTTCTGGGGACACCAGGAAGAAAATTAATTTCCGTTTTTTTGTCACTGTAGATCAAAACACCAGTGTGAGGGCTGCAGGCTGAACAGTAGGGAAAGTAACTCAAAGGCCTTCTGCATGGTTAAAGTCCTGGTGAAGGAGCTCGAGGAGCACTATCTAACAGCCAAGGCAGACATGATGCTTGCTGCCAGAGAAAAGCCTATACATGGTGAGACTGAGAGACATTTAAGATAAACCTCAAAAAAAGTTTCAGTCCTTTAAATCCTGTCACGAATTGGGTTGCAGGTGCTCTAAGTGCTCTTCAGAGGTGTTTGCTTGAGACACCCAACAGTGTATATGACACACTTGACCCCAGTCTGAACATGGAGGTGCTGGGCCTGCTGGAGAACATCTCTCTGCTGCTGCTCGGTGTTCTTTACGGAGATCCGGAAGCATGTGCCAGCGAGAAGGGTAACAGAACAGTCTGCAGAAACACTTCTCACTTAGTTCAGATTTATTTCTACACCTCTCGAGAAATTACTCTGTCTCGTCCTAGATGCACCGCCTTCCTTTTGTGATATGGGAAATGCCATCAGCTCTCTGATAGCCCAAACATCTGCAGGTGGCCAGGCAGAGGGAGAGGAGTGTGTCCTGCTCTCTGAAGAGCACAGCCTTGTTCTCACCTGCTGCTGGGTCTCCCTCAAGGTATAGCTGTAGATGTAGATGCACAAACTGATTGCTGAACGTTGAAGATGTTTTTACCACTTTGATAAATGTGCATTATTTGTTTTCTGATTAGGAAATAGGAATATTTTTAGGCTCTTTGGTGGAGAAAATTCTCACACAATCCAAACCCAGCAAGTGCCTTCTAACAAAACAGGATCTAATCAAAGCTGCAGAAATATTCAAGAATATTCTTCTCAAATGCCGTCACTGGGTAAGTTTTATAGAGCCCACTGAGAGGCACTGAGTCTGGATGTTCTAAACTTTATGAAACTATATTTTTTCCTCACCAGGGGGCAGTAGAGGGATGTTGTATAGGTTTCACAAAGTTCTGCGCTTCTCTATTGAGCAGCAGTGATCCAGAGCTCAGGGATATCCCAGCCCAAATGCTGAAAAAAGTAAGTGATGGTGCATTCCCGGGTTGAAAGCTTTACACGGATTGTTGGCTTTTAGATTGAGTTTTTCCACTCGTTTCTGTTTACAGGGACTGCAGGTTGTTCAGTGTCTTCGTTCTACATCTGTGACCCGGCGGGCTGCGGGGTTGCCTATGCTGATCCTGTGCATTTTGTCTGCAGAAGAAGCGAGTAAAGCAAGACCACTGTTAGCCCACAGTATGCAAACCTTGCTGGAAACAGCCAGAACTCCTCTAAATGATGACTGGGACCAAACGTTGGACCTGCCACAGGTGCGTAGCTACAGAGGGAAGATGTTGGTTTTTGTAATTAAAAAAGACAAAACAAAAAACAGCAGAGGTGGTGGAATAATTGTGCTTTCCTCTTACAGGTGTGTGCAGTGCACACCCTGCAGGCTCTGGTGCGGAGCACGGCTTTGGGAGCAGCTATCCTTCAGTTTGCATCAGATGTAGCTATCTTGTCACTCACTCTGCTCAGCTCTCCTTGCTGGGCCATGAGGAACGCTGCTCTGCAACTTTACAGTGAGACACTCACTCATTTAGAGTTTTAGTTTTACTATGTATTTGTAGTTTTTCATCATGACTGTTACTGTGTTTTCTCCATTTTTAAATATCTGTACAAATACCAGAAATACCTCAGTTTCCTTTTAAAGAAGAAACCGATTTTGATTATTGAGGAATATGGCTATTAAGTTCAGCCCTAAATATCCTCTGTTTCCAGGTTCTCTCTGCACACGAATGCTCGGCCAGCGGTCGACCTCTGAAGAGGCTGGCCCCACGCAGCATGCTATGTCTCCTGCTGCCTTCTTCTTCCACTATCCTGCACTCCAGCCCTTCCTCCTGGGCGAGCTGAGAGGGTCGGCACAAGACCTCGAGGGTCCACCCAATGAGGCCAAGCTACATCTCAAACCCTCGCTCTACCCTGTTCTCACTCTGCTAGCCCAACTCCAGCCCGGTGTTCAAGACTCAGAAGAGTGTGTAATGTTTACATTTCTCTTAAACAGTTTGATTAGAAGTAAGATTGAAACATTACAGTGACTTTACAATGTCACTGAAGACCAGCGATTTAAGGAAGGCATTTTAGGAAGTTTTCACATTTGGTTTTTTGCTTAAAGTCAGATAAGAAAATCAATATTACTCTCATGTCTGCACAGTAAATATGTAGCTATAGCTATCTACCATAACTACTGAGAGCAAGAATAAAACATTTAGAAATAAGCAATCTCATTTTGCTGGAATTCTTGACAAGAATAAAAATAAGTATATTCATCAAAATGTTCCTTGTATAGGTCAGCATTTTGTTTCATTTATACATTTCTGGTATATGTTAGTTGCACATTAATAAATCTCTGTATTGAGCAATATTTAATTAAGTGAATCTCCTGGCTTTCCTCCTTTCTTCCAGAACTTTGTCAGACTTCCTGCCTCCTTTACTCCAGCTGTCTGCCAGTCCGATTTACAGTGTGAGAATGATGGCCTCAAAGGCTCTGGTTGCCATGACTCCTCCCTCTGAGTACATGAACATCCTCATCAACCTGACATCTCAACTTCCCAGTCCACAGCAGCAGTGCTCTCACAACCGGCTCCATGGACAGCTGCTGCAGATCAAAGCTATTCTAGAAAGAGCTCTCTGCGGCAACAGGTGAGACTTAAAAGAGCTCTTTATTCTTTCATCTCACACTTTCAGGCTTTCAAAGGGCTTTGTTCATTCATCAGAATGTCGGGTTTTGAAATCCTGCTGCGTTTCCATTAGCAGCACCCCTTCAGATAACCTGTTTGAGGTGCTGAGCAGGATAATAGCGTCACTGTGGATGGTGACTGAAGCTCAACGCTGCCCCCTGGTGAGAGCAGTCTATCTCGATGTGGTCGATGCTCTTAGAAGATTCTGCTGTGAGACCTACCTTTCAGATCTCAGCAGCACACTCCTGCGTCACCTCCAAACACCTCAGCAGAGTCTTCAGGTGTGTGAATTACTAACCCGTTTATTGGGCCCATAAAAGGTCTTCCAAAGCCTGATACATGTGGCTGGTGCAAATGTAGCTCCTTCATTTTATATAAAATAAGCACAAATGTGACTGTTATCAATATAATTACATTTTTTTTAAGGATTCTTCTCTTGATCTCAGTCACTCAGTATCTAGTTGATTCAGAAAATATATTTGCAGCTGCTTTTACCACAAGTCTTTCTTTGTTTTTGCCTAATCCGCTCTGTATTGAGCCTGTCTATACCTGTTTCCACAGGTTGGGATGTCATCCTTCCATGAAAAAGCCATTCACTTTCTATGTGCAGATCAACAGTGGGCATGCAAAATCTGGGAGAACTTCTCTTCAGCGAGCCCTGATCTTAGACTCACATTGGTTGCATGGGTCCTGGATGGGCAGAGTTTGCGGCAGACTGGCTTGAAAGAAGTGGTCCAGAGGGTGCTGCAGGTAAAACGTGATTTGTTCCCTACACTTGAGGCAGCACAGAGAAAGCAGACTTTCCCAAAACCAGCCGAGCAGCTTTTTTTGTAACGACCTTCTTATAATACAATGAGAGGAAACCTTTGAGCCAAAGATAATCTTAAATATAATGCCAGCCGAGGTTGACAGCTGGCAAAAGAAAGGGTGTGCCCGTACACTATTATAATTTGGAAAAAGGGCGACTCTAGCACAGTCGTGCTGAGGATATATTCCCTTTATATCACTTGTGTGTTATGTTATCGCTAAATCAACCAACTGCATTGTTTCCTGCCAGTGTTACTCACCCATTTTAAAAAAGATCCGATAAGATCCTGAATACCTGCACAGTGGGAAAGATGATTCTTTTGTGGTTTGGTGTTTATTTTCCAGCAGTTTTTTTTAACCTGTTCATCTGATTTGGTAACAATGCATAAGCACTGCTTTCAGTAAACTGAAAATAAAGAGAAATTATCTGTTAAAAGACAAAAAAGAACCTGAACGTCTTACAATCAAATCCACTTCCAGGCAAATTTAAGGGAGGCGTTGTTGAGCCGCAGTGTGGAGTATTGCAGGAGCTACCTTGCAGCCCTGGTGGCAGTGATGGCCAGAGGTGATACCGCTTCATCCCAGCGTGTTGTACTCTTGGCCCCACTGGAAGAGCCAGTTCTGCTTGAGTGTCTGGATTTGCTGCTTAGGGACCTGGAGGACCAGAGAGGCGGGCCAGAGTTTCTATCCCAGGCTTTCTCTGCTGCTAGCCTGCTGCTGTCCCATTGGCCACAATCCAGGTTTTTACACATTTTATTGCCCCACTTTATTTCTTTATTAAGTCCCATATTGGAGTACGTCTCACTGCAGCCCTAATTTTCTTCTTTTCTTTTGCCAATCAGTCTAAAGATATCCATGATCCAGCGCTGGTGTGGTATTTTGGAATGCCTTTGGGCCCCAGATGTCCCTGAAGTGCTCAGGATAGCATGCGCTGAAGCTCTGTGTGTGGCTGGAGCGCCACTCATGAGCCACACAATGAAAGAATACAGCACTCTGGTTCCCATTATGATCAGGTATTAAGGAAGTCAAAGCATGTCGTCAGGTGATGCACTCTGATGAGCAAGACTTCAGAACACTGAATCTTCCCTCCTAGGTTGATCAACACAGGCCTTTACTTGCTGCAGGACCAAAGCCAGGAGGTGAGGATTAAAGCGGCTTGTTTCGCCTCCGTGCTCCACCATGCAAGAAGAGGCCAAAGCCAGAGGAATGTCTACCTTGTGCAGGTCAATCAAGCTCTGCCATTCCTCTTGGATGTGCTGCTAGAGGAGTGCTGGGATGCTCCTGGCACACTGGAGGTGCTGATGTGTCACCTGCCTCAGTCTGACCTCAGATCTGTGCTGAGACATGCCTCGGTGGAGGGGTACGTTTCATCACTGAATCAATGCATTTGTACAAACGTAACCATATAACCATATTAACTGCGTGTGGCTTATTGCTCCCTCTCTCAGGTGTTCCAGTCTGTATGAGCAGGATGAGGCCAATGTGTTTGCAGAGCCCTCTGTGATGTCCGTGCATGTACTGCCTTACCTGCTACAGATGGCTGAAAAGTACTCTCAATCCTCTTCTCTGGCACGGAGCCTGAATTCATGGGCACAGGACAATGCTGCACAGGTGGTAGACAGCCTTGCAGTCTGCAAAGAAGTCCAGCCAGGTGCCACATTAGCATGCCAAACGCCATATACATACTCTTGCATATTTGTGAATTTTCAATGTTATAATTCAATTATTTATTCTTTCTATAGCTGAATCATTGACCCCCTTATGGCTGGCTCTCCTTGTGGACCCCCGTTTCCACAGCACCCTGTGTGGCCTGTTGACCAGGGCTGCCTTCCTCCTCCGACTACTGAAAACATCTAATTGTATACAACACCTTTGTGATCCTTTATCCGTGAACACGCATTTACAGGACGTTTGTAGTCTACTCACTCAGAACGGTGTCCACTTTCCTTCTGCTTTGACAGCTGCTGTGGCTGGAGAGCTGCCACTACGACAGAGCGCTCAATGAGCAGAGCCTTTTTGGCTGATGTGGCTGTGGATAAAATTACCTGCAGACACTTGAAGAATGATGATGATGGCATACTCGTATAAGGCCCAAGGCGTGAATGAGTATTGCAGATCCTGATGCTGCAGTACAAGGTTATGTAAGAGCTGCTACCACTTCTGGACATTATAATATTTGCTCTACAGAAAAGAGACCATCCAGGCTCTTCATGCCAACTGAACATATGCTTAAAAAAAAAAAAGAGAAGAAAAAGAAAACAGCTGCTCCTCCTAATCTCTAGAGGGATGTTAATGATACAATGCCTTTTAATAAAGTTTAATAACATTTTCTGAGGGTTGGTTCATTTCTTGTAGAGCTACAGTCACTAGAATAGCAGGTCTGCCTTTGATCACCATAAACAGTTTCCCAGCTACAAGTTTGCTGTGTCTGAGCATCGACAGCAGTGAGGCTCAGAGTGATGCAGTGATGTAATGCAACAGCATCTGGAGAAATTATCTGCCTGCTACCCACCAGGGGAATACAGTGCATGCTTTATTGTTCCATTAGAGGCCTTCTGCCTGGATAAGTGTTCCCTTTCCAACCACATGAGGGCTGATGATTATGGACTTGAATGTGATTGAGAGCCGGCGGTTGCCCTGCAATAGACCGCACACTTGAGCAGTCTTACATCACTGCTTTTGTTTGAGATGGGCAGCTCTTGTTATTAGATAAACAGGGACATCAAAGCGGGTGTACATGCTGTCATTGGACATGATTAGTAGTGCAGCATTATCAGTTTATTTGTATCTGAACCTACCTCTATATGTGCTTGCACTGTGCATATATGAAGCGCTGCACTTGTGTGCATCTAGGTTATGCAACAGTAATGACTATAAGCTTGTATTAATGGCTCGTAGATTAAACTTATGCAATGTGTCTTCTATGAGCCATGGCAAAATCCACACCTGAGTACTGTGAGATTAGCATGAGCCTCAAAGGAAACCGTGTGGGCCGTGTTGATACCGGCTCATTTTAAATAATGGAAGCAGGAGAACACAAGTGTGGGGGCCATATTTGGACAAACATAATCATTCTATCTAGAATCCTTTAAGAGTTTAAATAGTGCCTACAGCTTGCAGCTGCAGATAAAAACAAAACCATGCTTCCCTTCCTTAGTTTTAAACACACTTTACTTTCCTACTTTTTAATAATCTTGTTATTTTAACTCTTGAAAGCTTTTTCACATGCCTGAAAATAAAAGTGTACTTTTAATGAAAAGCTATTTTAATTGTGTTTTTTTGACTGAACGCTCCTTTATTCCCCTTAAACTTGAAAACAAAGTATGAGAAGTGAGTTTAAGGTCATGATGGTTAGAGATTTCCTCCTGGAGGCAAAGTGCATGAAACTGGAAAATGACCATCTGCTTCAAGAAAAGCCTCTGACGGCCTTTGTGACTGACAGTCTCTGGGTTCTCAGTAAGCCCGTGCCCTTGGTAATGAAATGATTAACTATGGCAACGTGAAACAAGACCATGTATGCGAAGCCCCTTTTATGTGATGTGTAAATAAATACTGACGTGTGTGCACTGCACTGTTTGGACGTCATGTTTTTCCACTGTTCTACCACAGGGACCCAGCTGATCTTTGCGTTTGCAGTGAGAAAATACCCACACTTAGTTTTGTTTTCTTTTTATAATGACTTAAATCTTATATGAAATCTGAAATGACAGCTTCTTGTATCTTGATTTAAAAAAAAAAAAAAGCTTATGCAGTTTATATAATCAAGAACTTTTTTAAGGGTGATACTTTGGAAAAATGTTAGTCATTAATATGATTAGTGCTGCTTACTATCATTTTCCAAACCTTTAAATCATCAAATATTAGGCACAGGCATCTGGATTGTCAATGTGAATGGTCAACCTTACACAGCCTAAAGCTTCAGATCACTCAGATTTAGTAGTTTAATTGTTTAATTTATATGCATGAGCTGGAACATTTCAGGAAGTTTAGCCTTTTAACGTGAACATTTAGCGCAGCAGGTCTCTGTGGAGGAGAACAAAGATGAATGCAGACAATGCCAACATGTGTTTTCACAGATTTCTTTCATTTAATCTCCAACAAGGCATATTTATTATAATTTAGTCGATTTCAGATAGGGCTCAGACACATTTCTGAAGGTAAGGAAGTCTTCCTCATCAGGTTGGAGAAACTATAATCGAATGGTCATGTTGACTTTTTGATTCCTTACCACGATGGAGAGAAATTTCTTAGGAGAATTCTTTACAGCAGCTCATTTCTGGAGAAAGTCGTGCTGATAAAAAGTGCAAGTGTTTATGACATAGATAGTCTCAATGAGACAAAATAATTAGATCCAGAGAGGCCAGAGTGTACTGGAGCGTACGGCACACATGTTCACTGTTTGCTCTGGTGATTGCCTGAAAACTGAGTAAGCATATATTTGAAAAGTGGCAGAGTGAACATTGACTGAGTCACGGGTTGGCTGCCCTCTTTATTAGTCAGCCAACAATGGCACAGGCCTCCACTCTGCTTTGAGCATACAGCTCCCTGTGCACAGGAAGAGACAACTGGCAGCCCTGCTTTATTAGGTTCAGCAGAGTCAACTTCTGACAATATCCACCTAAAAAAGAACAAAACAAGGGGGGAGGGGAAAAAAAAAAAGAAAGCCTCCTGGGGTGGAGAGGAAGCATGGGAAACAGGAAGAGGGAGTTTGGATAAATGCACCAAGTAGTTAGAGCCAGATAAGACCTTGCAGTTGGAGAGGGATTAAAAATGGAAAAGTTTTTAAAATTTTTTTCATGGAAATGGAAAAGTAGAGCAGCTATTTATAGGAAACCAGAGAAAAGGCTGTAAGTGTGGAAAATAGTCTTGGTTAAGGAACAGGATCGAGGCTTGATAGTTGGGGGGGGGAAATAAGTTCTCCTCACAGCTTAAGCAAAACAATCTCTTATCAAGGCTGCACGTATTATTTTTCAGGGTATGCTCTTCATTGTGCATGTTCATTGTGTGTGTGTGTGCGTTGCATAGGAATCTGGTGAGGCTTTAGGACCTTGAGGTTTGCACTGCAAAGGACACCTCTTCCTCCTCCACCACCACCGCCTCCACCGCAGAAGGCTGTTTACGAAGTAAGCTGAGAGCTCGTCTTGACAAAAACAAGGGCTGGGACTGCAGCAAGAGGGGCAGTGTGTCTGAATCCAGCACAGGCTCGTCCTCCATCGGAAACACTTTGTATATATTGAAATATATATATATATACATTTTTGGTGTAGAGGGAAAATGCTGTCTGTGAAATCAGCCCGTCAGCTCTGCAAAGTGTTTTTCTCTTTACACGTTGTTTTCCTGAGCGTGGCTCTGGTGGAGAGCAGGGCATCAAATGGAGACCAAAAAGGTAAACTTGTGCTTTATAGACTGATTTTTATGTATGTGTGTGTTGAATTCCTCTTTCTTTTTTTGTTTTTCTAAAAGCTGTGCTCCGAGTGAATGTTTATATTATTTTTCTATCCTTTCGTTTTCTTTGCACAAATAAGTTCATGTCTTGCGCTCACTTGTTGTTTTGCTGTTTCGCTCAGACTGCGTGAGATCCCATGGTGTGGACTACAGAGGAGAACAACAGAACTCCTCCTCAGGTCTGAGCTGCCTAATCTGGACCAATACTACAAGGGACTATGATGTTACAATCCATCCAGATTCAGAAAAAGGTACAAAATTATATTAGATCTAATGCCCCCCTTAAAATGAAGTCAGATTTGAAATGCCCACAGTTATTGGGCACAACAGTTTCCGTGCTGGATAACAAACAGCATGGAACATCTTGGCTGAGGTGCTGACATGGCAAAATCAGAGGAAAGGCTGTGAAATACAATAAAAGATGTGAATTTTCAGCATCTGTGCCTGTTGATGGTGTTAAGTGGCCTATTTTATGCACCAGTTGCTCTTTTCCTTTGTTTGTGCTCATACCAGGCCGTTCATTGTACTGTGATGAAGTAGTGTTAATGATTAATGAATCCACACAGTGGGGACAGACATGTAGAGATTGGCCTTTATTTCTACAAGGCATGGTATCAGACACATGCTATTTTTTTTATCATTCCTCCCGTAGGTGTTGGAGATCACAATTACTGCCGAAACCCAGACGCCTCTGAGAGGCCTTGGTGCTACATTGCTGGCCCAGATGGAGCAATTCAGAGAGAATCCTGTGCACTTGAGACATGCAAAGGTTGGTAAACCCTATACACAGCGGTAATTATGAATACTATACGAGTTGTATGCACAGTACAACTGCCATTTGCACAACAAATTCGACATTTGTAGAAACATGGCCAAAAATAAGCTGCACTGTCTGGCCTTGCAGTAGAAATGGGGTTTTTTTTGTTTTTTTTGCTAATAATGATGTTTTCTAGCTTCTCAGCTTGAGGTAAAACTTATTAGTCAATGCAAAAAGTGTGCAGCCAAGTTGGAAACTCTTATCACTTAAAAAACAAAGTTTCCATCTAGCACATGTCTAAAACTTGTTCCAGTCTCATTGCAGATGGATCAGTGATGACTTGCTTTTAAGAGTGTAGTAGGTCAGCTGGGCGCTGTTAAGTTACTCTGAGGAATCTCGCGTGACCTTTGTCTCCGTCTCTTCTGGGGAGCCAACAAAAGTCATACAATAACAAAGCACCAGCGCACGCGTCTCAAACTTCTGTTTGGGGAAAGCCGTTGACCACGCCCAGCACCGAGCTTATTGGCACAGAGGAGAGGTTTTTCCCACGGAGACAGCAGCTAATTGGCTGAATCAGTTTATGACTTCCTGCCCTTTAACTGGGGCAGAGTTGATAAACAAGTTCTGTGGAGGAAACGGGGAACAAAAGATTTAAAGAGCAGACGTTGTCATCTGTTGGAGTGGCAGTTGGCTGTGCTGGGCTTGTTTGTGTCTGGTACATTGGAAAAAAACAACCCAAAAGGCACGTGCTCGTCAGTCCCCTATTGATTTACATCCCAACAGTTTGTTGAGAGAAATCTCAGAGCTTTCGTCATGCCACAACATTACCGCTGTTTTTGCGTCAGCGGTAATGTTGTTGGACCAGCAGTAATTGGACACCACATGGTCCACTTCTGGTCAAATTGAAGTACCGCCACACACTAAAGAATAAAACTATATATTAGGTTTTAAAAGCATAAATACATATTCTTGGGTTAGGGTTGCCAAAGTGAACTACTTCATGTAAAAGTAGAGATAAAAGGTAGGAAATGGAAAAACTCCAGAGTTCAGACCCAGAGTGTTTTACTACGCAGACATGCTGCTGTAGTTTTTGCAGGATGTTCATTGGAATTGCCTTTTCAAACATGCAATGACTTCACATTCTGGAATGGCAGCATATGTTTCTCCAAAACGACTGTTACTACTTTTACATTACACGTCACTGTGCAATGTTTAGCATTAATAGTGCCTTCACAGATTAGCAAGCATCCTCAGTATACTAAAAAGTTTTTTTATGGCCAAAAAAACAACCTATTACTTCTGTTATATGGCAAAACATGACTTGGGGAAAGACCACTAAAAGGTTGTTTTGCTGTATGTTTAGAACAATACTCTTCCATACCAGCAAAGACTGAATCCCTCAGTACAAAAGCAACCACTCCCTCCACAGAGAGCGCTCAGCCAGCCAAAGCTTCGCGGGGAGATGTTCCAGCTCTGCAGCCAGTGATGGGGATCAGCCAGCGAGTTCATACAGGACCAAAAAAGAAGAAGGACCTTGGCGCTATTGGTATGCTGTGCTTTTTTGTACTTTAAAAACATGTATGATGCTGGCATTGTGCACAAACCTGCAGCTTGAATACGTTTTAATTATAAATTACACAGTTTAGTTTTTAAAGGAGCTGAAAGTCTTTCTTATATATCTGTATCTTCTGTTTTAACCATTTTCCTCTTCTCCTTTTGTTTTTCAGGATATGTCCTTGCTATCATCATGATGGGGATTATAATCGTCCTTGGAGTGGGCATCACATTGGGCTACTTCTATAAGAGGTGAGCATCTTACTCACAGCAGGCCAGCTGGTTCAGTATCAGAGGGATTTGTGTGCATGAGGATGTTCAGGATTGTCTGTTCATGGATGGTGAGCTACTTAGATGTGAGATAAAGCCAAAATGCGATCCTTCAGAGTTGCATCGTCCAGTTTAAACCGGCTTGTAGTGTTTTTGATAGCTTTGAAAGGTGGAGGAGAAATACCGGAATGATTCATTCACACGACATCACGTGTCATCGGCGTACTCTTAAGTTTAGGCCATCGACTATTAAACAGATTCCCTACCGATGGTCTCTGTTGTTCTTCTCAGAAGCAAGGCAGCAGTTTTATGAGCTTTCTCACAAAAACCACAACAGAACATGAGGGCAAACGTGGCATGAAATGAAATGCCTGCAGTTTATTTTAAGCAGGAGGGGCTGAATGGGACAGGAAGCGTACAGTTATGTAACGTGCAAAACGTTAGCCCCGATGTTACGAAAGAGGGAACTCGGGTTCCCTTTGGCAAACACAAAATGCCCTCCCGGATCTGTGTTGGGCTGTCCTATCTGATTAGCGCTGCCCCGTCCTCGTTTTCTATTATTAGGAAGTGATTACTAATAAGGAGGAGAAGCATATTATGTCAAAGGGTTTATAAGTGGCCTCAGCATACACTGGCAGCATCACCACCAGTAATGAGTTTGATGAGTGGGAGACATGCTTACATTCTTTGCAATTCGCTGTCTTTGACTGACTCTGCATTATCTTATGCCACCTAAAAGAAGAGCTGAGGAAAGATTTCACCCCAGACTTCTCCAGGCAAAGATTGCACACTATATCCCAGTGGAAACAGCCTGCAGTGGGAATAGATAGCTTATTGACAAGGAAACCAATCCCCTCGAGGCTTCCCTTCTACCCCAAACACCATCCATTTGGATTACCTCCAGGAGTGCACTGATTCATTTTGTAGCATTAAGTACAAGTAATCTTTTTTTTACATCTCGTGTATCGCTAACCCTCTGGTCCTGAAAAGAAATGGAAATTTGTGAGAAGTCTAAAGACTTTGTGGTGATATAAAGTGTTTCAAGGCAGAGCAAAGACAGCACAGGAGCAGGCAGATAGGTGTATATTGGCCTGTTTTGGCTTCAGATCAGCAGAAGGTCACCTCGTGCTGCTTCCCGTCGCTGCATTGCCTTGGAGTAGATAAACTCCCTGCCAGCTTGTGAGTTCTGGGTTCCTCTGGCCATCTGTCCCACTGCTGACAATGCAGCGCTTGGTGTAACAGGCTGTGTTATCTACGTACAGTATGCTCTCTGAAGACCCTTATCGTGAATATGCTGCCTCGGGTGACGCCCAGAAATACAGTGTGTAGGATCAGCGACAAGGCTTCTGAGTGCATGCGAATGATAGATATTTTCATGATGCTGAAAACAAAACAAGACTTGACTGTGATTGGTTGTTTGCATGATAGCTAAGAGTTAAAAGGGAGAATGAACAAATGCTACTGTTAATTAACAAAAATCCATTTAGAAAAATCAGTTATTGCAGATTCATCTTTTGAGGGTTAACTATATATAAAGAGATATCATAACCGATCTATGTTTTGTGTTTGCCTTTAGGGGTCGGGACCTGAAGAAGCAGCATGAGCAGCGGGTCTATGAGCGTGAGATGCAGAGGATCACCCTGCCCCTGTCGGCTTTCTCCAATCCCACCTGTGAGCTTGTAGATGAAAACACCATTGTTATCACAGCAGAGCATGAGACCACTCCCGTGCAGGACGACGCGGATGGCGGAGACCCTCTCATGGCCCAGCAAGCCGGTACCCCTGGAGCATGAGCGGGCATCTAGTTCCTGATGATTTTTCTTTTCTTTTATGGACCAAAGCACTCCCATCTCCCTGTTTCTCCTTTCCACCTCCCTGAGTAATGTCTATTTTAAAGGAGCAGGGGGCAGTGTTGTCTCCGGAGACTTGAACTGAATGAAGCTTTGTCCTTTCTGTATTTGTTCTTAACACGTGAGGCACAAACAAGATAAGTTCACACACAGTGGACACAGCCTTAACAACTAGAAACCCATTACAGTGGATCTGTTGTTAATGAGCACGTCTGGAGGTCTTTAATGTTCATATCTGATACTTTTGATAGCCAAGAGAATAAGGGCTATTCTCTTAAATAACAATACGAATATCAAGTCAGTGTTTATAATAATACGTAATGACACCAGTGTGTAAAGAGGTGTTGTTTGGAACGGGGAAAATGTTCATAACCTTTTGCTTTTCAAGGGAGGTTTGATTATGTGATGGATATCTGGTTTATTTTGATTTGTAGTGACCTGCTGGCTGTGCTGGCGGGGAGGCACAGACAAGAAACCTGTGCGCACAAAGACCGCTTTTTCTTGCGTGCACACTTGTGATACAGATGTGGTCCAAAAATAGTCTCCCTCTTGAGACAGGATGAGGGAGTGTGAGGTAAGACAGGCCCACTAAAGACAAGGGAAGGCCTATAACTCAAAAAACTGCCTTAGCATGATACTTCTGAATGTATTTCCTTTATAATGTTCCTGGAGATTTGTTTTTCGTGTTCAGCCGACGGGTAAATTTGATTTGAAAACATCGATGGTGGTCCCGGGAAGACGTGAAAAAGAAGACTTGCTATTTTTTTTTCACAGGTTAAGGAGTGACAGGAAATTTTCCAGAGTCTTCTCAGGATGAACGAGAGACAGTAGTTAGACGAAATAGCACTGCCGCAACACAGACCAGACGCGTTTAGAAAACAAAACAAAACATAAAAATCTGTCTTTGCAGTGCAGGGCAGTGTAGCTGAAGAGGTCTAGATTAGATTGACACTTTTGAGGTGTGCGCTGCGATGCTTTAGAGTTGACACAGGAATGGAGTAGATAGTAGAAACAGTCCAAAGTTTAGGTGTTCACATAAAAACACTCGAGAACATGATTGCATGTGTATGGTTGCCTGTTGTACGTTTCCCCTTCTGAGGCTTTTATTGTGTCTTAAAAAAACAGGACTAAAATGACTGCTTGAGAATAATTAAAAACGTTAGACATCATCAAGATTTTGCAATGGTAGTTTTCACTGCGTTACTATGTTGTTTGTTATGATCCAATCACTCCAGAGCATCTTGTTTTGTGATTATTGCTGGATCCGTATCACTGGTAATGTTTAGTTACTGCTGCTCCGTTATTTTAAGTGTCTGTGCGCTGGCTGCGATCATTGTTTATAGTAGCAGTGTGTTTAAAATACTTTTGTTCAGCGTTTGGATTTAGAACTTGTATTTTTATGAATGCAGATTTTCACTGCCGAGACTGAAAAAAAAAAAAAAAGCTAAAAGTACAACTTATAAGGTGTGTTGGACTCACTATGTTCTTTCTTACATTTATTGCAATAAAGAAAACAATACAATAGAGCTGATTTGTTCAAAGGAAGGACGTTTTTATGCACTGGCTCCCCCTGCTGGCAGTTCTTAAACACAACACTGAGGCTTAGGTTTAGCTGGCTGTTTATAGGACAAAATCAGTTAAACATCAGAAAACTTAAACTTTTGTGGATCCATTCCACCTGCTCTGGTACAAATGAAAAGGGACAACACGTGCACTGAAAGGGAACAATCTTGCAGGTGGTAACGGAATCTAAATCCTTTACGCGAGGAGCACAACAGGAGTCTTACAAAATGACCTCCAGCTGGCTGATGATGTGCATGTTTCTGACCAAACTGTCAGAAACAGACTCCATGAGGACCTGGTGTTCTTTAGTGGGACCTGTACTCACAGGTCAGCACCATGCACGTGGATTGGCAACTGTCATACAGGGAGTGCAGAATTACTAGGCAAGTTGTATTTTTGAGGAATAATTTTATTATTGAACAACAACCATGTTCTCAATGAACCCAAAAAAACTCATTAATATCAAAGCTGAATGTTTTTGGAAGTAGTTTTTAGTTTGTTTTTACTTTTAGCTATTTTAGGGGGATATCTGTGTGTGCAGGTGACTATTACTGTGCATAATTATTAGGCAACTTAACAAAAAACAAATATATACCCATTTCAATTATTTATTTTTACCAGTGAAACCAATATAACATCTCCACATTCACAAATATACATTTCTGACATTCAAAAACAAAACAAAAACAAATCAGCGGCCAATATAGCCACCTTTCTTTGCAAGGACACTCAAAAGCCTGCCATCCATGGATTCTGTCAGTGTTTTGATCTGTTCACCATCAACATTGCGTGCAGCAGCAACCACAGCCTCCCAGACACTGTTCAGAGAGGTGTACTGTTTTCCCTCCTTGTAAATCTCACATTTGATGATGGACCACAGGTTCTCAATGGGGTTCAGATCAGGTGAACAAGGTGGCCATGTCATTAGTTTTTCTTCTTTTATACCCTTTCTTGCCAGCCACGCTGTGGAGTACTTGGACGCGTGTGATGGAGCATTGTCCTGCATGAAAATCATGTTTTTCTTGAAGGATGCAGACTTCTTCCTGTACCACTGCTTGAAGAAGGTGTCTTCCAGAAACTGGCAGTAGGACTGGGAGTTGAGCTTGACTCCATCCTCAACCCGAAAAGGCCCCACAAGCTCATCTTTGATGATACCAGCCCAAACCAGTACTCCACCTCCACCTTGCTGGCGTCTGAGTCGGACTGGAGCTCTCTGCCCTTTACCAATCCAGCCACGGGTCCATCCATCTGGCCCATCAAGACTCACTCTCATTTCATCAGTCCATAAAACCTTAGAAAAACCAGTCTTGAGATATTTCTTGGCCCAGTCTTGACGTTTCAGCTTGTGTGTCTTGTTCAGTGGTGGTCGTCTTTCAGCCTTTCTTACCTTGGCCATGTCTCTGAGTATTGCACACCTTGTGCTTTTGGGCACTCCAGTGATGTTGCAGCTCTGAAATATGGCCAAACTGGTGGCATCTTGGCAGCTGCACGCTTGACTTTTCTCAGTTCATGGGCAGTTATTTGGCGCCTTGGTTTTTCCACACGCTTCTTGCGACCCTGTTGACTATTTTGAATGAAACGCTTGATTGTTCGATGATCACGCTTCAGAAGCTTTGCAATTTTGAGACTGCTGCATCCCTCTGCAAGATATCTCACTATTTTTGACTTTTCTGAGCCTGTCAAGTCCTTCTTTTGATCCATTTTGCCAAAGGAAAGGACGTTGCCTAATAATTATGCACACCTGATATAGGGTGTTGATGTCATTAGACCACACCCCTTCTCATTACAGAGATGCACATCACCTAATATGCTTAATTGGTAGTAGGCTTTCGAGCCTATACAGCTTGGAGTAAGACAACATGCATGAAGAGGATGATGTGGACAAAATACTCATTTGCCTAATAATTCTGCACTCCCTGTAGATCATCACGCAACAGCCATGAGTAGGAGTACCAGTGGCAGATCTTAAAACTAAAGACCTAAGTTGACAATAATGAGCTTATTAAACTACATTTCTGAGACAAAAAATAAATAAAATAAAATGCTGATGGCCACCAGTATCCCTCAGCCCTAAGTAGATTCAGGTATGGTAAATGAAAATCCCAGGAGACTGCCATCTTGAGTCACTGCATTCACAAGATTTTTAGATAACTTAACCTCTGACCTTGCCTTTGAGGTCACAGCTGCACCTATGCATGAATTTGAAAATCATACATCGCCTCATTCTCGAGTTGTTGCATTCACAAACTTAGGCGCCCCGTGTCGTCGCTCTTCAGTGCGTTTGATGCCACGCACCTGAATAATGACAATTAAAAATGCAACTTTCAGAAGGTTTATTTATGAAACACTACATTAATATAAATAATAGTGGTTACAGCTGGTTGTCAGTACCCTGAATGATGATAGCAAAAAAGGCCAAAATGTCATTCGCTGACGAAATGTCTAAAATATACAAATCTAGAAGTCCCATTAAAAAAAGAAGAAAAAAAAACAAGACGTCAAATTAGTGCTACAATATGTACATACTTATATACAGTGGAGAAAATATCCAGTCCTGTACAAAGGCAGTTCTTTTCTTTTTCCAAACAGTCAGCTCTTGCATGATTATGTCCGACAATCATTATTAACAGTCCTAAACTGCAAAAGAGCTTTTGTCCCGTTTTTTTCCCCCCCGACAGAAATAAAACATCTGCACGGTGTTCGTTCCACATTTTGGTAAAATAATTAAAATAATTAAGCTAGAAAGTACACAGATCCATGATCAAAAATGAGATGAGTGATGCTTGGAATAAACATAATCTGAACATTTCTTTGCCATCATGTGTGAATTCTCAGCAGCAACGGTGTGTTTTGCTTTCTTTGCTGCCCAAGGTCACACCTATTTTTTTTTTGTGTGTCCTGCCCTGTTTATTTGAACATGCCAATGAGCTAGACTGTCAAGGATCTTTGTTTTCTTTGCCGCTGAAGTGAAGTGACTCCTCTGTTGGGCAAGGACCGATCTGTGCATTCCACACACAGCAACAACAACTCCAGAGCCAAAAGAAACCCGACAGAAAATAAAACTGTTGTCACGTGGGAGCATAAAGTCCTCCGCCTTAGAAAGAAAGAGTCTTTCCCTCTGCCAAGGAGGACGTTTTTCTTTTGTCTTTATACAGAGTGAACAATCTTCTTTGTAATGAGTGGCACAGGAGGAATTAGTAAACACTTGTAATTCTGAAATGTTTTTGCACTATCTTTGCAGTTCACTGGTATTCACAGGGTTAAAGTCCCAAAAACACAGATTGATCCAGCTACCTCAGGTTATCCAGTTTTAATACGGCTCGGGTTCAATACAACTTTCCTCTTTTTACACATCCACAGTGCAGCAGGTCAGAGGTGTCACTAAAGTAAATACAGACAGAACAGGCAGAAGTCCTAGGTGCCATTGTCTGTCGTGCTCGAGCAATCTGGAGAGGCTGCAACTGGGGTTAACGACTGATCGGAGCTCTGGTTTGGAGAGCCGTCTTTAGGCCAATAAAGTCGACTCAGGCTCTGATGCAGTTCATCCAGTTCGGCTGGCAGGGGGATTCCCAGCTCCTGATTGAGGGACAGAGCTGCAAACCAGTCCTCAAGCTTCTGAAAAGGTGGACTGAGGAATAAAAAAAGGGAGAAAAAGGAATGGTCAACGAGGGCACAGAGAGGGGTTTGAGGCTAAAACCAGACTGACAAGGTTGAGAGAAAACATGAGGAAGCAATCTGGTAGCAGAGGCGTGTCTCTCAGCGAGCAGGTTGAGATGGCATCTGAAAGGGTTTTTGTTTCACTCCTCCTCCTACAACCAGTTTCATTAAAAGGCCGCATACCGTCTCGAGTGAAGGCAGATACAGTTCTCATATGGCCACATCTCTTGACTCTTTCAGGTTATTAAGAACTTTACCTTACCGGTCAGCAACTCTGCAGAACATTAACTTTTCATAACAAGTTAAATGAAATCTGTAATACATTAAAACAAAAGCTGTGGCTCACCGGTTGTCTGGTGTGAGGTCACAGCAGGCTACAGCCAAAGGAAAGAAGGCTGGTGTGCAGTCTTCAGGGAGAAACTTCTCCACAAACTTGCCAACATTTAGGCCAAAGTCCAAAGTCCTGGGGAGGCACTCAGGGTCCGCGTAGACTTGTCCAATGATCTGAATCACAGTAAGGAGGATAAACAGTAGGCAGTCAATTAAACAGATAGTGATGTGCATACAATGCTTTCACACATAAATGCATCAGTGCTTACTTTGAAAGGCTTAATTGCATGCAAGGTCTGTCATCTAACCCCAAAATGTGCTCGTTAAGCCATTACTTTGAGTAAACTGAGTAAAAATCAGCGTCTTACCTCGCAGAGAACAATTCCAAAGGAGAAAATGTCCACCTTCTCATCGTAACGTTTACCTGAAATAACAGATAAATAAATGTAATTACAAAATGGGTACAAATTAAGCTCTCATTCCTGTTTTTTCCCCCTTTTTAATGTCCACTCACCATTTAGCATCTCTGGAGCCATCCAGTAAGGATTCCCCACAACGGTGTACCGCTTCTTTCGATCAATCCGTCTATAACGCTTCTTATTGGTAGGTTTTTCAGGTGGAGGTTTAACTTTCTCTTCTACTACGAGTCGGGACAGTCCGAAATCAGCAACGACTACAGTGTTGTCCTGTTGAATGATTACAAGCGAGGCTTCTCTAGTTACCCAGGATAGGAGAGAACAGGGTTTATAATGCCAAGAAGATGAAATGCCACCTACCAGTTTAACCAGACAGTTGTGAGTATTTAGGTCTCTGTGGATGATGCTCATTGAGTGGAGGTAGGCCTAAAAACAAAAGGGGGAAAGTCATGTCAAGTAAGCACAGAGAATCCAAAGTAAATCCAAAAATAAATTATTCATTTGCTTAAATCTTCTAAACGCGGATTTCATCAGATCTTTACAAGATGAATAAAAGGGTTGCACTTTGTCACAGCATGCGGTTGATCTACAGCTATGTTAAGCCTTTTGTTACACAGTAGCTTAATGGTTATAGTTTTTCAACTTCATTTTTTCTTTGAATTCATTAGTTTCATTTTCCGGCTCATTTGTGGCACTTAATATCTAATAGATGTGGTTGTTTGAACACATACAGTCAGGTGACAGTAGCAGCTAGTAAGCTCTTTGCAGGAGGCCAACTCACCATGCCAGAAGCGATACCCTTTGCAAAGCTCACCCTCTGCTCCCATGGAAACGGGTCCTGTTAGTCAGGAAAAAGAAAAAGCAATGAGACAAACAGAAGCTCTCTGAGAGACCATAACAGCGTTAAATATAATGATTTTACACCAAGTAGGAGACAGCTATGTTAAATGAAATTAGACCTTTATGAAATAAACTAAATCTAAAATAGTCCTCCCCCACATGCTTTAAGCCTCATTAGGGACAAAGCACCCTCACTCTCCTCAGTGGGGCGTGTGCTGAATAGGCGTTGGCAGTGGGGGGGGGGGGGGGGGGGGGGGGGGGGGGGAGCGGAGCGCGACTGCTCCAAGTTTCACCTGAGAACACTTTCTAGAACTTTTCTCACTCCACGTGCCGGTCAGTTGATACGCAACCCAGCCAATTATAGAGTCCAGAGCCCTGTATCAGTGCAGAGTTTACTCCAGGTCACCACCCTCCCTCCCCTCCCTACATAACTCCTGGCACTGTTTTTCTGCTTCACTATGGGTGAGGAGTGTTTCAGCTTTTTAGACTCACCATGTCTCTGATGAAATCCTTCAGCGTGCCGCCCTCAATAAACTCAGTAATCAAATTGAGCCTTTTGTCTTTGTATAGCACGCCGATAAACTTCAGAACGTGGGGATGGTCAAGGCTTCGCATTACTTTGACCTGAAGATTAAACGTGTGACAGAAAAAAAAAAGAAAAAAGCTCCAGATTATTATAAGCAGATGATCCCAAATTGATTTACACCAGAGTCTGTGGGATAAAAAGCACTGAATAAAATACAAGTCAAGCTAATGCGTTTCCACAAGACACTGGCAACAACAACAAATACAAAGAGTTAACTACTGGGTCATGTGCCGTGCCTTTAGTGGTGTGTATTAATAAACAGCTCCATACAGAGACAGTGGACTCTGCTTTCTCAGTGACTAATCAGAGGCTCCTGCTGCAGATTACCAACCTCTTTAAGGAACGTTTTCTGGGTCTCCTCATCACACCGGATCAGCTCCTTCATCACCATCACCTCGCCTGTGGCTTTATGAGTCACCTGCGACAGAAGGAACACATGAATTACATGAAGTTCACAAAACTTGCTCGATGGCAGGAGTAAAAGAGTAAAGGACCCACCTTGATCGCCTGTCCAAAAAATCCTTTTCCTAAGACCTCTCCGTGTAGGAGGTCACATGGCCGAAAAATGCGGTGAGAGCAGCTAGCGGAGGATCTCAAGGACTCCGAGCGCCCGATGTCTCGTGTAATAAATGGATGGTCTTTAGGAGAAGTTGGTCCCGGTGACTTGCATATACTGTTACTGCGCCTGAAACACAACATAGCTCATTAATGATAACTCGCATCCCTGATCTCTTCTTCATTACAGAGTCCAAAATATGGAAGTTGCATGCTTTTTGGTTGTTGTAACATACCTTAAAGACCTCCTTTTCAGTGTGCCATCGTCAACCACATCTGTCCTCTCCAGCACCGTGTCAGATGGTGAGGACATGCGCATGCGGGAGGTGGCTGGGACTCCTAGCCGGTTCCCTGGTGATTCCAGCCTTAGCCGGTCCAAACGATGCCTGACTGGGTCATACTCTATTAGAAGGTGTAGCGTGTGACTGGTACGGTGAATAAGATCATCCACCTGGTTAGAAAAAAAAAGATTATACATATATATATTTATTAACTAGGGTTAATGGATTTTCCACAATTACACTATTTTCAGGCTTTTTAACAACAAATCCCACAATTACTTCCTGTAAACTATCATCCTTCACCCTTAGGATGATTTGATGGCAATGTAATAAAACTTCCTAAACAACACTGCAAAAATAAATAAATACCAGTATAATTTATAACTATATTCAAAACTGATGCTTAAAAGCATCAGTCAAAGAGCCCTGGTTCAACGTCAATTCTTTAAGTCTGGTATTTGCTTATCCAAATGACAACTGATGGTGAAATCTGAGGTGCAGTCATAGTTTTTGTACTGGCTCAGCCTGTGTGACGCAAGTCCAGCGCTGTAGGTGGTAACACTCCCACCACATAAATTGCAGGACATGTGACATGCATGCTGACAGCAGTGACCAAGTTACTGTGATCAGAGTGTCTAGATATGCTTACGTTTAAAGGGAACAACCATCCCAGTGTTGAGCACCATGTGCTTTGTTCGAGGAAGAAGGAAACTAAAAGCCCAGTTCATGCAATGTTATAATAGTGTCTCTGTTCACCCTTTGACACAGCAGAGTCTGACAGGTAAAGATGACCAGCTAATGGTACGAGTAAAGTAAGAAGCTAAATCAAGTTCTGTGAGTTAGTCTTCATTCAACAGCAGCAAACTATTCATAAGCTCATGATGATGTCACTTACTTCATGTTGTTGCCCAACATGAGTTTCCTTTTATTGCGCATTTCTTTTCATTAATGCATTATTTTATTTTTCAGGTGAAATTCTGTTCTGATATTTTCGTTATCTTTAACATAACAAAAATATTAAAAAGGAACCAACCAGTCGAACACAAAAACGCTGAGATCGTGGGAATGAGCCTATAAGTGCAGTCATTACACACCTTTGTCTCCCAGCTTATGTAAAAACGATCGAGGAATGGGAAGAATGTCAAAAATCAAATGTGCAGCGATTGTATAACAACATTGCTATGCGAAAGTGCACTCAAGGAATTGCATTAACGATGAAACTAATCGGCTTTGGCTGAATGACTTCACTTATGACTCCATAAGTATCAGAGATAATATGTAAGCCCACCTCCTGCTCCATCAATGTCGCCACAGGAAGGCCATTGATCTCCAGAATCCTGTCTCCAACATGGATGGCATTTCGAACCTCTGGACTAATAAGCATTCCTCTGACCCTGAAAAACAGCAGCAGCATGAGTAAGTGAGGACTATGAAATAAATGTGCTGGTTTAAAAACAGCCGGTCCTGTCTGCCCACCAGGACACCAGGACTCGAGAAACTCCCATATATTATTAATCTGTCAATAAGTACTTTTTTTTTTTTCAGTGGCTTATTTACACACACCTGCTATTTAGTCAACCTATAATCAACGTTACGTAAAGCATTACTCATGCTGTTCCCACAGAGCCTCGAGGACAGGCATGGAGTCAGACATCACGAGGTCCCACTTACTCTTTGACCTGAACACTCGCTGAGCCATTGACATCCCTCAGCACTGACACAGAGAGGCCTCTCTTCCCATTGGCTGCAGAAGGCATCGAGATGAGGGTCACCGTGTGGGGCAGGGAGTCCAGGACCGAGTCGTACGAGCGTTTTTCCAACATGGGTGTGAGAACCTCCTGCTTGTAGCACTTTCCGCTGTTCACACCAGGAGAATGCAGAAGCACATTTTATTAAAGTTTGGTTCAGAGGGCACAGAGTAACAGGAAGTCATGCAGAAGTGACCAACTAATCGTGAGCAAACATACTTGAGGGTGAACATTAACTTTTTAAGACATTCCTGGCATTGGCCAGTACAATTAAATGTAAGACGTTCTAGAAAAAGAGGGGACAAGGATTTTTAATTAAAGGACTATAAAACTGAATCGCAGCAGAAGAACCACATGAAATGTCCAGGGTTGAAAAACACATAAGATCAAGTTTAGTTTAGACCAACCAAGTGTTGCAACCTAAAGTAAAATCTAATCTTTGCTCAACAGCTTTTTGCTTTACTATCAATATTGCACCAATTTAATATCAGTGCCATAGAGTTACAGAAACAAGCTTTGGTGTATCGGCTGCTTTATCCATTTTTGCGATAACTCACTGGATATAAAAATTCAAACACTGCATTCTGGGTAAATTTTTAAGTCTTATATCATCATGTGGGACAGGCAGCTGACCAAAAAAAAAGGTACAGTATATGACTCCAAGCTGTGACTACTCCTGGATCAAAGCAATTTTCCAATATAGTCAAGTTTTAACACTCGTGAGTGTAGCTTATGGCTGTTAAATAGAAGTTTAGATATGGCACACTGATGAAACCGCATCAGGCATGAGTGAAGTTATGCTGTGGTTTTTCTTAGATTTATAGTGTACATATTATTTTATGTACACTAATTACCCATGTGTGATCAATAAAATACCCATTATCTATATCTATGTATCTGAGTGCTTAGGAATGCTGGGAAAATGATTGTTAATTAAAAAACTTAAAATACTCTAAACATGAAGGTAAAAATATATCTGGCTTCACTAAATACTCTAAAGACACTGCATGAAAAAAATAAAAACAGTTTACTCTGGTGGCGTTAGCTGGAAGCACTTGGCTAATTTTTCATGGGACGGCTGTCGGAGTGGTGTATAAATGAGTTTACAACCTTTACTTATAGACTATGAAAATCAGCCTACATACCAAGACACGTATGTTAAGGCCCTACAATTGCTGCTCTAAGCAGTTCTCAACAAACAGCTTTAAAGAAATCCAGTGCAGGTGACTTACCAATACAGTTTTGACCTCTCGACTAAAGCGTAGGTGTCCCGGTCTTCAATGACCACCTTGCAGCTCAAGCAAACAAAACACTCAGGATGGTACTTATGTTCTCCAGCCACCTGGAAGCAGAAACAAACGGGCTAGTTCTCCATTCAGAAGTAACGCGACGAGCCTGGTGTCTTGTTCTGTTGTGCTTTGGTGGTGAGCTGTGAGCTGCGTGTTGTTTTCTGCCCTCCTCCCTCCCACCGTGAGCGGTGACATAGCCGTAACACCTGCTTCACTCTCAGCCTGTCTGGAATCTGCTATGACATCACCCTCTGGGGATCTGACACACTCGTCTTACTGGCTTTCTCCCTTTCAATGGTCTGAAACTTTCAGCTGCTTCTCACCGACACTGCCTGAGTATCAGTCATCGATTTCCCTTTCTGACATGCATGCAGGACTTCAGTTTCATCACACCGTTTTCATCCCTTTCATGCAAGATGAGATCATGTCTACCCTTTGCAAACAAGTAAAATGTTGATTTCAGGACTATTTATGTAATTAAATAGGCAATAGACAAAGTTTTGGTTTTAACTTGTGATGAAATACAAGTCGATTGCACAAAAATGCCTGGGCTTAAAGTGTTTGCCTAGCAATCTTGCACACATTGGACAGTTTTGTCTACAACCAGGTACAAAAATGAAGGCTTGATTGTGAAACCAAAACAGGAAGAGGATGGCGCTCTTGTTTTCCCGCTAGTTGAAATAGTGGACCTGGGAACAATGGGAGTAAGTGCTGAAACTGTACCCAACAAGAAAAAAAAGGAGGAGGAGGCGAGGAGGATAAAGTGAAAGCGATTGAAAGTTAATGGGGGGGGGGGGGGATCAGTAGGACTTGAGAGGGTTTAAAGATTACATTCACCTGGTATTGTTAGACCAGACCGCCAATTATCAAAACCTGCCCAATACAGCCATGTGTTTCAGGCCCCGTCCACATGTGGATGGGTATTTTGTTTTATGCATTTTGGCCTTAAAACGGTCGTTGTGAATGGACTAAGTCACTGAAAAAGGAGAATTTAAAAAAAATCTTCCAGGATAAAGATTTAGAGAAACTGATTTTCTGTGTTTACAAGTGGACAATAAAAGCAACCTCAGAACCGTGCACCTTTAACTCCTTTTTTCTGCCATCAGCCTGTGTCCCGCATTCTTATTTGTCACTTCTGATTGGAGAACATTTCTAGAAATTTAGGGTTATATCATCATCTCTTGTTTCGACATGCTCCTGATGTGGCCTCTTTGTGTGGACAGATTTTTCAAAACAGTGCTAGAATGGACGGGATTTTAGATTTCAATATTAATGCTTTCAAGCTGTGAGCAGAGCTTGGTAGCGGTGGGGGTACTCCTAGTGCTGGCCCCAAGCCCGGATAAATGGAGAGAGTTGCGTCAGGAATGGTATACGGCATAAAATGTTTGCCAGATCAAACATATCGGACCCTGCCAGGGCTTGGTTTAACTATGGATGTAATGAAGGTGGCCATGCAGAGGGTTGGTGTGACAGAGGAAGATAATCTGCCATGGTGACCTTTAAAGGGAGCACCAGCAGAAGAGCAGCAACTCTGATTTTCTCACAGTTTTGGAATAGAAAAAATAAATCAAAAGCTTTGATATTTGTTTGTCTTTGATGCAAACAAAAGTCCTAAAACTATGGATTAGTTATCTCAGCTATTTGCAATAAGCACATGGGGAGTTGCTCAGTATTTTTCCCACATTATTGCCACAGCTCTGAGTCAGAAACTTCGTGCTGTGAAAGGATTCCCTGCTGCTGCAGAGAGATTAAAGTGATGTCAGCCAAATCATTGTGACATATCAGGAGTCTGTCAGTACCTCCCTGCCTTTAAGCCAGGAACAGAAAATCCACCAGTGACTAAGAGCAGCCACAAACCTGCCTGAGGCTCAGACAGCAGTGCGGAGCAGTAAAAACTTGGCAAAGCCAGATCAAAGTGAGGGACAATTAACGGTGACCCCGCTGTGGGCAGAAAAATATGGCAGTGGAAAACAAAAGCGGGATTGCATAAACTGATCATAAACACGGTGCTCTGAATTCCAAAAACATCTCCAAAGAATCAATGAACTAACAATCAGCTGGACCAGGACAGAAACAATAGTGTTCTGGACTTGAATACTTAACAAGCAGCAGCGCTGCATGACCCTCCTCCGCTGATGGACCACAATGATTTTCTTTCTGGCTGAGAGGCTCCGGTGCCAGCTATGCCCTGCCAAAAACACTTGGCTTTGCTGGCTGATGAAGCAGAATGCCAGAACCAAATAGAGGACTCCATTATGTGTGTTGCTTGGTGGCAAAAAGAAAAACTTGAGCCTGGCTCCATGCTAGAGAAGTGACCCCATTTGTGGCCACCTCAGTTTTAGGTTTTTGATTTGTAGATATTAAAAAAAAAAATCGATGCTGCCTGACATTTAGGTTAAATTTAATGGATGTCAGTTTCTTTACTTTAATAAAAAATATAAAGGCAAGTTGATCAATTACATTTTCTCTTTGTGGAGAAACAAACCCCAAAAAGCAGGCGCATTTGTTCTTTATACCATCAGTACGGATCATAATGTGAGTGGCAGAGTGTGGCATGCATTAACAGAGAACTGTGGAGAAGTTCTGCACTGAGAGGGAACATAATGGGGCCTCAAGGGGGGGAAAGTAATTCACAAGTAAAGTCTAGACCGCATTCTGCAAAGTCCAGCAGCAGCCCATGTGAAGTATCACTCATCTGTAAATGTAATAACTGCCACAAAAAAAACACTGCCCCCTGCCTTTTAACGCACGTTAATCTGGAGCAGTAAGCAGAAACAGGAACAGAGCGTACTAATATGGTCTGTGGGCTTTCTGGCATTATTTAAGTAGGCAGGGAAAAGGTTGGCAACTGGTGTTATAAGATCATGGCAAGACAGACGCTGAAAGCCAGGCAATCACATGCAAACAGCAGTGGTCAAACAGTCTCGACCCAGTGTTGAGAGTCTCCAAAAGAAAAAACAAAACGTACCAGACGCGCAAAGAGCAAAAAAACCGATCTGGCGGGTTGTAATTCTCATTCTACACCAGAGTATGGATACTCTGTTATGTTCAAGTCTTTAACACAAGAGGGCTGAGTGCCAGGCCAGGTCAGCGTGTCATGTAAGCATTAAAAGAAGCCCAGCCAATGTTGTGTAAAAACTTCTATTGGATTTACAAGACACAACCCCCTCCCAAAAAAAAACATGCAACCTGATCGCACCTTTAATTGCATCCTGACTGCCTGAGATGTGCATCTATTTCACATACCACACCCGAGCTTACATGTGCTGTCTCAGCCAAAAGCAACTAACAATGTTATCTAAATGTTTTTACAGGCCATAGAGTGCTTGGAGATGTAAAATTAGTGGAGTCTGGGCTGATTAGGTGTTGGCTCAGATTCCAGTGTCTTTGAGCGACAGCTTAAAAAAAGAAAAACAAAAGACCCTCCATACAATGGAGTAAAAGAATGAAAGCAGCAGACTTACCATCGCAGGTCCAGTCATGAGCAGAGAGCAACCATGACAGAGCTCTCCAAACTTTTCCCAGTAGTGATTGCGACAGTACAGCTTGCCGTCCTTCTCATAGTACCAGTTAGTCAGGTGGTCACAGCACACAGAACATCTAAGGAGACAGAAAAAAACCAACACTCAGGGTTACGGAGGCAGAACAAAAGATTTCAGAATGGATTTTGAAATGTGAAGCAGATGTCTATGATGACATGAAGGCGCTCAGAGTCTCAAAAGCCTGTTTGACTGCATGGATGTTGGATGTACAACACATATGAGACACAGCAGGGGAAAAGCCAGCCAAAGATGCTGATAGAGAATACTGACTGTGCACAAAAGCAGCCAAGCATTTAGATTTTCCAATATTTCTAATGTTTCTTATCTTAACTTCAGCATCCGCAATATCTCTTAAAAAAAAAAAAAAAAAGTGTGTTTTTTGAACAGTTTCTCATGCACAACGTAGGAAACAAACCAAAAAAACAAAATCCAAACTGCCCTAAATTCTCATCCAGTAAACCACCTGTGAGGTCAGGGCAGCCACACATACCTAGGGGTGCAGCGTGTGCAGTCAGCCAGTGAAATCTGCCTCCTCAATGATGCTGCTGACTTTAAAACCTTTACTCTGTGGTGATAACGCCATGTGGACAGTTTCTTGCAAAAATATTGACGTTTTTAATCAGAAGTTTAATCAGTTGCAAACGTGCTACAAGTGACTTTGATGTCTACAAGTTAAAAATGAATCAAAAATAAGCAAACACGGATAAATAAAATCGGTTTTGCTTGTTAATCTAGCAGTTTTTAAAATTTCAAGAAACATAAAGAATGAAAACTTTGGACTTTTGTTTGTACGTGCTGCGTCCTGTGAAACGTCCATTAACTCTGTTGCACTTGGCAGACCCTCCTCACTCTGCCTTTGTAATCAAGGGTCAACGTCTGGAACTGAAAAATTCAGCGAATGCAGAAGTAGCAAAAACTGCAACTCCTCAAGTAGCCAAAAAGGGTGACAAAAACTTCACAGCTTTGAAAATCATATTGGGGCTGAACTTTCTATAACTCATCCATGGATATAATTCAGTTATCTGTTATCAGCATCATCTAGACCTTCGAAATCAGAATCAGAATATTTTATTAATCCCTGAGGAAATTATGTGGTCATTGGATTGAACCTCTTCATTGTGTGTGTGCTATTGGAGCTTTTTAAATGGATTATCTGACTAATGATATGGCTTGCTGCGTGCTCGCTGGCTCATTCTAGAAGCTTGTGCTCCTGCTTGGCGAGTAAGATTACATTAATCCACTGCTTAGAACTAATAAGCTGATAGGTGTGTCTGTGTTGCACCCACACAATTTATAAATGCAGCATGTGAACCACGTTTGCTGAATCGCACTCCACCCTTCAACTGTATAAAGGTAACAGCTGGCTTAAAACAAACAAACAAACAAAAACATGGCTACAGCTTAGCTTCAAAATGTGGAGTCCAAAAACGAAGGGTGACACCACAGTGCCATATCTGTGTTTTATACCATTTATACTTGGTGATGTACCAAAAAATATTAACGAATCTCAGTGTAATTTTTGATTTATCAATGAATGTCTCAAGAATATGGAACTTTTTTTTCAAGAACTGTCTTTAAAATAAAATAATTGAGTAAAAGCATCACACGAGAAAAGCTGTAACAAAAATTCTGATCGCTTTGCCAATTGTCAATTCCACACATATAACATGCCTTGTTTTACAAGGTGTACAACAGTACGAATACCTTGTCGCTGAAATGCCCTGGGGCTTGCACTGTTAGAGAGGCAGGGATCACAAAAGTAACTAACTAAATAAAAATGCTCCACTTTTGAAGAAGCAGATGTTGGATTTGGGAGAACTTTTCTTACTTGATGACTGCGCAGTGCCTTTATAGCTGCCAAGTCCTTATTCAGTGCTTAATGGGATTCAGGACAACAACCTATAAGCAGGCTCAAGATAAGACTCTACAGAGGCAAAGTCCTCAAATTATCCAGTTGGGCTATAATACAGCTTTTGATTACAGTTCATTTTCTTAAGTAGGTCATATTAAATACTAACAAGTCATGCCGTTAGCCACATTAGCTCAGAAACCCATCCTGGGGTTTAGGATTTCTGAGTGTCTCTCATTGTACTTCTCTTCCTTCAACAGTCTAACAAAGCGTGATAGTAAAAGCTAGCACTACCATTATAAATAGTGCCAACTGCTGCTCCTGTTAAATGACTAGCTGCTAATCGAAACTGATATTTGGCAGAGGTAAGAGGACGTTAATGCCTGAGACTGAGACAAAGTGTTCAGAGTGAAGAATGCTGAAGTTACCAGCAGACTGGGAAGCACCTGCAGGCACTGAGCGCTCCTTGAACAAGCTGCACTGGTTATGCAAAAATGATGGCAGCAGATTTAACTGCCAGGGCCCGAACCAGGATGAGCCACTTTATGAGAGATCGGATTACTGAAGCCTCTGGAGCCACTTTTGCCCGACTTTGCAAATGATTCCTCAAGCTTTTTTTTTTCCCCCTCTCCACCTTGGTTACACATTCACCTGAAGAAGAATCCTGATGTATTGGTGATGACATGTAGACAAATGAGTCACAGTGAAAAAGAGACGTCAGGACAGTCGACTATTTGGACTTGAACAGGAAAGAAAAAGCTGTTCACTGCATTGATTTCTCTCGAACTTATGCACAAAACTAACAGCAGATGTGAGATAATATACTGGCTGCGTAGAGGAACGGCTATAATATTAAACAGTCAACTACTTTCAGTTTAGAGTGGTTCCCAGCATGATTATTTTGCCAGTTACAGTGGGGCAAAAAAGTATTTAGTCAGCCACCGATTGTGCAAGTTCCCCCACCTAAAATGATGACAGAGGTCAGTAATTTGCACCAGAGGTACACTTCAACTGTGAGAGACAGAATTCTGTGAGAGACAGACCCGCGTATCACGTTGTTCTCTCCACTGTAGGTATAGTTCATCCAGGATTATTGACTTTGGCACAGACTCCAAATATTTCAGAGTTTTCTGGCATTACTTAAGAAGGAGCTGTCCTTTGGAGGAAAGACCACATGTTTGTGTCTGTGCTGCAGAGAGAAAAGTGGAGAATGAGGGAACAGCTGGCTCTGAGGCAGAGAGGACGTGACATGAAACAGATCCATATTTGTGTCAGGAAACAAACCTTTTTCCTCTGACATGAAAGCAACATAAAAGAAAAGGACACAAGATACAGCCTGGTGTATCACACTGTGCTGTGATGAGGAGTTACAGAGCAGAACAATTATCCTGAAGTCAAGATTGCATGAGTAACGCTTGCTAAGCTGCTGTGGTCACAACTGCACTAAAAGGCCAAACATCTGATGTCTGGGTGTGACACAATATTACACAAATTTGGCATTTTCATTAAATGATTAATAACGTTATCAAACATCATTAGGAGTGGGAGAAAATACAGATGCTGCATTATATTATTATTGACTCGTTTCTGCTGCAATACAATTACAGTGCCAACTTTTAAAATTTTGCCCGGTCTTAATGAGTCTCAGTTTCTGCCGCAGCATTCGGATGGTAGTCTGACACGAGGTTATTATAGTTAACTAAAACAAAACTAAAAACTACTAGAAGTGAAAAACATATTAGTTAACTTAAACTACTTAAATTGAAAAAAATATTCGGAAATGATTTTGCGAACTTGGAAAACTCACACAAAATAAAATCAAATAAAAGCCTCATTTTTAGAATTTGTTGCTTTGGTAAAAATGTTATTACTAGCTGCCTGATGGAGTCCGGCGTCTTCAGCTTTAAAAAGGTTGTGTGCTTTTGTTTTAGTACCTGTTCAGATTTCCCAAAAGGTTGCCCCTGACATATTACAATATACAACACACACAATAATAATTATAAATTCTTATTCTAAAATAATAAAAAAAAGAAAGTAAAAGTAAAGCTTTTTCCAGTGAAATAACGCACCATATCACAAAGCTGGAATCATCTCAAACTGGTCTCTTAAACATCACAATGAATTCATTGTACTCAAATGGCCTCCACAATCTCCAGATCTCACCCTGATAGAGCACCCTTGGGATGTGGTGGAACGGGAGAGTCACATCATGGATGTGCAGCTGAGAAATCTGCAGCAACAGCGTGATGCTATCACATCAGTGTGGATTATAATCTCTGAAGATGAATCTATGCCATGAAGACTTAAGGCAGTTATGAACACAAACGCAGGTCCAACCTATTACTGACAAGATGTAACTAATAAAGTGACTAAGTTAAAAATAAATAAATAGGCCACAATACACATTTGATTGTTGTAGCACTCAGACATTGCCATCAGCCTGAAACATTCAGTATTTGTCAAACTGTAGCACACAGACAAGTAATGTCAGCACAGCACCAACAACGACTGGAGGTATCAACACTCTCATTGTCCCTTCAATAGATACAATAGTTACAAAGAAGAAGAAAAAAAGGTGTATTTCTTCAAAAATACTGAATGTACAACATACTGTGTGTCTCGGTGGAGGAGAGAAAACAAACATACAAAGAAAAACTTGTTCTGAACAAAAAGCATTCATATACAAAATTGTATTGTACACTTTGTTCCTTTTACCATCTACATTAAGTAATGCAAGTAAGCTTATAAAAACACCTAAATTCCTCGTATACATGGTGCTGAATGGGCGTGTGCACTTAACTCAGGTGGTTACAGTCACGTTGGCTGCACAAACACTACACAGTAAACATTACTTGTTTCCTTAAATATCCATTGCCGTTGGAGTCCTTTGTTAAAGTGTGGCAGTAATGATAGAAATAGACACTGAGATGATCTTTTACATGTGGCCTTGAAAGCCTGACAAAGGTGTATTTCACTGTGTGCAACAGCATCAGCACCAACAAGTTCACCACAGCTCCTTTAAGTCCTCAAAGTTGTGAAATTGGGCCTCCATCAGACCCGTTTATACTGGACACACCCCACAACTGCTCGGCTGGAGTCAGATATGGAGAATTTGGAGGCCAAGTCAACACCTTCAACTTTTATTATGCCAATAGAGGACACAGCCATCAGGAGAAGTACTTGCAATGCTGCTTGTACCTAAGTAACCTCCACAAGAAGGACATAAGACTTTCCACATTTTCCAAAGCATCCTTTACAGCCTCCACTGGCTGGCCTGCTTCCAACAGCACATCCAGATGCAATGTCTTCACAGGTAGGCTAAATGAGGCGCAAACATCCACTCATCCACATCTTCTAAATAATGCTCGTGTGCACCCGGTGCTCTGTAAACGTGTACATAAGCAGAAGGCTTTTTGGGGGGGTTGTTTTCCTTGAAAGCAAAACAATTGTTGAATTTCACTGAATTTAAAGTCTATAATGTATAAGTACGAGGCAACACCAAAATGTAAATGAAGGCATAAAAGAAAAATAGTAGCGTTGTACAAATCTAGCTGTGGCTTCTATTTTTGGTTAAACAACTCTCCCCAGTATGGGAAAGACTATTTTTAACCATAGAAAAAATGCAATAAGATCTGCAGTTATGCAGGTGGAAAGCAGTGAACAAGATAGGAAATAGTTTTGTCTAAAAAAAGAAAAAAGAAAAAAAAAAGCCAACAACACAAAGGCTTCTGTAGTGTTTGAGACAGAGAGCTCACATCTCTGATTCGCCGTCTAGGAATGCAGAACGCTGCAGAGCTGAATGTGCCATTACCTATAGGCCTGAATAACACTGCCAGGTTTACTGGAACAAGAGTGACGCCACCTCACAAGAATGTTACAGAAGGTGGAGGTATACGGAGGGCAGAGGGGCAGCATGTTGACAATAGAGAATGGGATCACCACAGGGTATCACATCTGCAAGGACATTTTTATTTTTGTTTGCTTAACGAGTTATGTCTTGCAAAGAATGTGAGCGACGATGGCATCAGCTTACAATGGTGCTTAGAAAAAAAACAAAACAAACACCCAAGAAAAATATTTCATATATGCAGAAACTTTAAAGAAGGGAAGTTATTAGACAAAGAAATGACCAGGAATTCCAAAAATGTGAAAAGGTATAAAAGAACAAAGGGAGGGAAAGCATCAAGGGTGAGTAACGCAGCTGCGTCAGGAACCTTGCTGCTGAGATAAATAGGCTTTGTGTGTTATTGAGAAGTGTGTGCTTTAAAAGAGTGAAATCAAAGGTTGTGCAAGGACACTGCCACATACATACTGGCTTAAGAGTCCCTTTTTTTCAGCTGTAAGATTCAGTCAACCTAGAAAATATTAAATGTGTTCTATTTTTAGTGCCAGAGGAACCCTGATCCACTCCCAAACACATTTTTGGGTGTACTTGTGTGTGCTAGGTGCGCCTTCTCAGTCAGAGATAGAGAGAGGGGAAAAAAAAACATTCACTAATGAGCAATATTTCACAGATTCAGTCAGCCAGCTTTGGCTGATCAGTTTTATAAAGTTAGTTAAATACAACCCAGCAAATGCAACTGCGATCCCGCAGTAAGCTGAAATACCGCATGTCATTCCTGTTAAACAACCTGAGCTTCCTTATTTAACACGGAGGGGAAAAACAACAACCTTCAACTGATCTCCATGGGGAAAAACCCTCTGTGTGTTATATAATATTGGCATGTGCAGTATGTTGACATCAAACTGCAGGTTTACTGCTGCACACAAAAATATGGTCAGTGACCTGTACGAACCAGAGAGCTCACATCATCTCCACGGCGGCAATCATTAAGCTTAAGAGCAGAAGGGGCAAAGTTCTCCTGGGGAGGCGATCTGTCAGCTGGGACTGCCGAATGACATTCTACAGAGGACATTTTGTGCACAAAAACGATGGAGAACAGTTGAAAACAGACACGAGTCTGTGTTTAGGCGACAGAACAGAAAATTCTGGGATTATCCACAGGTCCATTTGTAAGTACATCCAAACAGAGTAAACTACAAACACACACACAAAATCAACCACACAAACAACTGTCTGTGTCAGCGCGAGCTAACACCTCCTTATACACAAACAGTCTCCAGCCATCGGAGTATGAGTGACAAAACTGTGCTCATGACAGTAATGAGGGTCCTTAAAATCAGGATCTGCAGCCACTTACTTGAAGCAGGCGTTGTGCCAAGTGTCCTGGAGGACTTTCATTTGAAACGAGTCTTGAATCTTTCCTCTACAGCCCACACAGTAACACTTATCTGCAAAGAAAGAAACGAGCCTCCCCTGTAAATAGGTGTAGCGCAGAAACCTCATGTGAAAATTGCAATACTGGTTTAACTGGGATCTGGATTTGAGCGAGCAAACAATCGCGCCGCTGCGCTCGGTCTCCAAAAAGCCCAGTTTTTAAAGGTAAAAACATTGCGTGAGCTGAGCGCTTCAGACAGAGAGATGGTGCTCTTTTACATCACTGCAATGTAGCATCACTTCAATGTAAAGGTACAGTGTGGAATACCACTTTACCTCCTGGTTCCTCCATCTACTCCGCGAGAGTGTCGTCGATATTCAGGTCCCTTTTTTTGTTTTTTCACTAACTCCTCATACTGAAGAGGAGAGTTGTCATGAGCCGCTTCACGCTTTCGTTCTTCCCCGTCCGAGATTCCCACCTCTAAACACAGCAGGAAGAAAACACAAACGCCTTTAATCCTCCACAGAGAGAGAGAGAAAGCAGTGAGCTGAGACCTCCTGGACGGAGCTGTTCTCTCGCCGCTGGCAGGATGACTGACGTAATGCAGTGCTCACATTCCTGTACGGAGAGCGGAAAGGCCAAACCTCCGCACCTGGAAGAAGGAGAAAACTGAGATTTGGCCCCAAACGCGAAAGGAAAAACAGTGGCGCCATCTACTGCCAATATCACCGCACTACACAACGATTTGCTATGTGGTTGCTAGGCTTTTGTGGATAGAAATGAAACGTTATTGTATGTTATTGTCGCGACATAAAAACGATGGGATGCTTTTAAAGTGTTGACGTCATAATATATTAAGGATAATATAATCATCAGATCTTATTGCATTCTTAAAGCAAAAGAGTAAGTACAGTACAATAAGACGCAAGACAAGTGTCTTTCCTGAAGTTCTACAGTTGTATCAAAGGATTTCTCTGTTTTAAAATTCCCATTTAATTATTTTAAAATTTTATAAAAGATAAATGACTGCTATATCATCAGTAATGGTTTGCTTTACAATTTGTGTTTTGCACTTTTCCTATTTAAATGGAAAACATGGGATTAACTGTAGGAACAAGTCAGCCTTTAAAGTGCTTCTAAATTGTTTTATTTCTGTTATATAGCCAAGGCTCACTGATAATACTGGGCTGGGCAAAACAATAATTTCACTGCAACATCTGAAATCAGTAGGCATCATCTCTTTAAAACCATTTCAACACAGGCAGAATAGCAATGAATGTTATTTACTGAAAGGGTATTAGACCTAATGAGAAGATTTAAGCACACATTAAACTGGCAAAGTGCGCGTGTTGTTTCTTTGCTTTTCTCTGCTCCATGCAGAATAATATTTCTTTTATAATTTACACTTCCAAATTCAGAAGACAAGCATTCAAGCATTTTTTACAATAACATGATTCATGACTCATAGTTGACCTTTAGGCGATTGAATTTAAAGAGTTAGTTTCCCTTTAAATCACATATGAGCTTTAGTTTCAAAGCATTCAACACAAATGCTGGTATGTACTAAGATTTTAAAATTTATACAGTTTTGTTTATTGAAAAAAAAAAGTGGCTTATTCACTGTAACATCTGTCAGTATTAGTACAGTGCTGTGAAATCTCACGCCGCACCTCATTTCATTATGTCTTGCTTGGAAAATGGGGAATAGGTGTAGTGATTTATTGAAACATGTGCAAATATATATGGAAATATGAGCAAAAAACAGTTTGCGCAGTTCAACAAGCTTGATATCCACATTTATTCTTCAGCACAGCCTGGCCTCTGTCAGCCAAGCTTTCTTGTTATTTTTTAAGTAGTCTTCAGAAATAGCCATTGTACAGTACAGTACAGTCACATTGATTTTTTCTGCTTGTTTCTTTGTTTTCTTTGTTATTGTTATGTTATTTTAACATGTTCGAAATAAAGCCACACAACACTGGGAAAACTGTAGAACTGTGTCTTCAATCTTCAGTTTACGTAAAAGGGCCAGTATACAGGCAGGAACATGAATGCGTCATGAGTTCCTCAGTTTCACTGACTGTGGCTGAAACATTAATTTCCTGTTTTGAAGCGTGGGACATGGTTCAATATTTGTGTGGCATATTAATGAAAATGGGGCTATTGTTAAAAGTGCATTAAAGTAATGGAGAAAAACTGAGATAAGGTAGAATAAACTGAGAGTGGAGAATTTACAGTAGCCAGGACGATATTCACGATAAGCTTATTATTAAGTCTTTGGCTCTTGATTTTAGAATGCAGCTGCGTGAAAGCCCATTCATTGTTATTTAAACAAGGTAAACATTATATTTGGCAGTATTTGTTGTTACACTGTAATAGTCATGATGGACCTTACAATGAAGCTGCCATACACATCCTGACACAACACTATTATTAAGCCACTTCTGTTTGGAGTACCCTGTTCTAAGAGTTACCGCAGTTCTACCTTCTGGGGGCGGTAATTAAAAAGCAGATGTTCTTGTATTGAAAAATAGGAGCAAGCTACACTTCAGGTCTTCCTTCTGTGTGTGTTGGTTCTGTAACAAGAAACAAATGACATAATAAACTAGGTTCTCTTTCAAACATTCGTTTCGGTGTCTCACTATGGGGAACGCTCTCTCAGCGTTGTCCTCAGAAGCCTCTATATCATTACTCCAGCCAGTATTGGCTGGCAGTCGTGACGCTTGCGTCAGGGAGGGGCCACCCTCCTCCCTATAAAAGGGTGTGACGCAGCGTCACCCGTCATTCAATTTCCTCTTCTCGCTTCTTAGAAACCTCATCTCTCCTGACTGCGAACGTGAGTGCTAGCTTAACTGTCCACACGAGCAAGCTAACACCTTGGTCACCGGGCGCCAGCACGGCTCGCGTTTCGAGTCGCCTGCTCTTCACCACAGAGCCAGGTCGGAGAGCTGTCTTTGCTACACACGGTCACCAAGCCAAGTAGCACAAGCGCTAGCCACCACACTAGCCAGGTCATACTACCTCACCATAGCTACCCGACCGAGAGAAGAAACAAAAAAAAAAAAAGGATCAGCGTTAGCCGTCCAGCCATTCCAAGCTAGCTACACCAAGCTTCCTTAATATGGCAGACTGCAAACTGCTGCCCAGAATTTGCCCCTGCGGTTGCAAAATCTCAGGTTCAGATACACATGACGCGTGTGTGATGTGCCTCGGGCTGCAACACGCCCAAGCGGCTATTTCCACACCGGGTATATGCGAACACTGCGCTCGCTTCACCCTAAAAAGCCTTCGCCGAAGGCTAGCCCGCCAGGCTAGCCTGTCGAAGGAGGACTCAATGCTGTCTCCAATCGGCCCACCGATGGAGCACACTGAGTCCGCCACACCAGGCACCAGCTGGGGCGACGAGATGGATGTCGTCCTCCCGCTGGTGGATGATGCCGAGGTCAGCTGCGAAGCTATGCTTGATTCCCTCGAGGCTAATGATGAGCTACTCAGCGAATCCTCTGAGGGAGCGTCGGAACATCTCGTCTCGGACGAGGATGACGACGTTTTCTTTGCCCCCTCTGGTCGGAATTCTGCGACACAAGGGGCCGATTGTGATAACCCCGGCACACAGTCCCGCGGCATGGAGCTATTTGACGTGGCAAAACGGGCAGCTGAAAAGCTGGCAATCCCATGGCCCGCGGTGACAACGGAGACCTCCACCTCACGATACGAGGGTAAAAGGCTCCCCAAAGCAAAGCGCACTACTAAGCAGGTACTGCCGCTTTTCCCCGAATGCGTGGACGAGGTCACACGCTGCTGGGCAAAGCCATTTTCGTCACCCAACCCCGTGCAGGGAGCGGCGGCGTTTGACTGCGCTGGAATGAAAGAGAAGGGCATCTACCAAATTCCCACAGTGGAGAATCTGGTGGCTTCTCATCTCCACCCGAACCAGAAACTCTCCATGTCATCTGGTCCGTCCCTGCCCTCCAAGGCCGAACGCCTGCAGTCCTCCCTGGCTGACAAGGCGTATAAATCGGTTGCCACCACCGCGAGGGCATTGAACGCCTCATCGCTCCTGCTAGCCTATTCGGCGGAGCTCCAGGACCAGGCTGCTGCGAACCCGGATGCTAGCGAGTTGTGGGAAGAGCTGGGCGTAGTTACGGACCAGTGTCTCCACCTCACTAGAGCAGCAGTACAAGCGGCGGGCAGAGCCCTCAGCATCATCGTCCTACAGGAGAGGGCAAGATGGCTGAACTTGTCGGGGCTTTCGGACAGAGAAAAACGTGACATTCTGGACGAAAGCATCGACCCCGCTGGGCTTTTCGGGACCGCCGTTGCCACCATGCAAAGACGGTGCGAGGAGAAGAAGAAAGAGGGAGAGGCCCTGCAGCTGTGTCTCCCTAGGAAGACCCAGGCTGCGCCTCCACCCGGTCGCCGCACGTTCGCTCAGGTCACCAGCCGTCCAGCCGGCGTGCCGACGTTTAAAATCCCTCGCCGCCCAGCCCCGCAGGTCGCGGCCCAGGGTCCTCTAGGATCGCAGAACCCTAAGACCCACTGGCCCAAGAAACACGTCCCGCCTGCTGCCGCTCAGGGTGCCCCACCACCAGCCAAGCAGTCGGACCGCAAGAAGAAGCGGACTGCCTAACATCCCCCACGGGGAGATCGGAGCCGGACCAGCCCGGGCTCCAAGTTCACTCCAGGGCTCAGTTCCGGAGCCCGTTCGGAGAAGTGTGTTCTGCCTCCACCTTTCAGCGCCTGGGACTCGAGTTGGATCCCACAGAGCGGATTTCAAAAAAGAGACGACGAAACGCTGTTCAGCTGAATCAAGCATGTCTGTCTCACAAAACACACTGTTTATTAAAAAAACTCACCCGTTGCATCCAGGCATGTTGCCAAGGGCACGGGAAAAATGTGTGAAAAACACAGAAAGTATTGTAACGATGGTTAAGTGTTACTGGACAGTGACATGTTGGTTTTCTCTGCACACTGTTGTTGTTCCTTTAAGATTCATGTTTGGTTGGGCTGCAGGAAGTAGTGAGGGTGGTGTACAGGAAGGGGTGGGGGGACCTGGTTGTTCTGTGTGTGTGCCAGGCTGAAGAGAGGTGTAGTTCGAGAGCGCTTCCCCCTGAGTTAACAACCCGCTGGCTTATGTGCCGAATAAACGGACAAACTGAGACCCCAACCGTCTGGTTCTTGTGAACGTTACATTGGTGTCAGAAGTGAAGAGAGAAAAAAGAACCCCAGAACGCCCGAGACCCTGTTGCCGGCGACGCTTGCCGTTACGAGACGAGGATGTTGCCGGGCAGGATTAAGAAGGAGACGGAGGAGAGGGAGGAGAGGGAGGTTCGTCCGCGCTCGCCCGCCCATGGAGTGAGGGAAACGGCGCTGCGGCTGTCTGCCGAGGCTGGATTTTCTCCAGGTTTGACTAGGCTCGGGAACTGTTCGCACAGCGGCCGCGATTCCGGCGGGAAGGAGTCGACCTCGCTTGGCGCGCCGTCACGTGATGTAAACAAACATGGCGGCGCCCAGCAAGCTGCAGCGAATATAAAAACGCCTAAGTTCAGCGGCAAGACGCCATGGGAAGTGTTTATCGCACAGTTCGAGCTGTTAGCTGTTGCAGCTGGCTGGTCTGAGGAACATAAAGCTCTCCAATTGGCTTTGTGCCTGTGTGAGGATGCAGCTGCATGCCTGCTGCTGCTGACCGAGGAGCAGAGGGGAGATTATAATGCTCTGGTCGGAGGACTTCAGAGGCGCTTCGGGCAGTATAACCAGCCAGTGCTGCTGAGGTCGGAGTTCCACAACAGACGCAGATTGCCAGGTGAGCCCCTCCGCATTTTGGCCCATGAAGTCGAGTGCCTTTGCCGGAGGGCGTATGACAGCATGCCACCATCAGTGCAGGCGGAGTTAGCTCGGGACCAGTTCCTGCAGGCCCTGAGCCCTAAAGAGCTCCGCATGCAAACTCAGCTTGCTCGGCCGGCCACACTCAGTGCAGCCCTGGAGCTAGCGTTGGAGAGGGAGATGCTTGCAGGATCCTCTGGGGGCGCTGACGACGCACACGTGGTGAGGGCTGTGTCAGCACCTGTGGAACAGATGGAGACGCCAGCGGGCCTGTGCAGTTTGGTGCAGACAGCTTCGCTGCAGTCGCCTTCCCCTCAGGCTGGCCCACACCGCCGACCTCAGAGCTGCTGGGGATGTGGACAAGTCGGACACCTCATCAGGCAGTGCCCCAAGCTTGCAGCGGTTCAGGGAAACGCCCACGGGCCCGTGTAGGCGGGAGTACACGGGCCTGGGAGAACGACATCCCCACACCACCGCCACCTCCACCCGGTGCGGCCATCACTGTGGGCTGGACCCAGGTTGGCAGCTTTTGCCATGTTCCAGTGACGATTGCGGGGGTGTCCTGTACGGCCCTGCTGGACACGGGATCCAATGCAACGCTGGTCCGACCCGATATTGTCCCAACCGGAGCTGCTGTACAACCGACTAACGTGCAACTTAAGACTGTGACCGGTGATCTGGCCCCAATGAGAGGGAAGGGAGTGTTCCAGTTCAAGGTGGGGGACCTCGGTGTGTCTTATGCTGCCTGGGTGGCTGACGTGCAGGACGCCTGCATCCTTGGGCTGGATTTTTTACGAGCCATTGGTGGTGTCCTGGACTTAGGCAAAGGCCTCCTCGTACTCCCTGATGGGAAGAAGGTGCCGCTTATTCCTCCCCCGGTCTGCACAGCATCTGCCGCGGCGTCCACCTCCACCGCAGAGACCCCTGCAGACCCGCCAGCAGAACAGCGAGCGGAGGAGGAGGAGGAGGAGAGGCTCTCAGCAGTGAGGAGTATCTGGTCAAAGAACTGTGAGGGGCTGACTCCACAGCAGCAAGAGAGTCTATGGCAGGTACTAAAAGAGTTTAGTGACCTTTTTGCCCTGAAAGAAAGTGATGTTGGCTTGACACACTTGGTAGAGCACGTCATTGAGACCGGGGATGCCCAGCCTATTAAAGTGCGCCCCCGCCGCCTGCCCCTGGCTCATCAGGAGGCTGCAGACAGAGAGTTGTGTGAAATGATGAAGGCGGGCATCATAGAGCCATCTGATAGCCCGTGGGCCTCCGCGGTGGTGATGGTGCCTAAGAAAAAAAGTCCTAGGATGCGTTTCTGTGTGGACTACAGACCACTCAACAAAGTGACGAAGAAAGACTCTTACCCCCTTCCCAGGATTGATGAGTCCCTCGACTTAGTAGCCGGGTCCTCCTGGTTTTCCACCCTGGACCTGCGGAGTGGCTACTGGCAGGTGCCACTGTCCCCGGAATCCAGACCGAAGACAGCCTTCTGCACTAACAGGGGACTATGGCAGTTCAAAGTCCTGAGTTTTGGCCTTTGCAATGCTCCTGCGACCTTCGAGAGGCTCATGGACAGTGTGCTGGCTGGCGTCCCACGGCAACGGTGTCTGGTTTACCTGGATGATCTTCTAGTGCACGGGAGCTCCTTTGATGCTGCCCTGGATGCCCTGAGACAAGTGTTGGAGAGGGTGGCGGCTGCAGGCCTGAAGCTGCATCCCGACAAGTGCCACTTCATGAGGAGGGAGGTGGAGTTTCTGGGCCACAAGCTGGGTCGTGAGGGCATCAGCACTTTGGAGGAAAAAATTCACACCATTACCGAGTGGCCCACACCAGCAGACCAGAAACAGCTCAAAAGCTTCCTAGGACTGGCGTCTTATTACAGGAGGTTTGTGAAGGGCTTTTCCTCCATAGCCGCACCACTCTTCCACCTGCTGCAGAAGGACCGTGACTTCATCTGGACCCAGGACTGTCAGCAGGCGTTCGACACCCTCCGCAGATCGCTGACAGAGTCCCCAGTCCTTGCCCCCCCTGACCCCGCCCTGCCTTTTGTCCTGGACACTGACGCAAGTAATGTGGGGCTGGGAGCAGTGTTGTCGCAGGTTGGACCGGAAGGGGAGAAGGTGGTGGCGTACTTCAGCCGGGTCCTGAACAGGAGCGAGCGGCGCTACTGTGTCACACGACGAGAGCTGTTGGCTGTGGTGGCGGGGGTGAGACACTTTAAATACTACCTGTGCGGCACAGCATTTGTTGTCAGAACTGATCATGCTGCCCTTCAGTGGCTGATGTCTTTCAGGGAGCCAGAGGGACAGGTGGCTCGCTGGCTGGAGGAGCTCCAAGCCTTCAATTTCACCGTGGAGCACAGAGCAGGGACGCACCATTCTAACGCAGACGCCCTCTCTCGCCGCCCATGTGCTGCAGCTGGCTGCCGTTACTGTGAGAAGCGAGAGGAAATAGAGCGGGAACTCACGACAATAGACGGAGCAGCACAGCTCGCCTGCAGGGTTCTTCTGGTGGTGGATGCAGCGGAGTGGAGGGCACGGCAGGAACAAGACACAGACCTGCTGCCGGTCCTGCAGTGGCTGGAGAAGGGGGAGCAACCCCTTTGGGATGAGGTCACTGGGTTTTCCATCTGTACCAGGGGGCTGTGGGCCAAGTTTGCAGCTCTCAGGCTGAAGGAGGGGGTGTTGGAGCGTGCCTGGAAGGATCCTGCCACGGGGGAGGAGAGGTGGCAGGTTGTGGTGCCAAGGTCGCTGAGGTCAGCTGTGCTGGGAGCCTGCCATGGGAGCACTGGCTCTGGCCACTTTGGGGTCTCCAAGACTCTTCGCCGCCTCCGCCAGGGCTATTACTGGGGTCAACAGCGGAGGGATGTGGAGGACTTTTGCCGCAGCTGTGATGCATGTTCCTCACACAAAGGGCCACAAGACCAGTCCCGGGCTCAGCTTCAGCAGCAACCAGCAGGAGCCCCAATGGAGCGAGTAGCTGTGGACGTCATGGGCCCATTTCCTCGCACAGACAGAGGAAACCGCTATGTTCTTGTGGCCATGGACTATTTTACCAAGTGGCCGGAAGCATACGCCATCCCAGATCAGGAGGCTGAGACGGTCGCTGATGTATTAGTGGAGGGGATGTTCAGCCGCTTTGGAACAGCAGAGACCCTCCACAGTGACCAGGGGCGTAACTTTGAGTCCAAGGTATTTGCTGCCATGTGTGAACGCCTTGGGACTAAGAAAACCCGCACCACCCCACTTCACCCCCAAAGCGATGGGCTGGTGGAAAGGTTTAACAGGACGCTGGCCCAGCAGCTAGCCATCCTTACCTCAGAACACCAACGGGACTGGGATTACCATCTTCCCCTTACCCTCATGGCCTACAGGTCGGCAGTGCAGGACTCCACCCAATGTACGCCTGCCCTGCTCATGTTAGGGAGAGAGCTGAGAACTCCTGCAGAGTTGGCTTTTGGGAAACCCCCGGACGCGCCAGAGGCACCACCGGGCCGGGACTACGCAAGGAAGCTGCAGGACCGGCTGGATTCTGCACATTCCTACGCCCGAGAGCAGCTGGCGAAGGCAGGCCTGCGCCAAAAGAGGAATTACGACATCACCACTAAAGGGAGGCACTTCCGTGCTGGGGAGCTGGTGTGGGTCTACAGCCCAAAGAGGAAGAAGGGACGGTGTCCTAAACTGGATAGCAGCTGGGTGGGGACTTGCAGCGTCCTAGAGCGAGTGGGGGAGGTTGTTTACAGGGTGCAGTTGCCTCCTAGGGGGAGGATAGTAGCGCTGCACAGAGACCGGATGGCCCCCTACAGAGGACAGTCCCTCCCCTCCTTTCCAGAGGGACGTGTACAGAGCGTCCATGACCCTGCTCAGAGGGGCCCCCGACCGGGGCTGCGTTCCCCCCCCTCGGACTCTTCACCCCAAAGCCCCGAAGCTCCGCGTCCTCCTCAGGGGCTCAGGAGGTCAAGGAGGGAACGTAGGCTACCGCCCCGCCTCAGAGACTGTGTCGTTCCCTCGGGGACGAGGAACTTATTGCTGGGGGGGCAGTGTAACGATGGTTAAGTGTTACTGGACAGTGACATGTTGGTTTTCTCTGCACACTGTTGTTGTTCCTTTAAGATTCATGTTTGGTTGGGCTGCAGGAAGTAGTGAGGGTGGTGTACAGGAAGGGGTGGGGGGACCTGGTTGTTCTGTGTGTGTGCCAGGCTGAAGAGAGGTGTAGTTCGAGAGCGCTTCCCCCTGAGTTAACAACCCGCTGGCTTATGTGCCGAATAAACGGACAAACTGAGACCCCAACCGTCTGGTTCTTGTGAACGTTACAGTATGTTGAAAAACATAATGTCCCCACACACCCAGACACCACCGGGGTTGATTCCCTCAGTGGTGTCCGGCCCCATAAGCGCTGGTCAAGCGAGGGCCGCTCGCGCATGCGCAGTCGGGTCTGGTCAGAAGGACCAGTTTCCGCCACAAGAGGGAGCCAGAGCTCCGTCTACTGTGGAGCGCCTATCTTTGGGGCCGCTGTCAGCAAGAATAGAGAGATGGCGAGCTCTCGCTGCGCCAGAATGGGTTGTGAGGACATTAGAGCGAAGCTATCGTTTGCAATTCGCAACCACCCCTCCCAGATTTCACAAAGTGATTTTCTCTCTTGCGAAAGGCGAATCAGCCAGGATCCTGCAAGAAGAAATAACTACCTTGCTATCAAAGGGAGCAGTACGAGAAATACCCCAGGAGCAGAGCCAATGCGGCTTTTACTCAAGGTATTTTCTTGTGCCCAAGAAGGGAGGGGGACTACGTCCGATACTGGACCTACGGGCTCTGAATCAGCATCTGAGGTCATACAAATTCAGGATGTTGACGACCACCACTCTGCTGCATGTAGTGCGCCCAGGCGATTGGTTTACATCAATAGACCTGAAGGACGCATATTTTCACATCCCTATTTACCCGCCTCACAGAAAATTCCTGCGCTTTGCGTTTCAGGGCAGAATGTACGAGTACCAGGTCCTGCCGTTTGGTCTCTCACTGAGCCCTCGGGTATTTGTGAAATGCACAGAGGCGGCCATAGCCCCACTGAAGAGGCGGGGCATCCGCATAGCAACATACATAGATGACTGGCTGCTGCTATCAGAGTCAGAAATAATGGGAAGGGAGCACACCAGGTTGACAGTGGATCATCTGATGGCTCTGGGTTTCACCATAAACTACCAAAAGAGTGTCCTGCAGCCAGCTCAGGCCATCTCTTTCATAGGAATAGCTCTAAACTCCGCCTCGTACAGAGCGTGTCTCTCTGTGGACAGAGTAAAAAAAAAAATGCTATCACATGCCGGCATTTTTCAGTTGGGAAGATATCTCCCATTCAGAAAATGCCTGCAGATGCTGGGATTAATGGCGTCTTCACTGGCAGTCATCCCACTAGGCAGACTGCATATGAGGGAATTTCAGCGATGGGTTGCATCACTGAGACTAAATCGAAAGCGCCATACCCACCGCTATATCAGAGTGACAGCAGACTGCGCTGCAGCACTCCACTGTTGGAGAAATCCCACATTTCTCACTCAGGGGGTGTCACTGGGGGCTGTCACAGCCAGAAAGGTGGTGACCACGGACGCGAGTCTCACGGGTTGGGGTGCCACTCACGAGGGCAGAGCAGTGAGCGGCAGCTGGGACTCACAACAGAGGGGTGCTCATATAAATTGGCTAGAATTGCTAGCAGCTTTTCTAGCACTGATACACTTCCTTCCCCTGTTGAGAAACCACCATGTTCTGATCAGAACAGACAACACCACTGTTGTGGCATACATCAACAGACAGGGCGGGTTACGTTCCCGTCCTTTGCACATGCTGGCTCGCAGACTGATCATGTGGAGCAGCATCAATCTGTTGTCACTGAGAGCCACTCACATTCCAGGAGCCCTGAACTTGGAAGCAGACTTAATGTCCAGGGGAAACCCGCAGTACGGGGACTGGACCCTACACCCACATGTGGTGACCCAAATCTGGACCCGCTTTGGCCAGCCACAGGTCGATCTGTTTGCCTCGAGGGAGAATGCTCAGTGTCCACTGTATTTCTCCCTGAGGGACCAGGAGGCTCCGCTAGGGGTAGACGCATTAGCTCACAACTGGCCACATGCTCTGCTTTATGCGTTCCCTCCACTGGCCTTAATTTCTCCCACTCTAACCAGAGTGAGAGAGAGAGGGCTAACAATGATATTGATCGCCCCAAGGTGGATGAGGTCCCATTGGTTAGCGGAGATCATGCCCCTCTTGTGGAGCGAACCTTGGCCTCTCCCTCTCCGACGAGACCTAGTCTCCCAAGCCAGGGGGGAGATTTTTCACCCTCACCCCGAGCGCCTCGCCCTGTGGGCTTGGCCCGTGAGAGGTTGAATCTGAGTACGGCAGGACTCCCCCAGGGTGTTATAGCCACTATTCAGAGTGCTAGAGCCCCCTCCACAAGATCATTGTATGAGAACAAGTGGAGGGTATTTGAGGAATGGTGTGGAAAGTCTCACACTCTCTCCTTTCAGTGCTCTGTGACAACAATTCTCTCCTTTCTCCAAGAACTGTTAGATAAAGGAAAGGCCTTTTCCACAATTAAAGTATATCTAGCAGCCATTTCAGCCTGCCATGTGGGCTTCGTGGATGGCCCGGTGAGCCATCACCAGCTAGTCTGCCGTTTCATGAAAGGGGCACGGCGGCTCCACCCAGTGTCTAAACCTCTCGTTCCCACGTGGGATTTATCCCTGGTGCTGGGGGCAGTTTCACAGCCACCATTTGAACCACTAAACCAGGTGGAAATAAAAATCCTGTCTTTGAAGACTGCATTGCTCCTGGCTCTCGCATCTGCGAAGCGTGTCAGTGATATTCATGCGCTGTCAATACACAAAGAGTGCACCCGATTCACGCGGGATAACTCTAGAGTCACACTCAGGCCAAATCCGGCCTTTGTGCCCAAAAATCCTTATCTTCAATGCACCCCATTGGAGCTGGAAGCTTTTTGCCCTCCTCCTTTCTCCTCCCCTGAACAGGAGCGCCTACATGCTCTCTGTCCAGTTAGGGCTTTATGTACCTATATAGAGAGGACGAAGGCTTTCAGGAGGTCGGATCAGCTGTTTGTTTCCTGGGCTAAACAACATCTTGGCAAGCCCGTTAGCAAACAACGCATTTCCCACTGGATTGTCGAGGCGATCCAATTGGCTTATTCCAGCACGGGTCTGCCCCCCCCGGAGGGACTTCGTGCCCATTCTGCCAGAGGGATGGCAACCTCTTGGGCCCTTTTTAGGGGTGTCTCTATAGAAGAGATATGTGCAGCTGCGAGCTGGGCTTCACCTTTGACCTTTGCAAGGTTTTACAGGTTGGATGTCACTGCACCGTCTCTAGCCCACGCTGTGTTAAGTGTGGGTCCCCACAAGACCTCCTAAATTGGCAGTCAGTCGTTCAGATGGGCTTATCTGGCAATACGGGAGTCTGCATATCCCCATAGTGAGACACCGAAACGAATGTTTGAAAGAGAACTTGAGGTTACTCTATTCCGTAACCCCTGTTCTCTGATAACATGAGTGAGGTGTCTCACCAGATCACCCTCCTTGCACGAAGCGAGGAAGAGGTGAGCTTATCTTGAATGACGGGTGACGCTGCGTCACACCCTTTTATAGGGAGGAGGGTGGCCCCTCCCTGACGCAAGCGTCACGACTGCCAGCCAATACTGGCTGGAGTAATGATATAGAGGCTTCTGAGGACAACGCTGAGAGAGCGTTCCCCATAGTGAGACACCTCACTCATGTTATCAGAGAACAGGGGTTACGGAATAGAGTAACCTCAAGTTTACATCTGCTGTGTAAACATGCAATATAACATATTTAGACACAAACTTCTCTTTTTGCCAGTGAACTTAAACATAATGCAGAGGCATGTTTTAATTCATGGCTGTACTTTCAGACTCAAGATATGAAAGACCTTGCCTTCATATCTTGGGCAGCTCTTCACCAGAAAAGTGAAAACGTGAAGGAAAGAGAAAACACACCTCAAGCCTCATCTCCTGCACTGAAGTCAGGGCTCTGACCCATGAAATGTGCATGAACATTATATTTTTTTCCTAATTGATTTCTTCTCATTTATTTACCCCTTTCACAAAGCTTTGCAGTCTACTAACAGCCGAGGTAAACAGGGGACTGGCAGCTTACATTCACCACAGATAGCCATCAAAAAGTATGTATTTGAATTGTGAGGGTTAAGAAAACAGAACAGCTGACTGCAGTCTGCAATCTACTGAAATCTAGTGATGACATTTTTAACACTGCAACTTTAAAAACAAATAACCCAAACGCAACAAGGAGGCCTCTATATAATGTGGGGTGCTACGCGGTAGTTCTTGCCTGCTGTCCATTAAAACAATGCAACAAAAAAGCAATGCAACGCCTAAACTGTGCAAAGCATATGAACTTGCTCTAATGTCAAAATTTACAAGCTAATAAACAGGAACGAAACCATCCGACGAGGCCATTCCAACCAACTGACATGTTGCAAAGTTGGACAAAGCTAGGTTGTCAGAAACACAATATAAGCAGTTAAGCGCATGGAAAGCAAGCCTTGGATTTGCTTACTGGTTACCAACATGCATGCTTGCATACATGTACACACACGCATACACATACAAAAGCACACCGTCATCTTTGAGGAATAAATCAATGCTACAGTCCTTCAATGCTCTCTTTCCATTCCCTTTTCCCAACAACCACCAACAGTCTCCTCGTGCAAGCAGGGAGCGTTCTGATTGGCTGCTACTTGACAGCTAAATTAGTCTTCGGGTCAGTCTGCGGTTCAACCAGCTTGTGGCACACGTTTACGGAACATAAACCCTATAGAACAGAGTAGAATAGTGTATTTGCTTTTAAGCAATAAAACTCTGCACACACTCATCCAATATAGATTTTGTAAAAAGAGCAGAAAGGACCATAAATAAAACCACTTTAAAAGAACCTTCAATTCAACTTTATATTGGCTAGAGTAATCCCTCTTTATGAGTTTTTCCCTATGCCAGTAAAGGAAACTGGTCTACATGGTAAATATTACACCGAACAAAGCCAGTGATCTATTCATACGATTCAAACTCGCATTAGGCCAGTAAAGCGGAGCGGGAGCAGGAATAGAGTTAACGGGTTCCTTTCAAAATAAAAGAGGGATGCAAGACGATCTACCACTGTGTCATGGTTCTCAAGATCTGGAGAGGTCGTGGTGTGTGTATTTTTTGTCTTAGCCTCTCCCACCAGGGCGGAACTGGACCTTGATTCCCCGCCTCTGAACCCGCCCTGAACACGCACCTGTGGCTCATTCACACTGATCCTGGCAGACTACTTAAGATGGCAAGAGAGGCTGCTTCCTCGCTGGATCGTCACACTACCTAGCGTCAGTGTAGCCTAGCCCATGAAATTGTTCACTTTGATCTCCTAGAGTTTCCTCCTGACATTGTTTTTTTTCCTCTGTGTACAGGCCTTCTAGACTCCCTGCCCGTCTTCCCTGCCGTCTGGATTTCTGTGGATGTGTGTGAGTGAGCGTGAGCTTTTTGGTGTGGACATTTGGAGTGAGTTACGGATCAAGTTGAAGAAGAGCGAGTGTGTACCCCCGTCTTGGACCTTCCCTTCGGACCCCGCCCTACTCCCTGGAGCCCCGCGTTATCTGTTCCACTGTATATATGTATATATTCTCACTTGGTGTCACATTGCAAATAAACCCTCACCTTCTCTCTAAACTTCAGAGTCCTGCGAGTGAGTCCTCTGCCTACTAATCTGTGACACACTGTCTGGGCTAGTGTACTCCACGTGGGTGGCAGCTTGTTCTTTTTTCCCTGTTTAAAACTTTCTCCTCATTTGATGTGGAATATTTTGAATCACATTCATATTTATTTTGTGCTGATACCAGCCAGAAGACTGGTTCTTTTTATGTGTCTGTCAATTACGAAAAGGGTGGGATTCTGGACCTTTATTTTGGAAAGAAAGGGAACGGACCAATCCAAAACACCCACACTTGTTTGACAGTAGCCAGGTGTTGTGCAACACCGGCAAAAGGGTGAAAAGGCAGGCTTACACAAGGAGTGGGCTTTGCCTTAACATACATGACACCTGTCTGGGTTAGGAGTCCTTGTTGGGATGTCGTTGCTGTCTTGGTAGCGCATATCATCCCCTTTTATCCTCAGACATCTTTGGTTCAGACCCTCTAGAAGTTCATTTTTCTCTTGTCTTTACATCACTCGACCAAATCTAGTCAACTTATTTGTTGTGACAAATTAAAGCACGAATCATCTTGATTTAATAAAACCCTCTTTACCTTCATCACTAAGCTACAATGGATTTTGGTGTGGAGAACTCACGGGAAACCTCTGATAGCAGGGAATCAGGTACTGCAGATCTTGAGATGACCGCAGAGGCTCAGAGACCCACATGGAGCGGCCGGCTGGAGTTCATCCTGTCCACGGTGGGTTACGCCGTGGGACTCGGTAATGTTTGGAGATTCCCGTACCTGTGCTACAACAGCGGTGGAGGTAAGAGTGCTAAAGACACGGAGCACGAAGCAGACCGTAAACATAGCAGCAGCTACTGGTTTTTTTTTTTTTTTTTTTTTAGTTTATTAGGCTTCTGCATGGCGGGACTGAAAAATCATCATTGAAGGAAACTGCTTCCAGGGCCTAATCCGTGGATCGGCTTCCTCCGAGGCGTGGGCGTCTATCAGCAGAGATTGTCCCTTAATCTGTAACACAGTCAAATATATTCTCAAGTAACATTCAAGCATGCCATTCAGCGTGTTAGTACGAGCTCGGGAGCAGCTTGGGAGAACAAGAAAACAGACTGCTTCAGGTTGTCTTCCCAAATCGACTCAACTTTATTCTCAAGTACAACAGTTTATATAGAGGGAAAAATTCACGAGTCAGCAGATTCTCAGTTTAAACCAGTACAGACCAAGATAAGGGAGCGTCTTCCTGCCCTTGGGTGAAGAAGCACCCTTTGTATAGTTTATCAGTTCAGCTACAATTATGATTATCTCAGCGACATATTTTCAAGGCACGAAATAAAGAGTTCTTTCATTAGTGAATTCTGAAACAAACCATCTGGCCTTCAACAGGCGTCTCCTAAGAGATTTAGAAACTAATGTAGCTGAGGGAGTGATCTCTGTGGTATTTCAACCTTGTACCAGCCTGTGATTCTCACACATCAATTCTTGGGTCAAAGAGAAAAATAACTAAAACAAAGGGGCCTTATTGAATGACAGAGTTTTCCTGTATAATGTCACTATAAAACAATATCCAGTAAATGCTCCCATGGTACTAAAATACCTAACAATCATCATATGATATGATTGGTTACCTGCACTCCATCATTTATCGTGATTCTTCAGTTATGTAACAGTGACTGTGTAGTCTGTTAAACAGTAGATTAACATTGAAGTGGTCAGCAAGGGTTATTTAGTTATTTACTGATTTGTTTTTTATGGATTTTTTTTATTTGTTTCAAAATAACTGGTAATATAAAATTGAATGAGAAAATGCAAAGACAATAAAAAGGGTTTAACTCTTAGTGACTTTAATATTTCATACTTACTTCAATAAATAAGTAGAAATGGGCACAAACATAAAAGAAATACATTTTCTGTACATTTCAGATTTACTTTTAGTTATGTTTTCAGTTATGCTTTTTTTCATCATTATTTCGTCAATAATGCTCAGATACACTTTGTTCAAACTTTTACACCCGCAATTACAGTTCCTGCTATTTTTCCTCATGCACATATTTGAAAAGTGGCACATGCATGTGCGTGGGTTCCTTAAGCACAGTGACAGAAACGTTCAAATCTGGGGCTGAAATGACATTGCTCTGGTATAAAATATCATAATCATTTATCATAATAATAAAATATTTGACACCAGCATTTAGGAAATAGAAACTGAGCATCAGCTGTATGCTTTTTGATAATCATCACAAAAAAATTATACAAGCAAATTCTGCCTCTAGTGGAAATTGTACTCTGTTGCATAAATGGTAAAATGGTAAATGGCCTGCATTTGTATAGCGCTTTTCTAGTCCTTAAGGATGTCATGGTTGGCTGTGTGGCAGGCAGGCAGGAGTGGTGGACCCAAGGTGCAGGACTCTTAGGAAACGAGGTTTCAACTGAAAATGCAGCTTTATTGCTGGAACAAAACTTCAACATAAAATAAAACTCACAAAAGCAAACAAAACTCTAAACTGAGATGCAGGAGGACTGGAAATCATGAACACACAGCAAGTTGAGGGTGAACAGACGTTAACGACGCGACACTGACACAGAGAAACACAGGGCTTAAATACACAGACGGCAGTAATCAAGGGATGAGAGACAGGAGGGGAACACACCTGGGAGAAATCACAGCTGACGAGACAGGGGAAACGTAAACTGAACACACTCACATATGACACAGACCTTCACAATAAAACAGGACACCAGACAAGACGCTGAACTAAACAGATTCACAAACAGACGGGGTGACACCATAGACAGAGATACAGACCGAATATAACACGTAGAACTCAAACAACAATAATAATCATGATGAACTGGAAAATGATAATAATAAACTTAAAGCGCTGGGTCACCGACCCAGGACCATGACAAAGGACCCCAAAGCGCTTTACACTACATTCAGTCATTCACCCATTCACACACACATTCACACACTGGTGATGGCAAGCTACATTGTAGCCACAGCTGCCCTGGGGCGCACTGACAGAGGCGAGGCTGCCGGACACTGGCGCCACCGGGCCCTCTGACCACCACCAGTAGGCAAACATGGGGTTAGTATCTTGCCCAAGGATATTTGGCATGCAGCAAGGAGGCAGCCTGGGATCGAACCACCGACCATAAATGATCAGCAAAACAAGCAAGCAAAGGAACAAACACTAACTTCTAAACAGCGTAGAAGCTGTCTAGATTTTGTTAAAGAGGATATTCAGCAGTTACTTACTTAGTTATTATAAATATATGACTACTATAAAACAATCACTGTGAGCTTACAATTGTCATCTGGACATTGGCAGCAGTATTTATTTGGAATTTTCTGCAGCTGGTTTATTCAGAAGAGCTGTAAACCTGCTAAATTTTGTTTTCTTCAGGTGCCTTCCTGATTCCTTATCTTACCATGGTGCTCGTGTGTGGCATTCCTCTGCTCTTCATGGAGTTTACTGTTGGGCAGTATACTCGTTTAGGGCCTGTGCATGCTTTCGCCAAAATCTGTCCCTTGTTGAAAGGTAAGTTACTATCCAGGACTTATTTATTTTTGTTGTTGGACCACCTTTAAAACACGTTTTTTCTTCGTATGCATTTATAATAGATTTCAAAATCCAAAACCAAGAGTCCAACTCATATATTTGCAGACAAATATTTAATTATTAGCCAACAGCACCAGAAACTCCAGCTGATCAATACAGAGTCTAAACAGTGAGTTCTAAAATGGACTGCCCTACCAACCCAGGTAACTGTAGAAGAGGTCAGACAAGCTTGATGTATTTAAAATTTGTAGCACAATGAAAACACAAGATTATATCTGTGTTTATTTCAAAGATAATTGCTGTCAACATTAAAACATAGCATATGAATCAGACGACACACAGAAATGGAAAAAAGAAAAGTCTTCAGCCAAGGATGAGTTAAAGCTGCAAAGGGGTTAAGAAACACAAACAGCAACACACTTTATAAAGACAACCAAGCACAAAGTGCAGTCAACCCATGTATGAGAGTGAGATGGTTTGAAATCTTGCCACACCCTGACAGAAGCAAGTTTTTTTTAAAAACTTGACAATCATGAAAAACGGGAATAATTTATGTAAAACATGACAGACCTCATGTGTGGATTTTCTGCTTTCCTCCAGCCATGAAGCCCACATTACCATTCAGTGTAAAGTAAAAAAAGGATCTCAGATAAATATTATTTATCCATATTTAGCCA